>NC_090446.1:814068795-814693795 GCF_031143425.1 Pleurodeles waltl | reverse complement strand
CTTTATCCCTCCATTCTGTAAGTAATTCAACTTAGGCTTGTTCAGCCTGCCTGAATTCCATTCTACTAGAAAAAGTATAGCAGGTCTCATCAGCCAGTTGCTTCCCACCCTCCTTCAGATACATATCTTTGGAAATCACCACAACGTACCACCTTTATCTGATTCACGTATCACTATCTCGGGATCAGATAGCAGACGTTCCATTACCTGAAATTGTTTCCATATCAGATTCTTGTGTGTCTGGGAATGTGCGTACCTGATACTTTTAAACTCTTTCATCACATCCTTCTCAAACACATTAATGGCATCACACAACAACATAGGAAAAAAAGTAGTTTAAACTTGCTAGGACAATTCATACCCAATTCAATATCAAGGATAAGCAAATTGAGATAAGGATCCTCATAATGAGAATCACTATCCTCCAAAGCAGATAAAGTATGCAACAATTCAACGTCACCAATTTGTAAATCACTGATGGTTAGGTAGTTCCCATTTGATTTGAATGTCTGGGTTCAAGTTCAAACCATTTCTTGAGTTTTAAGTTTCTCGTAAAATGAAACAAGTCAATCCTACTTTGAACATAATTAAAGTCAATCGAAGGGCAAAAGGAAAACTAGAGATAACAAGTTTGTTTGCTCATCGGTTAGAATACGAGTGTCTGAACAGTTCTTTTTCGAGAATGAGGAGACGTGTGCATATATATGTGTGTGTGTGTGTGTGTGTGTATATATATATATATATTTGCATATATATATATATATATATATATATATATATATATATATATATATATATAAAATATTAATACTATCCCTTCATTAACTTTTTATTAATAAAAATGGTATGCATGACAGAACCATGCATGGTTTTACAATGCACCCATTACTCCGCAGGTACCATTACCATGCATAACCTTTACCACAAAGGATTTTACAATAAATATGCTTTTACCACACTTTCCTTTACTATGAATTTCATTGAAAAAGCAAGAATGGTAAAAGCATATGCATGTTAAAAGTTTTGTAAGTAAATGTATGTATTTCACCTGTAAGTATAAACCTTTTTATGTAGGTATGTATGTATAATGTGTTTAAATTTTCCTGTAAAATACTTACATTTTCGTGGTAAAGGCATGCATTATAAAGGCATATGCTTGGTAAAAGAAATGTACAGGTAGGTACAAACCATATATATATATATATCTGTATCTATATATATGTGTGTGTGTGTGTGCATCTATCAGTCTATATTTATATATCCTTATAAACCCACAAATCCTTACCCACCCTAGACCCTAAAAATTCCCTTGCCACAAAAAACCCATACTAACTCTAAACCTTAAGAAAATCCCTTGCCACTCACAACCCATACCCACCCTAAACCCTAAAATTACTCTTGCCACCCAAAACCCATTCCCACTCTAAACCCTAAAAAATCCCTTGCCACCCAAAACCCCATACCCACACTGCACCCTAAAATTACTCATGCCGCCCAAACACCCATACCCACTCTAAACCCTAAAATTACTCTTATCACCCAAAAACCCACACCCACCACAAACCCTAAAATTACTCTTGCCACCCAAAGCCCATTCCCACTCCAAACCCTAAAAAATCCCTCGCCACCCAAAACCCCATACCCACACTGCACCCTAAAATTACTCATGCCCCCCAATCACCCATACCCACTCTAAACCCTAAAATTACTCTTATCACCCAAACACCCACACCCACCACAAACCCTAAGAAACAAAAACCTTGCCACCCAAAAAACCATATCCTCTTGAAGCCCTAAAAATACTCCTGCCACCTAAAAACCCATTCCCACCCTATACCCTAAAATTACCCTTGCCACTCAAAAGCCCATACCCACCCTAAACCCTAAAACTACCCTTGTCACCCAAAAACCCATCACCCACCCTAAACCCTAAAATTACCCTTGCCACCAAAAACCCATACCCACCTTAAAAACTAAAATCATCCTTGCCATAAAAAAACTAAAACCCACGTAAACTCCCAAAATTACCCTTGTCAGCCAAAAAGGAAACAGACGTCCTAAACCCGAAAAAAGCTCCTGCCACCCAAAAAAACGATACCCACCCTAAACCATTAAAAATGTCCTTGCCACTCAAAAACCAAAACACACCCTAAACAATTCCTTGCCACCTAAAAACCATGCCCACCATAAACCCTAAAAACACCCTTGCCATCCAAAAACCCATACCCACCTTAAACCCTAAAAATCCCCTTGCCAACCCAAATCCCATAACCACTGTACACCCTATATATCTTTGATCACGGTCACCAGTAGTCCGTGGTTCCCAGTATATAGTTAGGACTATGCTAGGAAAAGCATTTTTTGACTTGCCTATGTCTTTGGCATCATTTGACAAATCTTCACAAAAAATTTCAAAAAAATTTGTGCCGTGGTTCTTGCTAGGCATGAAAAGATTTGGGGTGATAGTCAAGCGGGGCCAAGAAAAATGGGGTGTCCCAAAAAGTGTGTTTCCTATGTTAATTCCCCTTGACTCTTTAGACACACCTACAGCCTGAACTGCTGAACTGAATTACACCAAATGTGGCTGGAATGTAGCTGTTGAAAGACAAGCCTTTTTCTTATTTGGTGTAATTGTGTTCAGTAGTTTAGAGAAATTAAAGAAATCCAAATTTGTATTTCTAGGGTCACAAATAATTTGTGACAAATTTATGACTAGCAGCGGATGCACATGTGAATAGAAACGCTATAATTGGTTGTCCGCAACCTGAACAGAAAGTTGAGGCCACCATTTTATTATAGGGACATGGTCCCTGGGATAAAAAATAAAAAAAAATAAACCTGAGGGAAACTGGTATAAGGGGTCATGGTTTGGTTGTTACCTATCCCCATGGGTGGGATATAGGGTTGTTATTTGGACATAGTATGGGCATAAAAAGTCGAAGAATAGGTTTCTTTTCCCAGTATGCCATATTTACAAATTTGTTGTGATGCCCAGTGCTACCTTGCTGTGTAATGTAGTGACAAATTTGTGAATACTGCAAAAAACACAAAAAAACATTCACACACTTACAGACACTCATGGACCCAGTCATACACCCACAGAGGTACTGATGCACACACTCACAGACACACTCAGAAGCACATGCACACACTCATAGATTCATGCAACCACTTGCAGACACACTCAGAGACCCACTCATGCACCCACTCACAGACCCACTCATACATAACTCAGACACTAATGCACACACTCACAGACACACTCAGAGACTCATGCACCTACTCATAGACACACTCAGAGACTCATGCACCTACTCATAGACCTGCTCAGTCACTTACACACCCATTCACAGACCCACTCAGAAATTCATGCACCCACTCACAGACCCACTCACACGCTTACACACCCACTTTCAGATCCACTTAGACACTTATGCACTCACTCACAGACCCATTCAGAGCCTCACTCAAACACTCACACACCCACTCATAGACCCACTCAGACACTGATGCACCCACTCACAGACCCACTCAGACAGCCATACACCCATTCACAGAAGCATCAGAGACTCATGCATGCACTCACAAACCCACTTAGACACTCATGCACCAACTCACAGACCCACCTAGACACTCATGCACCCTCCCAGAGACCCACTGAGACATTCACACACCCACTCACAGACCCACTCAGACTCTCACACATACAATCAGACCCACACAGATACTCACACACCCACTCACAGAGACTCTGTCACACCCACTGTCACACCAAGAGACACTATCTTACACCTACTCTCACACCCAGACAGACACTCTCACACACACTCTCACATCCACATAGGACCTCTCAAACCCACTCTCGCACCCAGACCGACACTCTCACACCCACGGTCACATGCAGAGACACCCTGTCACACCCAGAGAGACAAGCCCTGTGGCCAACTCTCACTGCACGTGCCCAACGGCTACAGTGAGGTTAGAAATGAATTTATGTTAAAAAAAAAAAAAAAAAAAAATCACTTGAAAAAAACAAAGGTTCCAGGGATGGCATAGTTAGGAAATAGAATTAAAAAAACAAAGACATTCTCCTAAAAAACCTACAGTTGCAGGGATGTTATAGTTAGGTTCTGAATTTACTTGCACAAAACCAGAGAAATTCAGCAGCTATAGTTAGAGTTATTATAGAGTTATTTCAAGTAACTATAACTCACGGCCCAAGATAACTATAACTTACATCCTCCTTGCCATGCACTGTTAATACTGCACTCCTGCCAACTTTTACAACATCAATAAAAACATAAATGAAACATTAGAAGTCAAATTATTGAAGAATAAACTGTGCATTACAAGGGCACAAGTTATAGTTACCTTAGGTTTGAGTTAGAGTTACTTCAAATAACTCTAATTATAACTGTTCAATTTTGTGTGAGTAAATTCAGAACCTAACTATAAAGTCCCTGTAACCTTTGTTTTTTTAAGTGAATATATAGGTACTTACCTGCAAAATACTTACATTTACTACTAAAATCTTTACCACGTATAATCCTTTATCATTTATGTCTTTACAAAGACTTGTGTTGCAAAGGCATGCATGGTAAAGGCATAATCATTGTAAAATCCTGCGTGGTAAAGGTCATGTGTGGTAATGGTACCTGCATTGCAACAGCCACGTTAAAGTGGTATTGCGTGGTAACGGCTTCGTTGTAGTGGCTGTTTCCCATAAAAATGTATACCCTGCATATTAAGGATGAATCTTTGAAAATGGAGGAATTCGGGATTTGTAGAGTCTGTAGACGTATGCTACTTGACACCTGAACGACATGTAATATATTAAACTGTTATACTTAAACTGTTATCAGAAAGCGAAAAGGATCATAATGGAAGCATCTCCAAAACGATTTAAAGCAAACTAGGTTAAATAGCATACAAATCCGTATGAGTAATGACAGCATTGTTTAATTTCTAAAAACTAAATTGAATTTTCTTAATATGATATTCTAAATGAATTCGAAATACTAGTCAGACATCACTTCTGTAAAATGAAAATCCATTAACAGCAGGTAACTCATATATTTTGCCACCAGAATGAATTTATGAGGTATTGATCGTGTACCAAGTCCATTTTAATACAGATTGAATATTTTGGCTCCGTTCCAAACAACCAGCCAACTGTTCCTTTTATGCAGAAACTTTACTAATTGGCTCAATTTATTTCAAAACTTTTTTGCATCCACAATTAATGTAGTTATAGAAACGTATTTTATGATAGCTTTTATTCTCGATTACTCTCGTTTATTGTTGCGAGCGTTAATCCAAATGTATCATGTATGTACTCTTCACATCTGGGTATTGTCATATTAACTTGAAGTGTAACTTTAATAGACAAAGTTTCAACTGATTTCGTTTCAATATTTCTGTAATTGCATAATGTGTCCGTATAAATATATAATTGGTATATATTAGATGAGAAACGGACGTCTACAAATACCTTCTCTTCGTTACTGAAAGACATGCTGCCTCACTTTGTCACTATTCCAGCATTTTATGAATGTGCTCTGTATCTGTTCTTTGTATTTTGTGGTCTCTATACTAATTTAAAAAATGTTGTCTAGTCTATTTATTGGTCCTACCAAACGTGTTATTGTTTTAAAACAATACCACTGATGGCTACCTGTTGTGTTAGTTGATACGCTATGCACCATCATCCAGTGATAAGATTTTGCACAACAGTAATTGTTCCTTCAGTAGCATCACCACGCTGTAGTCATGCACTTGTGTATTTTATGATAACTGCTCTGGACATCGCCACTCCTCTCAAGTTTGGCGTGGTTAATGTAAGTAATTACAACAGATTATTTCTCGTTGACACGTTAACATAGACAATAAATAATATTGAAGATGGAGGAACGCCGAATGCACATTATCTTTACGTTCTGGAACACAGCTGCAACTGCGTCCTCCTGTGAAAAATCACTTAAGTTAGCGTTATTTAAGAAAGTGTAATTAATTATGTAATTAAGAGTCGTCCCACTGTCTTTTATCTTTGTGGATGGTGGGGAGTGCAGCTCTGTGCTTTCTTCCGCGGTGGCAGAGAATACAGTGTTCCTTTAAATGGGGAAAGACAGAAACAGAGACTTAAATAGGTTATCCTGAGAGTAGAGGCCACAGTTCTGTTTCATCTCTCATTCACCTCTGCTCTCATACCCAGAACATTGACTATCAAAGACGAAATCTGAGCAATGGAACCTGTGGAGTAGAGCAGTGGTGCATCCAGTATGTTAGGACGTAGGAGTTTTAAGTTGTGCAACCCCTGGAATGAAAACTCATGGGATCATTTTAGTAACTTGCTATAATGGTTTTTATAGATGAATTCCAGGAAGCTTTAATGGCGGCAGTCTTGAAGACGCATTTAACATATTCAGTTATTGTAGCTTTCTTAATGTAACTAGCTATAACCTTGAAGCAAGAAGGCTTGTATACATTGTTACTATCAAAGTTCATCAATACCATTAGTTAATATAATAAGCAATACGTTAAAGCCTTACAAAGTTTCCCAAACAATGGTATTGTAGCTTTTTGCCCAGACTTGGGAACATGCCAGAGGGAGTAACCTCTCTGAAGATTTCTAATAGAACAGCTATTATATTAGCCTTTGGTGCATTCCATATTTTGGCTGGTGTTGTGTTAGACCGCTGCTTTTCTATTTTGAACAGTGTTCATCTTCTCTACCTAAACCTTTAACTCATACTGCATTCATCGTTTCAATAATTGAAACAAAAGCATACTCAGTTAATTCCAGGTTTGTCACATTGTCTAGTCCTTATTTTCCAGAGCTATGCCAACACTAGGTGGAGTGTGAGTTCTCTGACCCCAGGGAGTTTACAATGGAGGTAGACTTCTGGGTGAGTACCAGAGAGTCTGAAGAGTCATTCGGGTGCTCCTGAAGGGAGCGGTCTAGGTATTTCCCAACCAGGTAAGGTAGGGAAGGATTGTAGTGTCCCAGGTAGGTTCCAGTGTAGTGGGATGGCTGAGGGACCCCATGTCCAGTCTCAGAGGAGAGGGAATGGGTTGAGCCCCAAGGTGCCCGAGATCCGGTCCCACGTCCTGGAGGGTTCCATGAGGGAACACCAGGAGGGGAGCCTAGCCTGTAATGTAGGGCCATCTGTTGAGGAAGACCCCACAGTGTCAGGAGAACTTGGTGGGGCTGCTGTAGCCAGCGTCCCACCATTTCTGGTGTCTGGCAGTACCACTAGTGAGGGGGTGCAGAAGACCAGACAGAGGGTTGAGAGGGGGTTACAGACCCCAGTACAGAACCTGGAGGGTCAGCTCTGAGAGCAGAGCCCCCAGAAATGACCTTGGTGCAATCATTTCTGGGTTGGGGGAATCCAGACTCTCTGCCCGATGGGCAGGGGTCAGGAGACCTGCGCCAGCCAGACTCTTGTGTGGCCCTTGGGGACAGTGTGTCCCCTGAGGGGGGTAAGTGTGCCCCCCTGGAAGTCCTGGTGTGCCAGGCAATTGTTCAACCGCAGGGTGGTGACTCTGGGTTGGATGACCAGGTTCAGAGGGTAAACTCTGACCTGGTGGGGGGGTAGGTATGTCCCCCAGGAAATCCTGGGTTGCCCGGCGGTGGTCCAGTCTGTGGGTACAGATCCTGGACTGAAAGATCAGGTGCAGGGGGTAAACCCTGACCTGAAGGGGTGGGCGGTTTGCCCAATCCCCCCCCTGGTGTGATTTCAAGGGGTATTCTCCCTGAGGGGGAGGGGGTGCAGAACCCTGCGAGTAGGGTCAGGGGAGAGACAGACTCACCCCTGACCCCAGTGCAATTTAAGGGTACAGACCCTGGATTGGAAGGCCAGGTTCAGGGTGCCCCCCCCTACCTGGAGGAAGGGTCTACTGCTAAAAGTGCCCCTCCTAGTTGGGGGGTGCAGGATCCCAGAAGGGATGGCAGGGGGAGAGAAGCCTCACCCCTGGCCCTAATCCAACCTGAAGGTACAGACCCCAGGTCGGAGGACCACTTGCAGGTTAACATCCCTGCACTGGTGGGAGAATTGTGCAGGACTGCTTCTACAAGCACCCTGACAATTTTGGACTCTGGGGGTGCCGCTCCTGCAAGGAGGGTACAGAGCCCCAGAGGGGAGGACCAGGGTCAGGTTTTCATCCCTGACCTGGTGGAAGAGAGAGTGGTCAAAGGGTGCAAGGCACCTGGGGCTACCATCCCCCACTCTCTACAGTCACAGTGGTTGGAGAGGCCTGAGGTCGGGCTCTCATCCCTGACAGTTGTCAGGGGTCACTGTGGCTTGCTATCCTGGTGGACAGAGTCACCCCTGGGGGGGACGAGAATCACACCCCGGGGGTGGAGTGGGCAACACCACTGTGTTGGCCCTGGTGGTACTATCTGCCCATTGGGATACATCTGCGAGTAAAGTTAGGTGCTGCACAGATGGTATCTGCAGATGTGGAGAAGGGTTCCCCAGGAATTAGCTTAGTGGGCCCTGAGAGTATGGGCAGAGGGATCCAACTGGAGTCAAGAAGGTGTAGACCTGGAACATGCCCCTGCTGTTGTGGGCCTGGGTCCCTGTTCTATTGCCCCAATCAGGGAAGTACATCAAGGTATTGATTGTTCTCCCCTCGCTTTAGGCTGGTAGGGAGTCTTGTTGGACTTTTTTTTCTTATGCAGGGTCATTCCCAATCTTTTTGCCTCCTATTTTTTCTGACCTGTTGCTGTTGGCTTTTGAACTCTGAGCACTTTACCACTGCTAACCAGTGCTAAAGTGCATATGCTCTCTTTGTAAAATTGTATGTAATTGGTTTATCCATGATTGGCATATTTGATTTATTAGTAAGTACCTAGTAAAGTGCACTAGAGGTGCAGGGCCTGTAAATCAAATGCTACTGCCATTGCAGTGTCTGTGTGTGCACTTTTAACTGTACATTCGACTCGACAAGTGTACCCACTTGCCAGGCCTAAACCTTCCCTTTTCTTACATGTGAGGCACCCCTGAGGTAGGCCCCAGGTAGCCCTAAGGCAGGATGCAGAGTATGGTTAAAGTGGGACATATAGTAATGTGTTTTATATGTCCTGACAGTGAAATATTGCTTAATTCGTTTTTCACTGTTGCAAGGCCTGTCCCTCTCATAGGTTAACATGGGGGCTACCTTTAAATCTGATTAAAGTGTAGATACCCTTTGGGAGCGGATGGACATGTGGAGTTTGCGTTCTCTGAGCTCACAATTTAAAAATACATCTTTTAGTAAAGTTGATTTTAAGATTGTTTGAAAATTCCACTTTTAGAAAGTAGGCATTTCCTTGCGTATACCATTTCTGTGGCTCTGCCTGTTTGTGGATTCCCTGTCTGGGTCAGTTTGACAGTTGGGCTAGTAGCACCTCACACTAGACAGTGACAAAAAGGGAGCTGGGGTGTAGTCTGCATTTCCTGATGAGCCATCTGTGCTGGGGGGGAGTGGTCACTTACACCTGAAAGGGCTGTGCCTGTCCTCACACAATGCCGTCTCCGACCCCCTGGTGAGTGTCTGGGGCCTGGCCTGGGAAAGGCAGGATTTCACATTCAAAAGAGACTTTACTTTGAAGTAGGCCTACTTCAAAGGAGAAATTGGGTATAAGAAGGGCACCCAAAACCACAGACTTTAGAACACCTCTGGAAACAAGAGGAACCTCTGGCTGAGGAAGAGCTGAAGAGATGAGGAAGAAGAGCTGCCTTGCCTGTGACTGTGCTCTGTGGAGCTATCCTGCAGTTGCTGCTTTTGCCAGAGTAAGAGGGCAAAGACTGGACTTTGTGTGCCTTCCATCTTGTGAAGAAATCTCCAAGGGCTTGATTTAGAGCTTGCCTCCTGTTGTTTGAAGTCTCAGAGACACCAAAGACTTCTCTCTGCCAGCACCTAGAGTCTCTGGAGAGACTCCTGTTCTGACAAGTGGTGCCCTATCCAGTCCCTGGGAACCTTGGAAGGAAAGCTGGTGGAAATTCAAGGAAATCGACTTCGGACGACTTTGGACCGATGCCGCTGCTGAATCTGGTGACGCCGCCTGCAACTGACTGTGTGATCTTCACTGGAATGTGACGCCCCTCGTAGGCCCAACATCACAGCAGCCCCGCCGAACTCCGTGACTCCATCGAAGTCGCTGCACCACGTCTTGACAGATGCCGCTCGAAGTGCGCGGATTCAACGTTTCACACAGACGCCACGATCCCCGACTTTGCGCATCGACTTGGTTTCACTCTTCACCAAAGGTACTGTACTTGGGGGTCTATGCGACTCCGTGTCCAGCGCCGCTGGTGTCGGCTTGTTGGGAATGACTCCGTCACGACACCGTGTTAGCACCTCATCGAAGCATTTTGTGTTTCTAAGCGCTATTTTTTAGTTTAATCTTTAAAAATTCATAACTTGACTTGTTTATGTCAGATTTTTGTCATTTTGGTCTTGATTTGTTTAGATAAATATTTCCCTTTTTTTCTAAACTGGTGTGGTGTCATTTTGTAGTGTTTTCATTAAGTTACTGTGTGTGTTGGTACAAATACTTTACACCTAGCACTCTGAAGTTAAGCCTACTGCTCTGCCAAGCTACCAATGGGGTAAGCAGGGGTTAGCTGAGGGTGATTCTCTTTTACCCTGACCAGAGTGAGGGTCCTTGCTTGAACAGGGGATAACCTGACTGTCAACCGAAGACCCATTTCTAACAACCGTACTACTGTAAACTGGATGCAAAGATTCCATTTGGATAAATGTATGGAAAAGTATATTTTGAATGAAGGAGTGGAATGCGATTATGGATGCAAGAAATGAGCACGGTGATTAAAAATGAAGCAAATGTATATTTAAAATAGGTAATGTTATGCGGGTCATATTGGAATATAAGCCGCCAAAAGGATGTTCCCAGTTTTCCTGGAGTGATGATAGTGGGAAAAGTTGGAAGACATGCTGTAGTGTTGTCATATGGTAACATGCTGAATAATTCAAAGTTGGTGAGAGTTCCAATTGTTTGCAGTGGCTCAAATAAAACTTCTGAATTGCATGAAGAAATGAATGGCATTGCTAGAACTGATTCAAAAGCATGGGTGAAGAACATTGCCAAAAAGCATGCATTTCCACAAGTGTGGATGAGTGACTATTTTTAAGTCTGACTTGTAGTTTCATTGCTGTATTAGTTATATTATATTGTATTGTTTGTCAGATATTGTTTCCTTTTGTTATTATACATATTATGTTTCTGTATTAGGTAAGAGGGTGTGTAGTGCTCTGGAACCTTCTTATTATGAGGGTATAAGTAGAATGTAGAAATTGAATTGTACGGCAGATGCTGGAGTGACTGGAGCTCTATCCTGCTCTGAGGGGACTACTGATGTGAAATAATTTTGTTACAAGTTAACCAATACAACTGTATTTATAATCATAAAAAACATGTAACTAATAGTACAGAACAACCATTTAGTGTACAGTTAAATACAAATAAAGACAGAATCTGTACAAGCCTAATCCAGGCCTGGACTTTTCACAAAACCTAAAACAATGTTAGTGAACCAGAACTCAGTTCACATTAGCAATTCATACTTGAATTACTCGTGCATTTTAATCTCGGAGTAACATTGTCAATTAAGTATTTAGAACTGAGAGGGCAGGAAACCCACAAACCAAATAAATATTGCATTTCCCCTTGCAAGGATCCATTTTTTAAGCACCTGGGTGAAGCTGAGTGCTGAGTGGGGAGCATCATGGTAAGAAAGAACCATAACACTTTCCATTTAAAAAGTACAAAAACCAGGAGAATCCACTCTATACTGTACATGACATGCATAGTATTGGTTGCTGAGTAGCATAATAATTGTCCCATTAAGTATATATTTTCTAAGCAGATAATTGCTGAAGGTTTCTCATTATGACCAATATTGTGCACTCACTCAATTGGGACGGTAAAGAGGGTACAAAAAATATCTTACATTTCAACCTAGCACACAATCTTACACAACTATACCTTCTGCCTCACTTCTTGCTTAATACGCACAAGCACTCACTGCTAGCCAAAAGACCATTAGGTTTAATTTTTTCGTGCATATGTAGTTGAGATTGAATTGTCTAGCAGAAATCTGGCTTCAATCACATATTTGTGCATATGTTCAATTACCCTCAGGTCCCTCTAGTCTTCATCCCATTCATCACTATGTGGAGATAACTATCTCCACGACAGAAAAAAAGAACATGAGGAATGCTTGGATATCCCTTGCCCACCACCCTCCCTCTGGTAGTACATAATCTGTACCTACCCAGCATTCTACCTGTTCTTTTTTCTGTCTTCCCACAGGACGAGGATGCCTCCCTCCTGGGCCTGGATGACTGTTGTTCAGGTATGCTACCTTTCAGTCTGCTGGGTTTGCTGGGGTAGCGCTGCTATTGTTCTTGCTGTGGCTGCTGAGCGGACCCTTGTTTCTCAGGATGTACCGTGGTGGTCGAGGTTGCTAGTTTCCCAGCCAGCTGGGAGCAGTGTGGAGGAAACTGGTAGCCTGGGGCTTGCCTGACTTCCTCCTTGGGACAGGTTGTTGCCAAGCATGCGTGGGAGGTGCACTTTTCGACTCGGCTGCTGAGACTTTTCATTCATTGGAATTAAGTCCTGGCAGTACACAGGGGGTGAGTACCACATGGTGGCCTGTATTTTTTCATGTTCTGGCACCAAGTCTTCCGTGGCCTCATGGTGACATTGTGGACCCTTGCTCTAAGACATGTGGGTTTTGTGGTGGTGGTTGCAAGCTGGTTTCAGGTGCTCTGCGACCCGTGTTCATTTCCATTCACATTTTGATAGCGATCACAGGCCCTCAACCCGAGCTACGAGGGCTCTGTTCCATGTCTGTATGTAAAAGTTCCCTGCCTTTTCGGTGGCTCGGCCTTTGGCAGGTTTAACCATGGCACAGTGGTCAAAGTCACAGACCCTGACACTGAGGGGTGAGGGTTCTGTTCCAGGAGTGTCAGTGGACATGCCTACCCATTATTTTGTCGGCATTACTCATGGTGTGGTGGTGACGGTCACAGGCCTTCACAGTGGGTGTCAAGGGTTTTGTTCCAGGTGTTTTCTATGACTGTGCTACACATTTCCTTCTTGTCATTGTGGCTGAAGGGTTCGTGGTGTGACAGTCACAGTCGCAGACTGCACCCTGGGAGCAGCAGGTTTCTTTCCGGGGGTGACTTTAGTGGTTCCCTCCTTTCTTTTCTATTCCACTCCAAGTGGTTGTTGTGATGACAGTTTTGCCATCACACTGGCTTTCTGCTACGGCTACATATTGGCTTGGGCTGCTGTCCTCTGAGTCACAAAAAGCAGTTTTGAGTCACTCCATTGGCTCCTGGTCCTGTGGTTCTGGGAAAATAACTTGGTCTCCCTCTGCCTACATTTCAGCGCCCTGTAACCGTCATGGCTTCTCTGTTATGTGCCCTATGATAAATTGGGGGGGTGTCAGGATGTCATTTTACTGGCCTTTTTGTTGTAACCCCTGGTCTGGGGTGGCATTCTCAGGCCCTCGCACTGACAAGGGTGATGGACCATCCTCATGGGTGTCTCTCCTCCCTGTCTGCTTTCCAGGCAGCGCTTGGTGTATGCGCTGCTTGATTGTTCTGTTGTCAGAGGTTGGATGCTGGCGTCCGAGTACCAGCAGTGCAGGGTTCATGCTTTTCTGTTAAGATGGGTTCAGGTTGGGGTGGGTCATCCGGGAATGTTCCCCAGCTTGGTTGACCTCTCTTTCAGACATATTCTGTAACCTCCCTCCATGTCAGGGGTGCATCTGGTGCCATGCCCGTTCTGCTGCGTGGCTCTTCCATGTGGGGCTGGTTTGCAGGGTGCGTGCTTTTGGGTGTTGCGGTCTCTGTTTTCTCTCGACCTGTTGGTGCCTTTTCCAGATCTGGCTTTTGTGGGGGCTGGCTTTTGCATTGTTACCTGCTCGGTTTGGTGCCTCCTTTTCGGGCTCTGGCTCTGGGGATTTTTGGACAGGGCCTGTTGTTTTTGTTTTTTTTGGCTCTGGGCGCACATCATCCTAGCCTCTTGTGGGTTCTTCTGCTGTCTCAGTGGATTCCTTGTTTTAGGGCATTGTAGCTGTCTGTTCCTGGTGTCTCTGGTGTCATTGAGGGTCTTGTTGTAGCTGTTTTGGCTTTCATGTGGCAGGGGTTCCCTTGCTTCAGGCCCCACCCTTAATTCTCGGTGTGGTTGCCTGTTTCTTACCTTAGGGAGCCACCTTCGGGCTTTGTCCCTTCGGGCCCGCTGGTCCTTAGTGACGCCTTTGGTGGTGATGGTCATGCTTTCGGCCTGGTTTGTCCCTCAATGGTACATTACTCTCTGGCTTCCTACGGGGTGCCAGTGGGTTTTTTGCCTTTCAGGGGGTGTTCACTCCTAGTCAATCTCTTCTCTTGTTTTCCTCTGTTCAATGGGGTGAGGATGTTGCCTCTGTTTTGGCAGTGGGGTTGCTGGGAGATGTTAGTGGGGTGCCCTTTACCGGGTGTTCCTTGTTCCTGGCACTGTTTGTTGCTCGGGCTGTGCTCCAGTTGATGTGCGGGTAGTTTGGTGTTCCTTACTTTCTTCTTCTCTTCAGGGTCTCCTTCCCCTCTTTGTGCCTGCTATCCACACGTGGGTTCATGGGGATTGGGGACCCTGTTGGTTGCCTGGCCCTGGTGTCTAGTGCACTTCTTCCTCTGGTGGCATTGTTGCCCAGTTTCTGCCTCACTTCCAGACCACACTGTGGTGGTACTGGATGGTTCCTTGATGGCTCCAGCGGTCATGGTTTCCCACTTCCATGCGGTTGACTGTGGAGAGGCTTGGTTGCTTCTCTTTCTTGTCCATTTCCTTTCCACTCTGTCTCTAAGGTGGCTGTCTGTTTTGGTCATTGTATGGAAGGGTCTATGGGGCTGGAGGTTCCCCAGTTTCTGGCTATAGCTGCGCGTTGCTTTGGTCACCAGCTATTTTGTTTCCCCTTCAGATCAACACTGGGGTGTTGTTGTGGGTCCTGGTGGGTGCCTGTGGGGCTTTTTCCATTGGTTTGCTCTCTGTCCCCTGTTCTCCAGTTGGGGTGAGTGCTTTTTGCTTGGTGTTGGTATTGGTCACTTAGCATGCACAGTGGGCTGTGAGTCCGGCTTTCCTGTCTTCTTGGGGAGCTTTCTCAGCTGGGTGGATTCCCTGGAATTTTCTTGTTTCCTCCAATGTTTTCTTTTTTCCCCCTTTTCTGGGACTTTCAGTTGATTCGACGGGCCTTTGGTTTGGGCTCATGGGTGTCTCTGGAGGAGGCAGTTGTTCCACTTTTCTCCTTATCAGTGGTTTTGTTTGTTGGCCCTCCCTTACATTGGGCATAAGGGCGTCCTGGGCGCTCATAGGGCAGGCATGCCTTTCTGGCCTTTTTCAGACTATGGGTTTGTGTTTTTGCCGTTCCTTCCTTTTTTCTGTGGTTCCTTCCTGGTTTTGTTGCTTGTGAGGCGCTGTTTCGCTGCCTTGGTGTTTTGGGGCCTAGATATCTCTGTGTCGGAGTTTTCTTTCTGGGCTTGGCCTCGGGCTGTGTGCTACGCCAGTAGTTGCAGTCTCCAGTGTTTGGTCTATGTGTGTTCTCATTCTTGTGCTCTGCCACGCTGCTGGCTGGGCTTCCCCTGCTCCTTTGGTCAAGCACTGTCGCTTCCTTCTTGGTTTGCACTCTGCCTTCTCCTGAGGTTGCAGGATGGGGTCTGTTCTTCTTATTTTTTCTTTATCCTTGTTTTGGGTTACTGGTGGCTTGTCTAGTATCCCTTCTTGTGGTTTTTGTGTTTATTCTGTCCTGTTTTCAGAAGGCCGGTTTTGCATGCTTGGGTATCCTCCACATAGTGATGAAGGAATAGGGGGCCCTGGGGGTAATTTTCTATTACTAACCATTAGTCTTCATTACTCCTGGTGCTGTTGTCTTCGTCCCATTCATCATGCCCCTCCCGCCCTCCCCTACTGCTGGCCTTCTGTTGGGGTCTTGGTGTGGCAGGCGGAATGATGGGTAGGTATAGGTTATGTACTACCAGAGGGAGGGGGTAGGCAGGGGATATCCCAGCATTCCTCATGATCTTTTTTCTGTTGTGGAGATAGTTATCTCCACATAGTGATGAATGGGATAAGGATAAGAGGACCAGGACTGATGAAGATTACCGGTAAGTAATAGAACATTACAGAAGGACTAAAGGATTAACTCTTCATAAAAAGTCAGTTATCCAGGGCATGTGAATGCTCTGGAAGAAAACTCGCTTAGCTTGTGTTCTGGTGTGTTGAGTGTACTTATGGCTACCGAAATGTAATGAGGCAATTGATAAAGAGGTAATGTTATCCTGTCTTAGAGTGTGTTAATTATTGAGAGATTGCATTATACTTCTGCTTGGTATGCTTGAAGTGAAAGGTATCATGAATTGTTAGATCTCAAATCGAAAAGTAATAACTTTGTTAGAAAGTGTATCCCGTAATTTAAAAGAACAAACAGATTTCAAATTATATTAGTTTCCATTGTTTTATTAGTTAAACTGTTAAATGGGCGAGTTATTAAATAAACTGAGCTGACCCAGAATACTTATAAGAAAAATTACAAAAAATACAGCATATTATAATTGGTTGAGAAATAAATTTTAGAATTGCATTCGCTCTTACACTTAGTTGTTGGTTGCTGCTTCGGGGACTTTAACATCCCTCTGCTGGGATTACTGTGTATATCAGTGCCTCTTGACTTGAAGGTCTTTATGGATTCCACAGGAAACCTTGAGCTCTGCATGAGGAGGCAGTTTGGGCAGAATCAGTAAGGAGTTCCCCATGCTCACTCGGGTTACTGAGCCCTTGATTTCTGGTCTGTTGACGTTTGTTTTATTTGCTTATATTTTAATCATTGTAATAAGTAATTTTAATATCACAGCACATACATGAGGCTCTAATCGAGCAATGAAGAATATCCTGATAGGTCTTTGGTTCTTTACGTTTAAATTACTTTAAAATAGCATGTTTTACACTTGTCTAAATAAAGCTGTGGCACATCTTAAAAAGGTTGCTGGCTCATTCCTTTGAAAACAAAAGACAACGTCAAAGAGACAACATGGTGGTTGGACCATCTGAAAAGCTAATATAACGTTGAAGCTTGATGATCAAAATATATATCTGGACAAACATTGCTAGATATATTCATCTGCATGCCTTGGAAGTTCCTAAAAACTCTAGAATACGTTATGAATGCCAACATTTAAATTTTCGATTATTTCTTTCTAGCATGAGTGTGTTCATAGTAGAATTCAGATGCAAAGGACACATAACATGTTTTTATTTGCAGTGTTAACTGTGTAGGTTATCCTCCATTTAACCCATTAGCTGCAAAACATTTTCTACTAGAATGCTAAGCCCTTTTTTTGGCTATTTGGGGTAGTTTGTGCATAGGCCTCCACAACTTTTTTTCCATATAAGGTATCCACACTAAGTTTGTGTCCTTCTTTTCCAACATCTGGAAGATTCCAAAGGTACCCAAGATTTAATGATTCCAGTGGAGCGGACTGAAAAAATAGTTGAAAAATAGCGTTTATTTAAAAAGTTTGTTTATTTTTTAAAAATGGAAAAAAAGTGTTCTGCAAAAACAGAGCAGCATCCAGATCTCCCCAAGGGGGTCATAGTGACGCACTATTGAAACAGTGTCTGTTTCTTTTCCTACAAATGGCATCAACAAGAGGTTTGATGTGCCGAAGTCACCATTCTTCTGGCTTTTAGAAACAAACTGAACTGGATCTAAAAACCTATTTTTTTTCAAGAAGATAGCCCATATTTCCTATTTTTTGTGTGTTTGTGGTAGAAATCAGGGTGAAACCCATAGTTGATCCTGGGAAGCTATAGATTTCTGAAAAGTAGACAGAATTATGAATTCAAGTGGCCATTTGTGAAGATCCCTCAAGTTTTCATAAAGACACTAAGGGGGTTATTACAACTTCGGAGGAGGTGTTAATCCATCCCAAAAGTGACAGTAAAGTGACGGATATACCAACAGCCTTATTACGAGTCCATTATATCCTATGGAACTCGTAACACGGCTGGTGGTATATCCGTCACTTTACCGTCACTTTTGGGATGGATTAACACCTCCTCCAAAGTTGTAATAACCCCCTAACTGTTTAAATAAAAAATATATATAAAACTGTTATTTGGTTTAGCGTTGAACGCGTTAAGATTAAATCTGTGGGACGAACGTATAACATGGGCGGGTTTTCCGGGGGACATGACGGCCATGTAGCGCCGTGGCCGTGAACTTCCGGTTTCTCCAGCTGACGCGCGCTGGAGACGCCGGCGCTGACCGAACATTTCTTGATGTGCCTACCTCACGATCTTAGCCCCGAGCGCACTGCAATGTAGTGCGGGGAGGCGAGGAACGTGAAGAACACCAGGGAGAGGATCGGTACTTGGGGCATTAAGCCCTGGACAGACGCTGCAAGAGTTTACCAACAAGGGACACATGACGCCAGTGAAGTTAATGGCCCGGGGAGTTAGCAGTGGCCCATCACTGGCATCAAAGCAGCAGCCACATTTTTTTAAGGGGTTTAGTGGGCCCCCTTGTGAGGGTCCTGTCGGAGCTGCAAAAAAAGTAACCGGTCAGGAGAGGGTTTGTAAGAGAAAAAAGAAGGGGGGCATAAAAACTAAAAAAGAGTGCTTTTTGGTTCACCCGCAGTTAGAGGCAAAACCGTTGGGCAGGCACTGTAGTAACTCGGGTGACTCTCGTAAGGCCTCTAGTGTTCAAGGCCACCTCTCAGGAACAGTTAGTTTGGTCTCCCCCCTTATGCCCTTTCTTAAAAGGACTATACACGGCTCTGAAATGCAGTCTTTACAGAGTTCTGAATTATCTTCCCCCTCCCCGTTCTCTCTTGCTCCCCTTTCTGGGGAGATGGCGGGCGACAAAGAGGTAACATATCCCTCCCCTGCAGAATATGGAGGCGCTCAGGGCTCCACATTGATTAAAGTAGTGGAAATGGGTCCTCCTCCCCAGGATTCTGCGTACAGAACTGGTTGATATCATTATCAGAGGAGATCAGGGGCAAATTCGAGATATCTGAAAATAACGAGGCAAAAATTAGAGAATCTAGTGCTGCATTGGAATGTAAACTTAATGCGCTGGTGGAGAGGATGAGCAAGCTGGAGATGGTTGTTTCGGAGCAGGAGGCCCGAGTGCTCTGTAACTCCCAAGATATTTCCCAGTTGACACGTAAGGGCGAGATGCTCCAGGAAAAGCTGGAATCTTTGGCGAATGGTTTACGAAGGAATAATCTTAGGTTATTGAACGTTCCTGAAGGGCTAGAAGGGGATAACATTAAAGAATATGTAATGATGCTGTTAAAGAAATGTTTTCCTTCTATGGATCATTTAAAGATGGAAGAAGATATCCAGAGAATTCATTGTGACCCCTTTAGGAGAAAGCTCGATAGGAAGCCTCCAAGGAAAATTCTTGTTAACTTTGGTACTTATACCATCAAGGAGAAATACTATCAGAGGCCCTAAAGGCGGGCAGTTTTTCAATGGGCGATTGGTTACTTAAGATACGTTCAGACCTTTCCAGGACAAAGCTTGACAGGCAATGGGAGTTGGGGAAATATATGCAGGAGCTTAGGTCTTTTGGAGCTATTGTTCAAATGAGAGTTCCTGCATTTTTGAAGATTATGTGGAACAATACTATGTTTAATTTTAGAGAACCTGCAGATGTTCGGGCTTTACTTGATAAGATGAAGTCTTCAGGTTGATGGCTTGCTCTTTTTGTTTCTTTTTCTTTGTTAAAGTCGGCTGGAAACCATCCTCAAATGGGTGGTTGTACTCACCTAATTAGAAGGTATGGGAGGGTTCCCCGTTGGGGGTGGGTGGTTGAGGTTCATGGAGTTTGCTGGTTGGTGGGTTGTTAGCATTAGGAATGTGGGGTGGTGGGGTTCGGGGATTATGCATTTTTTTAAAAAAGTCCTCAAGAATGTGGCAAGTGGCTGTGTGAGGGATCCAGTGTTATTTTTTGTGTTTATGGTTTTTCCTTTTTTTTTTTTTTTTCTTCTGTCCTCCTTTTTGACTGATGGCTAGTCGAAACAAGGTGTTGATGAAATTTTTATCTTGGAATTTTAATGGCCTGCGGGTTCCAGGGAGGAGGAGGAGAATATTTGAGTTTTTGAAAAGGATAGAAGAAGAGGTGATTATTTTACAGGAAACCCATCTATTAGAAGTAGAATCGGAAGAGTATCTCAAATACTTGAATTGGGTGAGATTCTGCGGGTGCACTAATCAATCTTACGTAGTGAAGGGGGTGGCTATTCTCATTCAGAAGTCGGTTACTATGAAAGTTGCAAAAGCTATAAAGGATTCTAAAGGTAGGTGGTTGATTGTGGAGGTTGCCCTATATGGGGTTTGGTTTACTATTGCTGGATATTATTGGCCCAATATTGATGACTCCGTACCATTTCAAGACCTTTATAGCCATCTTTTAGTTGCTAAGTACCCGATTTTAGTAAGGGGACTTTAATATTTTATTAAACCCCACTTTAGATAAATCCACAACAAGACTCACTGTGAATTTACCCAAAACTTGGCGGTGTATAAAACAAGGAATGTTGGATCTAGGGCTGATAGATATTTGGCATCAGAAAGGTGGGGTAGGATCGTGGTTCACATTTAACAACAAAAAGTATGGCCATTACTCTAGGATCGATTTATTTTTGTTACAGCAACAGTTGATGGTTATAGTTAGATCAGTAACTCACGCACCTGCGCATCTTTCGGACCATTCAGCTGTCAGAATGCAGGTTTGTCTTGAAATTTTTCCATTCATTCCTAGGTGGACAGTTAATCGTGCTCTTTTCTTGGACACAGTGATAGTAGAGGGTCTGAAGAGGGATACTAAATAATTTTTTTCATTTAATTATCGATCTACTACACTGTAGCTAAAGTGGAATGCCTATAAAGTATTCATTAGAGGTAGGTTAGTTGCTTTGGCTAATTGGTATTATCGGGAAGATGAGAACCAACTTAAACAAGTAGAGTCTCGGGTCGCTGTTTTGCAGGAAGCTATTCAAAAAGCTGAAAAGGGCCAGTTGGACTTCTCTGAATGCTCAGTTGGAGCGGGCCAGAAAGGATTTGGGGCTATATCATGAGAATGTAGCAGGTTTGCCCTTTATGAGTACGCGGAAGGTTGTGGAAAGCTTCTAGCTTTGAAGACCAAAACAGATCGCTCCACGAATTTTGTTTCCCCCATTAGATCCGAGGTTACTGGAGCCCTATCTATAACTGAAGCTGAGATAGAGGAGGCATTTATAGGATTTTTTCAGAACCTTTACACTGAAGACCTGAATGTTTCTGAATCGTCAGTAAGAACTTATTTGGATGCCCTTCATCTTCCTCAGTTGTCAGAAGAGGATCAGAAACTAATGGTTAGGGAGATAGATGGTGAGGAAGTGCGGGCTGCAATTCAGAGCTTAAAGAAGGCGAAGGCTCCCGGCCCGGATGGTTTGCCTAATGAATTATATCATCATTTATGTGAGGAGTTAATTCCATTCCTAACAGAATTGTTTAACTTTCTCTCACAGGAAGGGGGTGTCATGCCTAAATCCTGGGATGAGGCGGCTATTACTCTTCTTCTAAAGCCAGGGAAAGATCCAGCTTCTTGTAGCTCATATAGACCTATCTCCTTGTTGAATTCGGATTACAAGATCTATACACATATTTTCTCTAAAAGGCTTCAGCATGTGATTTGTAAATTGATACACATGGATCAGAAGGGATTCGTTAGAGGTAGACAATTGCATGGGTTAACCCATGATTTGCTGGGTGCAGTGGATTTCGCAGTCTCTGAAAATTTTCCCTTATAGATCCTTACCTTTGATGCCACCAAAGCTTTTGATCGTGTTAATTGGTGTTTTTTGCGTTGCGTTATGGAGGGTTTTAGGCTTGGCTCTAAATTTATTGGGCCTATTCAGGCTTTATAAGGCTCCTTTCTCCAGCATTTTGATAAATGAAAGGGTTTCCCCCAGATTTAGGATTGAAAGAGGGACACGTCAGGGTTGTCCCCTGTCTCCCCTTCTTTTTAATCTATATATTGAGCCTTTGGCTGCTACAATTAGAGCAGACATTGACATACCTTCCTTTAAGTGTCTAGTTTGGGAAAGAAAGGTGGCTTTGTATGCAACGATCTTATGATTTATACTGGCCATTTACCACTTGTTTTTCCTAGAACCTTGCAATGTTTATAAGACTTTGGTGAATTGTCAGGTTATTCTGTTAATTCTGTTAATTCTGAGAAAACTGAAATTATGTGCTGGAACACTACTTATAATAGCCCTTTAGTCAAGCAGCAGGTCAGATATTTGGGGGTTCAAGTTATTTCAGACTTGAAGGAATTAGCACATTTCAATTTTGAAAAAATTTGAAGGAGACCCGTGCTTTGCTTAAAACCTGGGCTGGGCTTCCTTCATCTTTTATAGGGAGAGTTAATGTTCTTAAAATGATTATTCTTTCCAAATTCACTTTTTTGTTTAATGCTATTCCTCTGGAATTCAAGAAAAGTTGGTTTAAAAAGATACAAGCAGATTTAACTTCTTTTGTATGGTCCTCCAGAGGGGTTAGGATCGCTTGGCATAAGTTATGTAGGCCTAAGGATAAAGGAGGGATTGTGGCTCCAGATTTTTACAAATATTATTTGGCTTTTCATTTGAATAATGTTCGGTTTTTACTTTGTGATAGCTCAGAATATCCTTTTTTGTGGGCTGTATTGACTCAAGAGTTTTCAGCTGCTGGTAGTTTCTTCTTGTATAAGTTTGGTCATCCCAAATTATTTTTAAAAAGTCATTTGAAACTTCTCAAAGATGCTGCTAGAGACTGGTAGCTGGCTCAACAATTACTAGGTATTCATTATTATAGTTTTCGGGCTCCGATTTGGGAATCGCCTGGTACTTCTGAATTTCTTTTAGATAAATTGTCTCTTCCATTGAAGGGTATAATGAGTTGGGGACAAATTATGGAGGAGTCCAGGCTGCTATCCTGGTTTAGACTTGGGGAGCTAACAGATTATAGGCTTTCCAAGTTTAAATACTTGCAGATATTGAGTTTGGCAGCTTCCCTTCAAGGGGTGATGGGGGCTCTAAGAACTACTGAGAGGAGAGCCTGTTAACAGGTTTGATTCATAAAAAGACCTCAGTCTGGTATCAGGCGTTGCTTGAAGCTTCAGACTCAGAGGCCTCCCTCCCAGAGAAGAAGTGGGGTAGTGTCTTGCCAGCCCTAGATATAGCGCAGATTTGGGAGTTTTCATTTTCCATGCTTTGGTCGGTTACTAGATCAGTGGCCCTGCAGAAGAACCATCTGTATACAACACATAGGGTTTATTGGACACCCCAGAGGTTAACCGCTTTGGGGAAGGTAGAAAAGAAGTGCCCACATTGTGAAGGTGTCCAATGCAGGTGACATACACATGTTCTGGAGTTGCCCTAACCTCTTTTCTTTTTGGTCTTCATCAATGGCTTTCTTAAACAGGCTATTTGCACAGAGGAGGAAGTGACTCCAGTATTGTTGTTTTTCGGGGTTTCATTTGGCACGTCATAGGACTCTAAGTTGCCTAGATCGCATAAGAGTATGATGTTTTTACTGATGTTGCTGGCTAGAAGACAAATATGTTTAAATTGGGTTAAATCTACATCTCCGAATAAACGTGACTGGTTTGTATCTGTTAATTATTTTTGTGATTTGGAATGTATGGGCCAGTTGGGTATCAGAGACGAAAGTTGGGCCATTTGGGAGAACTTTGTGCAAGCTGTCACCTCAGACATATAGTCCAATGATTATTACCACCTCCTTCTGTCCACTTTCTTGCCCTGCCCCTCTCTCGTGGCTGGCTGCCAGTTGGTGGTGTTGCAGGTCATGAGTTTTTGTACTGGCAAGGAGAGGTGAAGGGCTGCGTTTGCTCACATTGGATCTGACTTTATTGGATCACCTCACGTGACGCAGGTTGATAAATAATATATAGACTATGGTATGAAGGAATCCTATGTATTACTGAAACAGCCCCTAGACGCAGAGGTTATAACCAGTAGTTATTTGTAAATCCCTGGATCTGTAGGTACCCACACTAGCATGTGATTCAGAGTGAACTTTTCAAAATGTCTTCTTTCTTACACATTGACTTACATTTGTATGGCACAAATGCAGAGAAATATAATTAGTGATAACAAATATTCTACTCCTCTGTTTTCCCACATGTTTACCGATAAAACAGTATCTCACATAAATAGGTAGTCCTAATGCCTGCAACAGGAAAAGGCCCAAAAGACAATAAGGACACAACACATTTTCCTTAACTGAAAACTGACCCTTTTTTTTAATGTGGGTAGCTATTATTTTGGGCCCTGTCTCAGCCGGCACCCAGAGAAACCTAGCAGACTTGCATATTTGAAATAACTAAACACCTAGAGGAATCCAGGGTAGGGTGACATCTGTGTCTCCCACTGGATTTTCCTACCCAAAGCCCTAGTGAACCCGAAATGTTGACTAAAAAACATAATTTCCTCACAGTGCTGTTATCTGGTTGCTCTGGACTGGCTCAAACCCAAAAGTTCAAGATAACTGCGATGGAGCACAGGTCATATACATACCCAGGTTAGTCCCACTGAAGGTTTACGTTCTCAAGATTTGTGCCAAGAGTCTTGTTGCAATCACAAAGAGCCCAATAACTTGAATTAAAGAGCTTAGGAACCACTCCAAGGGCCCACAACCAGAGAGGTGCCTCTTATGGGTAAGGAACTTATTGAAGACAATTCAAGGGGCTGTAGTCTAGTTGATTTTTGGCTCCTTTAGGGAGAAGAGAGTCCTCTAACCCTGGCCAAGGGTTCGGAAGCTCTTGACTGGCAGTTGGGGGGGGGGGGGGGGGCTAGGGCTCAATCTCACACAATGTGCCTGTACTGTCCAGGAAAAATCCAGTTACTACTGGTCAGCTAAGGTGATCGTCTCTTTAAGCTTGCAGTCAAAGTCTTCCAGCTCTGTTGTACCTGTTGCTGATCAGGGAGTTGACTCCTTTTCATCTGAGTCAGATACAGTCCTTTCTATGAGGAGCCTTGAGAGTGCAGCAGGTGCAATCCTTTTGAGTGCAAGCCTTCTGTGGTGCAGTCCAAGGGTCCAGCCGGGTAGTCCTTCTTCTTCATTAGTTTGAGGCAGTATTTTCAGGAGCTCATAGAGCCCACCCATATTTAAGTCAGTTTTGGGCTGGCAAAAGAGAGGACATCCCAACCAATAGGGGAACAGGTTTTCCTCTCTACTATGACCACTTCCTGCAAGTGTGGCATATTTTTTACTCTGAATGCACTGTTTTGACAAAAATCCAAATTGAGAAATTCTCTCATTGGAGTATGTGTTTGTGTTTCCCAATCCAGAAGTGTGGCTAACATCTGACTACACTCCCCTTCCCATACCCCACTCAATCTAATCAGGGGGCACCCACATGACTGGGCTGGGGATCAAGGACATAAGGACTGGCCTGGGTCCTATGACATCTGCTCTCCTGCCTTTGAAGTCCAGCTTATCTCCCCAGTCCCCTTCCTCTCCCTAGCTTCTCCAGGAAGCATTTCACATTCTACCAAATGACTATATTGGTTCAGCCCCAGGCCTCTGCATGCTTACTCAGGGAGCAGCGTGGTTCAGGCTGTAAAAGGCTCAACAATCAGAAAAGTCTGCTGCAGAGTTGTTTTAAATTACTTCAGGATAGTAAGTTTTAAAACTGCTTTCCTGCAATAGTTATAATAAACCTGACCTTGTCAAGTGCTGGGTTTTATTGTACTATTTTGAACCTTTGAATGATGTTGCTAGCTAGATCCCAAGTGAAGATAGACTTTAGTAAAGTTTAATAAAGCCTTCCTGTGCTAGTTTGCAGAGCTTTATGGCTTAGAAGTATTTGTGGGAACCATTAAAAATAAACCACTATGTACATCTCTGAGTGTATAGTTGTCAGTAGTGCCTGGGTTTGGTATAGTTTTCAGGGTGCCTGCTGATCCCAGGCCCAAAACCTGCAACTAACCCTTTTGGTGTTGTTCCACATTGCATCTTTGAACCCTCCCCTTTGCGGATGCTAGGCCCACACACACACAGGTGAGGTACGATTTTTATCAGAACACAAGGCAGGAAATTTGCAGCTGCCCACAGATTCAAGTCGATCAACTCACAGAAATATGAAAAAAAAGATTTGTTTTTATTCCATGAGGATTGAACGGGATTCTGAGTATGTAAACCTTGTTGGAGTTGGTAGATTTTCCATAGAGACAATGTACATACACCCTGGTGGAGAATGACAGAAAAGACAAATATTACTGCACAACCATTTACTACTGAAATGTCCACACATATTAGTTGGATTTGGCAACAGGGTGAGTAAAAAGTTCAGAATGTAAATCTTATTAACCAAAGATTTCATGAAAATGTAGAAATCACTGTTAAAAAGATAATTTTATAGCACTGAACCAGTGACTCACAGCTCATGAGCTGAAATGCCATGACAAGTCACCAACCGCTTTTCAAGCCATTCACACACTTTTCATTTGCCGCACACATAAACTCATTCGCACTGCCAGCTGCGAGCCATGCACATTATACACTCACATTAACAAACAGCACCATTCAAGCGCCCATCACTTTCATACTCCCACAGTACTGACATAGCAATCACACCACCTGACAGCTAACGGAATGAGTGGACTGGCATTTGGCTGACAATGTGTGTGTAGTGACCAGCAGCAATCACTACTCACACACATCACCAGTCAAATGCAGATCACACACACACTGTAAGCCAGAGGCCAGCTACACACACCACCAGTCACACACAACACCAGCCCGGTGCCCATACAAACACAACAGTCACACCCCCTGGAAGCTGATGAAATGTGTGGTCTGATATTTTGGTGGCAGTGTGTGTGTTTAGTTACTTGCTGTTTGTCATTACACACACACACACACACACACACACACACTGGTGTCAAATGCCAGTTCACACACACCACCAGTCTCACACACTACCAGCTGCATGTCACTCGGACATCACCATGAAGATCCACACCACTTTCATTTCTAAAACACTACTACAATGGACAGATCACACACACACAAAGAACAGAGAGGAAAAAATGTATCATGCAACGAAAAACAGTGTTTTCTTCAAATAGAAAGAACCAACATATTGGAGGAAGATGAAATACCTACTGACTGTATATTCCATAGGTGTAACTAAGCACATCAAACTACTGCCATCCACTTATCTAAACAGTATATAGCAAAACAGGCCACAGTCAGTTCCTGTTTACTGTCATGGTTGCCCCCAATACTTGTGTTGTGTATGGTACAATTTAAAGCATGTGGGCACTGGGGGTGGATGAAAAATTCCACTCCACTGGTGAAGTTTACAGGGATTTCTCCACTCCACATTCTGCTGGGATTGTGGAGAGTTTTTTTCTCATGCATGGCTCACCAACGTTAAGTTGGCAAGTGCAAGCAAGAATTTGCAACCACAAGGGTGATTTTTGGGTGCTAGAACACATCCTAGCAAGATTTCTCAATGCGGGTGGTCACGGCAGGTCAGGACCATTTGCACTAAGAACATTGCCGCTTGAGTTGAAAGTCAACTTGAAAGGCAGAACGAAGCAGTGCCCTGTGGTGGGCCAAGTGGTGCCATTTGTGCTGATTTTACAGCATGGAGCAAGCTCCTGGCACCTAAAATCAGCTAGAGCAGCACAACATGCTCGAATTCCGCCTGCTTGTCGAGCTCCTAGAAATCTGCAGAGTTTTTACGTAACTCCACTGAATTCATAGAGTGAAACTCTGCAAGTTCCGCCAAACCTTAATGTGCACACATAGGCCTGAATTAGAAGGACACTCAGGCAGTACATGTGACTCTCCTTTCTCACTCCTCTTCTGACATAGACTCTACATCTCAGATAAGGAAAGTCTTTTTTGGGAATGGGATAAATGCATTGAGGAAAATGCTGATCTTTCAATCTAGCCACATCCACTATCACTCCAACTCTGAGTACAATTGCCTGCTCAACTGCAACAAGGTTGCTTATTACAGACTGCTGAAACTTTACAAAACCCTTCTTGAAATCTGGAGAACTGTCTTTGAAAACAACATAAGCAATGAAGGTTTCCAAAGGAAACAAACAAACAGCCACCATCTTATACCACATGTATAAATTTCCAGCAGCATTGTAACACTCCAACCTTTGATCTACTCTATCTACACCACCCATGTCCTTATTACGGTCTAAAATGCACACAGCAGAACGCTGTGCGATTGTAAAACGTTAGGAATAATCAAAGCATTTCGTCATATTTCAGTGAGGGTATGTTCCATAATCTGTGGACAACAACGTAAGTCCTACAAATTAATTGTAACACACTCCACCTGATGAAAACAGTACCTAGCTTATGTATGTGAGTTTATCATGTGGGACAAGATATGCCCAAAATGAACCATAGCTATGTCAAGAATTTTGCTTCAGATTTAGCTTGATTTTTGGGATGGAAGTAGCTGCAGCGTCTGAGAGCTGAATGAGCCTGCACCTTGGGAAATCTACTAGCCCTTAACATTCCTGAAAATTACAAATGAATTGGAGTCTAGAGGTGTCTAGATTTGGGGGTAAGTTTGTCATTTTCATAGGTGATCAACAACCAGTTATATGCATGAACTATGATTTGTCAGAAAACGATCTTCAATGCAATTATGAATAATATATTTTCTTGTAAAAGATTATGTTGCTAAAAGTGTAAGTATCTGTAAAACTAAACATAGACATTTCTGGAAATTGCAAATGCAGAAGAATCCAGGGGGATTTGGCTTAGATGGACCACAGCATATTTCAAGGCCAGAATGTCTTGCAAACGTTATCACATATCCCTTCAAAAAGAACAATTTACAATATATTTCTGTGGGTATGACTGAAGTAGTCACCCTCCCTTCCCTGTGAACACTTTCTACACAGGTGTGCAATTATTGAAAGAATTGTTCAAGATGGACAACTTGGTATGTGGCACATTCTGCTCTAAACGTAAAGGTTACCCAAACAAACTTCAAAGGGGACAGAGCAGTGCCTTGCTTAGTAATCAACTTCTTGCTTTGACATTTTCAGATAGATGAGATGTCCATATGTTCACAACTATTCATGATGAAAGCACTTAACCTATGTCTGTTTGGGGTCAGATAGCAGAACTGTGCAAACAGTAGGAAAATAGTGGTGGGATCCAAGCAAGCCACAATGTCAAAGACTTTCTACTTTTCATAAATGTCTGGGATTATAAGGTTTATTTATTTCCAATAGTTTGATGTATTTTATGACATATTACCTTTGTAGATCGGCCTCGGTGAAAAACTTTACAAATGACAATCTTGTCACTTATTTCTCTTTGTTTCTAATCACTTTCATTTTTTATTCCCATGTTTAAGTTTTTTTGGAAACCCTTGTGCATTTGAAAACTCATAAATGTATAATTTTCTGGGTTCATCTGTACATTACCATTACAAAACTGTTTCCCCCACTAAACATGTATTAACTGCAAAAATTGGAAGTATTGGCACTAAGAAGACCTCAACGCCTATAGGGGAAAAATGCTCTGAAAAAAGTTGAAGGAGCATTATCATAACACAGCAAACATTTTGTTGACGACGTTGATGGTAAAAAAAAAAAAAAAGAAAATCACAGTTTGCTAATTTTGTCTTTTCTCCATTGCTCTTTAGGGTAAAATATCAACTCTGGATACCTTTACAATCGCCAAAATGTGGTGGAATGTAGGCCTAAAAACGAATTGCCCCAAAAAAAGGATAGGTGTATGGGAAGGAGAGGTCGGCGGAGAGGGCTGAGGATTGAGCACTTACTTGTTTAAAGCAGTGTTAAGAGAAAGATTTGGGCTTTACCTTAATGATAACATTTTCGACTGACATCTGATCGGTCAGCAGTTAGTTTCATATGATTCAGTTTCATTGCTCATAACTGATAGAGTTTCTTTACCTAGAGCCCAATACAGTATACAGATCTCAAATGATGCCTAAAAGGCACAGTGGACCCAGAATCAGAAGCACATTGATAGGTTCATAGGGCAATGTCCGTTCTGTTTAAGAAAACCTGAAATAAATAAATGAAATGAAAAAAAATAGATGTTTGTGTTAACTTCAAGGCTAAATATTGGTGGGGAGCAGAGCTACATAACAGTGGATCTGTGAAATTTTCAAAGCAGTTTATAAATTATTTTAGCGAAATAGAGATTGTCAAGCCCTATGAATGAAAATGTCCTGTTCCACGCAGACATTAGGCAACCACTGCTGTTTACAAAGAGCGCACGTTAGTGAAGTATGATTGCACTTTCCTCTACTGTAAAACATACATGCAAATTAAAAACCTTCCTGGTTATCTGGTATGTTTTATGAAGCCTTCCAATTTCAAGAAATGTGCAGGCACTAAGTAGGTAAAAGATTGTTGTTTTTGGCGATCCAGTGACATTATTACTCAGCCATTATTTTTTACCCGATTATTTCAGTGTACATTTGTGGACATTGTGTCAGTGTGACGAAATCTTGCTTGGTTTATTGGTGTATGTGTTTGTGTAACATTACATGTTCTCATTTTTTGCGAACTTAGAATACAATAGATTATTATCTTGACAAGCACTACTTTATTGTCCTATTTCAGCATATGTTAATAATTAGCATTACTATGGAAACAAAATGCTTTTGCAGTACGTTAGCTCTGGAGCTGTGATTGCAAACAGACACATCAAGCTGTTTCTTCTAGTGGCAGATTCTCATTTGATGGTTTTTCATGAGTCTTCATACCAGGAGTTTACTTTTTTTATTCATCAGTACACAGTTTGCACTTTGTACCTGCTGTCCATGAAAAATCCACGTCTGCGAAAGGGCCTGGAGAAAAGGTTTTCTTTAAGCACATCTAAACTCCGCTTTGATCACAACAACTCTTCAGAAAGCTTTTGTTACAACATGGTCTTAAATGGTTATTACAGTGCCTCTAAATGCCAGTACTTTTTGTAATGCTGTGGATTGACCAACTGCCCTCAGTTGCTATAAGGTGCCTGCTGGGATTTGGCATTCCCATAAAGATAACAGTGTATTCTGCGCTCACAACTAAGCAGGGATGAAGGTTATCATTTTGTGTGGTTGAGAGGAAAAAACATTTGTATTCTCCTTGATGCTCGTTTTGTTAGTGGCATATTTGTTTGATTGCTGACGTTCCGTCCTGTTAGCTCGTGCATTCAGTTCCACATTTATTTATTTCACGTGTATGAATCCACATGGTGCTTACTGCAAGATGCACAATAGTTTAACAGCAATTGATATCTTAGACTTCGTGGCACAGCGTCCCTCGGTACAGGAGAAGCACACAATAGTCAAAACTTCTGTGCCAATGTATGCCATAGCAATATTATTTGAGAAAGGTGTTTGTGTAGGTATATCTGTAGATAGCACTATTGAAATACACATCCTTCTTCAAGGTCTCACCCTACAGTAACCTCCTTATTCACATTTAATAGCAGCATAGACAAGTTTATGGCCTGGGGTATGAGACACATGGATTTGAATGTAATAAAAGATTTCTCAGCAAGCCAGTGGAGTTGGATCAAAGGTGGAGACATCTGATTTTTTACACTAATTGATACAGGCTGCGATGAAGCCATTGAAACATAATTCCATAAATAAAATCGATTTCAAATGTGTTTCAAACCCCTGAGTTGACCCCATTGGACTAAGAATTTCGGTCTTGGCATGGCTCAACTTGCGATGCAATACTCAACATTCAAAGCTCTTCTTGGCCAAGAATTTGAGAAAAGCAGAGGCCACCATCTCAGCGCTTCCCACAATCAGCAGAATTTGCGAATCATCTGTGTAAGGAAACAGGTCAAAACAATTGAGTTGGATCAATTCAGCCTAAGGAACATGTACAAGATAATTAAACATGAAGCCATGATGAAACTGTGAGGACCTCTACAGTCAAAGTTTCTAATTGTGTACCGAAAAAAGAGAAAGCAAGAGCTGAAAGGACCTGTCAAAGGCATTGCTGGAGAACCATGAAAATGCCATTCTACAGTTCCTTACTTCCAATGGCCTCTTCAGAATGATGTGATGATTCACTATATCAAAGGCTATAAAGCAGCCTTCACATGGTACAGTTGTCTGCCCATATCAGTAGCACAGTTTAGCCCTTAAGGTGATATTGCAAAGAGTGGTTTTCCAAGTCAGACAATGGAAAATGATGGCTTCTGTGAGAAAGTAGCCCTCTTTCTAGCATGGGTACCCTCACTTTTGGCCTGTTCGTGAGTGTGTGTGAGTGTGTTTTTACTGTGTCACTCGAATCCTGCTACCCAGGACCCTAGTGCTCAAAGATAAAAACCTATCTGTCAGTGTGCTTTGCCTGTCTCACTGGTATCCTGCTAGCCAGAACCCCAATGCTCATAGTTTGTGGCCTAATGTATGTGTTGTCAGTAGTGCTTGACTGTGTCAATGAGGCTCTGCTAACCAGAACCTCAGTGCTTATGCGCTCTCTGCTTTTAAATTTGTCACTGTAGGCTAGTGACTTCATTTATCGATTTCATTTGGCACACTGGACCCCACTTATAAGTCCCTGGTATATGGTACCTAGGTACCCAGGGCATTGGAGTTCCAGGAGATCCATATGGGCTGCAGCATTTATTTTGCCACCAATAGGGAGCTCAGACAAATCCTTGCACAGGCCTGCCATTGCAGCCTGAGTGAAATAACACGCATGTTATTTCACAGCCAATTCACTGCACTTAAGTAACTTATAAGTCACCAATATCTCTAACCTTCACTTGCTGAAGGTTAGGTGAAAAGTTACTAAGTCTAAGGGCACCCTTGCACTAGCAAAGGTACCCCCACATAGTTCAGGGTCATTTACCCAGACTTTGTGAGTGCGGGGATGCCATTACACGCGTACACTACATGTAGGTCAACACCTATATGAAGCTTCACAATGGTAACTCCAAATATGATTGTGGAATTGTCCCCCCATTCCAAATTTGGTATTAGGGAGCCAATTCCATGCATCCCGGGGGCTCCACCATGGACCCCCAGTACTGCCAAACCAGCTCTCTGAGGCCTGCACTGCAGCTACAGCTGCTGCCACCTCACAGACAGGGTTCTGCCCTCCTGAGGTCTGGGCAGCCCAGTCCTAGGAAGGCAGAACAAAGCATTTCCTATGAGATCAGGGTGTTACACCCTCTCCCTTTGGAAATAGGTGTTACAGGCTGGGGAGGGGTAGCCTCCCCCAGCCTCTGGAAATGCTTTGAAGGGCACACATGGTGCACTCCCTGCATAAACCAGTCTACATTGGTTCAGGGACCACTTCTCCTCAGCTCTGGTGGGAAACTGGACAAAGAAAAGGGGAGTGACCACTCCCTTGTCCATTACCACCCCATGGGTGGTGCCCAGAGCTCCTCCAGTGTGTCCTAGACTTCAGCCATCTTGCTTTGCAAGGTGTGTGGGCACTCTGGAGGCCTCTGAGTGACCAGTGCCAGCAGGCGATGTCAGAGACCCCTCCTGATAGGTCCTTAGCTGATAGGGTAGCCAATCCCCCTCCAAGGGCTATTTAGGGTCTCTCCTGTTGGTTCTCTTCAGATTCTGCTTTTAAGCTTCCTTCAGGAATCCTCTGCAACAACTTCAGACTCCTCTGACCTTGGATCAACCGCAGCCTGCCCCAAGAAACTGCAACAAAGTGTGTACAAGAGTCACTTTTCTTCAGCAACCTCAGCTCCAAGTCAGCAACTGCAACAGTTTCCATGGTGTGCACCCTCTGGGGACTCCTTGTCTTCATCCTGCACCAGAAGAAGCAACGAAATTTCCCATGGAGTGATGGAGTCACTCCCTTGCTCCAAGCAGGCACCTTCCAAGATGACGACCAGTACCCTGGGACTCCTCTCACAGCGATGAGAGTGCTCCTAAGGACACAGAGGGTGGACATCATCGACATAAACTGTTCTGAGGTCCTGCTGACACAATTTAGAGGAGGTAAGACCTTGCCTTCCCTGAGAGCGACGGTACTGCGTCTTCACCTCCTGAGGCCTCTGTGCACTCTTTGCAAAATTCCTTCATGCACAACCTGGCCCACGTCCCCAGCACTCCACCCTGCGACGCTCAACTCTCTGAGTTGTTCTCTGGCAGCATGGGACCTTCTTTTTTTGTGCTGCATCAACTGCATTTGGCACCTCCTTTGTCCCTTGATGCTGCGACACCTGGTGGTACTGTCTGGCATCCTGAAGGGCTCTCTAAAGTACTGAGAGCCCCCCTCTTCCTTCTAACACTGAGTTGAGGCCCACAGGTCCCTCCTGGGTCCATCCAGTGCCATTTTGATGCAAAATGTACTTTTGCCGTAGCCAAGGCTCGTTGGTGACTTCCAACATGAAATCTTGTCTGCAACGATCTTCACACCGTGGACATCTTTTGCATCATGCAGGAACCCACTGGCATCTTCCTACGGTGCATTCCTGCAGTCTTCGACTAACCGGGGATTCTTCTTTTGCACCCTCTTCTGGGTTGGCAGGGGCTCCTGTCCTTCCTGGAACTTCTTTCGACTTCTGGACTTGGTCCCCTTCCTTTGCAGGCCTTCAGGCCAGGAATCCAGTAGTTGTTCTTTGCAGACTTGGTTGGCTGCTGCAAAATCCCAATCACGAGGTGTAGTGTGTCCTCAGAAAACGTGCAGTACTTTACTCCTGCTTTACTGGGCTCTGGGGTGGGGTAATTTACTTACCTTTACTGTATTCTTACTCTCCTAGCAATTCTGCACACACTACACTTGTCTAGGGGGGAATTCATGATTTGCATTCCACTTTCTTAGTATATGTTTTGTGTTGCCCCTAGACCCATTTTTCCCGATTGCATTCTATAGCATTTCCTATTGTTTGCATTGTTCTATGACTATTTACTTGTCTAATTTTGGTGTCTAGTGTACATATTGTGTATAATACTTACCTCCAGAAGGAGTATTGCCTCTAAGATATTTTTGGTACTGTGTCACCCAAATAAATACCTTTATTTTTGGTAACACTCAGTATTCTCTTGACTTGTGAATAAGGACTGTGTAACTATAAGTGGTATTGCATGAGCTTTGCATGCCTCCTAGTTCAGCCTAAGCTGCGCTGCTATAGCTACCTCTATCAGCCTAATCTGCTAGAACACTACTACATTTCACTAATAAGAGATAACTGGACCTGGTATAAGGTGTAAGTACCCAAGTTACCCACTACAAACCAGGCCAGGCTCCTACAGCTTCCAATAAAACTGTACCAAGCGCCTTCTGGTTGGGCAGTTATGTCCTTTGTGACTATAGGGATTCTTCCAAGTGGTAACTGATGCAAAGAAAGTGCTAGCGTGCCTGGTCCTTAGTAAGTAAACTTACAAGGGGACGCGTATAGGCCGATAAACCTTTTGGATCGCATGGAGTATCCTAGCCATGTAGTGACTAAGGTTATTAAGATGCACTATAAACAATCAACAATCACTATGGGAAACATTTAGACATTAGACAATTAGATCAACATTTCATGAATAACCACAACTCAATAAAGGTTTTAACACTTTTTATTTCCCTATGATTTACAATTCTAATGGCATCGGTAAATTCAAACTTTATTCAATCCGCTCAGAATAAGTTTATTAATGACCATCAATAACATAATCTAATCAGAATTTAAGAAAACATATGCTCTAATACTTCAGTGTAGGCTATCAAAGAGGAACATATTAATATTAATAGCAAAGTTCAGCAACCAATCTGTCAATCATTTGTCACTGTCAACGTCACCCAAAGGAACCTTACCTAACTCATATTAGCATTAGCATGTGGGACTTCATGCACAAACAATTTAGAAATGTGAATTTGGAAAAAATCTAGCTAGTAGAAAAATTATAAAAACAGCGCAGTTGATACCTAGAAGAAAAGGCACAAAGTTAATCGGTCAAATTGTCACAGCTACCTATCCACAGAATGGATAAGCAACAAAGTCAGTCTTCGTCTTCAGGTCATCAATTGATCAGCAATGCATCAGGCTCTCAAGCATGTTAACCCAATGACAGAATCTCGAATTGCATCTCCTGGCATCATGAGCATTTACCTCTCGCATCTCTGTCAATTCTGAAGCTTTAGCCCCTTGTCATGACTTTTTATTAGAGTTTTTCAGTCCATCCCCCTAATTCCTAATTGGTCAGTCAATCACCAGTTATTACCCTAACCAATAATATTATTTTTGCAAATCTATGAATTCTAATATTACACCGTTCTCAGTTCATTGATTGGCTCACTGTACAATGTCCTCATCATCCGGCTCATCAGGTATCGAAAATGTTGCATCTTCTTCTCCAGTCAGTGTCTCTATTGTTTGAGGCCTGAGAAAGTACATCAAGTCTGCCTTACGCCAAATTGTAACAATTTTAGTTCCATCATCTCCTGTCCATCGCTACATTTGCAGAAAAATCTAGCAAAGCAAAGTTTATTAAACAGCAAACGGTTCATGGTCAGTTTAATGCACCAGCAACCTCTACATTGTGCTTTTAATAATTTGGCTCCTGCCTGAGGCCTGGAAAGACTAGGACACTACTTTGGCTAAGTTAACTCTCCAATATAATGCAAAACGAAGGTTATACATCTTAATATGACATACAACGACATTATTATTGCATATTTCAATTACTTCGCGCATTTTTTATCATTTTTTCGTATAAGTGGCTGTCACTCTCCGTGGGCACATTTTCAAATGTGCCCTTTTTTTCTCTACATTTAATTTCTCTATGAACTTTTTTTTTTGTTCAAATATATAAACATTCATTACTAATTTCTAATTAGTATATCTGCTTCAACATAAGTCAAGATCAAGCCTGTAAGTCTGTTTTTAGTTTTGACATTGATGTGTGTTTGGGTCAATCATAATGTGTTTCTCTAAGAATATAAGGGCATAGTTATCTTTTTCAATCTTTACAAAGCAGTTTATTTTTATTATCTATTTTGTTTCCTCTCTTTGCCTCTGGACACTTGATGTTGACGTTTCAACATCTGGGAGCCCAACTCTTCTGCCAAGTTGTCATAAGAAGCCTTGAAAAAAAGGCAGCTTTTACATGACATGTCCCTGCTCTTAAACACTGTAGTGTCGGGGAGTGAATGAGTGGCAGATATGTGTTACTGATGACCTGTGCTAGTAAGGTCTTCATCATCCCTCACACATTGAAAGCATTAGTATCCAAGGTGGAAGCACATGGGTGGTCAACCCCAGTTTTTCAAGTATCTTTTTTGATGCTCGTCTGCTGGTAATTTGTAACTCAACAGTGGGACACTGATATCCAGTGCCCAATGTATGTGTTCAGTGCAAAGTCGATATCTGTTTAAAACAGTAATTTTGCTCTGTATACCGTTTATATATTGTGGAAAAACTACACCTATGGCATGTATGATTGAATGTTGCATGTTGACTGAAGCACTATTTTTTACCATCCACTTTGTGACCCTGAAAACATGGCATTGTACTCCACTGAGCCTGCAGACCTCTACAGCCTGCAGACCGTCATGTTTACAGAAAGCCTTGTAAAACTAAACTATTACACAGGTCTAAACACCACGTATAGGTGCTAACTGTGTCACTCCTAAAATTACCTTATTGTTCATAAGGTAGCCTGCATGATGCCTAGAAGTGACACAGGCATAAATCATCTAAAGCTATTTCCACTTTATTGGGTTTAGCTTTTCTCATAGGGAATGCTGGCAAAGCAGATTAAATCACTGTTTATGCATTACCCAACAGGAAACAGCTACAAAAACGTTCAAGAATGCATCCTAACTGTTGTTTAAAATCCAATTAATTAGTAAAGTAGGATTTTTCTAACTAGTTATGTAATAGAACTTTCAACAGTTATATTTTTTGCCTGAGCCACTCTCTATAGGCTAATTTGCCTTAGTCTTCAGCTGCTGTTCTTGCCAGTAATGAGGTTCCAGGAGTACACAGTTGACCAGTCTGTTTGGCAGGTCAGTCTGAATGGTCAGGGAGACACATCAAAGCTCATCAGACTATTCAGGATGGGGACTCCTGCCCCTTCTCTCAGTGCCAAAACCTATGTGACAAGCTTGTCTGGGGCACACATAAATATTGCACTTCAGTGGAAGGGATTAATCAGGTCCAGATACCAATTCTCATGTAACCTATGTTTGGTTACTGAAATAGACTTCCTTCCCTTTCAATTTTGTAGGCCCAGGGCCTGCTTCAAACTGAACTTTACTGTTAGATGTGGGAGGACCCTAGAATTGTCCACAGGACATCCCCCAGCTCTCAGATCTAAAGTTAAGTGTGGCTGAGGACTTTGGCCAGTTTGTTGTTGGATTGACATTTGTGTTTTGGACCTATTTACAGTAAGGAAAACAAGAACTACTGAAATAGTAGGGAGATAAGGGTTTCAGAATATTGACTCCATCAATTGGAGAGGACCTAGGAGTGTCACCGGGTGTCCCGCACACACAGCCTGGTGAAACCTACAAAGCTGTACCCTCACCCAACCTGTGAGAAAGACTTGAAATCCATGGAGAAATATCTCCAGTGATCATATAACTGATCCCCTGCATGGCTCTCGGACATAAAAATACTTAAGGGTCAGTTCCTGTGAAGAATCCCAGTAACTGAACTAGGACTTGACTTTTCTGTTGGCCTGAGAATTTCTAAGTCTCTTCCTTTGAGGTCCTAGTGTCCTTAGAAGTGTACTCCCGAGGTTGATTGAGCATCAGAAGAAAGTTTGGAAACTATTGAAAACTTTATCCCCAGCGATCCAAAGCTTCAACAGGACCAACCAGAAAATGTATGTGACTAGCAGTTCCACAACAATGGATTGAATTTAACTTTTGACCTGTATAGACACCTTCTCACCTCCCCCGCCCCCCAAAGAAGAACTAAGGGAATCATTACAACCCTGGCGTTGTTGAGACCGCCAGGCTTGCGGTGGCAGTCTGACCGCTGCCAAAGTGGTGGATCTGATCGATTTGGCGGCAGTCTGAATGCCACATTCCGATTGTGGCGGTTGCACCACGGTTGGCTACACCAACACTTGGCATGGACAGTGCAGGGGCCCCCATGGGTAGCCCTATTGTGCTGTTCACTGTCTGCATTGCTGACAGTGAACAGCACAACGGGTGCTGCTGCACCCTACGCACTGCAGCATTGCCTCCAACTCACTTATGAGCCTGCGTCAATGTTGTGGCTGTTCCACCCTGGGCCCCCCTCGCTGACCTAGCATGGAACTCATAAAGGGGCCTGCAGGAAGGTGGCCACACTGGTGGCAACCTGACCACAGAAGTTTGGGGGATGGCCTTTTCCTTCCGCCAAACTCATAATGACCCCAAAGTCTCATTCTGAGTTAGCATATAAAAAATGTTGATTGAAAAGTTTCAAAGATGTCAGAGCTTCTGGGGGACCAACCTTCTTCAGGTATCCAACTTTTGGTTCCACAGCAGTGGGGATTTTCAGCAATCTCTTGTGGAAAAAGGATATTTCTTTTCAAAAAGTCGAATTCTGTGTTGGGACTAAGAGCAATTTCCTGATTGTTTTTCCAAACAAATAGTAAGGTCCTTTTTCTGAAGTGGGACTTTGGAACAACCTTTCCAATCTTTTTGACTTGAAGACTTTCACTGGGACCAATCCACTTGGTGCATCCAATCTGGAGTCCATCGCAGTCAGCCTAATATTACACTGTGTTCCTGGTATGCAGCAACCATTGACATATTTTGTGCCTTATTTTTCTTTGCCTTTTTTCATTTTAATTCTTTAAAAATTCATATCACTCCTTCCCCTATTGGATTTTTATCATTTTGTTCTTTTTTTACTCGCAGACGTTTTCACTTCATTATAATTTTGGTTCTGGAGTTCTGTTGTGTTTTTCATAATGCCTGGTGATTTAAGCTTGACTGTTTTGTAGCACATTACCCGGAATTGAGCACAAGTTGATTTTACCTAAATTGTGTGATACCTAGATTGTGGCCTTTTCCTTTGAGTCGGACATTTGTCCACCTCAATAAATAATCCAATTTACTACTCTGCTCAATAAGTGAAAAATCTTAATGACTCATGTGGTCAGCTTAGTCTCATGAGTGCTGTTGATTTTCTTTCTAGCTCTTGAACGCTCATGGACAACTGTTGTTGTCACCAGCATATTAATACTACATGTGATTCAGTTGGAGAGCACCAATTCAACTAAAGCAAAACTCACCAATTATGATAGATTCTGTACTTTAGGGGAGCCAATCAGGAATTTCACTTGAAGAGTAGAACCATTGTGTAAAGCCATAGTGAAAAAACTTGCATTTTATCAGATTCCAAATATTTTCACAAATCCCAACATTTGGTTGATGAAAGCACTTTTAAACATATTTACACCATCACTGTGCATGTTATCAGTACTTTCTTACATGTACAAATCTTGTCCCTTTCTTTTCATTTATGACGGAACAAGTTAAATGGTTCCATCCAAAAAGAATTTTCTCTTTTTCCATTCTCATACCTTTACTGACTCTCTTGTATTTGTGACTGAACATTAGCTGAGGAATTATGCTTTTATGCTTTATGTTTAGTCAATCGCTGCTAGGCAGTGAGGTCAGAAATCCAGCCCTTTTTCTAAATTCCTCGGCATTTTGGGTATAGGGCAGAGAAGGAGGTTTAAGTGGGGAGAAATAATGTGGAGGCCTTTGCGTATTTTTCCTTCAGGCCAAAGGACAATCCCATCTGTGTATAGACCTGACAATATTTAAAACAATGTTTAATAAGTCATTAATGTAGAGTGTCAATATAGAACAACACACTCAAGCCAATAAATATTGCTATATTCGTAGTCATTCCATTAATAGTGTTAATTGTAAAAGAAGCATTTTATTCATATCAAGGATGAGGTGATCAGGAATCGCAGTTGGTGTGTAAGATAGAATTTGCATGGATATTTTGCATGTTTTGGGTAGCCAACTTTACCATACTTTTACTGTGTTTTTAAATGACTGTAACTCCTTCTTAGTTACAACTAATTGTATCCTTGTGTTTAACTGTAGTTATACTCTCAAATGGAAGATATCTTGCCTCAGAGGGAATTTGGCCCAAATTTTTAAAAGTTGAAAGACGTGGCGAGCAATAATTTAAAAAACCTTATCTCCATATCTATATTAAATCATCCAAGGCCTGGATGACATATACAATTTCATCTGCAGGATTCATTAAACTTTTTATTACCTGAAATTCACAAAATTTGTTGCAATCTCATATTAGCAAATGTTGTATAATTGTTGCCAATGACACAGTAGTTTGCACAGAAAACGTCTTGCAGAGAGACTTCTGCTTGATCCGGCCGTCTGGTGGAGTATTACATGACTTTTTTTTTTTTTACCACAGAGGTTTCCTCACATGAGAACGTCATACTGCAAACCGCACTCCATTCTAAAACCATAAATTAGCAAATAATCAGGAAATTTTAAGCAAAGTATTTGCACCCATCCACATGCCTTCGTCCACTGGATCAGGGAGCACTCAATTACAAACAACGTATAACTTACTGTATTATGCAGATTTAATATTCCCTACCGTTTGCTCTTTAAACGTCTCCAGTTCTTTAAGTACTGTGAACTTCTTTGCTAGTTACAGTGTCTTCAATTATCATGCCACAGTAATGGCAGACTTAATCACATTATACATTCTTCATCGTCAGTGTTAATATGAACTTCATATAAAATTAGCCCTTTTATGTATTAGTTGAAGGATTGCTCCAGCCTTTATAGGTGTGCTGTGTGGTGTGTAGTAGAGTACCCACTACCATACTGTTTTCTATTTGATCAGAGCCCAGTTTGATGACAGCAATGTCTTCACAAAATAGAGAAGTCAATTATGAGATGTTATTACTGTTGTTATGTGTTGTCATTATTCCCACTGTTCTCTTGAATATCCATTTTCCTTTACAACCTACATTTTAAGCTATTAATTATTTAGCCACTCTGAATGTATGCAAAATGTTACGTTCCTGAAAATGACCACCTTTGCCACAGCAGAATGGTGATATGGCTGATTGAGTGAGTTGCATTTTTTACCCACATGTATTTTATAAACTGTGAGAGAGGGGCCCAACTCACAAATGGAAACACGAGCCTACACTTGTAAAATGCTTTTGATGCACAATTGGCCATTCATCATCAAAGGTTCTTTTTTATTTGGCAATGCACATTTATGAAAAACCATTGGATACTTGCATGTATAAAACAAGCCATTATGAACTTTGGGCATGCATGAAAAAAGCCTGGTAATTATTCAAATTGTGAATAGCTCATAAAGGTATTAGTAGGTGGCCAAATATTTCATAAAATCAGTTCACAAGGAGTCCTATTGTGTCATAAAAAGAACAAAATCAAAATATAATAATGTCTATAGTTCCTGAAAGAAGAAAGGGGTGTAACCGGCCTTTTGAGTTTGGATTGATGTCAGCAGAGGATCGTCACCTTATTATTGCTTCATTTCTAAAGGGGAGGGGCGATGGGGGATGATAGGAGTGCATTGTGCACTCCTCTCAGTGAGCACGTGTGTTTGGCCTACCATCTCGGGCCAGCAAAAAACACATACGCACTGTGCTCTCTCCAGCCCCGCACTGTGTTGCTGAACTGCAGAGAGCAAGCACAGGCTCCCAGTCTGCATGGGAGAGCCCTGGCTGGGTGCTCCAGCCAATCCTAACACTGTTCCATGCAGCGTTAGGATAGTCTGCAGGGCAGGCTGGGAGCCTGTGCCTCCGGTGACCAGGAAGAAGGAGTGGTAATGATGTAGCAGCGAGGCAGGTACGTTTTTATTTTTACTATTTTTAAAAATATATATTCTATTATCCCCCCTTACCACAAACCCGCCCACCAAAAACTGCCACGCTCCTTTTAACCCCCCAAGCTGCGACATGTCAATGTTTGTTACAAAACGCTGGATATTAGTGTTTCATTAAAGCATTTTAAAAAAAGTCACAGTCATGATATAATGACAAGACATGGTGCTACAACAATGACAAACTGTTCATAAAGGGATTGAGGGAAGTGGGATGGCATTGAAAACCAAGGCTATAGTTCCTTGGAAGTTGCTGGCTTCGTGGATTATGCCTTTGGTTAATTTAATTCCTTAGCCACATAGCCAAAATATTTTACGAAATGTAATCAATGGCTTGCAGGGACTGGAACACAGTGCTTCTGCATGACCTGATCCCTGCGGCAATAAAGATGGATTTTAGCCAGTTGTGGCAATCACTTAGCAAGGATGGGCAAGTACATATGATATGCTCAATGGACTCTTGGTGGTAATAGCATAACCTGCACTGCTGCCTTTCATCCCGGTTGTGCCAGTTTAGAGCCAGATCTAGGGACAGGAAATTGCCAAACTGGTACTGCATGAGCTGCCATTTCACAAGTATTGACAGACCTGATACCAAATATAGTTATGAGTGCAAGTCCTTGTAACATTTTATAATGAGGTGGGTGTGGGAGAGGTTTGCCAGTACGTTCTTATCCTCTGTACAGGAAAGTTGCAGCATAGCCTTATTAATCACAGCTTTGAAGGTGGAAAGGGGGACTGGCCTTGCCCAAAGTTCCATGGTTTGCACGGTTATCATCATCTGACTAAGGTATGCCTGAAGGGGGATGGCAGAACTTGAATTGCAATTTCCAGTCATAGAAGCTTGTCTAATGAGTCAGGCTTGGAGTTACAAAGTTTGTAACAGATGTTTACGTATGATCCCTGGCATGATATATTTGGTCTGGTGAACCCACATTCCATCCTTACTTGGGCTGGAGAGGCATGGTGGAGAAGTCTGAATACTTTCCTTTATGTACTGAAGACCAGGCTGTCATAGAGGAGTTAGTCTCTACCCTGCATGGCTTCAGATCCATAAGAGATGGTTGTTATTGATTTTGCCTTTATTACTTCCTTGGATCGGTGTCAATGAAGGTCCAGACAAGCAGTAGACAGTTTTTGAAAGGCAAATGGAAGGGCTCTTGTCCTATTCCTAATGTATTGCTTTTGGGTCTAGGAGGTGCCGTGGCATCAAGCAGAACACCCAGGTACTTGTACTGGTTTTCTTTTCAGATGTATTTCTATTTGGAAACCATTCACCCTTTATCTTAATTTTTTCCCCATGATCATTATTTTAGTCATTTGTAAGTTCTCTTCTAATTGGCCCCTGGAAAGATAGGCTTGTAGGATGTTTAGTGAACTTTGGGGACCTATTCTCGTCTGACTTTGTATAGAACAGGCTCCCCAGATGTTCTCAATCGACTTTGGGGTGTGGACCAAGATGTCATTTGAAAAGGCCGCCAGGTCTGTCATGAAGATGTTGAAGAGGAACGGAGCCAGTACACACCGCTGCTTTAAGCCGAAGTTGCTGTACATTTTTCGGGAGACTGTGCTCCCATGTCCCACCTTTATGCGAACACACAAGTTTGTGTGCAGCTAAAAAATAGCTCACTCATTATATAATTATTCAGTAGGAATTCACAAGAGGCGTCCATATGCAGCTTTCTAGAAGTACTTACTAAGGAAGTCGTGTGTTTTTTTAAAAAAAATTTAAGACTGCTATTTTTCCGTTCTTTAATTGTAGAAGTACTCACTTTTTAAAGGTAGCACCATGTGCAAGTGCACATCTCCGCCCATGGAGGGAAAAGGTAAAATCGTAGTAGTAAATGATTTCAATCACACACGTTTGTGGCTGACCACAAACTGACAAGATAAAGGTCGTTGTGTTACTTTCACTCCCTGCTCTTTACGTGAGGTTTAACACTGCGTTCTTTTATGCTTCGTGTACATTATTCCACAATAGTGAAACTATTAATGTTAACTGCTAGGTTTACAGCTGTAAATGTCTTTGCGAATTTGCCCCAGAGTACTTGGTTCACTCCGTTACCGTCCGCTCCCCTTAAGAGTTATCTTCACTTTGGATGTTTGTTTCACCACGAGGTGTTTAAGTGGCAGATTGTGTATGATCGCGTGGCGTGCACGGTCCCTTGGGAGGAGAGGTAACAATGACCTCCTCTTTTATCCTGTGGCCTCCTGTTTTATAGTCCTTACATAGTATTCAGAATTGAAGAGCAGTATCTATTATGTAAGGCTCGTGTTCCTCCTCTCAGACTCCATCCATATTTCATCGTAAGGCACGGCCTGGTTCCGATATCACGCGTATTGATTGGTTGGAAAGTCTACTAAAACATTCCTTGCCCGTATTTCCTTCTGTATGGCTTTTTTGATATATTAACTGTTTCAATTCGACTGCATTTGTAGTATATCATGTTTTGTGCTGTACATAGCGGCTGTTCTCCAGTGTCACCTATCTTAAAGTTTAAACCCATTTGCTTGAGGACGAACAGAAAAGGAAAAAAAAAACTGTAAATCGCTCGCCTCAGCTAAAGACACCACAGCATTTACAAAGCTATATAAAGAGATTGGAAAATCATATGCTTTTAAGCCTTTGCATATCGGAAGTGATTAACTTACAGGTTCACTTAGCAAGTGAACACTAGAAGCTCTATCCACTAAAGGCATGCCCAGGATGCATTTTCATTATTCGGATGACTTCTTTCGTTACGGACAGCACCTTAATAACGTGCTTCCAGCTGCTTTGATTGCCTCCTGTGACGTTTCTTTTCGGGAACGTTTGTGACTGACACTTAATATTTGTAGCTTATTAACAACTCTGTTGGTCTAACAAATCACAAAATGGCGAATAGTTGCTTATGTCTGACATGGCGACATAATGGCAGCTATTGGGTGAATGGCATGAATAAGCCCCCTCATTTGGCTCATGTGCTTGTTGCTCATATAAACATGTGTATGGGACAGAGGTATGCACTTACCTGCCCTGTTTACAACAAATACATTTTTGTGGCATGTAAATGTTGTTAATCAGCTAGGGCGCAGTGACGTGCACCACACATCTGTCTCTTCCAGGATGTTGGGAGCAGGGGCTGGACCCATACATGCCATAGTAAGGGTCTGATATTCCATGTTAGGAAGTATATTGTCACATTGATTTCGATTGTGAGAGCAGATAACACGGATAACTCTTAGTTTATTTGCATTGGTATTATACCTCTGTGGTGCAGGTTTGTCAAATACATGCATGTGGTAGATTTGGTGCATGTTGCACGTTAAGCCCCATGCTGCCTGCGCAAATATAACTTTTTTTTTGCATTTCCATACCTGCTTTTTAGGCTCAGCAACTATTCCGGACTAGTGTTCTTCCCTGGATCTGGCTTTGTACAAATGGCATCCTTGGATACACTATAAATAAGAAGTGCCACAATCGCACACATGTGCAATGTAGAATTTAACGGAGAAATATCACATATCATTTGCTGCAGTCATCCAGTCTATTTTTGAGCTGGAAGACACTTCGCACTACAGTTACCTTTATTGAATCCACGTGTTATCAGGTTAACAGCTGTGTCAAATGTGGTCCAACCATAAGTTTCAGAATAAGTCAAGCAAGTTAATAGTACACATTTGCAATTTTTTCATGACCTGTCCCAAGTTTCATTGCATAAGGCTGCAATGCCTCAAAGAAGATATATACTTTTTTTCTTTCCTGACATAGGGCCCGATTTAGAGTTTGGTTGGTGGGCACTAGGGGCCAGATGTAGCAAATAAAAAATTTGCGAGTTGCAAAGTGCGAGTCCATGCGACTCGCAATTTGCAACTCGCAAATTGGTATGCAGTACGGTGTCTCAGACACCGACTGCAACTCGCTATGGGGTCGCAATGACCCACCTCATCGATATTCATGAGGTGGGTTGCAAATTGCGGCCCCATAGCGAGTATAGGCACTCGCAAACATGGAGGCCTGCTGTCGTCAGCAGACCTCCATGTTCGTGACTGCTTTCAATAAAGCAGTTTTTTTTTTTTTTTAAGTGTAGCCCGTTTTCCTTAAAGGAAAACGAGCTGCACTTAAAAAAAAAAACGAAACCTTTAGTTTCGGTATTTTTTCAGGGCAGGGAGTGGTCCCTGGGACCACTCCCTGCCCTGAAAAAATATTTTTGGGTCCATTCACAAAGTGGAAGGGGTCCCATGGGTACCCCTTCCAATTTGCGAGTGGGTTACCATCCACTTGAAGTGGATGGCAACTGCGATACGCGGTCGCAAATGGTATTGCATACCACTCAGACTCGCAAATAGGAAGGGAACACCCCTTCCTATTTGCGAGTCGGAAATGCATTTTGCGAGTCGGTTCCGACTCGCAAAATGCATTTCTGCATAGCAAAGAGACATTTGCGCCTCGCAAACGGCTATTTTCGCCGTTTGCGACGCGCAAATCCTTTGCTACATCTGGCCCTAGGTCACAAACTTGACGTCTATCCCATGCACCCTATTACAAGTGCATTATATGAAGGTGTGGTTGAAGTATAAATTATGCTTGTGTAATTTTAGAACTATCGTGTTACTCTTGTTATGTGAAATTTCCCAATTTATGCCATTTCACATAATTATGTGCCATTCCCAGTAAAAATGCACTGCAAACATGCGATTTGTGGTAAAAAATCACCTTCAATGCAGAGGAACAACATAACGCAAACTACTGCTGTCCGCTGCGTTTTTGTTTAAATACGTCCTTACACCTTGATGAGAGGGCACATTTCGTACTAAATGACGGATATGCATTTCACTTAATTTGCTAAAATTGTGTACAATTACACAAAAGCAAGTTATGCAAATTTTAGCACACCCTTAATTAAATCCTAATACACTTGAAATACAGCAGATAGGAAATTCGCCAGATTTGTGATGGAGTACCCATCCATCAAATACATAAAAAGCCCATAATACCGAAATCTGTGAAATATCTCACTGCTCATGCACCTAATTGCCAAGTTCTTGGATGTGGCACGTTGACTCTCTTTTAGCTTAAAGGTGCCAAGAGTACCTTTGTTCTCAGAGCATGATGAACAAGCAATGACACAGCATTTTGCCAACAGCTTTTCCTGTCCATGTGATTGGCCCATCCTGAAGTTGTGACCCATATATATCAAGGAAGGAATGCAGCCCCTGGTGAGATTTGTGACATGCTTCTCAGATGAGAAAAAGTGAAAGTGGACATCTTTAGGATTATTCTTACTTGTTATTTTGAGGACTAGAAATACTAATCATTGGATTTGATCCTTTATTTTAGTAATCACAAAGGTTGAACTCCTTCATGCTGTAATTCTTCTTGTCTAGTTAGTTTAATTTTGATTTAATTTGCTTTGATTTGGATTTAATTCTTGTTGAGCACACAGTTCCTCAGGTGTTTTTCTAAACATGAGTAGTGAGAGGTTCACAGAACAAATGAGTTTTGAGCATCTTCCGAAAAAGGTGGTTCCAAATGTGATTGAGCTTTATCGGAAGTTGGTGCTAAAGTTTTCCTTTGAGGTATCTGAATGATCAGCCTCCTGGTCTCATTTTTTTCACACGAGTGGTTTGCAAAAGAATATTGACTTCCAGCGTAATGTGCTGGTTACAGTGTATTTGCCTCCATAAAGATGAGATGGGCTTTCTTTTAAAAAGGTTTGTGAATTGAAATCTAGTAACTATTCACATTATCAAGCAAATATTTCTGTCTCTTCTGCCTTTTCAAATAAGTTACAGTCATTTGAAATATAGCCTAAAATGCTTTTTCTATGTGAATATGAAATGAGAATTTAGAACCTAAAAGTGTTGATCACGCCTGCAGACTAAAGAAAGTATACAAATTTGCTGACCCTGCAGAGAGGAAGTAAGTCATCTGGTTGCGTTGAGAGTGACGTTTTAAAACAGTATACCTACACCTTTACCTCCTTTGAACACAGTTATGTGTGGACATGGGCATGGAATATCCTAAGGATTTGTGGGGCCCCAGGCAACATATATGCAGGGGCCCCATATTAAAAACAAGTCTATTACTTAATTTATGCTAACTCAAGTTCTGAAGCCAAACAACTGTGAACTATACAATAAGCTGTCAGGCATGGGAGCATGCAAAAACGGCCAAAAGTTCAAGATGCCCAGCTTCTGGATGCCTAATATAACAAAACAAGCATTTTCATTTTGTGCTTCTAGTACCACAAACCAAAGGCCATTTGGTGAGTGTTTTATTGTATTAATCCATAATATTAAAATGTATCACATGTGCCTTTCTGAATATTCATAATCACAAATAAATCCCCATTCGCTACTGCCCATTTAGCTGTAACAGTGAAAATCAAAATACTGATTTTTAACCCTTCCTTAATTAAATTTGCCCATTTCCTCCTTTAACTATTTTCTCCTGCCGCATCTCTCCTTCCTATATGTACATTTGTTTATGGCTAAAAAGTGTTCTCTGAAACTTCTGAAAGATAGTGTGCTGATTCTCAAAGCAATTGTGAATAGAGGATCATGATTTTATTAAAGACAAGAATGCCAGCATTATGCAAAACCTTTTATTCACCACTTCTGAGCAGCAACACTTTGAAAATTCCAAAATAGAAAATTGTATGAAAACATAAAACAACATAGATGATCCAGTCCACAAAACTCATCAGCACTCATACTTCTTCCTGTTTTGGTGCTGTTCTCGATCATTCCGCTTGCTCACTCTTAGAAATTGTCAAGCGCTGTATATTTTCTATGAAAAAAACAAACAAAAAATATATACATACTGTAAAATGCCAAACTATGAATTATATCATTTCTATGCCTTATCAACATGTTTGATGCAATTAAAAGCAAAGCACATTTATTTTAAAATTGTTTCATATTTCCATGTTAAATTATTATATCATACTCCTTCCTTCATGGGTTAGAGAGAGAGGGATAATGCTAGCCTCCTTGTCTTTAATCAAATTATGATTCTCAATTCAAAATTGCTTTGAGAATTGGCATTCTGTGGCAAGACATGAGGCTAGTATCATGCATGTTCAAAGCTTCTTAATACCAAACTAGATACATATTCAACCAGTTTAAAATAAGATTTCCTAAAGACTTCTGCTTTCAACCAGTCTGCTGCTTTCTTTATCTCCTCCAACTGGCTCCTGAACAAAGAACCCTGGAAGCCATAGCTTCCCTCAAAGAATGAGATTTAAATCTCTCAACATCAACTCCTGCCTCCCTCACAATGCTCTTCACCCATCTTGCAATAGTTGCCATTGAAACTGCCCTGTAAGTCTTTAAATATGAGATCTACAATAGACACACCATCTGCTCTAAACTCCTTAACTTTCATCTCATATTCCTTTATGCACCCTATCACACAAAAGTTTGGGAATCCTTCAAAAGTAGGGTAGAACACTGATTCTGACATAGCTTTAGTTCTACGTCAAATCTCGAAAAGTACTCCTTTTGGTTGTTAAAACCTACACCCTAAATCTAATGCTTGAACATCTGGCACTCTCACAAATGACATTAAACAAAGAATAGTTACTAACTTCCAAGATATGTCTCTCAGTGCTAAAACTCTATTTCCTGGACAACCAGTGAACAATTTCAAAATGGAATTCACCTCTGAAAGACTGTTGCATCTTGATTTTGTGGGTCTTTTCAATTGAGTACATTCATTACTCTGCAACTCAGCACACGTCTACCTATAGACAAACCCTCCAAAAAAGTGTGGTCTGCTTCAATTGTCTATCTGTAAAAATTCGCTCTCCTGTATGAAAAACCTTTGCTTAACAATTCTGCCAAAAAATAGCTATCTGTATTACATTATCTTCCACGGGATCCAAACTTTTTTCCATACACCATTGAAACAAAACATTTCATGCCCGCCGGTATCTCTCCCTTGTTCCTTCTCCAAAGTCCTCTGAATCTCTCTGAACCACTGATAGTTTCCACACTAGAAGGTTGAGCTTACCTGATTCCACCAATGAATGCTCTTCTCCATTTACACTTAATAACATTTCCAAGCATGACATTACCACCTCTAATCGACCCGAATTTGACTCAATTTTCCAAAATATGTCCTTGTTCAACATCCACTCCCTGTAATATCTAAGGTGTCCAGAATTTCAATCAGCCACCACATTGTCTTTCCTGAGCAAATACTGTACTGCTAAATATACCTCAAGTTTGTGACAGAACTCCCACTCTTATTAGCAACTTCTCACAGCTTCTTGGACCTGCTTCTCCTTAGTTTGTTTATATATGTTACTGCTGTTATGTAGTCCATCCTTAGAAGAACAGAACGACCCTGTAAACAGGCCTGCTGTTATTTTCAAGAAATTTACGTGCCCCTCTTTCTTTTCATACTCCATCTTCCTGAGGTTTCTTGACCCACACCCCATGTTCCTTAACCTAGTGTACTCACATCTGATTTTAATACAAAATCTGGAACTGTTCCACAAACAGCCAGACCACTCCATGCTTCCAAATTCTGAACCCACCATGTTGACTCTTCCCTCACTTCCTCTGTTAACTTTACTTTGTTCTTATACCAAAGACCTTTTGATGGGCCTGAGCCCTTAAAATGCTGTGGAGCCCTGTAATGCAACAGCCCTTGGAAAACAGCCTGAATTGAAGATGTTCGTAGACCTACCACTCAAGGTACCTCTCTCAAAGCCACTTCCTGTCTTCCTCACAAATTACTCACTTCTCTTTTGATCAACTCTATTCTCCATTCTGACAATTTAAGTTGAACATTTTCTGTATCTATGGCGTAACCTAGAAACTTCAGCTTTTATACTTGTAGTAATATGGACTTTTCCATATTCTCAATAAATCCCCCCTTTCCAACAAACTTTTCACTATCACCAAATGCTTCTCCAAAACTTTTAACTCATGGTGCATGATGAGAATATCATCCAAAGAAACTAAATAAACTACTACTGTCACAACTTGTTCTCTCAACAACCCTGCCACTGGATTCAAAAACTTTGTGAAACACATAGGCACGGATTACAGACCAAATGGTAGACACTGGAATTGTTAAAGTTGTCTGTTCCACCAGAGCTGCAGAAATTGTTCATTCCCTAGGTCCTTTGAAATTATGAAATAAGAATCCTTTAAATCTAATTTCACCATCCAATCCTTTTCCTGCAATAGGTCTCTTAGCATATGCACCCCTCCCATCTTCCTTCTCGTCTACTTTCACTATAGCACTTTTTCCCATTATTTGTCTTATTTCTCCCCAAAAAATGTAATCTGTCTTTGTTCTTCCTTGAAAATGATCTCCCTTGGTTCTTTCTTTTGTAGAGGAATTCTATTTTGTAACCATGTATAGTTGCAATAACGCAAGGATCCTGGGCTATATTTTTAAAATCTTTCTGAAAATTCAGCCTGCCTCCCACCTTTCCCTGGAAAGAACCAGCAATAATCTCCATATTCACCTTTTAAAGAGGATTGCTGTCCTCTTTCTCTAGATGATCTGCCTTGCCCACCTCTTCCACTCTGGGGATAGAATTCTGCTAAACTTTGTTTTCCTCTATATTCACCTCTTCCTTGACCCATTTGAGACTTATGATATCCTTGGCCAGAAGGTTGTCCTCTCCTTCCGGCCCTCCCATATAAAGTATTGCCTCCAAACACCTTACACATAGAGGACTGTGCCTTATCTAAGGCTGTAATAAAATAACCATATTTTCCAAACAACTTACTAATACCTTTACCAAAAAGAAGTCGTTTGGTCTCATCTGCAGTTGCTTTTCTCACCAAATCTCCCAATGATGGGCTTATGCAAAACAATACTGCCTTCTTTCTTTCTGCAATTCGGCTTGCATTTGTATTCCCTAAAAAGCCTATTGCAACCTCGCTCCATCCTCTTAAAAATTCTACATCAATATCTCCTCCATTCATGTAAGTATCCTAAACCAAATCAAACAATTCTGGCCAATGGACCCAAGACATCCAGTAGTCTGTCTTTGCATTGTTCTAAAGAATATTCTCGTCCTTTTTTAGGTGCCTACCAAGTTTGAACACATAGGTTTTACGTTTGGGATCCAAATTAGGAGTTATTGTGTCTTTTTCACCCACTATTGGGTGAGAACATTCTGCTCTCATGACATTTCTCTCCTCTTTCTATAGAGGTTTCTACATCCGTTATTTTATATATTGTGCCACCCGACCCAAAAGCCTCCAATCAGAACATCTTGAGGGTCTCACATCATTTGGATCAAATAATATTTGACATAGAGGATCTTTTATTGATTTTCCACAGCCAATTGTAATGTTATCACTGTCACCAAATTCACTACCAGTATATTCTTTATAATCTATAGCACAAATTGACACTGTTCCAAGAGTAGAAATAAAAGTGAAAGGATACAAAAAAGTCCTAAACTTTAGGAGCAAGAAACCTCACACACCCAGTTGGGTGTCATGCTTCATCATCGGCGTTGCTCCTCGTCAGACCGGCGCTGCAATGTCTGACGTGCACCCACCGAAGTGGGGCTCTTTGCCGGAGATCTTTTCTCGATGATGTCAGCACCTCAAAGGTGAGTTTAGAAGAGAGGGAAATAAGGAGTCACACTAAAGAATAAAATTGGCTCACAATCGCAAACCCGGAGAAAAATGTATTAATCCAAACGAGGGTTGAGGCCAAGATTAAAAACAATCAAAGAGAGTGATACAGAGACAATGGTCTGACACTCTGTGCAAGGAGTATTGAAAAAAGGAAAAGGGGGAGGGACTACCATCCGGCCCTAGCAAAGGGTCAACATGTTTTGCGTCTTTAAGGTCCAACAGGATCCAGCGACGCTTCTTCAGGACCTAATAACTATATACTTCTCCTATAAAAGGGCTCAAAAGACTGCTAACCACTGAAATTATCAGTATATAATGTATCCAGTCACTTACACTCGTCTGACTGTACTATATTCTAGAAGTTGCCCTGTAATAAAAATAAACATGGGTCAATCAGACATAGCAGAAATACCAAATTACTATATTGTAATGATGTCGTAGATTCATAACATCAACAAGACGGTGTCAACCAGTGGGGAACACAGTGAAAAATGGTGGCCGTGGCACATGTGTACATACAAAAGAGGGGCGGAGGGTATATCATTGGCAGCTTACCATCCCTGTCAAGACACGTGCATCATGGGACCGCTACAGTCGGTAGCTGGGCACGTAGTACTCTAAAGGTGAGGTGAGATAATCAACAAACAACAACACAAGACCATTATCATGTGTAATATGGTGTCTCATTACACAAGAGATGGTAAACACATAGGTAATAAATTAATTCCTAGTATACAAAAACAACTAATGTTAGTCGTTCTCACCAGGACTCAGTATTAAACACAATCTGCTATCCAATACAATATTGAAGGGTTTTCTTCAGAGAAATGAATTGCCACTCGTAGTAAAAAGGATAGTTGTATAAGCATGTTGAAGGGAAATTATCACTCAATCATCAAGCATGGGTTATCCATATACCCATAAGTCCGTTAGCCTCAAGGAAATGCTTGGAGTTCCCTAAGGTAAACTACCTTTATACCATATGTCTCATGATTGCTGATATAAGTAAATGAAATTCAAAGGACCACATGTCAACTCAGTTATCTAGTGTACACCATTGTGGAAAAACGTGCCCTCGTATTTACATTAACCCACAGGTACATCGCCCAAACACTCGCGCATAATTGACAGGTGCTGTCGGAATTAGAGATGGTGAACGTGAAAGGCACTTACTTGACAGCGCTCCAAACTTTGCCAGGGAACCTACCTGCGACCGTGCTCCCGAATTAATGGAGACGCCACGGTGCAGATGGGTATAAAAAACCTGAGCAGCCAGAAACGAGCGCGTACTGACGACGCTCATGTTGCTTAGTGTGGGAAAATGGGGCTGATTGCAGAGGCCCCCTAACTTTTTGCCCCCATTTTCCACTTGTTGCTGGTGTTTTCCTGACTCTGATGGTGCCCTGGGTACTGCTAACCAGTCCCAGGGCCTGTTCTCTGTGTAAAATGGATATGCAAATTAGGCTAATTATAATTGGCTAAGTTAACCTACCTATAAGTCTCTAGTATATGGTAGGGCATGTAGGTTTAGGGACCACAGCATAGGTGGTGCACCCATAGGTGCACTGCTGAGGTGCCCAGTGTCATTTTAAAATCAGGCCTGCCTTGCTGGCTGCTTTTAAATTAAAGTTATATGCAAATTCGACTTTGGAATTAAAAGTAGTTCCAAAGTCTTAAACTACCTTATGTTTACATATAAGTCACCCCTAAGGTGTGCCCTATGTGCCCCTAGGGCTGGGTGTCATGTAACTATAAGCAGGGACTCTATAAAAATAGTTTTATAAGCCCTGGTGAGGTAAACACAGCCAAATTCGTTTTTCCCTCATTGTAGTAAATGGCCTTCATAGGCTAGAATGGGGAGACTTTATTTTAATTTTTAAAGTCTCCTTAAATGATGCATACCAAATCATTTGGTATCAAATTAATTGTCGTAATAAATCCCACAACTTCCAGTTGGTGGATTTAATATAACTTGTTCAGGTAAAGAGTTTTAAACTTTACCTGAAAAGTTGCCAATTTCAGCCCTGCATTGTTTTTGCTGCTGTGCTCTGATTGGCCAGCCTCTAGCTGCCTAGCCAGGCTTCCTTGATGAGGTGTGAAGTGGCCTGGCTTCACACAAAGGAATGTGCCTGTGGGAGGGAATCTCCCCTCAGCAGATGGTGAGGCAGGAAGGGGGAGGGCTGCCAAACTGGTCTTCAAAGGCAGAGAAGGACATTTGGAGCAACCAGCAACACCCCCACATCCTGCAACCCCAGACAACTAGGTGCCCCCTTGATTAGATTAGGAGAGGGCAAGAGAGGGGTGTGTTTATGGTTTTTAGCCACACCAGTGGGTGGGCTCAGGCAGATGTAACCTCCAAAAATCAGATTCAGCCATGATGGATTTTTGGAGAATGTTGCCTCCTGGGATTGATTTTTGCCACACTTCCCAGGAAGTGGTCATCACAGGGGGAAGGACCCTGCACCTGATTGGAGAACCAGGACCCCCCTGCTTTTCACCCAGGAGCAAGGATAAAACTGGCAGACCTGCACCCACACCTCAGTTCCCTACCACATCCAACAAGGAAGAACTATAGAAGAAAAGGACTGCCATGCTGGACCCCTAGCCTGCACCTGGAACCTGCACTCAGAAGGACTGCACCAGCGGCACTCTTGGGCTTCACCACAAGAAGGACTTTGCCTGGCTTCAACTGGTTCAAGGAGGGACTCCCTGTTTGCTACAGGTGAAAAATTGCTAACCAGAGTCCCCTGCACCAACTCCTGAAGAAAGCAACCAGCCAAAAGGAGTTTGCGCCAGGTGCATTCTGGGTGTTGTAGTCCGCACCCCCCAAGGACCATCTCATAACTTCTGGACCCTTGGGGTGAGCTGTGGACCTCAAAAGAACCTTAAAAGGACATCTGGGATAAGCCCCAGAAGTTTGGAGAACTTTTGAAAAAAAGCTCTATAGAGGGACTGACCCGCCGCTGCAACTCTAGCCGGCTTGCCTCAATCGCGACCCCGCATGATATGCTGGTTCGTCCCAGTAAAGAAAATCTCAGAAAAAGAGACTATGTCCGAAGGTAAAAAGTTGACCGGGACCTCCCAGCCAGCGTATCCGAGGAGAGCTCCATGGACGTCGGATCAAGATCCAGGTTTACCCCGGTCGAAGGATTTTCACCTCGAAAAAATGACTACGTCCGAAGGTGAAAATCTCCATTGAAGATTCCCGTGACGCGTATCCGGAGAAGGGCTCCCGGAGGTCGGATTGGACTGGCAGGTTCGTCCCGCTGAAGAAAATCTTCGAAAAAGAAACTAAGTGTGAAGGTAAACTTTTAACCGAGGCCTCCCGCGGCCTGTAGCCGAGCAGGGCTCCATCGTGGTTGGCCTGAAACTTTGACCTTGCTCCGGTTGAGGTGCAACCAGATGACCCGATTGGCGCTTTTTGTTTCTAGGCGCTAAAAAAAAAAAAATTCTTTAAAAATTCATATCTCCGGTTCCCCTTATCCGATTTTATTCGTTTTGGTGTCATTTTAAAGATAAAAATATGATCTATTTTTATAAATTGGTTTTGGATTTTTAAACTGTTTCCTGTGTTTCCTTTAATTACTGTTTTGTGATATTTGAATGCTTTACACTCTGTCTCCTAAGTTAAGCCTTGACGCTCGTTGCCAAGCTACCAAGGGTTGAGCTGGGGTTGATTTACTGAGACCTAACTGGACCTTAGTGGAGGTTAGTGGCCTGTTGCTAAGTGTAGGTACCTACCTGCCCTTACCAATAACCCATTTTGCAATACTTAGCAACAGAGTTCAATAGGCCACGAGACTACGCTTGTCACGGGCAAGTAGTCGAAAAAGACAAAGGACTACTGGGGGCGGAAATTCAAATCGAGGAAGGACTTGTGTACAGTGAATGGGATCCTGAAATACTGTGTGATAATAATGGGGACATCTTAGTAGTACAATCAATCAAGAGCTCACATCTTTTGATGCAGAATAAAGTGCCAACCAAAGAGCGTGTCATCATTGGTAAAGTAAACAATTACAACAACCCAGCATGGGAAGGGTACTCTCTATCCCAGCAATAGATACTAGAAGCAATAGATATCTCATATTCTACAATACAGAGTTAAGCGCCATACAGTGAAAGTGTAATCGTCGGTACAATTGTAACCAAATAGCGAAACACAGGAAGATGGAAATACCCCATCTGTCCATAAAAAGTAGTAAGAACAGTATCGGCTGGCAAGACAATATGTAAAGGTGATAATCTTTATAATCACCATCATCCATGACGAAAATAAATTTGTCTAAATCCTTTTTGTAGCCTCTGCCAGTTGTTTAAAAAATCTCTTTGCAGGGTTAACTTTACCATTAGTTGTTCAATTTGGACACCTCTTCACTCTGAGCAGCTTAGGTCTCCCATCCTTAAAGAGACAGAAACCTCTTCCAAAGACATCTGTTAGGTATAAATACCTTGATTGATTGATTGCTTCTTTTTCTTTAAGCATTTTCCACAAGGGCCCTTATTGGAGACACCATCCTCCTCAGACTGGGACCAACATTCTTCTTCCTCACCCAAATTACCTCCTGATGTCTTCCAGCAATAATTTCACTGTCTTCTGAACCCTATCCCTAACCTCCTTTTATATTGTGTCCCTTACTCTTTCTTCCCGATATCCTCTCATGTTGTCACTACCCTCCTCAGCATACTACCAAAATTAATCGTGGCCAAAGAATCCTCCAAAAATACCTTCTTTCCTTCTTATATTGTATAATGGCCCTGAAAAATTAGCCCCAATGCAAAGCATAAAATACATCTGGTTGCAATGACTGAGTGCCCATCCCATTAAAATTCCTTGCTAAAGTAATGAAACAAGAGCACCAGAACACTGCTCTGCCTGTGTGGTAATATAATGGCTTACCTTGCACTTTGAGTACAAGTACAAAGAGTTCTCTTATGCCTAAAGCTCGAGAACTCTGCTCTTCATGGAGCTCCTACAGCACCTGAAGTGCAAGGCTACTGATGTCTCGTGGAGCGAGCACATTTGTTCTCTCATGCACTCTGATTTCTAAAACCTCTATGTCTGGTAAACTAATAACCTTTCCATTAAGTCTGTTTTGCCAGAAGCTTCCACTTCAATACTTTTCTATTCAAACCTAATATTTGAAAAATAGTGATAAGATTACATTATTAATCTCATTGACTTCTGTATAAAATGTGCTTTTCCCCTCATCTAAAATATGAAATCTAATTACTCTTAGTCTACTCACTCCTATACTCTCCTATAGACCCATAAATTGGAATATATCCCTCTAATATTGAACTCACAAAGTCACACAACTTTAAAAAAAAGTAAGAATGTAATGATAAATCCTAATTAGGGTTGGGCGCTGAGCTCACCACACTAGTCTGTTATGAACTACACAGAGCAATCACAGATAGTCTGTGCTTGCGCTGTGTGGCCCATAACTACATAACTACTCTGCAACCCGGTTATGGGTCACACAACGCAAGCACAGACAATCTGCGCTTGCACTGTCTCACCTATAATTGGGCTGCACTTAGTTTTTTTCTGCCAGATAGCTTGGGGCTACTGTAAGCTGCTGCTGAGGACCTGCACCTGCACCAGCCCTAGGTCCAGGCCTTCCTTCTTTCACTGTCCTCAGCAGCCCAGGAGTAGGGCACAGAGGGAGGCAGAGAGCGCCAGATCGCTGCCAATGGAAACCCTCCTGGATGCTGGACGGACTGTCTGTCACCCAGGTAAGATCGGCCTTCTTTTGCTTTCTTTTCTATGTGTCCACAGAGGCCGGCACTGGGCATGAACAGTATTTGAATATGAGGGGGGTCTGTGCTTGGAAAAAAGGAAACGTGCAGGCACAGCTCCACTTGAAAAGAACCTCCAGTCTCCAGTCCCCAGAGTCTCTGGGAAAGCAAGTGGTATTATGGGGTGCAGTGCTGAGGCCAGCAGGGAGAGCTGGAGACCGGGGGACCATCAGCTGCTGAGTGGTAGTCCAGCAGACCCCGCCAGATATAGATATGTGTGGCCTGAGAGAGTGTCTTAAAGCCAAGTGGCAAGCCAGGCTAGGCACTTTGTGAAAAAAAAATACCAGGCTGCTGGTTTGCTGCTGCTAGTGCTGGGCTTTCAAGAAAGGGCGGTCTGAGGCTGTGTGCAGAAGAAGCGATTGCAAGGTTGGTGCAAGACAGAGGTGGTGTGCTTAGCGCTCCATAACAAATTTGTGAAGGTGGGCAGTTGGTGAAGGGAAGTATACAGGGGTGGAGATTTTGCCCGATCTAGGAAGCACTAAGGGGGGTCCAGCCACCAACCTTGCTTAGTGCTACTGAGATCGGGCGCTCTCAGGTCAGGCAGGCAGCACTCCGATGCACACAGAACTCTGTGGAATTCTCACAGAGTTTTTAGACAAGTAAGTAGAATTCTGCAGAGTAGAACTCTTTTAGCTCCACCCGGGCCTAATCTTAATAATGTAGATATCATTTTCTGTTCAGAAGCAGCAACTAAAAGAGGAAGAATTTGGAGTAGTGTGGAGTTTTATGGACTGGGAGTTCGATGTTGTTTTATGTTGTCAATCAGTGTCCTAATTTGGAGCTTTAAAGTTTTGCTACCCAGAAGTGGTGAATACAAGATTAGGCAGAACACTAGCCTCCTGTCTTTCCATACAATTGGGAGTGATTGGAAACAGAAGTCTCTGGGAGGTAAAGAGAATGGTATAGCCAGAGAAGTGAAGAAGAGGGAGAAGGCAGGTAGAGATGGCACAGAGAGATAGGAGAGGTGGGTAATACTGAGGGCAAAGACAAAAGTGAGAAATAGACCAAAGGACATTTACAGAAAAGAAGAAAGCAGATTTTCATAAAGAAATAAAGGTAGAGAGATAAGTGAGTGAGGTGTGGAGCGGAGAGAGGGAGATAGAGTTATTGAGGGGAAAATATATAGATGGTATATGAGCTGGACACAACCAAAAGTGAGGCAGAGTGAGAGATAAGTAAAAAAACAGATGAGCTACAGAAAAAAGAGGTCAAGAGGTAGTGAGATGAGGTGACAGAATTATAGTTAAAGAGGAGTAAAATTAGAAGAGGCATAGAAAAACTGGTCAGGTAAAGAGGGAGTAGAGGTGGAGAGAGAGAAGTAGAGGACAGAAAGACAGATGATGTGTAGAGAAAGAGAAAGATGTACAGTGGTAAGGTAGAAAAAGAGAGGTGTGTCTGATACAGAGGTAGAGCGAGACAAGGTGAAGTAGAAAGGGGGCAGCAGTGATGAGGTAAAAAGAGCAAGTTGACATAGAAAATGAGATGATTAGTAGGTTAAACTGAGGATAGGTAGTGGATATGAATGATAGGTGGGCTTGAGAGAGATGTGAGGTAGCGAGATGCAACAGAGAGGTGGTTTTATACAAGTAGGATCAGAGAATGGTAGAGATACAGGTAAGGTCATACGAGAGTGGTAGAGAGGAGTGGGTTAGAGAGATATATGTTTAGAGCGAGAAAGATTAGATAGGACGGAGATAAGGTAGAGAGAATTTAGATAGAGAGAGCCCTTGGATTTTAAGGGCCCTGTGCATTGGCCCGCTTTGCATTTGCATCTAAGGTGCTCTGGTTGGATGTCTCTAATAATCAGGCATAACGTAGCACAATTAATTAATGCTCATGATTAAAGGCTAAAGAGTACCAGCAACATAAATTCCAAATAAACAAGGATTTAATACAAAAGGCTCATTATAGAAAACAATAAACACCAAACCAGAAACACAAGAAGTAAGGATTAGTAGAACTTTTCAACATACGTTTATGTAGTGGAACATTATTGTAATACTCTTTACTAGGTTAGATAATTTGACTGAGATGGTTTGTGACACAGTTTGCGATCTTGTGGCTATGTTGCTTTGTGTAATATTAAATGATTTGGAGGATTTAATATTTACAAACCTTTAAAATAATGATGTCACTGAATATGAACAGTGCTTTTTTTATTGGCTTACGTTTCTTCTAATCACTTTTCATACAAAGATATGAGAGAGTTACTCGGAGGATTGCAAATCGCCTATTTGGCTAAAACTGTCAGTCCATAAAGGAGAAAAGGGCAATCCCCTGTGATGTGAACAGCAGGGGACTGCCTTGGTAGCAGGTATGGTGAAGAATCTTTAAGACCCATTTGTAAAAATATAACTAAGGGACCTCAAATAATTTTGTTATGGACACCAAGCAGTATCCTGCTTCAAAAATATTCTTGAGTGTTGTACTATTGTAAAACTTCAAATATTTTTGTCAGTGTTGGATCTTGGACAGCATGTTTTGACATTTTTATTGTTAAATGAATCATAAACCTGCTTCAGGAGGGATTTTCCAATCCCTCTTGGGAATAATTAGACCCACTATTTTTAAATATTCTAAAGCAAGTGGGGCTGTTATTATGTTGAAACCTGTTTGTGGCTCCTTTTTTGCTCCTGTTCGAGGCCTAAATGTGTCCAAAAACATAACTTTATAACTGTGACTCTGAAAATGATGTTGGACTTATAATATATTTAGACAAAGATGCAGAAATAGTTACTTTTATTTAATACAGTCTCCGAGTTTTCAGTGATGATATTTTGCATACAGGATGTTGAAGTGCATTTTGTCAGGATTTAAGTTCAGTAGGGACTAGTTTAATGCTCAAATCCACATATTAGTGTTTTCTTGAAGTTTGTGTGTCTTACTTTTGTGCCTAAACATACATAAAGCTTTAGCACATCACTGCTGGTTCAACACATTTCAGGTACTCTAACACAGGATTCTACAGAAGGGTGTTCATGCACCTCTTGTGTCCAACATGTCAAAGTCTCTACCTGGAGGAAGCTTCTGGGAAAAACACTGAACACGAATGAAACATCTCTTTGCTTTCTGCGAACTGGTTCAAGCTGTTGACATTCGAACAGTAGCTACCGAAAATGTGCTTTAGGACAGTGGTTGCTACAGCAGTTGCACCCTCATGTTTATGAGTTATAGTTTCCATGATATTACCAATCTCTTTTCCATACATGTTGATTATTTGCAAGTTCAGCAGATAAACTAGACTCAAGTGTCCGATAGCATTGGAGAACGCCACACCATGGGAATAAGAGCTGTGGAAAAAATTACATTAACATGGCAGGGAGATCTTTTCATCTTTACTTCTGGCAATGTATGAGACTCTCAAAAAGTAGCAAATTTGCACCCACATATGGATGTGTAGAGGTGCAGATTTTACACGTTTTTTAATTGGGCCTAAGTGTTGTTTTATCCACAGCTTTCTCATTATTATTGAATAACTGCGTCACTTATTACAGACTATGTAAATGATAGCACAACGACTGAGTAGTTGGTATTCGTTTTTTGACACCAAATAAGCATTTTTCAGATTAGAAAATACTTTCAAATAGCATTGAGACACTGTACACAGATAAAGTCATGTCCTAAACAGAATACTATTCATAAATGTGGTTAGAGATCTACATTTTCTTTAGGATACCATCTTACGTATCGCACATGCAATAGTTAATGTTAACAACTTAAAGTCGGCCTTCAACTTAAAATAGAGTGAAAACATGTGGACATTCATTTTAATGCTTTGCAGACACAAAATGTCAGCATACAGGTTGTTGTCCCACATTTACTTTGCCTATATAAAGAGGCTGTGAAGACTGGTTAATTTCTTCTAGATCTGCCCCTTGCCACCATCATGGTCATTCCTAAGACGGACCATCCAATTGCACCTCCTACCACTCTATTTTGCTGATTAATACTTACATCAAGATCTATGTCAGGATCCTGGCTAAAACACAACAACCCATATGTAACCCCTTGATCCACCTGGATCAATTTGGGTTTATGCCCAATCATAGCACAAGACACTCAACAATCGGGTCCATGCATCCCGACTAATCCCCACAGCATTGGAGGAGTGACTGCTCTACTGCTAGTGGACTTTAAAAACGCCTTTGACATTGTAGACTGGGTTTATCTTGACTCTGTGTTGCAGTGAATGGGTTTCAGTGCCTCGTTACGTGGATTGGTCAGCCTCCTATGCTAGTGTCCTTCGGCGCAAGTCCTCCTGAATGGAATGTTATCCACTAAGTTTCTGATTGGGCGTGGAACTCAACCTCTCCTCTTCACTCTGGCTATTGAAGCCATGGCCTGTATTGTTCACTGTGATTCTCAGCTGCGAGGATGATGATGGAGTGCAATGTTGAAGGACAGAATCACCCTTACTTGGATCAGGTCCATGCATACTGGAAATCCTGCAACTCTTATAGGATGACTCAGCGCTATAGGTGAACTAGGGTAAATCGTTCCTAATTCCTCCATGTGCAGACTACAATGTGCTTGAATGACAGTCCAACATACTGACCTATTGTCTCAGCTTCAAATACTTAGGGGTCTGTATATTGACAAGGCACAAGCTCATGAGTAATCCTATTCTTGACCTCCTCTGCTGTACAATTAAAACCAGTCTCATGACCTATTCTACCCTTCCCTTTAAGATCTTGGGATGGGTGGCACTTATAAAAATTAAGATATTCCCACGCTTCTTATACACCCTACAAAATATTCCACGTCATAACTGCAACACCTGTTTTTTTAAAAACTACCGCAGGACTCCAGTCCTCCTTCTGGAGAGGTCGACCCCCGTGTATGAACGTGGCCTGAGAACAGTAGATATCCATCTGTATTACTAAGCATCGCAACCAATGATTGGTTGCCTGGAGAGTAGAGTGCCCCAGCATACCAACTAAAATTAACTCTTCTTGGTCTGGATGGAAAGATGCCTTACCTTTATGGCGGATCTATCCATCTCTATAATCTAGAGGTTACTAGAGGGGTCCTCCTGGTATGGTGGGTAATCAACAGATTCCTTCCATGGTACAAGAAACTGGCTCCACAGACTTCCCTTTCGGAGGGGGTGCTTGTTGGACCACACGGCAAGACAAGAGGTATTTAGTCAATGGGACCTTATCAGGGTCACAGTATTGGGGAATGTGTGACAGGTTTTCCACATGCACTCCTTTGTGGACCTACAGACTCACTTCAAACTTTCCCATACAAAGTTTAATAAATATCTGCAGTTGAGAGGCAATCACCGGCACTATCAGATTTACTTGACGGACCTGCTGGAATTCAGCCTCCTGGAGGCTATGTTACTGATGGGAAGCTTGGGTAGTGCGGGGTTTCCCTGCTCTACCGTTCCATGATTTGTAATGCCCCTGAGGTGCTGGACTGGCTCTGCTGAAGCAGTGGGTCGGATATTTAGAAGACATGGAGTGGAGGGAGACATGCATAGCTTGTCATTTCATCATGGCTCAGATTAATTCAACTACATTATCTGCACAGCACCTATATGATACCTCAAAGACTCTGGAGTACAGGCCTTCTCCCCAAACCTAACTGTGCATGTTGCTCTTACCCTGCGGCAATGCCCTCTGGTTAGCCAATATTGGAGCCTCATAAGGAGAGTCGTTTCTAGAATCCTGAACAAGCCTGTCACATTGACACTGAAGACAGTCCTCGTTGTTCTTCTGGATGAATTTGGGGGTGTGAGGTGTGAAAGACACTAGGTGGACTTGCAATGCTAGTGGCTAAAAGGGACATAGCAAAAGCCTGGAAATGGCCACAACCATCTAGCCTGGCATTGTGGAGATCCAGTGTGGACTGAGGTGCAAAACAGGAAGAACCGATCTATATCAGTAGGGGCTGTCCTCAGAAATTCCAAAAAAGTTTGGTAAATGGGGGTAGTATTATGGTCTATCTTTCTAGCCGGAGATTGTAATGTAGGTGCTCCGGTTCCCTTGTAATTGTTAACAATTTGGGATGGCGGGATTTTGATTGGGAAGCAGTTCTTTTTGTGTTACTGTATCTCATTTTTAAATTAATAAATCTTGTTAACATATGCCAGATCCCAAATGTCCAAAAATAAAAACTTATGACAATTCGGCTGATCAGTTTGGGCCCCCGGCAAATTACACAGAACTGATCCAATCCGTGTGATTAGCTCTGTTATGTGTTTATATTTACTGGTGTCCCTGAGGAAATGAAGTTAGCGTCTAAAAGTTTACAAAGCTGAACGGATCACCCAGAACGAAAAAGGATGGCATGCACAGTTGCAAGTGAATACATTGATAGAATATTTTGTTGTAAATTCGTCCTTCTAACTACAAAAACTTGCAAGTACCCCCACATATATAAATTGAATTTACTATTTACCATTCTGTATTTAACATTCCTCAACAGAATGGTTACTAAGCCAACCACATTTAATAGCACATTTAAACTCTTTAACAATCACAGGAATATGCTAAAACAGCACCCCCAGAAAAACGCAGTACTACTAAAAATAAAATTAAACACCAACAGCTCGACATATTGAGACACATTCTACCACTCTAAAAAGCACCAAGCTGCTCTACAATAACATCAGTTGCTAACTAACTGTTGAAGAAATGAGCGAGCTTAATAAAAAATATAAACCATATAAAAATTAACATAATACTAATTCATCCTTCTCAAATGCAACAAAATGACATTGACTTGAATTTCACAATTGCCATTTACTATTACTTTGAACTGGTCAGAATCCACTCAACACCATCATACATGAAACCTGCATATTACATGTCTCAACACATCTGTGAGCGAATTCCCGAGTTATATTTTAGGCAAAATCACACGCAATCTGTCAACTAAACTGTTAAGTCTCCTCCAAACACACCATAAAGTAAAATATATTTTGGCAAGAGGCTGTAAGAAGTAAATCTAATTGGAAACATGGTATTTTGAACCCAGTCAGGATGTGGCTTGCTACACAGGATCAGCCACAAGTGGGTAGCTTAAAAAGAAAAGTGTTGTTTTGCATTAATTGCCACTCTGCTCTGGCAACCGTCTTTGTGTAAGCTTTTTCAATAATTCATTCTTTCATACGACTTAACTTGATCAGCCCCTCAAAATACCGGAATGTGGCATTGTTCTAAAAAAATGTTTTTGGCTTGGTGTACAATATCTGTACCATATCTTAGTCTTAAATGGTGGTTGTTTTAATCCTGGAGTTGGAGACCAGAACAGAGTTCCTCTGTTTAATGAAGCTTTTTACATGATACCTTTATACATAGGATGACCACGGTGCTTCTTGCAAGCAATAGCACACTGTAATTCCATTCTACTACTAACAAAATAGATGTTCGAGCTCCATCTGATTAAAATTAAAGATTTTGTCTGAAAGTGGATTAATAATTTGGAAGGGGTATTCCCCTTCAAACGTAACAAACTCACCATGATTTGGTCAGTGGATGTACTCTCCTATGTCAGTAATAAAACTAGGTTTTCTTCCTGCCAGAGATGAAGACAAATTATAGGGTGGCTCTGGGTATAAATGTTTGAAGTTCCTCACTCACCCATTTCCAAGGAGCATCTGTCATTTGTTCTGCCAGCTGCCCAACTCCCAAAAGCTAATCCTTATTTAGTGATCACTTGTTGACACATCTCTCCTTGTCTGCCTTGAGAATCCAAGAAATGGTCTTCCAAGATGAGGGCTGTTAACAAGTCAGTCATGGATGTATATTCAGTCTCTGTGGCAGGGATGACAGGCAAACGCGTTCTAAACATGTTTGCACTCAGCACAGTGGCGGCTGGTGACATTTGAAAGTGGCGGGGCGTAATAGTCTGGGTACGACTTTTATGTAGCGAGCAAGCTCAGTGGACCAACGTGGGACAGGGTGGGTCCTCCACCCAAGAAAAAATAGACAAGATTGACAAATGGCCCTTTTGAAAGGAAATAAATGTAGTGAGAAAGCAAGGTTTATAAAGCAGTGGGAATGTATAGTCTTGAAATATTAAACACATATCTTACTGCATTAATACTTTCACCCTTTACTTTAATGTGCAAATTGTACACTGCAACAACTTCAGGCCCTTTAAAGTGTGTGTTTACCCACTGTCTTGCACTCCATGCGGCATCAACTTTGGAAGAATATGTTCTAACCAGGCATCAGGAAGCACACATAACTGCTGGCTGCAACCAGTCATACAGAAATATGTGCAGACAGGTCTTTAAGTGGGATGAAAAAAGTGGGGGCTCTCTAAAAGGGAAAATGCAAAATGAGATGTTATTGCATCCAGAAATATAACACAACAATTGACATCACGTAAAGCCTGTCAGTACAGTTGGCTTTGTCATGGTTGTTAGCTGTGGAAGATAAATGAGTAACAACAATGATTAGTTATAAATAATTAACATTGAAAATGTTTCAATTCTGAAATTGTGAGACTATGAATTAAATATTGTTGAGGCCTGCGGAAGGAGTAGGGCCTTCAGTTCTTTGTTCTTTAATGTTAGATATGTTTGCCCTATTTTTCTTCACATCTCATCCATCTGCACATTTTCAACCTCCTCTCTCCTCTTCAGCACTCTCTTTTCACTCTCCCCTGAATGCACTCCCTGCATCTCCCTCATTTTACCACCCCAAACATACATTGCACTCATTCACATATAAGCACTTTATTTCCTTTTGCCTTCTAAATATTATGACTTCTGTGCATCCTCTTCACACACATTCACACTAAGGGCCGGATGTATCAAGGTTTTTTCCATTCGCAAATGGTGCGAATGCCCGTTTGCGAATGCAAAAAGCCAGTTCAGAATGTAAGAAAGACATTCTGAACGCAATTTTAAGGAATCGCTAAAATAGCGATTCCTTAAAATTGCGACCCTGTTTAGAAATTGCAACTCTCTAAATAAGAAATCGCAAATAAGGATTCCTTATTTGTGATTTCGTAGCACATGTATGAAGCCATTCCTAAATGCGATTTGGGCTTTTAGGAATCGCTATTTACCACCAGGTTGGACCTGGTGGTAACCATGTGCAAAATTAAAAAATGCATTTTAAATGCATTTTTAAAATGTACATGTAAAGCACACATGCCCTTTTGGCATGTGTGCACCTTACATGTCCCAAACAATAATTTTGTGGTGCAGCAGAGGGGGCCTAAGGCCCCCAGCACCCTGGGGTTTTGCATTTCCAAAATTGTGATTTCTGGTTAAGAAATCGCAATTTTGGAAATGCCAAAAATTCGCAGATATGGGCCAACAGGCCCATAGGTGCGAATGGGGCCGGTATCGCAATTTGCGATTCGGTAATAGCATTTGCGATTTTTAAGAAATAGCTATTACCGTTTCGCAAATGTGATACATGCCATTTTGCGAGTCGGAAATAGCGATTTCTTAAAAATCGCTATTTCCGAATCGCAAAAGGCCTTCATTATACATCTAGCCCTAAATGTCAAATGCAACTGGAAAACTTGACCATTGTTCTGTGTGCTTTGTGAAGACGCCAACACACTGACAGGCACTTTGCTTTACCTTCAGCCTCAGCACCAGCACTCTCAATGAAAGCCCCTCATAAACACTTGGCACAAATCAAAGTGTGCACTAGGCAAGACAGAAACAGATCATGATGAAACAGGTAACTCTCTTGGTGAAAGCAACATTAATTAAAACATGTGAAATAAGAGTAACTAAATCACTTTTTAATATTCATTATTTGCATATCAATTCATGTTTTTGGCATTAATGCTAAGGGCATGATGATAGGGACAGTTTTAAGGCAATACAGCAGATAAATGCCTTTACTGTAAGCACATATTTCTCCCTTTGTGCTTGAATCCAATATTTGGATCAATTTTGCAAGCGAACAAGAACCATGCTCATCTTTTGGATCAATTTCATGAGGGAACCAATGCAGCACCTCCACTTCTAAAGGAGCTAGCGATTTGCAGCCAGGGCCTGGGGCGTCACAGTGGGGGAGGTTAGTGTGGCAAGGGGTCTCAGTACCATAAGGATAACATAAGATTAGCATTATAACACTTACCATTACCCAAGACAAGACACCAAGTTATTCATGCTTGCATCCACTTCTACTGCGTGAGGAATAGGGGAAAGTGTGGGCCCTATGTCAGTGAATGTTAGACGGCTAGGATGAAGAAATTTCAGTGATAAAAGGTACACGTTTATTTAAGCTGCGGATTACATGTTTAATATGACATATCACGTCATTAGTCTGCAGAAGAAATAAAACGAGCATAACTAGCCATGTTAAATTACTGGAACCATTTCTGCCTTTGAGAGATGAAATCACCTACAGAGGCAGTGAAAGGAGAGGAGAGCTGAGAGAACAGATTTTTTTCTTATTGTCTGTAAAAAAGATAGAGCTCCAACTTACTTGTGTGCAGGGTTGTCTTTGGCATTTTTATGACTTGAGATCTTCAGGTCACACTCCTGTCTCCCAGAGAGCTCTGGATGGAGTTATTTATTGTATTTATTCCATATCTCTGCCACAGACTGCATGTCAAGCCCTGTCAGCCCTACTGTGCAGCTTTCAGCCACATACTGACGCAGGTGCAGTGGGGCTTTTCAAAGTGCACAACTTTCACTCGGAAAATGTTGTGCAGAAAATGTTTTACTTTCATCATGTAATTAAATATATGCTTCATTAGAGAGGCCAGAAAAGGCTAGGGGCACAGCCCCTTAGCCCTTGAACACCAGCCGCCCCTGACTCAGCAGCTGAAAGTACACTTTCCTAAAGTTATTTTTACAACACATGTATCAAAAAACTACTTCCTGCGTTGAAATATACATTTAAAACTACATAGAAAGGGTGTTTTAATGGCCACTCTATGATTTCATTTTCCCATTCTTTGAAATGAAAAAGTCGTTTGTATTCATAACTCATCCTGATCTTGGAAAGTCCAGCTTCACCTGCATAGTGAAAACAAAGTTTTGTAATTATTCAGTGAGAGGTCTTACTTTCCCCCAATGACGTTTAGGCTTAACTGTAGACTTGGGGCTTTGCTAATAGATAAAAGTATTTTTTTATGAATGACAAATGTGCTTTTCCTTGCCAAGTGACATTGCACTGTTTTTTTGTCTGAAGCCAAGCTAGAGCTCCATAGTACTCTTTGAAGCCATTTATTTTTGTCATTTATGTGGTTAATGTCAATATAAGCTACAGCTTAAGTAAGTAATTTAACTTCCCTGCTGCTGATGTGTTTCTTTCATTTTCTTCCATGCGTAATTGGAAATTTAAATGAGCTAGTTAGGTGAAACAAATGCAAACTACATTCTTTCATATAAATCTACATAAGCACATTTCCACATTCTACTATGAAGAAAAACTGCCCTTACCAAGATTGTCTTTATTTTTTTAATCAGAAGGTCCAATGTAATGTTGCATTGTGTAAGAAATTGGGTTATTAGTCATAATGCATGTGATTCCTTTGCAACTGATAGGTCCACTTTTGTTTCCTTACTGAAAACGAAGTACCCCATTGTAGCACTCACCTTTCTCTAGGTAGCCAAAAAGAGTGATCCAAAAGTGGTGAGTGCTAGTAATCACCATCCACAGAAATAGAATAACCACAATCATTAAATCATTTTCCACTCAGTGTTTTTCTTTGAAAAAGTAAAAGTACATGTTTAACACACACTATTAAATAATACACAGTTATTCACAAATATAAGGTAGATGGAAAGACCTTTGGTGACATTCTCAAATCACAATTGACTTTTGGGTCATGACACCTATTGTGAAAAAAAAGGGCTAATTGCCGAGGCTCCCTAACTTTGTGCCCCTATTATTCACTTTTTGCTGGTCTTTTCCTGACTCTGATGTTGCCCTGGGCCCTGCTAACCAGTCCCAGGGCCTGTGCTCTGTGTAAAATAAGAACGCTAATTAGGCTAATTATAATTGCCTATGTCAACCTACCTATAAGTCCCTAGTATATGGTGGTGCCCAGTGTCATTTTAAAGGCAGGCCTGCCTTGCTGGCTGCTTTTAAACTAAAGTTATATGCAAATTCGACTTTGGAATTAAAAGTACTTCCAAAGGCTTAAACTACCTTATTTTTACATATGTCACCCCTAAGGTGCACTTTGGGCTGGGTGCATTGTAACTATTAGCAGGGACCTTATAAAAATAGTTTTATAAGCCCTGGTGAGGTAAAACAGCCACATTTGTTTTTCCCTCTTTGTAGTGAATGGCATCCATAGGCTAGAATGGGGAGACTTTTTTTTAATTTATAAAGTCCCCTCAAGTGTCGGATGAATCAAGTTTGGTATCAAATTAATTGTGTATAATAAATCCCACAACTTTCAATTGTTGGATTTAATAGAACTTGTTCAGGTAAAGTGTTTTAAACTCTATCTAAAAATTTGCCAACTTTATCCCTGTAGTGCTCTGCTCTGATTGGCCAGCCTCTGGCAGCCTGGCCAGGCTGCTTTTATGAGGTATGAAGTAGCCTGGGCCGGACACAGAGAGATGTGCCTTGGGGAGGAGAACATCCCTCAGCAGATGGAGAAGGAGGACGAGGGGAGGGCTGCCAAACTGGTCTTCAAAGGCAGGGAAGGACATTTGGAGCAACCCAGCACCTCCCTCACATCCTCCAAACTCAGACAATTAGGTGCCCCCTTGATTAGATTAGGAGAGGGCAGGAGAAGGTGTGTTTAAGATTTTTAGCCACACCAATGGGTGGGCTCAGCCAGATGTAACCTCCAAAAGTCAGTTTCAGCCATGATGGATTTTTGAGGAATGTTACACCCTGGGATTGATTTTTGCCACACTTCCCAGGAAGTGGTCATCACATGGGGAAGGACCCTACACCTGAATGGAGAACCAGGCCTCCCCTGTGTTTCACTCACGAGCAAGGATAAAACTCGCAGAGCTGCACCCACACCTCAGTTCCCTATCAGATCCCAACAAGGAAGAATGTCAGAAGAAGGATTGACCTGCTGAACCCCTGACCTGCACCTGGACACTGCACTCTGAAGGACTGCACGAGCTGCACACTTGGGCTTCACCACTAAAAGGACTTTGCCTGTCTTCTACTGCTTCAAGAAGGGACTCCCTGTGTGCTACAGGTACAAAGGAGCTGCCTAGAGTCCCCTGCATCAAGTCCTGCAAGCAGATCCCAGCTGACCAGAGTCCAGTGGCCATTTGAGGATTCTGACCAGGTGCATTTTGGGAATTGTAGTCCCAACTCCCAGGGAGTAACTCAGAGCTTCTGGAACCTTGGATCAAGTTGTGGACTCTTTAAGGACCCAAAAAGGATATCTGGAAGAAGATCCAGAAGTTTAGAGATGTTTGGAACAACTCCATAAGTTGAAGAGGTGCATTGTGGGAGTTGTAGTCCCAGACTCCAAGAGGCAAATCAGAGCCTCTGAACCATTGGCTGGTGCTGTGAACCACTTTCCTGAACAATAAACACTTCTGAAGGTAAGTGTGACAGGATTACCTTGTGGGTAGCCTGAATTCTGGACTTTGTTCCTTTCCAGTGTGACCTTTTGAGCGCTAGTTGCTTCTCTCCACTAGAAATCATTAATTCTTTAAAAATTCATATCTCTGGTTCCCCTTATCCAATTTTAATCTTTTTAGTGTCATTCAAGATAAACATATAATCTATTTTTATAAATTAGTGTTGACTTTCTATTGTGTTTTTTGTTTTACTCTATTTCTGTTTTGTGATTTTTTTAAATGCTTTACACATTTGTCTCCTAAGTTAAGCCTGGTTGCTCGTTGCCAAGCTACCAAGGGTTGATCTGGGTTTAATTCATTGAGACCTAACTGGACCTAAGTGGAGGTTAGTGGCCTATTGATAAGTGTAGGTACTTACCTGCTCTTACCAATAATCAATTTTCCAACACCTATAATCATAATCCCCCTCCACATATACCAGATGCAACAATATAATAAGGTGATGTCACTTAAAAAAGCAGGTCTGTTGGCTTTTTTGAAGGGTCACCACATCAATATACATGCCAAGCCTATTGGCTTTGTCAAGGGGTCACCGCATTAAATTGTAAGTCAAGCCTATTGCTTTTGTATGGGAAGCACTACATTAATAATATTCAAATATTAGGCATAATCATTATACCAATGGACTCATTACTATATTTAAATGCAATCATTTTTATTAGTATTGCAAGGTTTCTGAATAATCACTTTAAATAACGTGCTACATTCAAAGAAACTGTAAACATGTGTTAGAATCATTCATCATACACTTCAAGCTGATTAATGCAGCAGTGGAACCAACCACTAAGGGTTCATGCACTTCTGTTCTGAGCTGAAGCACACAACCCCCCATCAATGCCTAAAAATAACTTAACAGTCTACCTAGATCATGCGTCCTATGACCTGGTAGACATAGCGTATATTTTTGTAAAGGAGCTCTTCACCTATTGCAGGTCCAAAATACATTGCAGGAATGTTTGTGGTGCTCCATGCCCATGTTGGAGCACCACAAAGTCCAGACAATATGCAAATGAGCCTCTCATGGGGCTTTATGGAGTGCTCCTAGCTGGAGTGGTGAATAACTAATCAACAGGTTCTCCTGCTGGGTTTCTTTTATTGTGATAACTCGCTGCATGTCTTTTCATTAGATTTTGACTTTCTGGGTGCCCGAGTCCCACAAGGGGCACCCCCAGCCCCTAGTATGGTTGAGGCAGAGCAGGGAGCCCACTCCATCCCTGTCTCCCCACCTGATTGGCATAATTCATTGTTAACACAATCCCTTTCCGACCCACATCCTTGTGGGTGGACTTCTGCATTTGTGTGCCATGCCTTCCCTCTCTCTTCAGTCACAGGATCAGGGAGTAGGAGGCAGCACACTTACTTGAGAGAATGCAGTGGTGCTCCACTTCTTGCCTCCTTAGTCCTGCTTTCTTCTTTGTCCTGGGGTTCCCAGACCTACTAGCAAGTAGTTGGCCCACCAGGACTTGTTTGTGACACTTCCCTCGGACATGGGGGGGGCATTAGGATCCATCAACATTCAGAAGAAGGGATCTAGCACATGGCCACTCCCTCAGCAAAAAAAACAAAAAATATCAGCAATCAGCTCAATTTACTCCTGGTGGCAAACTCTAGCCTCCTAGTTAAATCAGCAGGCTTCTGGCCTCCAAGAGGGTGCACTTTGCGCAAAATTAGTTTTAGTGGCTCCCTGTACCAGCCTTCTCATTTGCCTACCTCCCCATACCCCATGGCCACCTGACCATCTTGCAGGGTACCCAGGGTGGCAGTGGACTCCTCTAACTGGTCCCAAGGAGGTAAGTAAGGCAAGCACTACTGGCACTGGAGAGACAGTGTGATCCAGAGGTCACCTGCCGCCAACATCGTTAGACCTTCTGCGCAGAGCATTATGCGACTTCTCCTTCCAGCTGTCGATGATTCTGCTGCTGTGGTTTACCAGGGACGAAGGTTTATTTACAGTCTCTCTTTTCTGAAAGGGTTAATAAGTATGGGTGGATAGCTCTAGATGCCAGGTGCCATAGCAAATCCTAGGATGCCACATCATCCCTCCACCTCTGTCTCAAACCTCATACACATAATTCTGGGACAATCTAATAATACTAATGCAGATCCCTCCTTCTGCTGTTCAGAACTCCACTGCCCGCCAAGAGGTGTGGCTGTGGTAAGGGCCAATACTCACTTGTGGTCACTCCAAACCAGATCTACGGCAGCTCCTTCTGCCACTGGTTTTAGAGCCAGGTTGCCTATAGGGACACAATAAGGGGAGACCTGGTGTCATTTTTATCTGCGTGTGAATGGGTAGGCCACTTTGTAGTGTAGGTAGTCCTTGGACACAGTCCTGTCAAGGGAAGGCCTGCACCTCCACACACCCAAGCTCTTTGTCCTCTGTCTGGAAGCAATGCACATCTCACCACAGGGGAGTCATCCAGCTGCCAGGTGGTAGTTGAATGCTTCCCAGCTTTAGGCAGGAAAATGGTAGCATTGTAAAAGTGTATTTTGCGCAGTAGGTAGACAAAAGTAGGTTTCAAACTTAAATTATATTTTGAATACCTTAAATATGAGTCCTTGAATTAGTTCTCTTGCTGCTACCAAACAGAATTTTGCATTTATTAAATGTAACAATATAGCCCATTGTTTCACTACTGAAGCTGCAAGCTTTGCTACAGTAAAAATAGCTTTGGGAGCTATTTCACTGTAGGGACATGCTCAGCATTAACCTTTCCAAGTACTACTTTTAAGTACCATCCACCCGGCCTTTATGGAAACAAGGTGTTCTTATGGATGATTTATCAATAATTAATAAGTAAGGCTCAGGCCTGTCAAAATGAGTTATTTTGGCAGGTCAAATTAGCTGGTTCAACAGGCATTTGACGTGTGTGCAGTTACTAGGCTGCACACAACAGGTGCCTATAATGCATAGCCACCACACACGTGTATATATGTGTTCAAGTGTTACCATCCCAGTGCCACTCACACTAGCTGCATTGCAGCAACCTTATCTTAAAAAGCGGACACTGTTAAAGAAGCTCATTCCAATTACCATGAAATTACTGAGAGCAAAACTCAGTTAGTAAAACTCACCCTCAGTAAAGATCCAAAAACTGGGTGATCAAAAGCAAAAAATCCTGGCTGACCTCATGGTCAGAACCGATTTGTAACATTTAGTTGCAGCTTCTTAAAATCAGACTGATATAACTAAGGAAGTCGGAAATGAGTTTTGCTTTCATTTCACTATTGTCTTCATAGAGGCTGGTGTAAGCGAAACTTAGATGTATATGATAATATCTAAATGATTTCACAATAAATCTCCATATCAATACTTTTATTTTGTTTTGTGAAAGGATATGAATTAAAATGGATTTTAATTCCACTACTTTCATACATACATCGACAATGTCACAGTTTGTATGACTCAGTATTAACGTTTGCTTTCTGTTCTGATTATGTTAATGCAGTAAAAGAGATTTTGCTGCCGTCTTGGTGAATGCCATGCATCTGAATTATGAAGGGGCATTACAAAGGAGAAGCTTATTATGTGTTTCTGTATGTAAGCTTGTGTGCATCACATGATGGAGTTCATTATACTCTTTTAAACAGTATCATACTCAATGGCGCAGATGCCATTCATTATGTGTGACTAAGCTCCTTGTGCATTGCATTTTATTCTTAGTGAAGAAGATACCTGCTTTTAAAATTTGTTAGAGAGGAGCTGTTTCTTCAGCTATACCTCAAATTTGCATTACTTATCTTCCCAACTTTTAAAATAAAACAAAACAAAAATCAAACAAAACCACTTATGCTCTTTAGGACAGCCACATAATATGACTGCAGGCACCACTGACTATAAAAGGGCAGCCTTCTGTTAAAGCTATAGTGAAACAACAAACTACCAGAAGCCTTTTTCAGCAACTGACAAGTATCAGTTGGACCTGAATTGGACTCACCAGTGGTCCTGTGCCAGCCACTCTGTAAGTCTCTAAATGCCATCACGGTTAGCCTCAAATTGCATCTCTGTGCTGTTCAACTATTACCACTAAATATTATTGGAGCCTTCTGCTACTTGGTGCTATTTGTATTTTAAATATATATATATATATATATATATCTGGTTCCCCTTATTAGAATTTTGTCATTTTGTTGTCATTTTGATTAACTCTAATTTACTAATTCATTTTGAGATTTGCATTATTTTGAATTTCAAGTTTGTTATTACTTGAGGAGAGTACCCATTCCCTCAAATGATAGCTCCATTTCTTACAGGCCAGATTTTGAAATTCTTGTTACCAAATATTGCTACCATGAATTTAAAAAACGAAAAATGGGCTTGCACAAAATGAAATAAGTATAAGAAAATTGCTGTGCATACAAATGTACATTTTACTCCATTTAGATTTTGCACTTTCAGGTCGTGCGGTCCAGCTGTGTGTCACTATCATATTTGGGTGCATCCCTAATCCATAAAAAAATGTACAAGAATGGGGATTATGCTACAACAATCATACAGTTACACCCTATTGCATGGTTACCACAAGAGAAGGCCCAATGCCATGCATAGCGATTTCCATTTGTCTCTTAAAGTCCTCTCACATTTTTGTTATATCAGCATCACTTTGTGAAACCCATAAACCTGAGGGACCTTTTCAAGTTGGTGCTTTTCAGGGACATATGCTTTTCAGCCTTAGGGTGGTCTCCCCCCCAACCTTTTGCCTTCCTCCTCCACTTTTTCTGACCTTTTCTTTGCTGCTATTAGGAATCTGTACACTTTACCACTGACAACCAGTGCTAAAGTGTGTGTACTCTTTTTTTTAAACAAGGTAAAATTGGCCTATCCCCAAATGACATATTCAATTTACTTATATGCCCCCAGTAAGGTGGCAATACCTGTGCCTGGAGCCTGTAAACTGATTGTGCCACCCACTTAAGTAGCCTTTTAAACATGTCCCAGGTCTACCATTTCAGAGCCTGCATGTGCAGTTTTAAACTGCCATTTAAAACTGGCAGATAAAAGCTTTTGCTAGGCCCAAACATCCCTTTTTCAATAATCAGTAAAAGAACTTGCCGGGCACATAAATTAACCAGAGTACTAATACATTATTTTCTCTTCATATTGAAAATATGAATCTCAATCAAATCAAAAATAAGTTTGACAAGTCATTCAGAAGAAGAGCACAAGATATCATCATGAACTCATTACAGTGTATTACAAAGTAAACAATTTGCGTTTCATTCCAAAGCTAGCTTCAGCCTTTGTAGCCTTCAACCAGCTTGACAACCTTCAACCAACACATGGTTCACGGTGAGCTATGTCGCTTCGTCAGACCTGAAATGAGATAAATAAACTATTTCTACTGCTTAAACACATTCACCTGTTTTGTTCAAAATAGTTCAAACTCACAAATCTAAATAGTTTTTTAACTGCTATTCCCAATGGATCAATAGGTCAGCTTTTACATGACTTGAAATCAAGTATTTTCTGAAAGCAACAACAGTTATTTCATCTTCTTTCCTCAAAAACATTACAAACAAATAGAAATGATATAACCAAAGTCATATTTCCATTTTCACAAGTCAGTCTCGTTCAGAAGAGATAAACATTCTTTATCAGTGTGGCAGACTTTTTTACTCACTAGTGACACCTTTTATTACCTAGGTTTCACATTAACAGTTATTTAGGTTACCTTGTGAAATAAATAACATTTACTAAACTCAAATTAAAAAGATTAACATTGCTTATCTCATAATAAGGGTAAGTGTAGGTGAATAACTATACGTCGCCAATAGTCCTGTTTCATCATTGGGTATTTTGAAGAGCAATTCAACAAACACAATGGTGTAAGTTTCTGTGTTGATTTGAAAGTCAAAAAAGGGAAGGGAAAAAGTAACTAATGTTTCCATATAAGAGCTGGTAGATGTATTAAAAAAGGTACAATCTTTTAAATGTCAAAGAATCTGTTTCGTTGGCTATAAAATTACACCATGATCTATGTAGGAGGGCAACATATGTTCCCATATACTTCAAATGGAAAGTAATAAACGTTTAATCAAAGATTACCTAAGTGTTTGGCGTAAAGAATGCTTACATCAACAATAGAAATTTAAATCAGTGATCAATTTAAGTCGAAACGGCACATTGTAGCATGGACTAAAATCAGAACTCAGCTGGTTATGAGGAAATTAAGATTCCCTTACATGGGCACAAAACTACATGTTCCACTAAATTAAATGGACAAGTTTACAGGAGGAATAATGCCATTTAAAGAGAAAGAAAAAATATATTAAAGCTCAGGATTCGAACCTGTAATAGCGTACATGATAGTATGCTACCAACTGAGTGTGGTATCAGTTCAGCTGACACTTGTTAACCATATCTCCCCAATATGAGAAACAAAATTGATCTGAAACGAGTAAAAGAAATATAACCAAGAGTCCCTCAGTGTGACAGGCATGCCAGACATAGATCTGGTGCTTTCTGTACCTTGCCACTGAAGCTACAACTCAATAATGAGGCTCAGTTAGCCCAGAAATGGTCAGAGGTGCTTGTTTTCTTGGCTAGAGGGGCTTTGATAAGGCAGTTCAGAGTGTATAAAGGACCTCACCCTTTTTAAATGGTCTCCCCCAGATATTTTCCTTCTGTTGCAGAAACTGTTTTTGCTGGCTTTAGTACTATGTGCACTTCGTTTCTGCTAATTCTTGGTAAAGTGCCTGTGCTAACTCCCTATAAAATGGTACCATTGGCATCTACCTGAATGGTACATTTAATTTACTTGTAAGTCCCCAGTAAATGGTTCAACATGTGCCAAAGGCCGGTAACTTAAATGCTACTAAAGGGCAGCAACACTTCTTTTGTCACCCACTAAAATAGCCTTTTAAAATATTTGTTATGTCTGCTACTGCAGCCTGTATTGCACTTTTAACCTGCCATTTTGATCTGGCAAAATAAACCATTTGCCAGTCCTACACCTTCCTTTTTAATACTTGTATATCTCCCCTAAGGTAAGCCTTTAGGGTTTATAGGGTAGAGTGCATTGTATTTAAAAGTTACGACGTGTGTTGTTAGGTTTTACATGTCCTGACAGTGAAAAACTCAAAGTTGTTTTCTCTGTAGTAAGGACAAGCTCTCCCTTTGCCTAACACTGGGTTACCTTATAACAGTAATATGTGCTAAGTTTGCCCTGGTAGCAGATAGAGATATAATTTTTATACTCAAGTTGTGATTTAAAATCCTCTTCAGTGGTAAAATCAGATTTAAAGCCACATTTCTGAAAATGCCACTTTTAGAAAGTTGGCATTTTCTTGTCCCAACCATGTGTGCCTTCTACCCGTGTCCTGACATATATAATTGTGAATAGACAGCAACACAAAAGGGATGTAGGTGTGGATAGTATGGGCCATTATGGCCTCCGGCACACAGAAAGGAACCCAACACTGGCCTGCCCTGTCTTTTGTCACCCCAGAATTTCAGAGCCTTGATGAGGGGGAAGAACTCTCCAGAGCCAGATCTAGGGTTAAGACAGGGGATCCCCCTAAAAAGGCTGGCTCCTGGTATAAGTATTAGACCTTCAGAGCCAATCTTCAGAATACTCCTGGGCTTGTGAAAGTGACAGAAGGAGGACTGCCCTGCTTCCCGAACACTTCCCTACTTCTTCAGAGACTGCCCTGCTGTCTGAGAAGGAAGACTGGACCTGATTGCCTTCATCCCATGCTACCAGAGATACTTCAAGGGTCAGTTGGCAGACCACCTGTGTGAGCTACAGGGACACAACATGCTTCACATGCTCCCTGCACCTGTCCAGCTGACCTACTGCAGGGGGACCTGCCTGGACCGGCAACTGGACTTGCCTGAGTCCTGCTGGCCTTTACTAGATTGATTCCCCCATCCCCAAGAGGTGCCTCCTCAGGTCCTGGACCCTTGGTTGGCATCAGAATGTACTCCTCCTATAGAAAAGGTGAAAATACTGAAGTTGGGGTTCCTCATGGCTGTGAACAGCCCAGTTCGCTCCAGTACCATGCTGTCTATGATGACTGCCAACACAAAGCTCTGGTGAGATCTGCTCATCACATTGACAATGATCGCCAGTGATGATCGACAATGCTAGACCTCTACTTCGTGCTACAGCAACAACATTATGCAATTACCACCAGGACAAAGCTACAGCAATGACGATCCACAAAGCCTGACTTGCTCTTCGCACTACAGCAACTCCGATCCACAATGCCCGTCCTGCTCTTTGTGGTACAATGATGACCATCCAGAATGTTCAGTCTATTCCGTGTAGCCTCCTTCAATGAGAATTTAACTCTTCGCACCAGACTTATAAGGTAACTTTTCCACAGAGCTAATCTGGTCCACGTATCCAACCAATGCTACATCACGGTCAGTTTGAACTTGTGACTTTACTCTGGACTAGCACGACCAGGTCACCGTGAGTGGTGCTTTGTGTTTTAAGGTGCTATTTTTATTTAAATTTTTCAAATTGAATCACTCTAGTTCTATTGATTGGGGTTTTGTTGTTCTGGTATTCTATTTATTAACATTTACTATATTCTTACTAATTTGTTTGGGAGATTTCTTGTGTTGTGTTTTTCACTTTGCTACTGCTGCATAAAACCTTTACACCTCTTAGGTAAGCCTTATGGCCTTGTGCCAGTCTGTCAGAGAGCTGAGAACAGGTTAATTTAGTGAGTTCTGATAAGAATTGTGGTTGCTGTTTGAGTTGTTTTTCAGCGCCCTCAACCAATAAACCAATTTCTTACAGGGTAGTTCCAAGAGAACAAGAAGGACCAAGACTGATTTGGGTGTGGCTGAGCACTCTTTAGCTGTGGACTGAGCAATCACAGTGGTTTATAAAGCATATATGCTTTCCTTCTGTTTCTTGTTGGTTAGTTGCAATTTCTGAATTTATGGCACAGTTACATTAGGAAAAGACTACTAACGTCAGTGAACGAGAACACACCATTTACGACTGTAAGAAAGCTTAATGTTTTAAAATCACAGTTGATATAGGTATTTGTGTAAAACTGCCTATTTGAAATCATGCATTATGGAGCAAAATGTTTAACAATACCCTCGCGATGCAAAGGATGAATAATTACTATCTATGAACTTGAATAAGATAGCGTACCATTTCAATAGCTTTTAGATTGCTGGTGATACTTTTGTCAAATCATTAAGGAACTACATAACACACTATCAGCAATCTTACAAGTGTGAGAATATGCATCTGATTCTATTTGTAAACTTTGAGGCAAGCAGTCTAGTATGTATTTATCAACTTTGAAGAAAAGTAACTGCCAGTCGAATAAACCTATGTATTATAACTGTAATGTTGTAATTGTTTGGATGGCTTTTAGCAGGTATAAAAATATAATACCTGATCTTCTAAACCAGTGATACTCAAAGTATGGTCCGGGGGCCGCATGCAGCCCTTTTGACCTTTACATGCAGCCCCCAGAGCAGCAGTAGCACTAGGCTGCTGTTTACTGGATTTAACAGGGGACACTTTGGGGGTCATTCTGTCCCTGGCGGGCGGTGTTAAAGTGGCGGCCAATCCGCCAACAGGCAGGCGGCCTAAAAAAAGGAATTCTGACCCTGGCGGGAACCGCCAACACAGCCCGCTACTTTAACACTCCGACCGCCACGGCGGGACAGACAAACAGCGCGGCGGTCACCGCCAACAGGCAGGCGGCAGACAATGTACCACCCACCCTATCACAACTCACCAATCCGCCACCTTTTCCGGGGCGGGAGCCCCGCCGATAAAAACACGGCGGAAACAGACTACGAACGGGAAAACGCTCACCTATACACACTCCAAGAGGAAGGAGGACAGCATGGAACCCGAATTAAACATCCTACCAGCTATTGTCTACCTGCTCATCTACCAGGAGTACGAACGCCGGCGCAGACGACAACGGTGAGTACTGCACCTACGACACAGGGGAAGGGGGAGGAGGAAAGCTTACGCGCACACACATGCGCCATACACCCACCCCCCCACCACAAATACCTACACCCCAATGCCGAGCAACAAGTCAGAGTGACACCCCCCAAACCCACCGGAATAATGCCAAGACACAATTAAAATGATCTATAAAATATATGTAGAAATAGCTCCATTAAAGGTATGGGAAATATGCCATATAAAAGATACAAAAATAAGGAATGAACATAGTCAACAATATATACATAGGCAATAAGTCCTGCACATTCCCTCAAAGTTCCATAGTCCGTGGGCCAATGTGCACAAACACATGGGCAAAGCCCACACAGGAGACCAGATACCATTGGAGAGAACACTGCTGGGGCATCAGATGATAAAACTACAGGCACCTCAGGGGGAAGGGAAGGGGGGGCACCTCAGCCACATGAGTCCACGACGCCAGATTCACGAGGGGCCTCCATGCCCACTGTCCCATCCTGGGGAGTGCAAAGCCACAGTCTCTCAAGTCCCTACAGTGGGTGGCTTGCCCACTGTCCCATCCTGGGGAGTGCAAAGCCACAGTCTCTCAAGTCTCTACAGTGGGTGGCTTGCCCACTGCTCCATCCTGGGGAGTGAAAAGCAACAGTCTCTCAAGTCTCTACAGTGGGTGGCTTGCCCACTGTTCCATCCTGGGAAGTACCAAGCCACAGTCCATCAGATGGATTACCGACTCCACTGTTAATGGAGGAGGCATGGTGCCCAGAGTGCTTTGTGAAGCCCTGCTCGACACAGAACCGGCACTGTCAATGGGCCAGGGGTGCTTGAGATGAAGGCCCCAGCGGAGCGGTGCTTGAGATGAAGGGCCCAGCGGAGCGGTGCAGAGACGGCGGGGCCCAGCGGAGCGGTGCTTGACAGGAAGGGCCCAGCGGAGCGGTGCTTGACAGGAAGGGCCCAGCGGAGCGGTGCTTGACAGGAAGGGCCCAGCGGAGCGGTGCTTGACATGAAGGGCCCAGCGAAGCGGTGCTTGACAGGAAGGGCCCAGCGGAGCGGTGCTTGACAGGAAGGGCCCAGCGGAGTGGTGCTTGGCAGAAAGGCCCCAGCGGAGCGGTGCTTGAGATGAAGGGCCCAGCGGAGCGGTGCAGAGACGGCAGGGCCCAGTGGAGCGGTGCTTGAGATGAAGGGCCCAGCGGAGCGGTGCTTGACAGGAAGGGCCCAGCGGAGCGGTGCTTGAGATGAAGGGCCCAGCGGAGCGGTGCTTGACAGGAAGGGCCCAGCGGAGCGGTGCTTGAGATGAAAGGCCCAGCGGAGCGGTGCTTGAGATGAAGGGCCCAGCGGAGCGGTGCTTGACAGGAAGGGCCCAGCGAAGCGGTGCTTGAGATGAAGGGCCCAGCGGAGCGGTGCTTGACAGGAAGGGCCCAGCGGAGCGGTGCTTGAGATGAAGGCCCCAGCGGAGCGGTGCTTGACAGGAATTGGCCCAGCGGAGCGGTGCTTGAGATGAAGGGCCCAGCGGAGCGGTGCTTGAGATGAAGGGCCCAGCGGAGCGGTGCTTGACAGGAAGGGCCCAGCAGAGCGGTGCTTGACAGGAAGGGCCCAGCAGAGCGGTGCTTGACAGGAAGGGCCCAGCAGAGCGGTGCTTGACAGGAAGGGCCCAGCGGAGCGGTGCTTGAGATGAAGGGCCCAGAGGAGCAGTGCTTGAGATGAAGGGCCCAGCGGAGCGGTGCTTGACAGGAAAGGCCCAGCGGAGCGGTGCTTGACAGGAAGGGCCCAGCGGAGCGGTGCTTGACAGGAAGGGCCCAGCGGAGTGGTGCTTGACAGGAAGGGCCCAGCGGAGCGGTGCTTGAGATGAAGGGCCCAGCGGAGCGGTGCTTGACAGGAAGGGCCCAGCGGAGCGGTGCTTGACAGGAAGGGCCCAGCGGAGCGGTGCTTGACAGGAAGGGCCCAGCGGAGCGGTGCTTGAGATGAAGGGCCCAGCGGAGCGGTGCTTGAGATGAAGGGCCCAGCGGAGCGGTGCTTGACAGGAAGGGCCCAGCGGAGCGGTGCTTGAGATGAAGGGCCCAGCGGAGCGGTTCTTGTCCTGGCGGGCCCCTGTTCAGTGGTGCTCCTCCCGGCGGGCCCCTGTTCAGCGGTGCTCCTCCCGGCGGGCCCCTGTTCAGCGGTTCTTGTCCCGGCGGGGCCCTGTTCAGCGGTTCTTGTCCCGGCGGGCCCCTGTTCAGCGGTGCTCCTCCCGGCAGGCCCCTGTTCAGCGGTGCTCCTCCCGGCGGGGCCCTGTTCAGCGGTTCTTGTCCCGGCAGGCCCCTGTTCAGCGGTTCTTGTCCCGGCGGGCCCCTGTTCAGCGGTGCTCCTCCCGGCGGGGCCCTGTTCAGCGGTGCTTGTCCTGTGTGTCTAGGGAGCCAGACCTGGGCAAGACTTCCCACTCATTCGCCATCCGACCTTGCGGTCGCGGGGCCCTCCTGTGATGGAGTCCTGGGCCCGTGGGTGTCGTCCGTCACAACCGGAATGGGGCTGGTGGGGCCCTCCTGGGCAGCTCGCCTGCTGCCTGACTTCTCTGCCCTGCTGCCCTTGCCCTCCTTCGCTGAAGCTCTGTGGCCCTTGCCTCCCTTGGATGATGTGGCAGGTGACGGGGCAAGGCTACTGTCCTTGGTGGCAGCCGTCTCAGTCTTGTCGCGCCGGGCCTTTTTTTTTCTTTTTTTGTCCTCTTCCCAGGGGGTGGGCTGGCTGTCCCCTTGCTGCTGGCTGATGTTCCTGCCCTAGGAGCTGGTGGACTCCAATAGCCCTGCACTATGGTCACAGTAGATGCAGGGCTGGTGGTGGCTGAGATGCTTTTTTTACTCTTACCAGATGGAGGGGGTGGGTCAGTGATGTGAACGAGCTCAAGGTTGGAAAGGAAAACGACTTGGGAAGGACAGGGACGGGTAGGTGTAGTGGGTATGAAAGTGGAGGAAGAGGATGTGGTTGTAGGAGAGTCAAGTGTGCTGTCTTTGGGTGCAGGTGCTTGTGACGGAGGCTGTCGTGAGGTGGATGGCTGTTGGGTGGGTGGCTGCTTGCGTTTGTGTGGTTTGGAAGAGGGGGTGACAGACAAACTGGGAGAGGACACAGGGGACATGTAAATGGCAGTGGGGGTGGTGACTGCACGTGTGCGGACTGTAATGGAGGGTGTGCTGGTGATGGAAGTACTGGCTGATGGTGGTGTGCATACAGGTGTGAGTGGAGACGTCACAGGGAGGGAGGAGGGAGATGAGGAGGTGGGGGACACAGAGGTGGTAGTGACTGTTGGCATGTCAGCATCTGGATGTTGCTTGGGTGAATGCTTGTGGGATCTGTGGTGCTTATGTCTGGATGAGCTGCCCTTGGGTGTAGAGGTGTGTGCAGGCTGGTCTGATGGTGTGGATGGGATAGGCAGAGGAACAGGAGACTGGGACTGGGTGGAGGGAGTCAGAAGAGGGAGGCTGGAGACAGGGACAATGGCTGCCGTCAATGCTGAGGCCAGAGCGTTGAACGATCGCTGATGGGCAGCCTGACCCGAATGAATGCCCTCCAGGTATGCATTGCTCCGATGCACCTCCCTTTCTACACCCTGGATGGCATTCAAAAGGGTAGACTGCCCAACAATGAGTGTCCTGAGGAGGTCAATGACCTCCTCACTGAGGGCAGCAGGGGTAACTTGGGCAGGGCCTGAGGTGCCTGGGGCGAAGGAGATGCCCGCCTTCCTGGGCGAGCGGGCACGGAGCGAAGGCTGAGGGGCTGCTGGGAGGGCGGGGCTGGTGTGCTGGGTGGCGGCTGTACCTGTTGTGGCGGTGGGCACGGATGTTGCCACCACCGCTAGGGAGCTCCCTTCCGAGGACGTGTCGGTGTCGCTGACGTCTCCATGGGTCCCCGTTGTGGAGCTCCACTCGCCCTCCGTCTCACTGGTGTACTCGGAGTCTGTTGTATGGCCCTCCGGGGCCATGTGAGATGCAGCTCCCTCGTGCGCCGATGCCACTTCTCCTCCGCCTGATGATGTTAATGCACACCTGAACAGGAAGACAAAGAAAATGGGGGGGGGAGAAATGAAGACAGGTTGAGTGCATGCATTGGCAACACCGTTGTCGGAGAGGACAGACACAGAGGCCCCCTGAACTAGGCCGCGCAATCGGGGTACACTACTCAGTTATTGTGACTAGGCCTACAGGTCTATGGACGACAAATGCACACATGGGTGAGGCCGGACCATGGATAGCTGTACTTGGCACCCTATAGAGGTGGGGGGCGGGGGCACAGGGCCGTGTCTAACGGAGGGGCCTAGCCTACAGAATGCGCCCTGGCCTGGAGATAGCCACAGCCCTCCTCCCCCACCCAGACACCTTCACTGCGCGCAAAGATAGCAGAATGTGCTGATACTCACCCCCTTGTGTCTGCTGTGATGTCCTCACGTGCCCATCCAAATCGGGGTAGGCCACCGCCAGGATCCGGGACATCAGGGGGGTCAATTGGCGGCTGGCACCCCTCCTACGTTGGGAGGCCATCCCCAGCAGAGACTCGGCGGTCTTTCTGGTCCAGCAGCGGATGTCCTCCCACCTCTTTCGGCAGTGGGTGCCCCGTCTGTTGTGGACCCCCAGGGCCCGGACGTCCTTGGCGATGGCACGCCAAATGTCGATCTTTTGATGGGCGCTGACCTATGTGACATGTACAGGGTGGTTAAGGAAATCGCATCAGTTTTCTGCCTGATCAATGTGAGTGGCCCCCCCCTCCCCAACCTTGCCATGTGGCACATGCTCTCATCTTTTGTGCGTTGCACTCCTCATTCGCTCCCCTCCCCACCATCTTACATACACCCCACTCAACACAGGCATAGCCCATTCAACGTGCACCCTGTGTACTAACCTGTTGGTCTGGAGGACCGTAGAGTAGCGCATACTGGGGGAGGACCCCATCCACAAGTTTCTCCAATTCTTCGGAAGTGAAGGAAGGGGCCCTTTCCCCAGTCGCAGCAGCCATTGTATCTCCCAGACCGAGGTCACAGCAGCACTTGCAGTATAGGTCCTCTCCTGTGGATGATCAGGTCTCGAGTGATTAATCAGATAGAAAATGGCGGTCACGCCCGCGGCGGTGCGTACCGCGGCGGTGCATGCAGCGACCGCCGGCGCACATCGTCATTGGCTCCTGAGACCCATAGGGTTCAATGTTAACCAATGCTACTTTGCGCTGCGGTCTTCGACCGCCTACCGCCACTGTGTGCCACGCCAGCGCAGTGACCTCACATCCCACTGTCACACTTCACAGGTCAGGCAGCCGCCATTTCAAGGGCCCACATGGCATGATTTCTACTGCGTCACACAGGCCTAGGCCTTGCATTGTCACTCATACAAGCCTTTCAATGCATAGCGATTTGTGTACTGTGCAAGCTGTGTGAACGAACCTGTGGGTTGCTTGACTCTGTGCTCCATGTTGTCCTTCCTAGGCACCGTCCGCTGGGACTTGTGAGGAGAAGGATGAATCCTCCCGTGTACCGACCGCTGGTGGACCTGTCGTCAATGGAAGAACGACATATCATACTTACATACCGGCTTGACAGAGCAACTATACATGAACTATGTGCCCAGCTGGAGCCAGACCTGATGTCCCCCATCCGCCAACCCACAGGGATTCCCCCTCTGGTGCAGGTTCTGTCAGTACTCCATTTTTTGGCAAGTAGGTCTTTTCAGACAACAGTGGCCATATCATCTGGGATGTCTCAGCCTATGTTTTCTAAGGTTTTGTCCAGAGTGTTGTCTGCCCTGATGAAATACATGCGGAGCTACATTATTTTCCCTGAGGTGGGAAAATTGGCTACAGTGAAGGGTGATTTCTATGCCCTTGGACATATCCCCAACATCATTGGTGCCATTGATGGGACCCATGTGGCTTTGGTTCCCCCCAAAGAAAGTGAGCAGGTGTACAGAAACAGAAAAAGTTATCATTCGATGAATATCCAGGTGGTCTGTTTGGCTGACCAGTACATCTCCCATGTAAATGCCAAGTTCCCTGGGTCAGTGCATGACGCGTATGTCATGCGAAATAGCAGCATCCCTTATGTGATGGAACAGCTACAGAGACACCGTGTGTGGCTAATTGGTGACTCTGGTTACCCCAACCTCTCGTGGCTACTGACCCCAGTGAGGAATCCCCGGACCAGGGCAGAGGAACGGTACAATGAGGCCCATGGGCGCACTAGGAGGATCATAGAAAGGTCCTTCGGGGTCCTGAAGGCCAGGTTTAGGTGCCTGCATATGACAGGGGATCCCTAATGTACTCACCAAAGAAGGTGTGCCAGATCATCGTGGCCTGCTGTATGCTTCACAATCTTGCTTTGCGACGCCAGGTGCCTTTTCTGCAGGAGGATGGTCCAGATGGTGGTGTTGTAGCAGCTGTGGAGCCTGTGGAGAGTGAAGAGGAGGAAGACGACGGGGACGACACGGACAACAGGGATACAGTCATACAACAATATTTTCAGTAGCACACAGGTAAGAATCAGCCACGCCATTTTACATTTACTTAAGGCCTCATGCGTCTCCACTGTCTGTGTTTCCCCCAGTTCCTGTTAACTGATTTGTGACTTTCCCTTTCCTTTTCAGAGCTGTATGACCCACTGCCTGACTTCAGCTTTGTTTGCCCATTGACTAAAGCTTATTGAAATTGGTATGTTGTCATCACAAAGTAACTGGACATTATTGCACCGTTATGTGTAATACATTTGTTAAGAATACAAGCAGACTCCTATTATTTTAAGTGCAATAAGTGATTTATTTTAACTGCTACATATAGGTTCATGATTGGGAAACGTTGATGGGTGGGGGTGGAGTAATGTCCATGGCAGAGTCCAGTTCTCAGTCGCACAGGTGCATTGTCCATATGCCTGTGGAAGGATGGAGCAGGGGCAGTTCAAGGTTGGACAGGGTGACAATGTGGGACAGTGGGATGACATCAGGGGGTATCTTAGGCTGGCGGGGGTCTTGCAATCCTACTCTGTCTTCTTGTGAGATCTCAGGTTCCGCTTGCGGGGTGGTTCTTCTTCTGCAGGAGGTGGGGTTCTGGTGGCCTGTCTTTGTGTGGGGGCCTCCTGTCCACTAGCGCCGGCGGAGGTGGTAGGCTGTTCCTGGCCTGGGCTAGTGACAGGGGCTCTTTGGGGTGCCACATGGTCCCGCAATGTGGTGACGATCTGGGTAAGGGCCACGACGATGGTCCCCATTGCGGAACCGATGTTCCTCAGTTCCTCCCTGAACCCCATGTACCGTTCCTCCTGCAGTTCCTGGATCTCCTGGAACCAGGCCAGTACCGTCGCCATCGTCTCCTGGGAGCGGTGGTATGCTCCCATGATGGAGGAGAGGGCCTCTTGGAGAGTCGGTTCCCCGGGCCTGTCCCCCCCGTTGCACAGCAGCCCTACCAGTTCCCCTGTGTTCCTGGGCCTCTGTCCCTTGGACGGTGTGCCCACTACCACTGCCCCCAGGTCCCTGTTGTTGTTGGGGTGGTGGGTCAACCTAGGTGCCCTGTAGTGGTGGACACACCGCTGATTTACGTGTTCTGGAGACAGAGGCATGGGCCCGCTGGGTGGGAGCTGTGCTGGTGTTCCCAGAGGGGGTTGGGTCTGGTGTAGCCTGTGGCTGTCTGTGGGGAACCGACTGTCCAGAGGTCCCAGATGGGCCGGGCTGGTCATCTGGCTCCAGGGAGACAGAGCTGCTGTCATCGCTGGGGGCCTCTTCTGGGGGTGGGATGGACATCTCTGGACCCTCCTGTGCGGTGTGGTGGCGTTCGGGTCCTGCAGGGGTATAAAGGTATGGTTATTGCTTCTGTGTGTGGCATTTCGTGTGATGGGTGGGTGTCCGTGTACCCAAGTGTAGGCATTCCCTTGTCGGGGCTTTTGTGAGGGTGGCTTGTGGGGGTGATGTGTGTGTGCAGTGGGCATGCTTTGGTGATGGGTGTCCATGCTTTGTGGTCGCATGCAGGGCTTGGTGTTGGGATGGGTGGGTTGTGATTGTGAGCCATTTGCAAGGAGTTGGTGTGATGGGGGTGGGGGTGAGGGTGGGGGTATGATTTGGCATGCAGGTGGGGTGGGGGTGGGAAGCAGTAGTGAAGATTTGACTTACCAGAGTCCATTCCTCCGCCTACTCCTGCGAGGCCCTCAGGATGCAGGATGTGCAAGACTTCCTCCTCCCATGCGGTAAATTCGGGGGGAGGTGGTGGGGGTCCGCCGCCAGTCTTCTGCACCGCAATGTTGTGCCTTGATACCATGGAATGCACCTTCCCCCGTAGGTCGTTCCATCTCTTCCTGATGTCCTCCCGATTGCGTGGATGCTGTCCCACCGCGTTAACCCTGTCCACTATCCTTTGCCATAGCTCCATCTTCCTGGCAATTGTGGTGTGCTGCACCTGTGCCCCGAAGAGCTGGGGCTCTACACGGACTATTTCCTCCACCATGACCCTGAGTTCGGCGTCACTGAACCTGGGGTGTCTTTGGGGTGCCATGGGGTGGTGTGGTTGAGGTGTGGGGTGGCGTTTGTGGTGATGAGTGTGGTGCGTGTGGTGGTGTGTGGTGTTTGGTGCGTGGATTCTGTGTGGGTGATGGTGTTGTGTGCCTCTGTGTTGTGGGATTGTCTATTCTGTGCTCTCTCTCTAGCCTTCGTTAATAATTTTGGGTCGTAGGGGCTTGTGGGTGTGTGTTTTATATTGTGTTGGGTGTGTGGTGTTAGTATGTGTATCAGGTGTGTGTATTTCAAACTGACCAATGTGGCTGAGTTTTCTATGAGTGTGTGTATTTTGACCGCGGCGGTGTGTACCGCCAATGGAATACCGCGTTTGAAAGAGCGCCGCATGGATTTGTGGGTCGGAATGGTATGGGCGTATTTCTGTTGGCGTGACGGTGGAGGTTTGGTCATCGCCATTTTTTCGCTGACCTTTGGTGTGGCGGACTTCTGTGGATGTCGGGTTTTTGGCTGTCAGAATGGCGGTTTACCGCGGCCGCGGCGGTGTTATGGCAGATGTATATAACTATAAGTGTTCTTAAAAATTCAAAAAGTTTATTTCATTTATTTACACACAGAACCATTTAATTTAACAGTGCATGGCGAAGTAGTTTTTTAGAATGAAGGTTTCAAACATAAATTCAGAAACTTTCATTCTTCCCCCACCCCTAACATTCATTCTTACCCCCACCTTCATAACAATGCCAGTAGTGAAGTATGAGGCAAGTCAGTTTTTATCTGCACTCTTTGATTGGCCTGATTTGCTAATATACATGAACACCTTTATAGTTTATTAAATCAAACACAGGAGAATGGTTTGCACAGCACACATCCAAAGTCATGCATTGTGAGTTCCTCCTACATACAATAATGAAGAACAAGAAGGGAACGTGAAATAAAACAATTGCCCAGGATCGCACAGTTTGGTAAAGTTGGGAAGCTGGGATTAATGCCAGGTTTTCTGGTTTCACATTGTGCGATTCAGCCACTAGATCTATATGCTTTGCTGCCCCCTATCGCCACCATAATGCCATAAACCCTCCCCACCCATAGCCCCCTCCTCCCTTTGATCGGCATGCTGCTATCATCAATGCGGCCCTCGGTTGTACCACAGACCAAACTTTGTGGCCCCTGGGAAAATGTTTGCGAGTACCTATGTTCTAAACCCATGTCACAGAAAAGTCGGGTTTTTTTGCACACTGGTTTGTGAGCTGTGCTTCAATTTCTGAAGTAACTGATGCTTTAATTAGTCACATCACAAAATGCTCATTGCCATAAGGTAGTATGAGGAAGGAGGTATTTTGAGACCATTTCTACATTCTTGTGAACCCATAGATACAGGCCAGCAGACTGTCATCTCTGGATTCACATTTCCTCCATGCAAACATTCTTTTTTCAAATTGGATCTTGTCCTTTAAAGGCTCATGGACTTTTGTTTGTGTAATATGCAGTGGTTCTCTAGACTATTCATTGTGTTTTCTCTCCAAGGATCTCTGGCATCATTCACAAAGTGGAAGCCGTGAATGAGGACCGGGTTTCATTTTGCAAATCAGATACCACCCCAAGTTGGGTATTAGTAACTTTCAAAGGTTTGTGATCGCATTTGAATTTCCAAACCTTGATATATGGCATTCTGAAACTAAAGAGGAGGATAATACATCTTTCATGAACTTTCCTCTTTGTAATTTGTAATGGGTCATAAAAGGTTTTCCTGGATTATACAAATTGGAAATGAAACTGTTAAAGTAAAATAAAATTCACACAATTTATTGAAGTGTAGTATAACTGAATGCAAGAGAAAAGAAGTGAATCACAACAGGCATTAAACTGCCAAGCATAACAGAAATAATGCATACTTTATACCATTCATACAAATAAATAGTTGTGCCAGATGGCACATGGACCGGTGGCAAACATGAACATGTTGTAAGAAGGTATGGGTGTTTGCAGAGTTGCGCTACACGGTGCTCTGCAAAGTGCCCAAAAAACTCTGCCACGCTACGTGGAGTTCCGGAAGCAGTGGGGTGCATTAGGTTGCTCCGTTCGCACAGATTTTTAGCACCAGGTGTTTGTCCTGTGCTGAAAAATCTGGCTCCCTGTGCAATGCAAAAGGGAGCTGCTCCCTTTCCGCTGCACAAGTTGATTATCTACCCGAGTGGCACCTACCTCAACGCAAACAGGAGGTTTCTCAATGTGAGCGGTCGCAACCATACTCCGACCGCTCGTGTTGAGAAATCTTGCTGGGTGGTGGTCTTGAGTACAATTCTCTTGCTCGCGCTCAGCAAGTCACCGTTGACAAGAATGAGCCAGGAGAAAACTCTGCTGCGCCTCACTACATGGAGTTTTTGGGAACTCCGCCCTCTACACTGAGCGCAGAGTGGGAACATCTGCAAACTCTGCAGGGGAGTTCATCGCCTAACCCCTAGTCGCAAGCAAGGTAGGAACATCAGTAAAAAAGGTATGAACACTATGCAAAATAAGCAGGGACAAAAGGAAAGGCATCTTGGTGGAAAAGCAAGTACAAGAGGGGAAATAAGGAATAATGGGTGGTGGGGGGGAACAACAAGAAACCAAAAATATAGGATCATAACAACCAGTCACTTGGCAGTCACTACAATAAACAAGAAATATGCGGGGTCCTATTTATCCACTAGAGCCCATTCGATACCATACCCATCTATCAAAAGCCCCCACTCAATCCCATTAAAGCACATCCTAAAACCAGAATAAACACTCCCACAGGGATACCATTGTCCCACTTCACTCATCTGCGGAATCCTAGACTGGGGGATGGGGCAGCTGTCCACAGCCATCAACACTTGGGCAAGCACAGAACATCTTTTCCAATGCCGGTACATGGAGAAGGCTATGCTGACTCATACTACGTTGGCTCCTATGTGCTTCCTGCCCCATCAATGCACCTTCACACTCAGCCCATTTCTTCAATTTGTGGTCCCATGCCTGCAGAGAGGGGTCTGTTAGAGATTTTCAGGAAATGGACAGCTGTCTCTAGCAAGTATCAATGTCATGTCTGTGAACCTTGTTGTGACTGACCAATCCTTGGGCCTGTGGACAGTCCCAGTAGGCAAACTGCATGGGATATCTCCAAGGATCTGTCAGTGGCTATGTTAATCAAGTGGAGGACAGTGTCCCAGTAGGGTATAAGCACTGGACCATTCTGCACCATGTGGTAGAACGCAGGTATTCTACTTGACAATGAGAGCAGGAGGGTGGGTGTAAAATATATTCTATGCAAATAATAGTATTGAATCAACTTAAAACAAGCATTCCGGGAAACCTAGGGAATAGATGACAGTACATTAGACAACTCAAAGTCCATCAATGGCCAGCCAATGTCCATTGACCACTGCTCACCTCTCAAGTTACTCCTTGCTTGGAAGAGTAGTGCCACTACTTCAGCCAGAAGTGGCTCATACTAATTTTAGGTCCTCATGTTTCAGTAGTTCCATATCCACAACCCCAAGACACACGTAACACTGATTTGACTGTGCAATATAACTGTTAATGGTGCTGAGGAAGCAATAATGCAGCACAGACCAGTCTCCCCAGAAAGGTAGCTGCAATAAGATCAATAGGGAAAATTCTACTACATAGGGGAGTTTGATCAGCGTACGTTGAAGAGCATGCGTCCAAGTGAACCTGAGGGTAGCTAGTAGGGCACCTTCCAGGTGATCGTGTTCCCTTAGCTCATCAAGAGTGCAAGAGACCCAGCAGGACAATTTAAGAAGGGGCAAATCTGGAGTGGGGAGCCAGTCTCCCCCAACCCTCGTCCCTCCAGTGAGCAGCCCGTATGAGCTCTGCCACTTAACAAAATAAAGCTCAAGATCTGGGACCGCCATCCAGTCCTCATCGATAGGTAACCACAACTAATTTAACGTTGCTCTGGTCCCCAAAGGAGATCTGTCAGTAAGGCCATCCATCTCTCAAAACAAAGTACTGGGGAGGCGTGTAAGCAGGTAGAGAAATAATATGAGCTGCAGAAGATCAAGGAATTGAAGGCCTTGACAATATCAGTAGAGATAATGAGGGATTTTGGGGAGTCCATGGGTTGGGCCAGGCACATCCACACCAATTGGCAGACTTAGGAAGAGGATTGCATTGTGGTATGAAAACCATCTGATCAGACTGAATGAGCGTACCGATGTAAGCGAGCAGCTTATTCATGAGAATCTTGCTCAATATGTTGTGATCTATTTTAAGAATGGACAAGGGTCTATAGAAAGTGGTTCCCAGGGCTTATCCTGTTTTAAGAGAGGTACTAGGAAAGTCTTGCTTAGCAACAGGAAGGAGATAATCTGTGACCTTAGCAGCACTGAATAATTTTGTAAGCATGAGGACTAGGATATCAAGATAGGTGGCTCAAAACTTGAGGTGTCTTACCAAGACGTTTTGCCTCAGGCTAGTGCTTAGATGCAGGAGTGTGGAATTTATTATAATATCTACTTGTCTATGGGACAGACTGCTTCTTAAATCTAAATCTGTCCTGTAAAAATATCTACTTGTCCCTTTAGTGCCATGCAGTGCAGCGACAAATTATGGCAGCAATCTCAAAATGTAAGATCTCTGATAATAGGCTCCCTGCATATGCTAGGGCTACTACTTTAGAAGGGGTTGAATACTTGCAGTTTCAATACCTACTATAGCAATTTTGCCACCTTTCCGCATATCTACTTACTGGAGCTGGAGGAAGCAATAAACAATAATTCCAGGGCTGGAATGCTTTTGAGTCTGCTTTTTTCAAATTTTTTCCCATAGTGAGAAAGATTGGAAATCTACTTCTGACAGTGTCAGAAGTAGACGTTCTTCCAGGGTTGGGAAAAAAGTGGTTGGAGGGAAAGTGAACTAGTAAACGCTCAATAGATTTTCACACAAGCAAATCTACACATGCATCTTTGCTCGTGCTAAAATACAGTTCACATACATTTTCAAGGAATACGATTTCCTGGTCTACTTCTGTACGTTCTTGTGAATTCATGAAAGCCACTAATTCAAAGACACATACCATGGGTACACTTTTGTGACATTCTTTAGGAATTGGGCTGCTAATTAATAAAGTTGGTCTGGCATTAATAAAGACATTTTGCTTTTATTAAACCTCTTTTTCTTCCTCAATTTATTGGCTGGCTTTACTCTGAGTGATCGTATTCTGCTCTTCCACAAGGAGCATATTGGCACACAAAGTAGTTTTGTTAAGTGCCAGGAACTACTGTGGCAATCAGTGGCGTAATGAAACTAGAAGGTGCTCCCCGGCAAAGAACATGGAGGGGTCCTCCTCCAGCCTCGTTCAGGGCAGGTGCTGTGCTGAGGGGGCCCCTGGGAGGAGGACTGCGGGTCCTTTGGTATGCCACTGGTGGCAATGTGTGCTTTTTAAAACCAAAAACATGTTTTTCTTTTTCCCTTTGTTTGTTACAATAGTGAGGTCCTGGCAGCTCCCACAACAATAAAGTTTTACAAAACTCATGCTAAAACAAGACACGTACTAACAAAACCAAAAAACTCACAGAAAATGTTGGATTGGTTGGCTTTGCCAGTGCGTGTGTATTTTCAGGCTTCCCATAACGTTGTTGAAAATGGCTTCACTGATTTTCCATCAGGAATATTTTTTGGACATACTAGCATGCATCAACACATTTTACTAAATGACGCTTCAAAGAAATGGCACCTAATATTTCATAGTAACAAAAAAGTTTTTTTCCTACTTGTATTTTTTTCTGAACATTTTATTTCGAAAGCAAAGACACATGACTTACAAGCTTCTTCAAACATTTACATATAATCTGAGAACATTCTGGGAGCATCATACTTAGCCTCATGTTGTTAAACTTCTCAAATGTGTTTACACTTTTTATTTTTTTACTGGAACCACTGTCAGTAGTGCAGTGTGAACTTAAAATGTTTAATTACGGTGCTCATCCTAATTATGAAGGCTTTTCATTAATGAACCATAACTGCAAATTTGAACAGCATTAACATATCGACACACATTACCTCAACTCAAGACAGTTTCTTTCTTTGTAAACTGGCAGCCAAAGGGTTTGTGCTGCAGGGGGTTGGGCCTACTTGTCTCAAGGACAAATTAAACATGAAAACGTGTTGCCCTTGACCACAAACAATTTGTCCCAGACACTGGGCAATAGGAATCCTAGACCCTGAGGTGGCTCTACAAACTGCAAACAAGGTAACCAGAAAGTATAAGAAAGAAAGTGTGAAAGTGATCATCACAATGAATGATGCGATTAGTAAGAAGATTCAGTTCCCGTATTCCTAAGAGAAAAAACAACGAAGATCTAAGCAGAAGGAAGCAGAAAGCATAAGATAAGGAGAATCTAAGAATAGTGTTGCCTTACAAGTGTAAAGAAATGAAAAGTAAATATAATATGAATTTACCAAACAAACGAATGTCTCAGTAGTCTGTGGACAAGAACTATCAATGTCCAGTAGAGAGATGCAATTATTTCTGTAAAAAGGAGAGAAAATGTTTATGGAAAAAATATTGTCTTATTTTGAATTCCTATCCTGTATAATTACAATTAAAAATGTAGAATGGTTCCAGCTTATATTCCAAAAACCTGGGCAAGCGACTTTCTGTAACTAGACAACTGATTCTATGAAACTTCATAACCAACAGGTTAGAAATTATCAAGTCCCTATGGCTACCGATAAGTATGATGTGACTCAAATGCTAAGTGAAAAGTACAGAACCACCTTGATAAGGAGTAATATCTGTAAAGAAATAAATGTCACAACAGTTAAAACTGAGCCAAGCAAGAGAAAGTATAATTTCAATGGAAGTTGTGAGCAAAAAACAATAAAGCTCAAAATAAAATATAAAACAAGTAAGGACTAAAACGCCCAGTATGTTACCTGTATTATACAGTATGTTTGCTGTGTGTGTAATGGATATAAATACAAGCAACTACATCCGAGCAAAATGTACTGTAGGTAAGGTGTCAAAAACAATATTTGGCCCTAAATGTAAATCTGAAAATTTAGTAAATTCTAAGAAATTGTACATCCTTAAAAAAAGTTTTCCTGCCATACTGTGCAATGGCAAAACAAACCACCCATTCTAATACTTTACAAATTCACTGGGGACAGGCCAAATAATAGCAGCCCATGACTGCTGGCAGCATAAAGTGAATGCCACTGATATACAGGTGGGCAATCAGTTGTACAGGCCTATATATAAATGTAACTAGTTGTGAAATTCTAGAAAGCATAAACAATTCCCACCAAAGTATCAGCATCTGAAAGAAAATTAATGCTCAAAACCACGCAAGCCATATGAAAATAAATAAAAGGCAGCAGTCTAATGATCTCATCGAAAGCACAATTATTGACAATCTAATGTGTATTGAGAAAGAGAGACAAGGGTAGGTATCAGAATGCGATTACAATTTTCAACGGTGCCATGCCTAGGATGTGCGTCCTCATGGTGTGCACAACAAATCCATGAACAAGAAGGCAAACGTATAATATATGACACAATAGCAAACATAAACCACATGCAAGGTTGTAAGTGCCTCATATATGTACATGACACAACTTGCATGTGGTGCCACAGAGTACAACTTAACAATTAGAAAGACATTTAATTGTAATATTTATCTCTGAAGTCAGGATCCACTTCCGGGCTGGAAAGCAATCATAAAGACACCAAAAGAGAATACTCTTGTGGGATGTGCTTAAGTAGTAAGATTATCAACATAGAGAGTGGACTTACAACAAAAACTGCTGAGCAAGCAGACACGCAAGTGGTTGCCATATTGTAATGCATACAATGCATACAAGTCAACTTGTTTCAAAAGATAAAAAAAATGATTCTCAAGATTGATTGAAAGTTGAAATCTGCTCGCTCAAGTAGATGTGTAGAATGCCTCAAGTAGCGAAGAAAGAAAAGTTTTTTCCCTTACCTAATGTAATTGAAATACAGGTCCATGCATAATTAGTCCGATGCAAGCAGACAATCAGTATCAAGAACATGAGTTCTAACCAACAATAGAAATGTAAGTTCAAAAAATGAAATCATCATCAACATCATTCCACAGCTGCTCAATAGCAGCCGTATTCCGGATAGGAATGTTCTAGATGCTATATAAAATACAGACATACTGTCAATATTAGTGAAATACAGACCATTGCAGTAATAATTCGCTCCAAGTGGACAGTTGTTATGAAGGACATGAATTATAATCACTGATAAGATTGTGTATCTTCAAAATAAGGTATCCAGAAAGTATATGCTCTTAAGGTAGTTGAGATGTATCGAAGGTGTAAAGTTGCCATAGTGACATCAATCCGAAAATATAACCAAAGATAGTCCCAACCACATGTCAGTTAAATTATGGTGTTCTCTTGAGCAGCTCAAGCGTGTAAATAGTATACAACTAAAATTGATTCACAGTCATTATTTCCAGTGGGAGCAGGCAATAACATATGTGCAATCGTAAACAACAAAGCTAAATAAAAACACCAGTCATGCAAACAGGTAAAGCTCAATTTACAGAAGGAAGGTTGTGCAATTCACTATCGACAATGAGATCACGGTGAACAGCACATAGCCTGATTAACCATTTTGCTTGACATTGAAGTAGCAGAGCTGCTCTACTGACACCACACTTCGGCATCTTCACCAATTCCAAGGTATGACACGTGATCTTGATGTCATTCACATCCACATGCATTATGTTGTAATGAATCGTCAGAGGGTATGCACTATCCCTAATCCGAATGGCACATATGTGCTCCTGTATCCTTTCCCTGAAACATCTAATAGTACAGCCCAGATATTTGAGGAAACATTGACAAATGATGACATTGACCACAAATTTTGTTCCACAGTTGCTAAAGTTATGAATAGAAAAGCAAGCACTATTATTGAATTGGAATTTACTATTTTTGTCCAAGGTGAACGGGCAGAGAATACACTTGCCACATTTAAAAAAATCTTTTCATTTCACGCAGGAGCCTGTATATTCATTTATTAAAAATATTTGGAGCAATGTTAACTTGCTTTGATAAGCTACATTTGCTTTCAATTTTTTTATAATTACACCTTTTTTAAATCATATTTATATAGTTAATCTCTATTGATTACATCACATTATAGTGTATAATTGCTGAATATGCTGTATATTTCAAGTGCAAATATGGGAATTTCATTAATAGCAATGGTTGAATTAATTGTATAATGGAGACTTCATATGTCCTATTAATGACCGTGATGATGTGGTTTCAGTTCTCAAGTATTAGAACAAGGTTTTGGCTGGGTTTGCTCATAAATTGTAGAATGCAATATTCATTATGTGCTCACCCTCATACTGTTAACAGCAAAATGCAAAACTAGAACAGTCTATTTTTGTCTTTCAATTGGTGTAGAAAAAAATATGTTTTGCTCCTTTGCCTGTAACATACCTTTTGCTCTAGTCATTGGTTTGAAATTCAGTTGACCTCTACATTTCAACAGGCATTTGTCAGTGGTCTGCAGGAACAAGTGTGGCAATTCATCAATAAAAAAAGCAGTAGAATTTACTCTTGACAGCATGTGTTAAGCAATCAATAAATAAATAGAAATTATGTTTGAACCAGGCATTTGCTATTATTAAAGTATTTGCTATTGACTATGTAAGTTTAAACTCCAGTTTTCTTTCTTCTTTTCTTTGGAAGTTTTCACTGGCAGACTGGGAAAGTGTGAAGAAAGTAGGTACCTTTTTATGTAACTTTACAACCACCCTTCATTTGATTTTCAAGCCTGTGATGTTATATGAATTGCTGCCTAAAAATATAAATAAAAACAGTTATCCAGCTGTAAGACAGGAAATCATACACTACAGCAAATCATGATATAACATTTCACAAAAACCTATTTCACTCAAACTGTACAAAGATGATTTCATATGTACATTAGGTGAGCAGCATTAACAATTTAAAGTAGATAATATATGCTACACAAGAAAATCCTAAACTATGAATATTAATGTTAAAGTGGATGAATGGTTTGGATTGAGTGGAAAATATAAATAATGTGATTTCATGAGGAAATGATACATCCGGTAGTATAATTTATTGTACCATAGAACTAGTATGTATAAAGAGATTTTGTTAGTAGATTCCCCAACAGATTTACTGCTTTGGCCAGATATACAGCAGTATACATCCTTAGGTCATTCATTCAAAATTCTTTATTCGATCACAAAAGACCATAAAAGCATGGTACATACAACACATTTCATAATAAATAGCTTATTATTCTAAAATATTCTCATTCTCATTAAGATATGGACAACAACAGATCTCGTTTTCAGCAGAATGCTCAGTACAAAATAAAAATTTGATTAATATTGATGCAAATAATACATGTCTCTAAAATGAGAAATAAAATTCCATAGTCTCGGAAAAAATGACTAGTGTACGATTTTTACTAGAAGCAAATTGACTACTATAGCATGGAAAATATTTTCCTGCTGGACTAGTTATAGAAAAACTCCTTTGGTTTAGGTCCATTACATGCACAGTAATAGATAAAACGTGTGAAATAGAATAGTACCAACAAGATGCTTTGTTAACCCAGAGTCCCCATACTATGTGTGGGCCCCATCCCCATAGAGGTTCACTAGAATTTTTTGGGGGGGATCATGGAGAACCAGTCATCTGGCTACCTGTACAAATGATCTGGTCGACTAAAGCCGATGACTAATTATTTTAAGTACATTGTCCATAGTAATTTAGAATAAAACATTCAACAGGTTCAAGTTACAATCTTATTTAGGTGCTTTCTCTCAATTTAAACGGAAATTCAAAAAAATTGCTAGAGCACACATATTCCAATAGTCGGGAGTGACTGGAGATATAGGTAAGCAGGACAGCTTTGACATATGTGAAGAGATTTCAAAAAAATGATTATATGTTGTTTTCCCAGTGTGTCGTAGAATTTGCAAAATAACACCACATGTATTGTGTTTTGTGTTGAGACAAAGTCACAGGGACAGGTCTTCAATGTCACACTCCAGGCATTCATGGTAAGGAATGTTACCAAACGGTGAAATATGTCTGATCTTAAACGAGTGAGGACAAAACGATGCTTTGTACTCGTTACATGCATTAAGTAAGGCTGCATGCCGTCCGCAGTCAGCATAAATTGGTGGCACATGACACTATATTTTTGGGCTTCTGCTGACCACCTCAGATCCGCTAGGTGGTTAAGGTACAGGATCTTCAGATCTTTCCTACGTATTGCAGTCAGCAGTTCTGGTTTTTCTTAGTATTCAGGGTGCCCCAAGTCTTTAAAAAAGTTGTTAGTATACTTCAACCACTGGACTCTTAGAGAAAGTTTAGAAGCCAGAGAGTCCCACAAAACATCCCGGTTTAGGCCTGCATGTTCTGAAGTCCATATTTTCTGCCATAGTAAAATGGGCTGCACCATTATTATGTCAGCTAAATGGGAAACCATGACAGACAAATGAGGAAGTGCCCTTTGATACGGTTAACAAAGCTCTCAGGAAATCATTTTCCGCTATTTGAAGGATATTACCTTTAGATTGCCCCAAACGCCAGCCCTGTATGTAGCAGTGGGGATACCTTTTGCTCTGTATACTTTTAACATATTCTGTGGAGTGATGGTCCCTAACCATTTTGAAAGGTTCTTCAGAGCCATATTGGTCTTAATAAACTGTAATTTCCTAGCGTTTACACATTGTGACCAAGTGCCTTACTTATCGAACAGGATACCCAGATATGAAAATGTTGAAATAAATGTTTCCGACCTCGATAATGATATTGCGGTTCTTTAGTGTTTTTTTGCCACATTTCAGAATGTAAGTTTTGGAACAATTAACTTTGAGATCCAGGTTAGTCATATAGCTGACACAAGTTGTCAAAAGTCAGTGGAGAGTTAATGGAGTCAGTGCCAGAAGGACGGCGTCATCTGCATAGAGTAGGACCGGGATCAGACAATGTCCGATTTGAGGAAGATCTTTCCATTTATCTACCAGTTCTATCTCTAACGTATTTCTATATAGTGAGAATATAGTGTGTATAGTGTGTATACCAAAGGATTTAGAGTATTCCCCTCTTACCCCATATCTCACCTTAGCTTTGCTTCCTGAATAGAGCTCCCTTATAAAATAAATAATAGTCTGGTCTACCCCATGTCATTCAAGATACTCTATAAAGTATTGTGAACTACACGATCAAATGCCGAGGTCAGGTCAATAAAGGCAAGATAAAGATCACCTTCCCTGATCTTGGCATATTTCCCTATTATAACGCTTAGATTCAGGGCCTGTTCCACCATCCTTAGGAACTATTACCACACACCCTGTGTCTGAGTTGTACTTTAAAATAGACAGCGTGAATAGCGATGCTATACTATGCTCATATTAGAGAAAACAGTATGTCACAATTTTTGATTACTGAATTTTAATGAGTTGTATATTCACTAAATCTGTACTATTTAATGCAGAAAACTATAGAACTAAAACATCCAACATATGTTATGGCTCAATTACAGTATGTCATAGTGATTTTAAATCCAAGAATACACATTGTTTTGAATTTTAAGACGATTGTATGAACCCTACACTTCATTTACTGTCTTTCAAAATGAGTGATTGTTCCTATTAGGACCTTTCAATCATAAGTTCATTTCGGAATTTGTTTGTGAAATACTTATGTGATCCTGTCACATCTTCCTTGTGTAGCAAAGCCCCCCCCCTTACACTGTTTGCTTTCAGGATATATTGGAAAGTGTGATAACATGACATTAATTCAGTTACAGGTTTCCAATATATGGTACCTCATTGCTAAGGTTCACTAACATTTCACAGCGTTTAGGTTTCCAATGGAGGTGCTTAATATAGTTGAATACTGAAGACAAGGATCATAATTGAATGATATATTATAGATTTCACAATTTTATGTAAACTAAGGTTCATATTGCAAAAGCTTTGTCTCATAAAAATATAAACCTGTGACAGTAGATAAAATGGTGTCATGGTGAATGTTAAATAACATTTCTACTACTCATTATAACACTGGGAATTGTATGTATTTCCTAACAATTTGCCTTACACAGAATCTGCCAATATGTTTTGCAGTGAAGTGCATAACACCACCCCTACACCATGGGAAAATGATTCAATCATGATTCAGCCAAAATATGAACTATAGTCTCAAGTTTCTTAATGGAAAGGAAGCTTGAGGCATTGCAGGGTTCTGTCAGAAGGGTGCTCATATCATACCCCAAAAAAGACACAGCTTCCTACTTTTTGAAATATTAGTCTCAACCTGAGGATTTTATCTAATTCTAAATTGTCGGAATAACTGCTTTTCCTCTAAAAAGCTGGATGTGTGATTCTTTTAATCATTCCAGGTTAATTACAACTCAATATTTTCTGGATGATGAAATAAAACGGCATTCATTTATTGCCTTAAACACTAGAATATATATATGATATATTATATTATGGAAATAACATCATTTGTTATGTGAAAACGCAAAACATGTTTACTGTTAGTTGAGTATTTTTTAATGTTGGTGCTTGTATTTGGACATTTGTATCTGATGTTTTCGATGTCCAAGTAGAAAATATTTTTCACAATCACCTTGAAGTATAACCACTACTACCTATAGGTCCATTGAATCACTTTGATTTCTGTTATGGAATTGCTTTTAAGTAGAGAGGCACTGACTTCATTCAGACTCTAAAAGCATGAGGACTCCCAAGTCTTCTCTGCTCATTGCACTGTTGGTTGCATGCTCTCCAATTAGAAGTGTATTTTCAGAGGTACCCCTGCCAACGTCCCCTAAATCAATACAAAATCAAATGCATAGTTCTCCAAACTGTAAAATATGAATTTTAACAGACAGTTTAACAAACATTATTAACAATTAGATCCAATGTTCATTTTATGATGCTATTTGACTATTGTTGGATATTGGGCTCCTGGTTGGTAAATGTATACACCTTGTCCAAGAAGGAACCACAGTCCTAGCCAGGATAAGTTATAACACACCCTAAGTTAACGTGTGCTCATGCCCTGGTAGCTTGACACAGAGCAGTCAGATTTGACTTAAGAGGCAATGTTTTAAGTAGTTAGTTAGTATTAATCTTTATTGAGCTTTAGGCAAAAACTATTTAAAAAAAAACATAAACAGAAATATAAAACAATATGTAAATATTTTCTAGAATTAAATTATAAAAATACAGATTAAAAAATAGAGGAAGCCTACTAACATCAGAGATTTACCATGATTAAACAGCCATTAAGAAGACCTTGGCTTCAGTAGTGCATATTACAATACATAGTGAAACTTAAAAAGTGATTATGAAATCAGTATATGAGTGTCAGCAGAAAAGGGAAAAGTCATGATTTCCTATTTGTAACATATCTAGGGCAAAAAAAGAAAGTGCCCCATAACTCTGCACCATAAAGTGCAGTGCTAACTCCTTTTGCCCGGTAGATATCAATAATGGGGGCACCTGGCCTGTATGTCCATGTTTTCAATCTTCTATTCAGAGCAGAGCTAATATGCTGAAAGGTAAGTTGGCACATAGTGATGTGTGGAGTCCAAGCTAGTGTGTTAGTGACCTGTATTACTAGGTAAACAAAGTCCTTTACTTGTTCTAGGTAGGTGTCACCTAGCTTCACTTACCACTGAATTATTTCTGTGGAATAAATGCCTTGAATTTCATCTTATTGACGCTAACGTCTAAACCAAGTTCTTTGCATAGCAGCTAAGAATCTGTCCAGTAAATTTTTACTGAATTATTTCTGTGGATTAAATGTCTTGAATTTCATCTTATTGATGCTAACGTCTAAACCAAGTTCTTTGCATGCAGCTAAGAATCTGTCCAGTAAATTTTGAAGACCCATCGATCTTTTAGATACAAATAGTGTGTCATCTGCACACAATAATGACACAACTGGGATGCTGGAGAGTTTTGGAGGGTCCCCCTTACAATCATGCATGGCTCAATTAACCAATTAATATCAGGTCAACAGAGTTGGAGCCAGAACGCACTCTTGCCTCACCCTCCTGTCCATCTCAACGCATTCAATAAGCTCCCCATTTTGACTTCATGGTATCTGGGCATAATTCCATTGGTGAAGCCTAATAATCATTTGTAAGAGACAGTTAGGAATATCTAGCTGCTCCATCAATGCCCACAATTCCCTTCAGGGAATAAGATCAAAAGTGGCCCATAAATCTACAAAAACAACATATTTTCTATTTTTGATCACCAAATAATTCCATAAAAGTATTAAAAACATGAATAACTGATCCATTGTTCCTGTGTTTTTCCTGAAACCAGCCTTAAAGTGCAAGAGGATCTTGTCTGCTTGATCCAGTCCAGTAATAATGTGTGCAGAACAGATTCTGTGTTAAGTCTATAAGGCTAATAGGCGTATAGTTCACAGGATTACTTTTGTCCCCTTTTTGATATACTAGGACCACCTCCACCCCTAACCAGCAATCAGGGATCTGTGCTCCTTTTAAAACATCATTAAAACTTCAGTTGATGATAACACTCCATACTCCCAATTCCGAAAGGTACAGGTCACCGAGGATTTTATCTAGACCAGGCGCCTTACCACTCTGTAATGTAGAAAGGGCTAACTTGGTTTTCTCCAAGCTAAAATCAATAGGTTCAACTTCCCAAGATTTCTCGTATATAGCAACAACTAGTAAGTTGTTTGCCCCAGTGCCTTGGGACTCTGTCCAGCATTGAGAATAATGAAATGATTTATCCACGACTGAGGTTGAATATGATGGTCTTCCTCTATAATCTGTGGCCTGAAACCTTTAGCCAAAATATGCCAGAACAGCTTAATGTCCTTAGGTTTAGCTGCAATGAGTAGAGCTCTCCATTATCATTCATCCTAGTCCCTTTTAGCTTCAATTTGAACTTTAGTGTGTTGCTTCCTTTTGATGGTCACTGTGTTTCTACATCCTGATTTCAATGCTCCCCTTAAATCTGTCCTTGTTGCCTTATAGGAGTCATTAAACTATGCACCTTTTTTATGGATTTGGCAATACACTTCACCTATTTTAATAAAAAAGGGTTTAACCTTTTATATTAGCTTAGAATAGATGTTAAGGGTATGTTGTGCCTCACCCTGGTGATTTCTCAAATTTATAAGTGCTTGCACTCCTATTGCATTTATCTGGGTGATAATGTCTTGGTTCCCCTCAATCTTGGGCCATTTGATCTTTATTCTGTTGTTACTACTGGGTAGGGTAGCTCACTCTCTAAATTGTTTTCCAGGATGATAAACATATGATCTAAGCCTAATGCCAGAGCGTTTTGATCACTATCATCAATTATCTTCATATCACTCATGTGACTCCAGGACGGTAAGCCCAGTAGAATATAGGCAATTCTTGAGCGACATTTGGCCCTCTTGAACATGAGTTTTAACTGCAAGCTCATAAGCTATGCTTAAGAGTTAATGAGGCAAACTGAAAACCAACTTTCATATTTCTAGATAGACTCACGTGGCCTTTCTCTGGGATTCCCCACTCCTCCTCCTCAATAACATTTGCCAACATTTCCAAGCTCAGTTGTGTTTGGGCCTTCTGCCAGAAGTATGAAATCGTAACCCTTTACCCTATCTAAAAAGTAATCTAAAGTTGCTAGAGAAGGGGATTCCTGATGCTGCGTGGGAAATCTATTGCAAATATTAACAATATGGGTAGATTTTATTCCCTTTGTGTTTGTTAACTTGACAGCTAATTGGTTTCTAGAGCAACATTTATTTTTTCTTGTGGTGCAGTGTAAGTTGGCATTGACCCTTATAATAAGACCCCCTACAGGCCGGCCCATTGATGAGGGAGACGTTACAATGCAAAAATGTGTGAACTTTGAATGTTTTAAGTATTTGTGCAATACTTGAAATAGTAAAATAGTGACAACACCACACAAAAATAATCCACACCAGGTTTGAAAAATAGAACTTAATTTAATAATCAAAATAAGACCAAAATGACAAACATCTAATACTTAGAAGTCAAGTTATGTATTTTTAAAGATTAAAATGCACTATGATGCTTAGAAGCATTGAGACCCAACCTGGAATATCTGATCACACTGGACTAGGTAAATTCCAAAAGTTCAGGCTGACTGTGATGGGGTGAAGATTGAATACAGTCCCAGACAAGTCATGCTGAAGTTTTAACTTCTCGAGAATTGTGCTGAAAGTCCCATTTGGAGGAAAGAAGATCACTGGGAGCAAGGAGAGCATCACTGGCAGTGGTCAGCGGGGTGCAAAGAGCCACCAGGCATTGTGGGTGGACAGGCTGGAGCCTCGAGCCTGCAAGTGGTGATACTTGCTGTGCAAAGAGACAAACTTGCATCCATTTGCACTGATCCTTTGTGCGAGTGGCACGGTTCTGGAGTGAACGGGCCCCTTTGCATTCAAGAAGAGCCCAAAAGATGGGTGTCAAGAGCTATAGATCCACCCAGAGGCCTACGGGCCTTAGAGGCACATCTTTGGTGTCAGGAACTGCTAGAATACGGGTCCAGGAGCTGTGGGGAGCATGTTATGTCCCTGAAGCTCAAATCAGAAGGCCAGCAGACTAGCCCCTTGAGTCACTCTGGCCTCCTGGGCTCAAGATGGAGGTTGCAGGTCCAGTTCTTCTTTCCCAGGCAATAAGGCAGCAGGTCAGCAGTTCCTTCTAGTGCAACAGCCCAGCAGAGTAGCAGTCATTGTAGAAGACCAGCAGTCCTTTTTACTGGCAGAGTAGCCACAGATCCAGAACTGTACTGAGTTGGTGATGCCAGAGGTCCGGTTCTTATACCCATTTGTGACTTTGAAGTAAGGGAGACTTCAAAGAAAAGTATTTAAAGTTCACAGAGGTCCTCCTTTACTACCCTGGCCCCCGACCCAGTACTACAGGAAATGCAGCCCTTTATTTGAGGCAGGACGTTGTCCATTCACATCATGCCCTCCCTCCCATACAGCCCAGAATGGCCTATCAGGCTGTGGATGGCCCATCAGTCACACCTAAGCTCTGATTGTCTGTGGTTGTATAGAAGGAATGCACAAACGTGGCTGTTACCCCACCACAGACGTGTATTGGAGACAGGCAGCAGGCACCAAATGGCAAAGTAAGAAAAGGCTAACTTTCTAAAAGTGGCATTTTCAGAACTGCAATGTAAAACATGACTTCACCATAAGATGTGATTTTAAATTGTGAGTCCAGAGACACCAAATCTGACAAACGCATCTCTTTCAGTTTGGAAATGACACTTACAAGATGTAACAAGGTAGTCCCAATCTTATCCTATGAGAGGGATAGGCGTGGCTTTGCAGTGGTGAAAAATGGATTTATGTGTTTTTCACTACCAGGACATGTAAAACTTTAAGGTACATGTCCTACTTTTTAAATATACTGCACCATGCACCAGGGGTGTCCAGGGCCTACCTTAGGGATGGCATATGTATTAGAAAGGAAGGGTTCGGCCTAGCAATAAGTTTAACTCACCAGGTTGACATGAAAGTTTGAAACCACGCACACAGGCTCTACAATAGCAGGCCTGAGGCATGGTTAAGGGGCTTCTCATGTGGGTAGCACAATCAGTGCTACAGGCCCACTAGTAGCATTTAATTTATAGACCATGGGCACCTGTAGTGCACTTTACTAGGGACTTTATGAGTAAATTAAATATACCAATGTGTTATGAGCTTATGTTACCATGTTTAGAGGAGAGAGCACATGCACTTTAGCATGGTTAGTAGTGGTAAAGTGCTCTGAGTCCTTAAGTCAACAAAAACAAAGTCAGAAAAAGAGTGAGAGGAAGGCAAAAAGTTTAGAGTGACCAACCAGAGTGGGACATTTTCCAACAACCACTGAAATGATAAATGTGTAGGTTTGACACTACCGTAGAGTAAGCCAGCCACTTTAAAGTGCAATTGGGTCAGCAAGGCTTTTGCACTTACGAGCTGGATATATGACTTTTTTGTTGGAGGGGTTGCTTACATGCATATTTCACTGAAAATCTTAGCTTCTTTCTGTAAATGGGAATCACTTGCACTTTGAGATTCCTCATTGTCACAGTTTGTGAATTTTATTGATAATCTCAGAGCCACTGGACATCCGATTGGATTCCTGCAATCTGACAGTGAGCCTGAGAGAAGTAGAAAAAATAAGAAATTAGCTATTGTTTTGAACAGTGTAACCTGGCAACCATTCATGAACTTATATAGGCTTAAACATGAAGGAGTACAGCAGGGAAACTAGGGACATGGAATCGGAGCCTTTTCCAAATGGATATAAGTATAAGCAAAATAGACTATGGAAAGGGTTACAGTGCACTGCCTAGCCTTTACAAAGTTTATTTTCATTTCAGGGTGCTATACTAAAGGCAATATTCCTTTGCACAATAAAAGTCAATAATTCATCAGCTTCAACTGCATTGCAACGTCACTGTTGTGGAATTTTTAAGTTTTTTGTGTATTACATAATACAGTATTCACCTTCTTTCCTTTATTGTGCAGATGCTGTTATTGTGGATACCTTGTTTAACACGCCTGACTACATTTCAAAATCTGCATTTTCCACAGGAAGAAAGAGCCCCTTCGTATTCCCCATTGACTGTCCTTTTTCAAAGAAAGTATTTGGTGTACTTTTCTTCTTAGCTTAGTTGGATCAGTTGGGCGACACGATTACTAAAAATGTGAGCTAATTATCTTCACTAATGGCTCTCAATAAGACAATTATCAGCTCTGGGGTTCTTTCTCGAGCCAGGGGAGTTGGAGGTGAGACACACCACACCAGTTTACTAAGAGCCTATTGCATTCAACACAATAAACTGCAGGGGACAATGAATTCGCATCATTCTTCAATGACTGCCACATGAATTATGCAAAAAAGAAGTACGAAACCCATGGGTAGTTCCATGCTAAACCCATGGTTTAGGTGAAGAGCAGCTCCTTTAAATGGAACATTCTACGACACACCAGACACTCTACATCTGCCCACCTCGAATGTCTGACAAACTGCAATAAATAAAGGAGCTCCTGCCATATATGTTGTTCTTTTGCGAGCTGGTCAGAGAAGCGCAGCTTTGTCCAAACACAAGCAAGCAGTATAAGTCCAAACACTACCTTTTTCTGTCAAGCTCTGTTAAGAGTAAAACACATGTGGAAAGAGTTATTTTTATAAATTTCAGTAGATAGTATTTTACCAATCCATAGGTCTAATACTTTGCTTGCCACAGAGGTCCTCTAAATTCTAAGAGAAAGCATCTGTGAAGGACACCCCATGTTGTTATTGCAACCAAAGTGTCATATATGTTGCGCAAAATACATTGAGAAGGATGCAATTAACCAATTTATATTTTTCTATGTGTTTGGAGGGCCCACGTTTCCCTTCTCCTCATCATCCATATAAAAGTCAAAATGAAGTTGAACTCAGAAAAAAATGTGTTTTTTTTTATTAACAACTATCTATAGATAGATAGATAGAATTTTCTCTGCAGTACTTAGGCAAAGACATTTTTCAAGTAAAGACCTTCATGATAAAAAGACATAGGACCTGATTTAGGGTTCGCAGACAGGTTACTCTGTCACAATGGTGAAAGGTTACTCTGTCACAATGGTGACAGATATCTCATCCTGCTGAAATATAAATCCTATAGGGAATAATGGGTTTTATATTTTTGTGGATGGATTATCCATCACCGTTGTGACGGAGTAACTCATCCGCAAAAATTTAAATAAGGCCCATAATACCCAAAATAGTTTTCTCAAAGAAAGTCCCTGTGCAGCTAGGCACAATGTACAAATCTATAACAATGCTTTAGAAGATTTCTTTTCATAAAGGAATTTACCCACAAAGTCACTCAACTTGGCATTTTAAGTTTTGTGACAGAAAATATCCGGTCATCTTCAGTAAAATGTAATTCCTTCACTTTGTAATCCCATAACACATTTCCATCTGGCAAAAAATATTGATTGCATAGTCTTCTGGGAAAATTAACTGTTGTTTCCCTGCATGTCATAGTTGGCCCCTTAAAAGGATGTGACAACTGTTCTGAAATCAGCATTCAGGGTATCCTCCGTATGGCTGGTAAAAAGACGATACCTGATGGAGGGGGTCCTTGTGATTAAGCTTGCATATTATATTCCTTGCACTTGTTCATTACCCAGAGGTTGACAGAGAAAATGGTTAACATCTTTAACAGTTTATGAGTATCACTGATATTGCTACACACATTTCATAGATTCCAAGGACACACACTCCAGTGTATTTGCTCCTATCTGACTGGAAGGACCCAGTCATTCAGGTGGGCACCATACATATTAAATGCCAGCACCCTCGTGTGTGGAGTTCTACCACAATCTTCACTGATCCAAACATTTCTCAGTACAACATGATCCTTTAGGCCATCTGCTTTTTTGACATCATCTCCTACTCCAACGACACACAACTCATTCTCTCTCTCCTGGATAAGACGCCCAATACCAGGATCAAGTTCAATGCCTACATGGACTGAGATCTCCTACTGGATAAAAAAAAAACTTACTTCTGACACCAACAAGACTGAATTTGCATTCATAAGGAAGAGGTTGTCAGTTTACCACAAATCTCAAAATTGTTAAAAAATACAATCTAGATATATTCTTTGGAAGAAATTAATAGGATTATACATTTTAAAATGTTACTATTAAAAAATAGTATTTTGATGTTTCATAAAGCATTGGGAGGTTTATGTAAATTCTGAGCTGGTGAAAAACATGACTAAAGAGTGGATGTTGGACTTGGCCCTCGCCACACAAACATTTTGCTTTCTCACCACCTGTTCGCTGATTATTTTTTGTGAGCCTTAAGACTGTGCGCTTTACCCCTTCTAGCCAGTGCTAAAGTGCATGTGCTCACTCCCAGAAACATGACAATATTTGCCCACACTTAATTGGCACATTTAATCTACTTATAAGTCCCTAGGAAAGTGGTACGACATGAACTCAGAGCCTATACAGTAAATACTACTAATGGGCATGCAGCATCTATTGTGACACCCACGTAAGTAGCCCCTCAGACATGTGTCACACTTGCCATTGCAGACTTTGTGCAAGTTTAAACTGCCAATTTGGCCAGGCCCTTTGCCTGGCCTAAAGGTCCCTTTTTAATATGCAAAGGTCACCCTTAAGGTAGACCCTAAACAGCCCTTAGGGCATAGTGCAGTGTATTTCAAAAGTAGCATATGTACTTTTAAGTTTTACATGTCGTGGTAGTGAAAAACATTCCAATTCGTTTTTCATTACTGTAATGCCTAACTCTCCAATAGGATAACATTGGGTAACCTTATTAAATTTAATAAGTGATTACTTTTGGTTTGGAGTCAGTAAAACATCATGTTAGGTATCTAAGCAATTTAAAATCCTCTTCAACTGTAAATTCAAATTTTAAGTTACAATTCTGAAAATACCACTTCTAGAAAGTTGGCATTTTCCTGTCCTAACCATTTGGTGCTTGCAGCCTGTATCCTGGGTCAATATGGCAAGGTATAGTTGGCATATGGCCTTTGTGTTTTCCTCCCAGACAGCCACACAATAGAGGGACTTGGTGTTGGCTTGCTGGGCCATCGTAGGGGGATGTGGGAGCACAGCTGCACACAGCCTAACCTTCACTTTAAAGTCACTACCTCAGGTCACACACAAAGAACTAGCCATTCATGACTCCAGACACAGTTGGACCACAGCCGGGAGGCAGGAAATTCCAGACACATGTTTCTTCCATTTCAAAGCTGGAACCAGGAATATATAACCAGCACCCTTAGACCCACTTTTCACTTCATTTCTGTGCCTCTAGTGGGACTCTCAGAGGACTGCTCTTTACTCTAGTTTCAAAATTGGTGTGGGTTTTTTCATGTTTTGTTTTTTCATGTAATTTCTGTTTAAATGCTGCATGCGTACTTGTGGCCTTTAAGTTAAACCTGACTTCTTTTGTGCCAACCTGCAAGAGGGTTAAACACTGGTTAATTTAGTCACTTTTATACTTCACCCTGGCACGAATTGTGGTTGTTGTCTGAGTGTGGCTTACACCCCGTTAACAAATACCCCAATTTCTCACAGTGGATATACATTTTTTGGCTTGAACATTAGCTTAATGTTTGTCTCTTACTTGGGCATTCCAGGGGTAGAAGTGGATGTACAACCTACTCCGTTTAATAATGGATAAATGTATTCCATATAATATTGGTCTGGTTGATATCTAAGGTTATACGGCTGACATAACTTGCATTGCCATTTGAAATGCAATGTAATGCCTTTGACAAAATTTGTAAGGTTCAAAGTCCTTTACCTTCAATGTACACACAATCAATTTAATAATATGGCTCTTAAATAAAAATAAAAAAACATATGATCCCGGCTTTCAGTGCTGCATATTCATAAATCTAGCGAAGTCAATACTGGGTACAGAAACCTAAAGAATACTGTGAGCTCAGCAGTTGAATCTCTTTTGCTTGCATTTTAAAAAACTTGTGGGAACTGTGTGACCTAGTATCTGCCTCTGGTAAATCCACACTTTCCCCAAGCAACATATGTGTATTACCTTGGCAACAGTCTTCATCCTGACGCAGACTACACTTTGAAATAAAGTGGTATTCCCAAATAACCCCACATATCTGGCAGCAAGGCTATTAGTACCACTCCACACTAATATTAAAATTTCTTTTTAAAAGGTGTTGCTGAGCATTTTACCTTAGGTACCTAGGAAATACTGTTATGCAATAAATTGAACATAGGAAGAAATACAACTTTCTCTTGATGAGTACTGCCTACCATTTTGTTTCTGTTTTGTATGGCCAGTATGAGACACCTTAATGCCCATAGACTCATATCATTTAACCACTATGAAATTAAGTATTAAAGTGGTTATGAGTTATCTTTAACTTTTGATTGAATCTAAGGCCTGTAGTGTTTACAAATGGTTACATTAAATTCAGTCTTTCAGTCACACCCATTAAACAAGTTTTAAGTTTTTCATGTCCTCACAGTGAAAAACACTTAAATTCATTTTTCACTATTTGAAGACCCACCTGTCCCATTGGATAGCATTTGGGTTGCCAACCTACATTTAATAAGGATACCTTCAAAATAGGTCGACAGTTCATGTTTGGTGTCTTTGCAATTGTAATGAAAATTCCTCTTTGATGATAAAGTCAGATTTCTGATTACTAATTTGAAAATTACACTTTTAGAAGGTTGCCATTTTTCTGCCTTCGTCATCTGATACCTTCAGCATGTCTATGGGTCACATCCCTAGGTGTAGTTGATGATGATGTTTTTTGTATTCCTCCTAGACATCCACCCATAAAAGGGAGCTCAGGTTTGCTTGGATGGCCCATCACTAGAAGGCTGGGAGGGAGAAGCTGAGGACAGCCCCATTTACACTTGAATATACTGTGGCATGCCTCCACACATAGGCTGTAGTTAGTTTTGAGCCAGGAAGGTAGGACACCTGTGCACTTCAACGGCCTGCCTCTAGAAGCTTATTCCAGTTCAAGTGTGCAAATCTGGACTTCAGACACCAACTCTTCTTTAACACTTCTGGACCAAAGGACACTCTGCCAGGACAAAAGAATGTGGTGCTGTTGAAAGGACTGCCACTCTGCTGGACTGCTGCTCTGTTGTGCTGTCCCTCTTGCCTGCATGAGAAGGACTGGACCTGCTTCTCTGGAACCCAGAGCCCCAGAGTTGCTTCAAGGAATTGTTGGCTAGCCTTCTGATCTGAAGCCTTAGGGACATAACAAACTTCCAGCAACCTTGTACCTGCACCTGGACTCTGACATCTGTAACTCTACCCTTCCAAGTGGTGCCACCCCAGTCCTGGCCCCTCGCTTAAGCTTCTGTGGCAGCTTCTACGCCAGCTTCTGCGATCCAGCCGAATTGATGCATCTCCTCTATTGCACAGAGCAAATCTGAACAGACCCGGTGCATCAATGCTGCTGGGTGGATTGGATCTGTTGCAAAGTCCTGCATCACAACACAGCACATGAGAACCACTGCGGTGCAGAGCATCCTTGGTGCCGGACTTCATATCTCTTGTTGACTGTAGCCTCTATAACGATGCAGGACTCTGCCTCACAGCTCCTCAGAACCAATTCATTGCCTTCAAACACATTCTCAATGCCCAACTTTGTATCACAATCTCTCATCGGTAGGATCCTCAATGACAAGGCAGGACCTTGTACTGCAGCCTCACTTGCATTGCTTCAGCTGCATGTTGCATCTGTGACACTGACCCTCTCAAAACTCCATAAACCAAGATTTAAAATACTTTTTTCAGTGGGCCTAATTGGGTCCGTATAGCAGGCTCGTGCTTCATTACAGTCGGCCAGAACTTGTGGCTTTGTCCCTGTCCGGTGCAACCTGATTTCCAGACTTGGCACTTTTTTCTTTTTTGGTGCTATCTTCACTAAACATTTAAAGTTGCAATTCTCTGGTTCTACTGCTTGGGTTTGTTTTGTTGTTGTCTCCTTTTTTTTTTTTTTGTGGTATCCTTTTTGTGTGCTGATTAACTTTATTACTTTTTGAAGTGTCACACAAACACTTTAAGTTAAACTTGACTGCTCTTTTATAAGTTAAGCACATGTTAATTTAAGATGGGCTTGTGCCTCACCCTGACAATGATTGTTCTTGCTGCATGACCAGGCTCACACATGAGTCAACCAACAACCTAATTTCTTAAATTGGGGGCAGTGGTGGAATTATGCCTTGTGTTTGTTCAGTGCCATACAGTCATTTTGTGTACGTTACAATCCCATATCGAGACACATTGGAGTTTCAATTCCCCTTTATTAGCCTTTTTGTTTTTCCAAATGTTCTCCCTGACTGCTCTGTCTGAAATAACACCTGCAAGAATGAATGTTGAACTGGCCTTCATGAATACCTGTACTACCCACCTCAAGGAATTCTGCAAAGAGAGGTGACTTTCAGCAAAGATCACTACTAGAAAGGTGGAGCGTGTAAAGGCACTGAGGGCCTTGGCGGAAGCTCACCAGTCATTGTTTGCAGCCACAGGAGTGGATGATGAGTTGGAATTGAATAGAGGGGACATTACTATGGCATATACTGCAGTTGAGGAGGATGACTTGACCCCCGAAGTGGAATTCCATGCCAGGGCAGAGAGCAGATTATCTTCCCACAGCCTGTCCCCAGAGAAACTGTCAGACAGGAAGGCAGAGAGGGGGGTTTAAGTAGAATCCATCATTATTGGTGGTAGCATACCTGCAGTGTCCTATGAGGACAATAGGATGTACATCCTCAACAGCCTGGTGCCTGGCTTTTTTGTGGGAGATGAAATCAAGAAGTGTTTTAAAGCATACGAGGTGGCTTTGTAGATACATAGCATCTGTAAAGAGGTTTGGGGGTTAGCTTTTGAAGTACAACCCTAATGAGAGGAGGTACACCCTAGTGGCAGTAAAGATGAGACAGGATGAGGTATACTCCCTTGAAGGGGACTCTAGTCAGTAAGTATGGCCTTACCCCTGAGAAGTACAGGCAGACCCTTAGAGACAGCTAGAAGCTGCCCCAGCAGTCTTGTGTGGATTGTATGAACCAATTCTGCAAGGAAGGGAAAGGTTGGGCGAAGGGCAGTGAAGTAAAGGATTATCAGGGGCTGTGCAACTTGATTGCGCAAGAGCACATGCCAGTATTTGTTTTGCAGATCTACACCAACCCCTTATTGACAGTATCACTGGCTCCAGGGAGCTTGCTAAGAAAATGGCACGCTGGCTCAGCACCAGGGTCCATAAGAAGTATCCAGGGGGATCACCACAAGGGTGAGAATGGTACCCATCAGAAGAAGGAGAGGGGGGACTAACATAAAAACAAGGAGTTCTCTAAAGGTCCCCATTCCAGCTCTAAGGGTCAGGACTCCTAATCCCCACCTGAACAGAATAAGAAATGGCTCCCTAATAGAAAGTCTTCAGGGAGGGCACCTCCTAAGTGCTTTGAGTGTCAACAGGTTGAGAACTACAACGAGGATGCCAAGCGTCCCAAGCTGACACAGACCCCACTGGTGGGCAGACATCAGGGTTGGTTAGTGTAGCACTTGGGGAGGAGATTGCCCTATATAGCATGGGGACAGTGTAGAGATTACCCTGGGTGATGTAAAGATAATGCAGAGACCTCACATGCCTATTAACACTAGGAAATACAGGCAGTGGGCCACCATCAATGGGAGGGTGGAAGTTCTGAGAGACACTGGAGCCTACATGGCAACTCTCAGATGTCATCTGGTAACCTCAGAGCAGTTAGTCTCCAATGCATTTCAAAAAGTCATTGCATCTGACAACGATGAGTATCCCTACCAATGTTTCTGGTTCCCTTCGAGTGGGGAGTTTCAGGTTCCTTGAGGGTAGCTGTGAGGCCATCCATGCCTGTGGATTGACTACTTGGCAATGACCTGAAACACACATTCTGAAAGGAAGTGGAGCTCAGGTCATACTTGCAGATGTTAGGGTTGCCTGAGTTGGTGTGTCACATGGTTCATGGTCAGACAAGAGAGTTGTCAGGAGGACCTGGAACCAGGAAGAATGGCCCAGGTGCTTGCCAAGAGCCAGAAGGGCAAGGTGCACTGGAAACCTGCCCCTAAAACTCCCACAGTCTTTGAGAAGACTGGGCCTGAGGGTGACACCCCGAAGCCTAGAGGGGTCACCCCCACAAACCTACACCTACCTGAGCTGAGCAACTGGCAGCAGGAAGGGATTTCCACAATGGAGGAGTTATTTAAGGCAGAAAGTCAGTGCCCTACTCTTGAGGACCTACAGCATCAGACCAAAGCCCAGGCACCTGGTGACATTGCAGGTGATCACTTGGTTTACTGAGAGGATTCTCTCCTGTATAATAAGCCTAGGGTTCCTGAGCCTAGTGCAACCTGTGTGTTGATGGTCCCCTAGTACTACAGGGCCTTAATACTGGGGCTCGCTCATGATGCTCCCCTAGAAGGTCAACTCAGACTCAACAAGACCTTCGAAAGGCTTGTCACTCACTTTTACTGACCTGAGATGAGGACAGCTTCAGATGCATTCTGAAGGTCATACCCTATCTGTCAGGTCATGGACAAGTCACAAGGCTTCTCTGCAGCCATTCCCTGTTGTTGCCACTCCCTTTGAAGGAGTGGGCATTGGCATTGTTGGGCCTCAGGAACCCAAGACAGTGCCTGGTAGCTGGTTTATCCTGGTCTTGATCAGTGACTGCACCCACAGTGGCCAGGGCACTGATAGGGATCTTTATGTGTGTGAGGGTCCTCAAAAAGCTTTATCTGAACTTGGGTCCTATGAGGTGAAAGGGGTTTTGCGCCTCAAATGTCTCAAACCCCACTTCGAGAGGTCCAAGTTAACCCTAGTCACAGATGATGGAGCGGGGTTGGTGAGTGAACCTTTCTTTGACCTTCTTTCTTCCAAGGAATAGTATGGGTAAGTAGAGGGTGTCAGCCTCTCCTCTATAATGATCCTAGATCAGGAAATTGCTCAGGATTGAACTGTTAGGAATATTGGAATCTGAGGATAATGCCAATCTGAGTTAATTATTCGACACAATGACAGTTGATATTCCTTTATTTAGCTGTAGTCATGTGGATCCACCCACATGTAGTGCAAGAATAGCCAACACGTGTTTCATCCCCTACTGTCATGCAAGCCTGGAACTAATTCAAGACATCCAAATCATGTAATGGAGTTACATATTGCTGTGATCGAGGTGGTGGGGGGCATGGTGGAGGCCCTGTAGCAATGTTGTTCACAAGTGGTCCTTGGGGATATGGATCCGAAATCTTGGGTTCGTCCAGTATCATCTCTGCGGTCCTACTAGTGGTCAGCAGAGAGACTGCCACTAGTTGTTGTGGCAGTTTGACTCTCTCTTCTCCCTTACCCTAGGACTCACTACATGGTTCACCCATGATATAGAGACTGGGTTATGAAGAGTAAGATCTACAGGCTGTCTAATAAGGCAAGAGCCAGCATTAAGGAGGAAATTTAAAAAATACTGATGTTAGGGGTTATTGAGCCTTCAAACAGCCCTTGGTACAGCCCAGTGGTGTAGGTCCAGAAGCCCCTGTCCTCGAGGTGCCACTGCAGAACTTAGGTTCTGTATGGATTACTAGAGACTCAATGAGGTCACCAGGACTGACACATACCCCTCCCACAGGGCTGATGAGTTCATAGATAAATTGGAAGCTGCTGAGTTCCTCAGCACGTTTGAGTTAATGCCTGGTTAATAACAGATTATCTTGACCAAGGGGGTCAAATAGAGGTCTGTGCTCCCCACCCCTGAAGGCCACTTCCAGTTCTAGGTAATGCCTTTCAGGTTGGAGAATGCCACCTTCCAGGGGCTTGTCCAAGAGGTCCTTACTGAGTTGTTAAACTTCCATGACATCCATCTAGACAACATTGCAGTCTTCATTTCTAGCTGGGAGGACCATCTGTGACACCTGAGCTTTGGGCTCTACAGAGGACAGGTCAGGCGAGGGATCCTTTTTGTGTGGTGTTTTAACTGTATTACTGTTTGAGGTATTACTGTTTGAGGTGTTGTACAAATACCTTACATAGTGACTCTAAGTTAAGCCAGGCTGCTCTCTTCCAAGGTACCAGAGGGTTGAGTGCAGGTGAATGTAGGTTTTGCTTGTGCCTCATCCTGTAAATACTGTGGTTGCTGGTGGAACAGGGCTCACAACCCAGTCAACCAACAACCCAATTTCTTACAGTATTTCATTGAAAACCAGTGTAACCTAGAAGGCCCGAGTCACAAACCTATTTGACACTTAAGTGAAAAATAGTCTAATTTGCAAATGCATATTTAAGATTACAACTTTCTAGAATTGCATGGATAAGTGGATTTTCTATAACTTATACTGCACGACTGTTTAAATTTAGTTTACGGGTGAGTTGTAACACTTTTAGCATGAGTGAGTGAGTTCCCTAAAATAGCACTTAAATGTGATGATATTCACAAACCTTTGTTGGTAGTGTACTCCTTAGTCAAAGAGAATAGTAATTATGTTTTTTTAAGTGGAAAATGAGTGTATTGCTTGGGAAGTCCTTACACTGTATCTTAAGTAATAGTGATGTGGCAAAGCTTCACAGAGACAAATAGTTTCCCCATAGAGGAACAGAAAATTACAGTAAATTCAAATGCTCTGATATTTTACATTGATGTATTCGGGAATGTATGCTACAATTATATAAATATTTATGCTGTGTTTTAACATTATAGCATGTTTGAAATATCAACCTGCAAAAATACTATACTCATTTTATCATCCACCGCTGTATCTGCAAGGTAAATAGATGTGTAGCTAATAACAGCCTATCAAACCTTGCATATGCATATTTACCCTGATCCAGTATAATGGCAACAGATCTAGTGTTCCAATATTTTTATGGATCGATATTTTGACCACAATGAATTGGTATACAAATATTTACACATAGAAGTTTGGATATGTGTAGAAGTCTCAGTTACCAAGAGTGATTATTTTTTAATTCCCTGGAGGCTTTAAGTTTGTACCAAGCAAAGAGTAAGGCTGAAGGAGCACATTTCTGATTCTCTTTGTGAATCAGGATTTGCAAATCCAGGAATAACCAAGATTATTTTGAGTGTTCAGACTATAATGGTGGTAGACATTTTTAATTCGGCATAATCGTTGCCCTATTTTAGGTCATAGTAAGCAATACGAAATATCCATTGTCTCATATTCTGTAGCCATGAGCCAAGAAAATACTCGTCTTTTTTTGCCTTTTGAAACCAAAATTATCACCAGTGTGCGGCTGGGATAGAAAATAGCTCCGAGCACCAAAATAAAAGTGGGTCCCATTGGTGACTCAGAAAACTACTAAAATGGCACATTTGCAAACCGTGACAGTTTTGAAACTGTACCTGTTTTGAAAGGTATTAAAGACTGTATACATTTGAGTTCGATTGCTGCAGTCAAGGTTTGTGTTAATGTCAGGGAAATCAACAGTAAAAACCGGCTCAGCCGAACATAAAACACGCCTACAAACAGCCAAAACACGGCCCATACACTGACCTATGCGATTAGCCTGTTGGGCACTGCCTGATTGCCGTGGGAGCCAGTCTCACCCTGAGCATCACACACATGGAATAATTCTTATTTTTTATTGGTAGCTCGCTCCCGAGACGTAGATTAAATATCAATTTAATAGAGCACGATTTTTCAGATTTCTATTTTTGTCTTTGCTTTGGTAAATAATTAAATATGTGCTGCTGTTCCTTTATCATTAGCGCATGTGTCATTGTAAAATGTTCCTTCTTGCCGGATGGCAATTAAAAATATAATTGTTTAATTATTGTTATTAATTGTAGTACTTGATATAATTTTAAAAATAGCATCGTGGTCGTGTTATGCATTTTTCCAGCATACAAGCTTGCAACACGTTATGTAGACAAATGCAACACTTTGAAAACACATTTACTGTCAAAACTGTCACTTTTATAGTCAAAGGTCCAAATCTTTTTCACACATGAGGGTTTGCAGAGGCCGGGGACAAGGCGCATGTGCTTTTTTTGTCTTACTGTCACAGTGGAGTGTAATAAAGAATATGGCCCATATTTATACTTTTTGACGCTAAACTGCGCTAACGCAGTTTAGCGTCAAAAAATTTAGCGCTGTCTAACGCCATTCCGAAGCGCCATGCGGGCGCCGTATTTATGGAATGGCGTTAGCCGGCGCAAGCAGACCGGCGCTGCCTGGTGTGCGTGGAAAAAAACCACGTAGACCAGGCAGCGCCGGCGTAGGGGGAAAATGGCGCTACGGCGTCTTAAAATGGCGCAAGTCGGGTTGACGCTAAAAAATCGTCTTAACCCGATTTGCGCCATTTTTTCGACGCCCAGACGCCATTTAAATGACTCCTGTCTTAGTAAAGACAGGAGTCATGCCCCCTTGCCCAATGGCCATGCCCAGGGGACTTATGTCCCCTGGGCATGGTCATTGGGCATAGTGGCATGTATGGGGGCACAAATAAGGCCCCCCTATGCCACCCAAAAAAAATTGAAAAATATAAAAAATTATACTTACGTGAACTTACCTGAATGTCCCTGGGGTGGGTCCCTCCATCCTTGGGTGTCCTCCTGGGGTGGGCAGGGGTGGCAGGGGGGGGTCCCTGGGGGCAGGGGAGGGCACCTGTGGGCTCATTTTGAGCCCACAGGCCCCTTAACGCCTACCCTGACCCAGGCGTTAAAAAGTGGCGCAAATGCGGGGTTTTTTGACCCGCCACCTCCCGGGCGTGATTTTTGCCCGGGAGTATAAATACGACGCATTTGCGTCGCCGTCATTTTTTTAGACGGGAACGCCTTCCTTGCATCTCATTAACGCAAGGAAGGCGTTCACGCTAAAAAATGACGCTCTTTGCCCATACTTTGGCGCTAGACGCGTCTAACGCCAAAGTATAAATATGGCGTTAGTTTTGCGCCGAATTTGCGTTGAAAAAAACGACGCTAATTCGGCGCAAACGGAGTATAAATACGGGCCTATATATTTTGATTTCCATTTTGATTTCAAGATAATTCTGAATGATATGTGTGATTCTTAGTTTTGAGCTAACTCAATACCACCAGGCCATGCCTTGTGAATTAGTTAATCCTCCTCTTTCTGCACTAGCGCCCTGAAGCAGTCACATTAAACAACTAGCCTTCTGCTTTAAATATTATCTGATCACTGCAGTCTTTAAAAAACAAGCTTTGTCAATGCCAATAGGTGTTGCTTTAACAGAATGATGTATGATAATGTGAAGCATTGCTTCTAATATCATGGGAAAGGATAGGTAATTTTGTGAAGCAAAAAACTGGAGAATAATGTTATATGTCAAAAGGCCAAGTAACAGTTTACCTGTCGAGTAAGGCCTAAAAATCCATGTTGGTTAATAACTGTTCTCCTCCCATTTGTTCTGCTGTCAGAGAAAAACAACATAAATTATCTAGTTTTCTAAGACACTTTAATAGCTTTCCAGTGTCCTGTGTGTGCTCCAAAAAGTCGAGAGGTAGGCAGCTACATTGAAGGCAAGAACTCTTTCTGTGAAAGCACACAAATTCTACCCAATCAAACATGCATTCTTGAATCCTAACGTGGGTAGAGCTAAAATTCCTTTTTAGTAATGCTCACATAGTTGTCTGGCGACAAGCTGCGCTGTAAAGCCAGAACATTAAAAAAAATACAGACCCTACCTTTTGATGAAAAACTCTGCCTTCATGTACTAAACGGTGTTTGTTCACTAATTGTTGTGAGAGTTCATGTTCAATTCTCCATATGATCGATGTCCAAAATATCCATTCTCCGGGTGGTGCTATACCTTCTCCTGCATCCATGTACATGAGGTATAGGTCTGTTTGTGACCCTTGTGAATGGCTGTGAGATCAGGCCTGGAGGTCTGACATCGGATCTCTATCCATGCATTTGCATTTTCTAAATGCCAACATCCTTTTTTAAAAGCATTCCCACAGCCCTAAAGGACAGAGGCTGCTTTTAAAACTAAGCTTTGACCTTCAAAAAATGAGCATGATGTCCACCAATGCTGGCAGCCATCATTCAAATCCTAAAAGCTGTAACCTGGTGACAGCTTCCCCTTTGTGGATGGAATACTACCCAGGTCGAGTCTCAGTATTTGTTCTGCAATTAAAGTGGCAAAACATCAATACATCTCATTTGTAAGCTGCGAGGCCACCGGCACTCCTTTCATATGCCCTGCTTTTTGATTTACAAAGGGTCACTAAATTAGTCAGAATTTACTTAGTGTATTTTGCTTTTTATAACTTTTTTCCCATGACACTCATTTTTGTGATTGCAAAGACTGTGATTTTGCGAATCCGAGGCTTTGAAACCGCAAAGGTTTAGTACATCATACTCTCAGATTCCTAGCCTTTATCGTTCCTTTCATGGTGTTAATCTAAACATAAGATCAATTCAGCCCTCCCATTTACGTTCTGTTTTTTAGATTTCCTGAATCTCATACACTCTATGCACTTTTTGGCGAACTGGAAGTGAAGTTTGTGTGGTAGAATAAAAACAAGCACAAGCTTGTGGGTGTTTCTGATGCTGCACTTGGATTCATCGGGTAATCCAACCTCTGCCCAAAGAGATTTATCCACTATTCAGATCAACATTCTTTAGTGAAACACTAGTGCCACAAAGTTGTCTATTAACCACGTGTGCAGAACACAACATTCACATCCTCCCTATTATCTCTGCAATATAGGGGATGTGAACATATTGAGCTCCACACAATAGATGAAAGTCCATCTGATGTATTTTTCAAAAATTACTTTAGAAAGCGAGGGAAGAACTTCTCTTGTGTCCTGATGTTATTTTTGACACTGTGATGATCAGCATGCACAGGCCCTAGATGCTACTGTTGCCAAAATGATACAACTAAATTCACTTTGATCAGTGCTTGGGGGCTTAACGTGGCCCCACAAATACTGCTTGTTGGACTTTTTCACTTTTGCAGGTTAAAGTGCTAAAGTGCATATGCTCTCTGTGTAAATTGTATTGTTGATTGGTTTATCCATGATTGGCATATTTGTTTTACTAGTAAGTCTCTAGTAAAGTGCACCAGAGGTGCCCAGGGCCTGTAAATCACATGCTACTAATGGGCCTGCAGCACTGGTGGTGCCACTCACATTAGTAGCCCTGTAAACATGGCTCACACCTGCCACTGCAGTGTCTGTGTGTGCATTTTTAAACTGCCGATTTCGACTAGGCAAGTGTATGCATTTTCCAGACACCCCTAAGGTAGGCCCTAGGTAGCCCCATTGGCTCAGCCAGCGTGTGAAGAGAGGAGCGGGGCTGGGCCACAGGAAATGGGACGGAGAGGAGGAAAGAGTGTATGTAAGTGAACATGTGTGTTTGTCCGGCCGTCTTAGGTATGTTGAGCAGCTGTACTGGCTAAACTGCACAGACCCCAGGGCAGTGTCTGAGTGTCAGTCCAAGATGCTCAGACCAATCCTGACGCTGCTTACATGCTAAATTTAGCATGAAAGCAGCACCAGGATTACTGGGGAGCCTGTGCTGGTGTACCAGTGAAAGCTAGGATGCCAGAAGAGGAGCGAGGCGGCAGGAGGCATTGGTGATGAGAACGATAAGAGGTTTTGTTTTTGTTTGCCCCATCATTGTTGTCTCCCCGCCCCTCCTTGACATTTGCGGTGGCCGCTGCTGACACCTGATAGACAAATCAGCACCTTTACCTGTAGTATAACCTTAGTGGAAAACATACTTTTTAAGATTTCCAATCTTTACTTTCCTACCAATGTGTGCATTAAATTATTTCACATGCACATTCTAAATCATTGTAATTGTATTTATATCAGTTATCATAAACACCTGCATGTTTTTTTATTATGCTACGCACAGTGCATCGCATACACGTTTTAACATAAATGAATGGATCACTTAAACTGCCTTTAATACCTTAAGTGCATCAAAGTGAATTTCTTTTTTGTAATGTTTGTGTATGGCTTTCAAAAGACATGTAAAATACATTTCAGTTTTAGGTTGGTCACAGTACACAGTTGACACACTCTATAATCCCTTACTTTAAACTTTAACTAAATGGTAATCCCCTTCCCATGTCGAATGTTCCTTATCCTTCTCCCATGGTAATTACTTGAAATTCGAATTTCTTTCACTGTCGCTACATTCTCATATGATAATGATCATTATATTTACATTACAATGCATAATCTCCCTGCAACACACAGCCGCTGACTGAATCCTGGAGCTGTAATTCAATTTTGAGGTACAACTGCCACACATTAATTGCTAAAGCTATGCTATCCTGGGTTGTGATGTTAGCTGAATCCCTCAACAGAGTTACTGCCTTATATTTAATTAGGCATCATTAATTATCACATATTCTAATATTGGAAAGAAACCAAAGCTTCTGATGCCACCTCAACCACATCTCAAAATTAAAAAACAATTTCGTTTGATTTCCTTTCCCAAACGAAATAGGCATACTAATGTTCAGAGTGTTCAGCATCGAGGTCTGCTGTAAATCATATTGACAAAAAAAAACAATTCAGAACTCCACGGTGATAGAAAATACGAGAAGCTAGGTCTTTCCATTTGATTGTTTCGTAGATAGACATTGGATGGACCATACAACAAAATGCTACGGGAAAAACAAGAACTTCAGAGACCACATTGTAGAGAAGAGCAATAGTAATCATATTTCAGACCTTTGAAGGTTGAACAGTGGTTCCACAAATATATTTTTTATTACATATTGAAAATCCTGGCTATGAAAATTTTAATTTATTGATTTTGTAAGAAGTATGTTCGCTTACCTGACTATTGATATTTGTTATGCTTTAGTTACACTTTCAAACTTTTGGTGGGACAACCACGACCTAAATGGTGTTTTCCAACCTAAATGAACTACTAATCAGAGTAGCTGACTCAAAATGTTTAACAAAATGCAAAACTGACTAAATCCATCCATTTATTAATGCAGTGGTAGTATCAAATTAGGTTACAAAAACTGTAAAAAACATTCTGCTGACCCCCCCCCGAAAAAAAGAGGAAGTTTTCATGGCTTTGTACTCTGTGTAGGTGTCCTTCATTAACTGTTCAAACTATCATGGGCAGGTCATGTACTTCATGGGGTTCTCACTGGTCCTCGTTTCATGCTGGAGAACCATATTAACAAAGCGAACTGGACAGTCTTGTTTTGTGGGCCTTTTATTCTTCTGTGGTAGGTGGAAGCAAAGTTTGTAGACGTTTCCACAATACTGTACTGTTGAATTTAAAAAATCATGCTGCGCTATCTGCTAAATAATAAAACCTGTTTTCCACCACATCCCAACTATCATAAACAAATATTTGGAGGCGTCATGATCTGTCATTTAAAGGTGCAATGGCAAGGAATGTTTCTGAACTGATGTGTGAATTTCTCCTGTTCTTTTTACCAGGCAAAGTACAAAGGATTTATTGACAAAACTGTAGTTTTCTCTAACCTAACAGAAGGACTGGCAGCGAAGATTAACCTTCAGGAAAAGAAAACAAACCATAACTAGTGGCTTTGAAATTGTAGACAAATAGTGGCATATTGCTCCCTGAATATCATATTGAATGCAAGTTAATATTCTGTGTTGATGTTCACCTAACATGTCTATAGTTTCGGTTGGGTTTTCTCATGTCAGGCTAATGAAAACAACTAGATGAGATACTAATGAAATTTTCAGGCTGTTGGAAATTGGGTTACCACTTGACTTGGGTGTGAGCAAATGTCAAGCAGCAACCAGAATCCTAGTCAGGGTAAGACACAATCAACCCATGGTATCTTGGAGCAGAGCAGTCAGGCTTTTAATGTGTAAATGATTTGTGCAACATTTTAAACAGTTAAAATGTGAAACAACCACACAAAAAAAGATCTCAGACCATGTTGGAAAAATAAAGTGTAATTTAATTAATAAACCAAGAACAGAATTACAAAAATCCAATAAGTAAAACTGGAGTTATGAATTTGTAAAGAATAAACAGCAGTAAGGCTCCTGAAAGGATAAAGCACCAACTGTGCCTATCTAGTCATGCTGGACCAGCTCAAAGTTGAAATTTCAGGCTGATCGCAATGAAGCACAGGTCGGATTCAATCCCAGATTAGTCCTGGTGAAGGTTTACCTTTCCAAGTTTTGTGCCCCGTTCACGTGGAAGAAGGTCATCGGGAGGAAGGAGAGTATATCTCTGGTGGTGATCAGCATAGTGCAAGAGGCAGGCTGGGCATGGTATTCAGATGGGATAGCACTTTGCTTTGGTGGTCCATGATTGTGATTGTGATCAATGATTGTTTAGTGAAGAAACAGGCTGGTGGTGGCTCGCGTTGATGGTTGGTGCAAGTGGTGCAGTTCTGATACAAACTGGCCCAGTTGCAGTTGTTGAGAGCCCAAAGGCTTGCATTTAAGAGCTCAAGAGGCACACCAAGGGTCTGGGTCCTGAGAGGCACCTCTTGGGGGCCTAGAACCCACTGAAAATCGGTCCAGGAGCTGTGAGGAAGCCTGTTATGTCCTGAGGTTCTGATCAAGAGGCAAGCAGACTAGCCTGTTCCAGGTCCAGTTCTTCTTCCAAAGGCAAGTGGTCAGCAGGTCAGCACGTCAGCACAGCAGGTCAGCAGTTCCTTCAGTGCAGCAGTCCAACAGAGTGGCAGATTTTGTAGCAGCACAGCAGTCCTTCTTTCTGGCAGAATATTCACAGGTCCAGGTCTACTCATGTGACCCAGAGACAGGCTGCAGGCACAAAAGACTAACGCAATTTAAAATCTGACTTTACCATTAGTTAAGATTTCAAATGTGATTCCAGAGACACCAAACATGAACTGTTATCTTTTCCCATTTTGAAAGCACACCTATAAAATGTGATAAGGCAACTCAAATGTTATCTTATGAGAGAGCTAGGCCTTGCAGTAGTGAACAATGAGTTGAAGAGTTTTTTTTTTACTGCTAGTCACACTTTTCAAATACATTGCACCCTGTCCTCTCGGTTGTACAGGGCCTTCCTTAGGGGTAACTTTTATGTATTGAAAAGATATGTTCAGGCCTGGCAAAAGGTTTATTTTGCCAGGTGGAAATGCCAGTTTAACACTGCACACAGAGGCTTTGCAATGGCAGGCCTGAGACATGTTTAAGGTGCTACTTAAATGGTTGGAACAATTAATGTTGCAGGCCCACTAGTGACATTTAATTTATATGCCCTGGGCACATGTAGTGTCACTTTACAGGGGACTTAAAAGTAAATTAAATGCTAATGCTAATTGGGGATAGGCCACTTCTGCAATGTTTCAAGGAAAGAGCACAAGCATTTGAGCACTGGTTAGCGGTGATAAAGTGCAATGGGTCCTAAAGTCAACAAAAATAAATTCAGCAAAAAGTAGGAGGAGGAAGGCAAACATTTGGGGGATGGCCCTGCAGAAACGGCATAGTCCAACACACACCACAAGGACACAACCATAACATGCAGTAATTGTTTAACCAAATTAGTATGCAAGAAAAGTGTTGAACTTGGCCTTTTCAGTGGGAGAACCAGTGGTTGCACAAATATTTTATACATTGTCTCCAAGTTCATACTGTCTACTTGGTGCCAGGCTACCAGAGGTTTGAACACTGGTTAATGTAGGGTTTGCTTGTATCTTTCATTGACAAGGATTGTGGTTGCTGTTTGACCAGGACTCACACTGCAATCAGCCAGTAACCCAATTCCTCACAAAAAGTTAAACAGTAACGCAAACATTTTCTCATGAGGCTCACGTGAAATCATTTGGCAACAGAAAAAGGAAAGCAAGTGACCCAAATATAAGTTGATTCCTTTTGCAGCTCTATAAAAGAAGCATATATCAATTTTGAAATTAGTATTGCAAAGGGGGACTTACAAATAAGACTAAAATAGACTAAAATAAGAGGGTAACTCATTTGAACAGCATCTAGTACAAAGCACTTTACGAATGGGTGATTGAAAACAAGACTGGTACCTGGCAAATGAATGAATGGGTTTTACCTGTATTAAACGATATTAAAAGGCAGGACACTTGATGAGTAGATATGATAAAAGTAGAACGAGGCAATGAAAATAAATTAAAAGAAGTTTCATTTCTAGCAGAATTCTGTGAAAATCAGTAACAGATTGTAACCCAAAACTGTGCCTAATGCCTGGGCAAAATCGAGCTCTAGGGACCAGTGAAACCTCTTAATTGTCAGAATAATGGGTAGCTTGACTTCTTTAGTTCTTGAAGACCTACTGCATTTAAATCTTACATGAGGAAAAGACTCAACAGGAGAGTTGAAAGAAACTATGTTTGTATGTATTCATAATTCTTCCCATCCATCAATATCACAACTACATTGACTTACTGTCTGCACAACATTTTATGATTCATGTTTGCAACTGCAATACAGACTGCAATGCATGCAGTGTAGTGGTGCCCCCATCCAATGGCTATTTTCAAAAGCACATTATTTTGTTTCTGCTAGCTTCTTAAATTGCTATTATTTTATATAAGGCAATTATCTCCATTTGTTTGCCAACAGTCAAATGCAAAATATAAGAGTACACACCCACAAAACTTCTGAAACATTAACACACTCATCACATAACACTTCCAAAACAAGTCAGCAAACGATATGGGCATTGTTGTATTCTGGGAGAGAAACCACCCATGCCTCTATGGACAGAATTATTTAATGCATACAAAAAGTATAGGTCTGGGGATAGGGAGCTACACACAGCAGTTCTTCCTGGCACTGGGAACCTCCTCCTCCAAATGAGGGAATGTGTAATGTACTACTGGTTGTGCTGGTAGGTGTATCCCACAGATGCATTAGGTATCTGAGAACACCAATTTAAAAATAATCAGCCCCCAAAAGCAATTATAAAATTGAACCTTTAATAATATAGAAGCAATAAAGTAAAACAAAAACATTTACTTAAAATTAGAATAGGGCCATAAAATAATACCAGCTTAATAAGTAGCCCCATCAAATGTAATGTTCCTATTTATTTTGTTGAGTTTAGAACATTTACATCTGGGCCTTCCAAATTTCTTTGAGCATTCAGCAAAAGAACTTCCTCTAATGATATCTGTAATACCCCAACAGTCAATGTAAATCCATTGCAATAGAGTACAAAATCATCACTATCACCAAAGCCTCATTTTCCAACATAATTTCTACTCAAGAACTGAAATGTTCTATGATAACTTCTCATCTCAAAAATACAGGTGCTGAACAGGAGTTTTCTACTAACTACATGCTCATATCAATATAGCTTTTATAACTAAAACGTGAGATATTCATTTTACACATGCCTTATTATGAGAAGACCTCCTCATTATCAGAGACAAAGATCTTGCTTACATGATAATAGTCTTTGACTTGTCTTCAGAATTTAATGCTTCTGATATTAAAATCCTTTTGATCAATTACTTGCATGTACTGGAAAAATGTGAGCCCCTTTCCTAGTTTAGATCCTTCCTTGACAACAGAATACACCATGCTAAAATATGTAGTTTCTTCTCTGATACTATCACCATTTCTAGTGGGGTTCTTCAAGGATCCGTCCTCTCATCAATACTCTTCAATATCTATATCATGGGTACTCGCAAACATTTTCCCAGAGGCCAAAAAGTTTGGTCAGTGATGTGACTGAGGGCCGCATCAATGCCAGCGGAATGGTGGTCTGGCGAGGGGGTTGGGAGGACTGGCGGTTAAGAATTGGTAGGTGAAGCGAAGGGTATACATCTAGTGGCTGAATTGAGCAAGTGAAACTAGAAAACCTGGGATTAATTTTAGCTTCCCCACTTTTCCAAATTGTGTCATCCTAGGCAATTGCTTAATTTTAGGTTCAGGGTCTGCATCGTACAAATCTGCTTCTGTGTTTGATTTAATAAACTATAATGTTGTTCATCTATAATATGAACCCAGGCCACTCAAAAAGTGCACATAACATCTGGCTTGCTTGTTTAATTTACTTTTGGCGTATCTGTCAGTGTAGAAGTGAAAATTAATGTTTCTAAATTCTTGTTTGAAAACTATCACATTTAAATTAATACTTCTCATTGCACTGATACAAAAATTATACTTAGGTGAAATGGACTGCGTGTTAACTTAATACACTTTTTTTGAAGTGACTGTTATATTTGTAGACTTTTGCTGCAAGATGTCTTTAAAAATTAACTTCCTTCAAAAGTGAACCTCAGGACTCCCTGGTTACTTTCTTTTCTTATCACCAATTAACCTTGAATTAAACAATTGCCTCTTTATTTACGATCCAGTGAAGAGCAACCCTGTACTTCTGTTGTCCAGGGGGCCGCATGTAAAGGTCAATTGGGACGAATGGAGCCCCCGGGCCGTACTTTGAGTATCCGTGAACTATATAGTGCCCATTTCCCAAATACTCAGTGATCTTAGAGTTAGAAACCAAACCTATGCAGCATTCGACATACAGCTGCACCATAAATTAGTAGATAAATGCTGCTTCACAAGTAGCATCTTCCCTTGTAACAAAGCTACCTTTGCCTCAACAGTCAGAAACCTGATAACATACTCAGGGTCACTGTATAGTCATCAACACCTGGCTCAACTCAATGCAACCTCCAAGTTCTTCAGCTACGAAAGCCAGCAATCTAGGAATTTCCTACAACACAGACCTCTCCCACCAAGTGAATGTTGTCAGCAAATGTTGTATGGAAGAGCTGATGCTATGAATGAAATCCAATCTAAAATCAAAACACTACTTGCATTCCAAGCATTCGCCAGAAGATAGTAATAAAATTCCACATTCCCACTCTTCTCACACTAGCTTGTTTGTACCTCAGTGAATGTCAGTTTCAATGACTGTTGATATTTTGTGACTGCATATTTTTTAATGGTAATATTCTTCAAAATCTGACTTGCATTGAATTTGCCTGTCAGGCTGTGAGAGAGTATTAGAGGTTATGATCTTGATTAGAATTGTGATAGGGATCCTACCATCCCCAGACTGGAAGATTACCAGAGGTAACACATGTTTCAGTCAATGTAATCTTGATCACTTTTGGCACCCTGCTGGACCTTCATGGCAATCCTTGGTGAAATTTGTGAATTAACAGCTTTATCATTTACGCTAAGGGTCTGTTTTACACTTGGCAGTAATGACCCACCCCCCCCGGTTGACTGAAAACCCATTTACCGCCTCAATGGTCTGCCCGCGGTATTTAGATGTTGGCAGTCCCATAGTCAAAAGCCTGCGTTCAAATAGTCAAGATACACTGGCTGCATCCATGGCACAATAGGGAAAAGTGTCTGATGGCAGAAAACCAGACACCCTTCCCACCGTACAGATTTGGAAGTGCCTTAAGAAGAAAGTGGCCTTCTGCCCTCCATGTTTAAATTGGCAGATTCGGTGGAAAAAGGGGTGAAAACTCTCATTTTTTCCACATTCCACCACTGTCTTTGACTGGACATGACTGGACAACACGTGCCATCACTACTGCCACCAATGTATGTAGAAAACACAACACCTCCATCATCAGACTTGAAAGTAGGGACACCATATTGCTAGGGTACATGGGGTGGGCACTGAACAGGAGGCTGGGGACACTGCAGGCATATACATGTTATGGTCATTTTTTTAAATCATTGTGACATGCATATGTTGGGGACACAAGTGGGTCAGAAACGGATGGGGACACACAGGTACACAACATATATTGCACACATACACAACTGTCATTATGGTGCAAGTATTCATTGGCAAATTAATGCTGGCACACAATGACGGTACATACACACCTGTCACCTGTGTCCATGTGTGCACATTGCCAGGGGACCCGTACCTGTCATGTTGTGCTGCAAGTCAAGCGTTTGAATCAGTACGTGTGTGTGATTGGACTGGCTTGTTTAGGTGGAAGGAGGTGGAGTGGGTGGTGTGGTTGAGTCTGTACGTGTTTCACTTGCATGTGTCGCCAATGTTGTTGTGTATGTTGATGTTGTGTTGCCATGTGACATATTCAGTTGAGTGTTGTTGTGTGGCGGATGTTGTCGTGATTTGTGTAGGTGTGCTTGCGTGTGAGTGTGTTTGTGTAGTTGAGTGCATAGTAGTGTTGGTTGTTGTAGCTGTGTCGTGTGGCTGCAATGTCAACGTTGTGTGTATGTTTTTGCATGGATGTGTGTCAATGTGTGTTTTCGGCATGTACGGGTTGTGTTCTGTTGGAATGGCAATGGATTATTGTGTGGATGTGGTGTGTTGTGTAGTGCGGGGGTACACATATGGCTAAGGAGCAGTGTGTGTCTGTGTGTCAGTTACCTCTCTTCTGTAACCTGTGCCTTTTTATGAAGTACATTCGGATCCTCCGCCATCTCCCTCCATCAGCAGTCCATTGCCATTCAATTCGATTACAGAACTGTAACATCTAAATACGGTAGGCGGAATACAATTGGCTTGATTGTCTTTTTTAGGTTTGTCATTGACGCGCTTTGAAAGTAACAATGCCAAGATCTAAGTGAAAAATATAAATAAAAGTAACAAAAAAATTGTTCTCAGCATTTTCTTGAATGATGTCCACGACATTTCTCTTTAAACACCCACTAGATATAATTTAAGGTGTCAAATGTACCACAGCTCTAACTTCAGTAGTCCTAACTGTTGGGACTGCATATCAAATATTGCAGATCCTTTGATTCAAGGTGTTGATTGCTTTACGCAAGTGCCACTTTTTCTACTCGTAGGTTACATCATGGGCAGAAATTTTTAGTGGATCAAATTATGTGGCATGGGAGTACTCATTGAAGTGTACCTTGTAGAAATCTGCAAACTATTAAATGTAAACACGCGCCTTTGTTGCACACAGTCTATAGGATTTCGGGGAGATGTATGGAGGTATTTTTTTACCAAAAGAGTGTCAAATGTAATTACCACTTGTGCCTCCAAATTGGGCTTGCAGTTGGTCAGGTTAGATCAGTTGATAGATGATGTCAGGGTCAAACCTGAGTGTCTATCCAGTTTTATCTATTCTGAGTTTCTTCGCCCAGGTAAACGACATTCCTTGTCTGACGACCAACATCTTTGGTACAGTAGAGCATTGTGAAATGTAGTACCAGGAAGGGGCCGGCCTTCTCCTTCATGGAAAAGAGTCACCTACTTACAATTAAATGCATGTCTTTGATGGCAACGAGACACAGCCACCGATCTGAGTACAGACGAAATTTCACAGATAAGAAGTTATTCACTGTACATTTCTTAGAAAATGTGTTGTGCAATGCTCATGTTAATTCTTTGAACTATGAATTTTGCAGTTACCGATATTAAGCCGTCATCGCTTCTATACAAGAATAACTGTTAAAAAAGAACACATGCACTTTTAGCTACAGAGAGGCCCTGTTGGGCATTTTCACGTCACTGTGTTTCCCATTACATTATTTATTAGATTTGCAAAAATGCATGTCTTAGAAAATATCACTTATTCATAAATCTTGCTTTGTCATCTTCTGGGCAGACTCTGGACGCGTGGGAAATGTCATTTGTGCTGCTGGAATGGGGATCTGAAAAACAATTCATGTATTTATGAGGTTTTTATTGAGGTTACACTTTATTAGAGTTTGCTTATATCACAGGCTGCTGGAAAGGATTGTTTTTTTTACAAATGGGATGATCGCTGTAATTAGTGTACAGCTTTATTTAATAATTTTCAGCATTTCTTTATTTTTTTTCCAAAGTATTAATAGAAAGGTCCTTTCATCATTTGAGAATAATTCATTCCTATTTCAATGAATCTGCATGCTTTGTAGATGCAACTATATACAGTGATGTTTTTCATTCAAATCATTTTTATTTCGAAGAAGAAATGCAGTATACATGAAAATGTAATGAATTTTGGATGTGCAAGTCCAAAATATGCTAACTTCTGAGGCAAACGAAAGAAAAGGAATTATTTGCAAGGACGGAATTAGCTATTCTGCAGTAAACATGTAAAGTGCAATTATCCTTTAAAGGACACACAACTAACTCAAAGCCTTGGTGTACATTATGAGCTGCTATCACCTTCCAGACAGCAAATCAAAAAGTGTTTCTTTCGAACCATATGGTTTATCTAGGGTGCATTTTAAACTAACATTTTGTTGGTTACATTAGAATGTGCATTTGGAACTAAAGGTGTCTTTGCTCACTACTTCAAAGTGTATTTTTTATTTCTTGTGGAAGTGTGACTGAATCGGATTAACACACGAAACTATTTGGCAATGTCAGCCGGAACTGCGGTTGAAAATCATATGTTAGGCATGTGAAATACATACTTACCATTCATTTGAGTTCATTTATTGGACTTTGTAAAAAATAGCATGGTATAGTGACAGTGTATAGCTATCACATAATGTCTTGGCCAGAAGTCAATAACAAAATACCATACAGGATAACTATGTGATTTAAATGGCATGTTCTAGAAAAAAAACATGTTCAAATGAATTTGCTTTGGGCAATGAGCAAAAATTAAAGAGAGAGCACACATTTCCAACGTCAGTACGTGCGTTTTTGTATTCATTATATGATCAAATTTAGGCTCAAACAAACCATAATCACACTTGCACAACCATGTACAAATACTCAAATTATAATGCACTACTGCCAGTGAAGTACCATGCATTAATAAAGACACAAGTGCACACAAATATGAACTGATAAATGCACACCAATTCACCGACGAAACAAAACGATTCACATATGTAGATGTCATGTGTGCCAGAATAATGGATCACTCATTAGTAAAGGGTACTGCTGAGGTACAACTAGGACTTAAGAAACACGTGTTTTGTATGTCCGATAGCTGGCAAGAAAATGAAGCTGTCATAACTTACAGGACAAGGCAGCTGATGTAAGTGGTTTAGTCTAGGGAATCCTTTCATAAGACACTAATTAACTTGATTACATCCCTGTATATTACTAGTACTACACACAAAGAAGATGATACTGTGTAACACTCTCAGCTTCCTTGATGAAGGTTTCTCATACATTTGTATACTCACTTGCGCACATGTCTTTCTGTTCTGCACTGCAAGCCCAGATGCATCTGTCTGCCAAATCGTCATTGTAAGATTTTACAAATGTGACTTTAGCAGTCTTTTGGGAAGACTGCTGCTATGGTGGCCATCAAAAGACCGCCATGTTGGTGGTCATCCGACTACTGTATTACGACCCACACCATTAAGACCGCCAAAAAACAGCCAAAAATCCCAAATCAGCAGGACATTGGAGGGCCGTAAAGAGGTGGTTCCACCACCAGCACCGCTAGCCCGACACAAATCCGCCCATCAGATTATGACCTATAAATCACACAGTGGTTCTTCTTTTAACCCCTTCTGTGCCGGGGACGTAATGGTTACATCCACCAGCGCAGTGCTCCTGTGCTGAGGACGTAACCATTACGTCCTCGGCAGTGAGCGCTAGGCACCAGCGATCTTTTTTTAGAGGTGGAGAGCTACCCCCTGGGCAAGGTTCACTCCTCTGGGGGGCAAATTGTATTTAGACCATTTCTGCCCCCTTGGGGGCAGATCGGTTGATTTTTGTTAGGCTAATCTGCCCCAAAGCGGGGCAGAAACCACTATGCACCGGGGATTTGTTTTTTGTGCCATTTTCACGCAAGGGGAACGCAAGGGCCCCTTAGGCAAGGGTCGCTCTCCAGGGGCAAATTTATTTCAGGCCATTTCTGCCCCCCTGGGGGCAGATTGGCCTATTGTTATCAGGCTGATCTGCCCCCGGGGAGGCAGAAACCTCTAGGCACCAGGGATCATTTTTTTTTTGTTTTTGTTTTTTTGTTTTTTAGAGGTGGAGAGCACCCCCTAAGGCGAGGGTCGCTCCCCTGGGGGCAAAATGTATTTAGACCATTTTTGTTAGGCCGATCTGCCACCGGGGGGGGGCAGAAACCACTTAGGCACAAATGAATGGTGTGTGTTTATGTGTGCGTTTTCTTTAGGAGGGCAGCCCCTTGGGTAAGGGTTGCTCCCCATGGGGGCACATTATTATTGGCCAAATCTGCCCCCCTTGGGGGAAGATTGGCCTATTTTTGGAAGGCCCAGCTGTCCCCAAAGGGGGGGGGGGGGGTGGCGGCAGAAAGCCCACCAGAGACCAGGGAAGTTTTTTTTCCAAAATAAAAAGTGATCATACCCCCACGCCAAATAAATGGGGCCAAAGTTGTTCTACCTACCAGTGGGCAGATGGGGCAATTACCCCTGAGCCACACCCCAGGGGGCAAAAAGTCCACTAGGTGCCAGGAAATTAAAATATAGTGGGGTGGTGGCTACCAACCAGTATGGGCCTGGTTATGCCCCCTCCCCAACTGAAGGAGGTAACAGCCTTTCAGCTCTCCCCCACACACTAAAACATCTTATTCTACGGCAAGCAAAAGGAAATTTTATATTTTGGGGTTTTGGTTTTACATTTGGGCCATAGCTCAAAATTGTCCCACTTGGAATGGTGAGTGCTGCACTTTATGGACTTTGGGACCCTGTCATATAGAAAAATCCACATGACCCAGACACATCTGAAAACTAAACATCTGAGTGATTCCAGGGTGGTGTGTTTCACATGCACCACGCACCATTTTCTTACCCACAATGCCCTGCAAACCTCCAAATTTGCTGGAAATCACACATTTTTCCAACATTTCTGTGATGGAACCTTCCGGAATCTACAGGAATTCACAAAATTCCTACCACCCAGCATTATCTCATCTACACTGATAACAATTCTCCTGCACTTTTCAGCCTAAAAATGTTTTTTTTTTCAAACTGCCCTTTTGGACCCACTTTGGTTCCCCCTCAATTACGACATGTTTTAGGCTCTTCCCTGTCACAAGCACTTGGCCCACCTACACAAATGAGGTATCATTTTTACCGGAAGACTTAGGGCAACATTGGGTGGTATGAAATTTCTCCCAGTGCAGTGATCCCACACGGAAAAGTGGGAAAATGTGATTTTTTAGCTAAATTTTAGGCTTGTTGAGGATTCTGGGTAAGAAAACATTGGGGGATCTACGCAAGTCACACCTCCCTGGACTCCCTCGGGTGTCTATTTTTCAGAAATGTCTGAGTTTGGTAGGTTCCCCTAGATGGCTGCTGAGCCCAGGACCAAAATCGCAGGTGCCCCCCGGCAAAAACAGTTAGTTTTCTATTTGATCATTTTGATCTGTCCAGATAGTGTTATGGGGCATTTCCTGTCACGAGCATTAGGACTCCCACGCAAGTGAGGTACCATTTTTATCGGGAGAATTGGGGGAACTGTGCAGGTTTGCTAAGTTTGCCTAGGTGCCGGCTGAGGTAGAGGCCAAAACCCACAGCTAGGCACTTTGCAAAAAACAGCTCTGTTTTCTTTGCGAAATTGTGATGTGTACATGTTGTGTTTTGGGGCATTTCCTGTCGCGGGCACTAGCCCTACCCCCACAAATGAGGTACCATTTTTATCGGGAGGCTTGGGGGAAATTTGTGGCTCCTCTCAGATTCCAGAACCTTCTGTCACCGAAATGAGAGGAAAAAGTGTTTTTTGGGCCACATTTTTAGGTTTGCAAAGGATTCTGGGTAACAGAACCTGGTCAGAGCCCCACAAGTCAACCATAATGGATTCCCCTAGGTGTCTAGTTTTCAAAACTGTGCAGGTTTGCTAGGTTTCTCTAGGTGCCGGCTGAGCTTGAGGCCAAAATCTACAGCTAGGCAACGTTGCAAAGAACATGTTAGATTTCAATGTAAAAATGTGATGTGTCCATTTTGTATTTCCTGTCACGAGCATTAGGCCTACCCACGCAAGTGAGTGACCATTTTTATCGGGAGACTTGGGGGAACACAGACTAGCAAAACAGATGTAAGAAAGTGTGTAAAAAAGACGTCGATTTGAGAAATGCCCTGTAATTCACTTGCTAGAAATGGGCACCCCGTAATTCAGAGATGTGCAAATAACCACTGCTTCTCAACACCTTATCTTGTGGCCATTTTGGAAATACAAAAGTTTTCTTGATCTCTATTCTTCACTTTTTATATTTCAGCAAATTAATTGCTTTATACCCGTTATAGAATGGAAACCTGTTGAAAGATGCAGCTCATTTATTGGCTCTGCTTACCTAGGCTTCTTTATGAACCTACAAACCCTATGTATCCCCGCAACCGGAAGTGTCCAGCAGACGTAACGGTATATTGCTTTCTGACATCGCAGGAAAAGTTATAGACTAAAACATGGAGAAAAATGGCTGTTTTTTTCACCTCAATTTCAGTATTCTTTTATTTCAGCGGTTATTTTCTATAGGAAACACTTGTAGGATCTACACAAATGACCCCTTGCTGAATTCAGAATTTTGTCTACTTTACAGAAATGTTTAGCTTTCTGGGATCCAGCATTGGTTTCTCCCATTTCTGTCACTAACTGGAAGGAGGCTGAAAGCACAAAAAATAGTACAAATGGGGTTTGTCCCAGTAAAATGTCAAAATTGTTTTGAAAAAATTGTTTTTTCTAATTCAAGTCTGCCTGTTCCTGAAAGCTGGGAAGATGGTGAGTTTACCACCACAAACCCTATGTTGATGCAATTTTCAGGGAAAAACCACAAGCCTTCTTCTGCAGCCCTTTTTTCAAATTTTTTGAAAAAAAATGAAATTTGTGCTGCATTTTGCCTAATATCCTGGTCTCCTTCAGGGAAACCCACAAAGTCTGGGTACCTCTAGAAAAAAGGATGCAAATTTGGCATGGGTAGCTTATGTGGAGAAAAAGTTATGAGGGCCTAAGCGCAAACTGCCCCAAATAGCCAAAAAAGGCTCGGCACAGGAGAGGGGAAAGCCCTGGCAGCGAAGGGGTTAATGCTGGAAATACATTGGCGGTGCAAGCCGCCGCGGTCAGAAACCCTCAGTGACAAAACACAGCACCCCATTGGACAGTCTGAATACCACGCATCTGACACACATTCACACACGCGACAAACCCTCACACAGCCCACAGGCCTTCGCAACAAAACCGCAATACTGAGAAACAGTGAGCAAGTACATACACGCAGAGGGAACCCTATCACTACAGGCACACACACATCACACACCAGCTAAACTAACACAATACACGCATAACGAGCACACACATTCCATGACAATTGTCCATCCCTCACAACGTACCCACTCCCCATCAATCACCCAACACGGCACCCTTCTGTACACAACACCCCCACACACACTGTCAACCATGTCCCCACAAAAGCACCCACGATTCACCGACGATGAGTTGAGGGTCATGATGAATGAAATTAACAGGAAAGAGCCACAACTGTTTGGAGCACAGGTCCAGCAAACATCATTTGCCAGGAAACTTGAGTTATGGCAAAGAATAGTAGACAGGGTCAACTAAGTGGGCAGCCATCCACGCATAAGGAACGATATCAAGAAAAGGTGGAACGACCTACGGGCGAAGGTGCATTCCATGGCATTGAGACACCAGGTAGCCTTGCAGAAGAGTGGTGGTGGGCCCCCACCTCCTCCTCCGCAGTTCATATCTTAGGAGGAGAAGGCCTTGGATATACTTTATCCTGAGGGCCTGACTGGAATACCTGGGGGACTGGAGTCTGGTAAGTCCCCTCAGCATCAATGCCGCACAATTGGTGTGTCCTGCATGCTTCCTCACCACCCCATTAACCCCTAATTCACTGAATGTCCACTACACCTACCTGCCAATTACCCAATGCACCTCTCCTGCATGCCTCCACCCAACACAGCCCTTGGCAAGGGCACGGATACCACAGGCTAATCCCATCATTACTACTTCCACAATGCACCAACCCATTAATGTGAAAACCTGCAATGTCATATTACATGCATGTATGACTATTGTAGTACCTACACCAACTAGAATGTACGACTGGGGACCAGTACATGGCAATGAAAGCAGTGCAGTGGCACACTGTTAGAAATAGGGTCTTTGGTTGACAGTCAGGTTACCCCCTGTTCAAGCAAGGACCCTCATTCTAGTCAGGTTAAAAGAGAATCACCCTCAGCTAACCCCTGCTTACCCCCTTGGTAGCTTGGCAGAGCAGTAGGCTTAACCTCAGAGTGCTAGGTGTAAAGTATTTGTACCAACACACACAGTAACTTAATGAAAACAAAATGACACAGCACCAGTTTAGAAAAATAGGAAATATTTATCTAAACAAAACAAGACCAAAACGACAAAAATCCGACATACACAAGTCAAGTTATGAATTTTTAAAGATTAAACAAAAAAATAGCGCTTAGAAACAAAAATGCTTCGATGAGATGTTAACACGGTGTCGTGACGGAGTCGTTCCCAACAAGCCGACACCAGCGGCGCCGGACACGGAGTCGTGTAGACCCCCAAGTACAGTACCTTTGGTGAAGAGTGAAAACAAGCCGATGCGCGAAGTCGGGAATCGCGGCGTCTGTGCGAAACGTTGAATCCGTGCACTTCGAGCGGCGTTGGTCACGACGTGGTGCGGCGACTTCCACTGAGTCGCGGACTTCAGCGGGGCTGCTGCGGCGTCGGGCCTGCGAACAGCGTCGCGTTCCAGTGAAGGTCACGCGTCAGGTGCAGGCGGCGTTACCGGATTCAGCATCGGCGTCGGTCTGAAGTCGATTTCCTTGGATTTCCACCAGCTTTCCTTTCAAGGGCCCAGGGAATGGATAGGGCACCACTTGTCGGGGTAGGAGTCTCTCCAGAGACTCCAGGTGCTGGCAGAGAGAAGTCTTTGCTGTCCCTGAGACTTCAAACAACAGGAGGCAAGCTCTAACTCAAGCCCTTGGAGATTTCTTCACAAGATGGAAGGCACACAAAGTCCAGTCTTTGCCCTCTTACTCTGGCAGAAGAAGCACTGCAGGAAAGCTCCACAAAGCACAGTCACAGGCAGGGCAGCACTTCTTCCTCAGCTATCAGCTCTTCTCCAGGCAGAGGTTCCTCTTGGTTCCAGAAGTGTTTCTAAAGTCTGTAGATTTGGGTGCCCTTCTTATACCCATTTTAGTCTTTGAAGTCACCTTTCTTCTAAGGGGACTCACACCTACTAGTGAAATCCTGCCTTGCCCAGGCAAGGCCTCAGACACACACCAGGGGGTTGGAGCCGGCATTGTCCGAGGCAGGCACAGTCCTTTCAGATGAGAGTGACCACTCCACCCCTCCCTCCTAGCAGAGATGGCTAATCAGTAAATGCTGGTTACACCCCGGCCCCCTTTGTGCCACTGTCTAGTGCGAGGTGAAAAACAACCCAACTGTCAAACTGACCCAGACAGGGAATCCACAAACAAGGCAGAGTCACAGAATGGTTTAAGCAAGAAAATGCTCACTTTCTAAAAGTGGCATTTTCAAACGCACAATCTTAAAATCAACTTTACTAAAAGATGTATTTTTAAATTGTGAGTTCAGGGACCCCAAACTCCACATGTCCATCTACTCTCTAGGGGAATCTACACTTTAATCATATTTAAAGGTAGCTCCCATATTATCCTATAAGAAAGACAGGCCTTGCAACAGTGAAAAACTAAATTAGCAGTATTTCACTGTCAGGACATATAAACCACATTACTATATGTCCTACCTTATCCATACACTGCACCCTGCCCTTGGGGCTACCTAGGGCCTACCTTAGGGGTGCCTTACATGTAAGAAAAGGGAAGGTTTAGGCCTGGCAAGTGGGTACACTTGCCAAGTCGAATTTACAGTGTAAAAATACACTTACAGACACTGCAGTGGCAGGTCTGAGACATGATTACAGGGTTACTTGGGTGGGTGTCACAACCAGTGCTGCAGGCCCACTAGTAACATTTGATTTACAGACCCTGGGCACCTCTAGTGCACTTTACTAGGGACTTAACAGTAAAACAAATATGCCAATCATGGAGAACCAATTACGTACAATTTACACGGAGAGGATATGCACTTTAGCACTGGTTAGCAGTGGGAAAGTGCTCAGAGTTCAAAAGCCAACAGCGACAGGTCAGAAAATAATAGGAGGCAGGAGGCAAAAAGACCCTGCATAAGCAAAAGTCCAACACACACCACAATGGCAAGCAAGGCAAAACACAGCTACAGTTCAGTGACAATTCCAAATGGACACTGATCCATATCCCCAAGCCTGTAATAGACTGACCATTAGTTTGAAATTAAGATGCCAGATTCCATGCACATGCACAACATCCAGAGAAAGGAATATTACCCTTGCAAACCCACATACTGTGTTCCCAATGGGACATCATGATTCAATGTACAGCCATGTTGTGTGACAACTACCAGGCCTGACTACTCACTAGGTAGCTGAGTCGAATAGTCAAGTTTCAGATATTAACAGAACCCATCAGCAGTGCCAAATGCACAAATCATTGATGGCAGCACCCTACATGGAATATGGTACACATGTCACAGTCTTGTATGTACCAACCTATGCCATGCAGTATCTGTCATTGAATCATGGTAAGCCACTGTTTGCAGCTCAGAAACAGGGAATCAAACACACTTTCTTCATTGTAATGTGTCTCACTCCATCCATAGGTTACCCTGCCATAGCCACCATGGAGAGGATAGGAGACATTGCCAGCCCTTCACAAGATGAAGGCCCCAGTGAGGACAACAAGCCTGGATGTCTTGACAGTGATGACCTTCATGGCTCATCAGGGACACCTGGCCAGTTGACGACTCCCAGCCTCACCATGCCCACATCATTTCCTCCTACCCCTGTTGCTCTGACATCACAGCCAAGCAAGCACCCCCAAATCTGTGTCTCAAGGACTGTTCAATCTATTGTGTGCCCCACAGTACAGGGACCTGAGTCGGACCTTCACACCCCAGACAATGATGGCCCTGCCTACACTGAGAGTAGGCACACTGTGCCAGGGGCACAGACACCAAGGGGCAGGGGATGTGGGAGGGATGCTGTGGGCCAGAGGATGGGGCACCCAAGGGACTCCACTGACCAGGATACCATCTTCCAAGTCCTGGGAGCATACCAAACTTCCCAGGACATGGTGGGCCAGATCATCACCATATTGGGGGAAAACAAAGTCTGCAGAGGGAATACCACCAGAAGGTCATTCAGCAGTGGCAAGCACACAATGCAACCATGGCCTCCATAGCAGGGGTGCTAAGGGACATGACTAGCACACTGTGTGGTTTTGCAACCCACCTTCAGGCCCCTTCCACTAGCATTGTGACATCTACCCCCTCTACATCAGCGGCAGCTATTGGAATGGAGGCCCTGCCAGGGGAACCCCAAGCCTTAGACACACTTCTCTCTGTATCGGAAGAACCCCCCCTGCAAACGTGGACAGACATCCAGACATACAGCTGAAGCAGATGCCAAGACCAAACCCACTGCCAGAAAGTGAACCTCTCCTCCTTTGTCACCTTTGTGTGCCACTGATATACCCTGTTGACTGCTCTGAGACAGAACTCCATTTTGCCATGGCACAAGGATACTGGACCTGTGTGACCAAGTAGCAGCTACTCTGATCACTCCATCTACCATGACTCCACTCGTCACCTGTTTGTTATGTTGCTCATATTCATTACACTTGTCACAAAACTTAAATGGACAATAAATCACTTTTGGACACAGCTGCTGTATATGTATGCTTAATGATACAACAATAATTGTCCTTCTACCCAACTGTGGTCTGGTAATGCGCCCTGATTCGATCTGACAGTGTAATGGCCATCAGACTGTGGCTCCCTCAGCAGAACACACATGACAACACTAATGTCACTGGACAGATGTCTGAGAGTGAGCTTGAAATCCACAGTAACACCAGGGTCTAGTCTGTGGAGCCATCTGCAATTAGAGTAAGACAGAAAGTACCATCAGGATGGAAGGCATGATGACACAGTAAGCATATATACTGGTAATCAACTTCATGTCTATTGTATAGTAACTCCTAGTCATGGGCACCCAGATTGGACGTATACAGCACCAGTCTCAGGCCCTTCACAAGATCCATTTTATAGGCTATCTATCATGTACACCTCTCAGAACTGTACTCAGTCACCATTGACTACTTACAATGTAAACCTCAAGCCTTAGGACCCACTGATGAAATCCACATCAAGTGGGTGAGAGGAGAAGGGAATAAGAGAATGTAGGTAATCCATTTCAATGCTAGTCAGTCCATGAGATAAGTGAATGTTGGAATCAGTTGCTACAACACATGTTAGAGGTCAACCACTAATTCTGTACACCTTACATTCCATCTAAAAAAATCAGAGGTCTATGGCCTGAATCTCTCTTCCTTCTGAGTGCCCTTTTCTATGCAATCGTTGGTTCTCCGGTGGGGTATGGGCCAATTTTACCCCAAATTAAAACCTGGCGATTACAAAAATTTGAGACCCGACTTTGTGTTCATGTGTAGGAGCAGGGTTTGTGATTAGATATAATGTGTACTGTAGAAGTATTTTATCAAGTCAGGATAGTGAATCCAAAGTTATTTATTGATCCTCATTTCAGAAAAGGTTCATGAACATTTGGGCAGAGAATCAGAGAGCCCAAAGTTCTTTATAGGTGTCCAATTTGAGCAAGGTACATAGACATTTGAACAGAGAGCCAGAGCGTTGACATGTGCTTTGACATGTGTTTTGCCCCCTTTGGTGGGTCGACCTCTGGCTTTTTTAAGGGCTAGTAAATGCCATCAGGGTAGGTTCTTATTTTGGAACACATATTAATTGGTCAGTCTATTCAATCAGTCTGAGAGAGGAGAGTGTATCCCTTGCCAACCAGCCATGGTTCACAGGCCTTGACTTCTTACACTGTTGTTGGCAAGACCGCCACTACATGAGCTGCTGGTCTGTGTACTGCCTCTGTGAGCCATCATGCCATGTCCAGCTGTCTGGCCTTCACACTGGAAGAGCTGGAGAATCAGGTCCCACCCCTGTATGGACAACTATATGGGGTACCAGAGGAGCAGGTGAGTCCAATGGTCAACAGTGTGTGACAGTGAGTCAGCCATGTGAACTGTAGTTGGAGTAGAAGCATGCATGTAGCATACCCTACAGGCGTGAGTGCTGAGAGAATGGGTATGTGTGCTCGCTTGCTGTTACTGTTGTGTAGTATAGACTTCTGTTGGTATGGGGCATGTGTACATGACTTTTTGCTTTTTTCTATGTCATCCATAAGGTGAATGTCCATCAGAAGAAGGGGATCTGGTGTGCGATCACGAAGCAAGTGCGAACCCTGGGGGTCCACAGCTGGCAGAGCACCCATTGTCGGAAGCGGTGGGAGGACCTTAGACACTAGAGCCGGAACACCATGGAGGCCCAGCTGGGGACTGGCCTCCCAACGAGGGAGGGGTGCCAGTCACACCCTGACCTCCAATGGCCCACATTTAGGTGGTGGCCTACCCCGAGGTGGATCGGAGTTTGAGGGCAGCAGAGCAGCCACAAGGGGGTAGGTACTGACCGTTTCCTGGTACTTGGCTCTGGTTGTATGGTGTTTGCTGTCTCACTGTAGCTTCTGTGACAAAGTGGTAGGTGAAGAATATTTGTAGACTAGTGGGAATCAGTTGGTACAACCTTGCCAGTGTAAGAGAGGTGGATCTGGCATCATGGTTAGCTATGTATATGTTTTGGACTCCTGTGTCAAGATATCATTCTGACTGCATGTGGAGATGCTCAAATGTCAATTGCACACCTGTAGCCCTATCCTGCCATTCATATGGATGTGAGTTGGTGTTTCACCATTCCATTGGACTCAAACATGGTTCATCCTTCTGCCTGTGAGCGTTAGTGGCTCTCAGGCATCTGACCACTCCCATCTGTGCTGATCATCTGTTGTATGAACTGGGTGACTCACCTATTTGGTACAGGGTCCAAACATTAACAGTACTGGTACAGGTATGGCCACCATGTAACCCTGCCATCTCATTTACACTACAGATATGCCCTGTGTAGGGCAGTACATACTTGTGTTTATTGTTGTACCCCCATAATCCATTCATCTCCATTCTATGGGGTATGTGAAGGTTGCAATGAAAGGACATACTACTTTGGGTGTCTGGTTTGTGTATTTAGACTTGTCATGCTTTTCCATGGGATTGACATGTGGGCATTTCATCTCTGCCCCAATGGGTTGGGTCTAGGGGAGGTAAGTGCCTTGGCAGAACTAGCCTTTTACAATATGCTATGTAAATGCTATGCGTGGCAATGCCCTACCAATTCCTTTGCAAACTTGGTTATATGCTGCCTACAATATGTTTCAAAGGTTACTTGGGGACACAACGTATGACGTGGGACAATCTTTGCTACACTTGGTATGGCAGATGGGTTTAGCCTGATGAGGATTAGGTATTTCATTACTTATGTGATCATGAAGTAATGGTTTTGTTGTTCCACTACTTCTGAAGCAGATATTTGTTGTAATGGAAATTGTTGTATATGCACTGGCAGTCGTGTCGGTCCATATGGAGATCATGTGTCCATGTCATTTCCATGTGCAACTTGGAGGTAGGTACAGGTAATCACGTCAGGTATGATGTTACTAATGTTGTTTTACTCATGTTGTCAAGTCATGGAACTGTAACAGCAAGTCAGGTGGAATGGTAGGTGGCCTATGAGGTAAATTGTGGTTGCCTAAAATGTAGTTGTTGTGACACTGCACTCAGTGTTTGCCAATAGATGTATAATGTGTGCTATGTAGGCCATTGTAGCTGCACATGCATTTATGCACTAATGCAGTGTATCTGTGTTTTGTTTCAGCAGATATCCCACTGTGAATGTCTGAATGTTATGGCATGCCTGTACTCCAGACATGTATACTACACATCAGTTGTCACTGGTATGGGTGTCCCACTTGTTCTGGCTTCATCAGTTCAGGTACCCATATTGCCATATATGCATATGGGCTCACCCAGCCGTGTGATATGTACGGCAGGTGCTGTGTGGTCTGTGAATAGAGGAGACTACACCATCAGGGGACATTACTAATTGAGATGGACTGGTCAGGTGTTGTTTCAGGACATGCATGATGTGTGGTGATAAGTGACCTGCTCTTCCAATAGGTGCTTGATGCTTGATATTCCTACTCCTGCCGGGGCATGAGTAACATGTTGACATAGCTTTACAGGTGTTATATTCCAGTTGTTCTAACTTACTTGGAATCTGATGTGGGTGTGAGGGATGGCTTAAAGGGGTGGATAATTGTAACATGTTGTGACATGATGTAGGACATGTGTAATGCCAATAGAGATAGCCTAGTCTGGAGATGTTTACCTACAGTTGTGCATGTTTACATGTGTTTATGTAAGGGAAACGATAACCCTTTCTCTCCCTCTCTGTCTCTCCCTCCCTCTTTCTCTATTTCTGTGCATCAGCAGGTGAAGGAGTTGGGGCACAGGCAATTGTGGATGCTGCTGTCCACAGGACCCAGAGCGCTGCGACCAGCGACAGCGAGGGACCCAGTGGCTGGGAAGATGAGAGGAGTGCCACTGAGGACACCCATTCTTCCGCCTCCAGTGCCCACTCCCTGTTGATGGCGGACCCATCTGGGACCACCCCAGCACCATCTTTGTTTGCCACCCCCCTTACTACCACCAACCTCCATGTAGCTTCCCACCCAGTTGTCTGTGCCCGCTCAGCCAGGAGGGTGGGTGTCTCCTTCCCACAGGCACCTCTGTCCCTGCCCCAGTAAACCCTGCTGCCTCAGTGAGGAGTCTATTGATCTCATGAGGTCCATTTCTGTGGGTCAGTCGAGCATCATAAATGCCATCCAGCGACTTGCAACTCAAGTCCAACAGAGCAATGCGTTCCTGGAGGGCATTCAAGGTGCACTGGCTGGCCTACAGAGATCTTTACAGGCTCTGGCCTCCACACTGACGGCAGCAAGTCACCCTTTGTCTTCCGCCCCCCCATACATCTTCCTCTTCCCAATCCCACTTCCCCCTCCCCATCCCAGCCAGAGCACACAGACAGAGAGGCATTCATCCACCTCAACAGCCAAGGATTCCGCAGACAAAAAGAAACACCACAAGACCCACCATCAGCATGCCCACAAACAACACCCACCTGCAGGCACACCAACAACCACTACCTGCACAGACTCCCCCACTACCCCCAGCTTCACAGCTACTACACCGGACACCTGCAGACACCACACCATTATTCACTGATACAGCCACGACTCCTATCGTACCCACAGTCAGCACAATAGCAGACCCTCAGACATCTACCCGAATCACCACATCTGCAGAAACCACAACCACAGACATACCCACGTGCAGTACATCCACCATACCTGCAGTCACCACCCCAACAGACAGTCACCCATCCAGCACAGCAACTCCCAGCTCGTCCACCCCCTCCTCCCAAGACACATAAACACCCACACTCACCTACCCAAAAAGACACCCAGGATTCACAAGCATTCCTCGCACACACATGCACCCAAAGCATCCATCAAGACACTGCCTACAAGCACTCCCTCTCCCTACAGTCCTAAACCCTTTTGCCATGAACGTCCCTGTGTGTCTAAGAAGTTTTTCCTCTCAAAGTTATCCCTTTTCCCTACTCCTCTCCCACCCTGTGTGACCCCCAAGAGATCCTTTTCCCTCCCCACGTCCAGCCCTACCACCTGTAAGTCATCCCCTGTCCCCGCTACTTCCCATGCCCAAGTGTTTCCAGCCCTCCCCTAAACCACGTCCAAAGCCATCCCCTGCCTGTCTGCCCCCTTCATGCCCCTACCTGTGGAGGCAATTTAGCAGTCAGGAGTCAAGTAGGGGCACTTTTATATGGAATCTGTGCATTGTGCACTATCTTGTTTAGACTGGCCTAAGGGCTATTTTGTATTGTACATAGTTCTTAATATATGTATATTTATAAATGTATCTACATACATCTGGGCAGACCAGTTTTTGGTCCCAACGTTACATATTTGTCATGCCTTTCATTCCTCATGCTTGTTATGGTCTTGCCTGCCTTCTTTTGTGTGTGAGTGTGTTTTGTGTGTGTGGTGGTTGTGCTACTAGTTTTGTCTGCGCTTCTTGTGTGGGTGTGTACTTTGTATTTGTCCCGCTGTGATGGCTGGGTATGGTGTGTTGGGCAGGTAAGTGTTTAGGACATTCACTTATGTTTATATTGTGTGTATTGATAGTGTTGGTATTTGTTACTTGGTGTATGGTGTGCCCTTGTGTAGTTGAACTGTGTGCATGCATGTGTGTGCTGATTGGTATGTCAAAACCACTGTGTGGTGTGTTTGCGTGGTGTGACATTTGCCTTGTTGTGCTGTGTGATTGTGTGTATTAGTACAAAGGTGTTGTTACGTTGTGTTGTCTGTATGTATTGTCAGGTGAGGGGTGTTGTGGAGTGTTGACGGTGCGTATGAGGTGTTGCGGTTGTTGTGTAGTAGTGTACTTTGCTGCTTTTGTGGGTTGTTGTGTTTGACAGTCCCAGTGAGGTGTCTGTGGCTGGGTGTGTGTTTTGGTAGTGTGTGTTGGCCGTGCTGTGTGCATGTGGCTGTGTGTGAATGTGCGTTTCAGTGTTGGAGAACTGGATGTGTATGTTCTGTGTGCATCTCGACCTTGGCATTATGCGACAGTGACAGGTAAGTGTGTGCAGGAGCATCAGGAACACATCTAGATCATGTTCAATGGTGGCTCCAAATTGGTATGGCTTCCTAAAGGTGAGTGCCTCCATTTATACTGTTGGTTTCCACCAGGGTTTCCGTGGTGGTGTGACTGTGGTGGAAACCCTGACGCTGTGCAACTTCTTAATCTGTCCATCAGAAACATGGTCTCCGCCAGCCTGAAGGTGCCTCCCACCTTCCATGGTGGCCTGCTGTCTGTACTGGCAGTGTCGGCAGTGAATTGTCTGTCGTGTTAATGGCCATGGTCATAATTTGACCGTCTTCTCCACCAGCATGTTGGCGGTGCGACCACCACGGCCAACACGGCAGTCATGGTACTGCCAAACTCGTAATGACCCCCTAACTTATTGGCTGGAAACTCCAATCGAGCAACAACCACAGTGCTTGTCGGAGTGAACCACAAAAGTCACTCAATTCACCTTTGCTTACCCTCTGGTATCTTGTCACAAACCAGTCAGGCTTAACCTGAAGGCAAAGTGTAAAGTATTTATGCAGCATACTAACATTTATAAAGTGAAATCAAAACATAAGAAACATCCCAAACCAATTTAGAAGACTAGAGTAAATTTTAATAAACATAAAAAGAACCTCTCCAACCATCATGGGGATGGTATACTGAAATCATTGTACATTGATGCACTGCACAACACTTGTAGGTATTTATAGATTACACATAAATTATATATATATATATATTCATATATATATATATATATATATATATATATATTTATATGGGAATTGATATAAACCAAACCCAATGTAGTTGCCCCATTGTATATGAATGGCTCAGAGAGTGCATGGTCTTGTTTGTGTGGACTAAAGTGGTATTTCATAGCCAGGACACCTTGATCTTGGCTTTCAAAGGCAAGGGAGTCTGTTCATTGTTGCCCAAAACACTTCATCTTAAGTTCCTGAGCGTGTGAGTCAAAGCAGTCCTCAGAAGATTTTACAATTTCCTTTATTTTAACAGTGATGAGGGATGTGATCCAATTGCATTTTATTATTTCCTGGAGCTAGAAAATCTGAAACAAAATTCTGTTTAGAAATCACAGGTTTATTTGTTCCACACAGCTTATTTTTGACAGACTTTCAGAACAAGGCTATGCATACCGGAAAGTAAATAGTACAAAAGCTGTGTGGAGAACTCAATTTTACCAAGTCATTGGAACTGATACCTTGCTCAGAAAAAGCGCTTATTTCAGAGAAATTCTATTTAAAAAAAAGGAATATGCAAAATGCAAATTGCATGAGCTGTCTGACAAGTTTAAAAACACCATTATTGCAATAATCAATTTGACGCACTTTACAGATTGTGATAAAAACTGAACCATTCCTGATAATGATTTAAATGAAATGTTGCAGAATGGAATTTACTATTTAACATTGTTTCATCCGGAGAATCTAGAGAATCAACATCCTGGACCTAGTTCTGGAAAAATTTGAGATCAACTATTGTGGGACTTGATCCTTTCTGCAGGGCCATCCCCAAACATTTTGCCTTAACCCTCCTATTGTCTGGACCGATTTGTTTGTCTTTTAGGACTCTGCATACTTTATCACTGCTGCCTCTGCTCTCACCTCCAAACTTGGTAAAATTGGTTTACACCCTAATTTACTTGTAAGATTCTAGTAAAGTGCTACTACATGAACCCCAAGGCTGTTAACTTGTACTAGTGGCACTGCAGCATTTATTTTGCCACACACTTAAGGAGCTTTTTAAGAATATCTCAGGCTTGCCATTGTACAATAAACCTTTTGCAAGGCCTAAACCTTCCTTTTTAATACATATAAGCCATCCCAAGGGTAGTCTCTAAAAGGCCCAAAAGGCAGGGTGGAGCGTATTTAAAATGTTGGACATTCTGGCAGTGAAAAACTTTTAATTTAGTTTTTCACTACTGCAAGACTATACTATCCTCTCCCGTAGGATAACTTTGGGTTACCTTGTTACATGTAATAGGTGATAACTTTCAATTTGATGCTGGTAGGACTATTGAGTTTGGTGTCTAAATAACTGTAATTAAAAACCCACTTTGATGGTAGAGTCGTATTTTAAGCCACAATTCTGAAAATGCTACTTTCAGAAAATTGTATCTCCAGCCTGCATCCTGGGTCAGATGACTAGGTGCAGCTGGCAGTTGGACTGCGTATATTACTCACAGTCAGTGAGACAAAGGGAGATGACTTGAAAGGGGTGGAGCTGTCACCTACCACATTTGCACAACACAAAGACTCTGCCTCAGCATACTCACAAATAGTTTCACATTAGTCTCTTGTGCCCCCAGACAAACCGGGCCACAACTGGGAGGAAGGGAATTCCATACACCTTTGGGGGTGAAAATGTCTAGAAACCCCGCCTGCTTTAAAGCTGGCACCAGAATACATAGTGAATCTTCAATCTCAGCTCTTCAGTACACATGTGGACCTGTGGAAGACAGAGAAGAAGGACTGCTGTATAGGACTGTTGCAAGAAGAACTGCTACTCCGCTGCCCTGCTGCCTCAGTGAGAACAACTGGATCTGCATCTTGAGTCCAGGAGCACCGGAGGGGCTCCAAGGACTAGTTGGCTGGCCTCCTGACCAGCTCTCAGGGATAGGAAAAGCTTGAACCACCTTGAACCCTGCACCAGGACTCTGCCTGCTGTGAGTTGTGCTTCCCCCAAGAGGTGCCACCACAGTCTTGGACCCTTAGAAGTGGGCCTGGTGGTGCTCTGTCAGTATAACTGTGGTCTTTTAGGCAGAACCAATGCAACACAACACATCTCCTCGCAGCTCTGCATCAGGGCCCCTCAGCTCTTCATAACCAGGGCTGTGTGATGCCTCTACATTCTCGTATCACAGACCACAGCTCATCAGAATTGTGGCTACAAAACACATCCTCAATGGGGGTATCACAATATTCTGCAAACATGAGTTAAGGTACTTTAGCAGGCCTAACTTGATCCCTGTATCCAGCCCCTGCTCCATTGCAGCCGGCCTGAACTTGTGACTTTGTCCCGGCCTGGCATGATAAGATAACCTCTGTTGGTGCTTTGTGCTTTTAGGCACTATTTTCACCTAACATTTCAAGTTGAATATTTCCGGTTCTACTTATTGGATTTTTGTTATAATGGAGTAAATTTATTGAAATGTATGCTATTTTTCTACTATGTGTGAGATTTTCAGGTGGTGTGTTTTCACTTAATTTTTCTTTGTGTGCCATCTAAATGCATTGCATATTGCCTCTTAAGTTAAGCCTTACTGCTTTTGTGCCAAGCTACCACAGGGCTCATCACAGATTAATTTGGCGTTTGCTTGTGTTTCACCTTGATGAGAATTGTGGTTGCTGATTAACTGGAGTTTCACCCCCCTTAACCACTAACCCAGATTCCTACACCCTTCCTGAGAAGGACATTTTCCAAAACCAATCAAAAAATGTTGTGCTCTCCCAAATAAAGGTTTAAAGTGTAATTTAGAGGATAAGTATCTACTTTGCACCTTATTACAGAGCCTCAGACAGCTCCACAGTCAGAAACCATTTGCAGACAGCTTGAGACTATTTTGCGTACTCATGTGAAAGGTTTGGAAGACATCCTATTTAAGGTTGACCTGCAACACTGTTTCTTCCCGTTGATGCCTACCATGAAGAGCACAGTGGTCACAAACTGGAAAACTCAGCTGTGACCCCCAAGTGCTTGCAAGAAAAATGCCAGAGTTTCAGGGGCATTGTTTTTTTGTGTTTTAGATATAAACCTCCTCCCTGAGACTTTGATTCTGTAAAACTGAAATATTGCTGACTGGGCTACGATGGCATAATCAGCATTACTTTTTTGCTAAAAGCGGTTGTGCTCTGAATGCATGTTCACCAAAAGTCTCCTTCAGAGAAGAGGGGAATCTATAAATATATTGGTTGCCAGCAGCTTGGTTGCCAATCTATCCCATTCTAAGTGACTTTCTTAATTTCACTGACAGAGTAGATCAGTAATCCAATGACTATAAGATGAAAGTGCCAAACATCACACAGCACATTCTGTGCAGTTCAAACTGCAAGCAAAGCCATGACCAAAAACTGGGCACTGAAATACGTTTAAAGGACTTTGTTACCTTAATGAGCCCACTGAAGCAAAATTGAGAAATCATTTATGGGAATATTCTGACAAATGGCTGAGACCTGCAGTAGAATTGCTGATCTTGGGAATATGTGGGTTAGATTCTTGATTAATATTTTGGAGAAGGGTTCCACCACATTAGTTGTCTCATACCTTACTATGGGATAACCTGGGCTTAACTCCTGATAGTTATATCACAAGAGAAAATACCTTTCACAAAAGAAAAATAATAATAAGTAATACATGTTTTATGTAGGACCCAAACACATTTAAGGAGAAAATACCTAAAGCAATCTAGTAAAAATGAGAAAATAATCAATAAATAAACTGCCCCACAAGACAGGCTATAATTGAATTAGTGAGCAGAGAGATTTGAAGATTTATATTTGAAAAACTAAAAACTCATAGGCAGTTCAAAGCACCAATTCTTGCTTTTGACACAGGACCTGAGCACAATTTAGGCTTACCATATTGGAGCAGGAGTCAGGTTAAAGTAAGTGGGTTGCATTGACTAGAATATTTTACCTTAGAACTTTGTCTTTATTATAAAAGTCAAACTCATACAAAGAAGCTGGGCAGACAACTTTAGCGTGTGATCTCCTTTCACAGACAGATACTCATTTTTGGATTCAAACTGAAGCTTTGGTTGTGCATTAAAATTCAACGTGGACGAAATATGAAAATGTAGTCAAAAACATCATCACCCTACCATAGACAACTTGCTGCCTTTTCATCCTCTATGTTTTAACTCCAGGCTTACTCTATTATTTGAGCTTTTAATCCTTCTGTGGGGCAAAGCTGGATGCCTAGTCCAACCATAGAATGCCAGATGCTTGATATCAGTGGTAGTCTCAAGCTTCCCATTAAAAATCTTCAAGCATGACAAATAAGCTATCTCAGCCTAGACGGCTGTGTCTATTTTGTGAAGCATGCCTTCAGTAAAAGCTCAGAAAATGGTGATGGGGAGAGTTCTAGAGACCAGGGCACTTTATAGCAGTTAAATAAAGGCTGTAAAGAAGAGGTTGAAGAAGTCCTTTTTCAATAGTTGCTAAGAAGTGTGCTCCACTGGGGAATGTCACAACAAACTCCTTTTTTCAGATAATACATGTTAGCAACAAACTGCCACCTCTTATAAAAAGGCCTTAAAGATGCTATCTGATGTGGTTCATAGTCAATTGTAACCTGGCTCATATGCATCTTCAAGACTTCTCTGAGAACTGTCAGTTATTTCCCAACTAGGAGCTGGGGGCAGTAATATCCAAGGAGGCTATGTTTTCTATGAAAAAAAAATGAAATCAGAGGCCCCAGTCTTAGATGAGAAAAAATTAATCTCTTCTTACTAAGAAAGCTGAAAGTGCTAAATAGTTATTGAGAGATCCTGGCATGTAAGGGGAACACACAGAGGGTACTACTACAGTCTGAATTACTAGATTAGGTCAAAGAGGTCATGAACAAATTATACTGTAGGACCTTGATGGAACATTGCTATGTACATATTGAAACGCCAATCTGAAGCTTGATTGTTAACAACCTTCAAATGACTTCCTGTGCACAATGGTGTTTAAAGAGAAGAAGGCAGAAGGGGATGGTGCCCCAGGTCTATTTGTCCACCCACCTTTTGCCTCACCACCACACCTGCTGAATATGCCTGGAGGTGACAAAGATAAAAAAAGATCCTGCATCTTGTTAGACACATTATTATGTCCAACTATTGGGAACTTATACCTTTAAACTATTATTTAAGCAAAACCTTCAAATTATTATTAATCATGTACCTTCGGACACAGTGGATTCTACTCAGTAGTCACACTACATTACTTATACTTCGTGCCTTCTCTGTGTAATGATTATACCTTTTTATATTGCATTACTTATACTGTCTAAAAGAATAGTGTTTACAATAATAGTTATTACATTGCAAATCACATCTTTTGTGAGAACACAGCGAATAGTGCAGTGGCAAGTTATAGTTAATGTATTCAGGCTACCGATTTGAATGCACTATGCATGGAGGTGCACAAGCTAATAATTTAAATGTGGTGAGTGAATTATAAATGAAAGACCATGTTACAATTTACAATTTTTGTGTAGTTTGGTTTGTAGTATAACTATAACTTTAGAATCTGTAATGTTTGTGTATTTTAAGGCTTATTTGTACAGAAAGAATAAGTAAGGTATTCCGCACAATATCAAAGGTTTAACCTTTGTTTTTGTTCATTTAGTTTAATTTTTTGTAATTTTTATCAAAAATGTGTTGCAAATCATAGAGTTTTCTGTCATAGAGTAGAGTGGCAATAATGTGATTGTGGTAGAGTACAGTGCAGGAGAGTGTCATACAGTGTACTGTCATAGAATTGAGTGGAGCACAGTGAAATTTAAAACAGTGTAGTGGTGTTCGGTGGAGTGGTGTAAAGTGGAGTGTTATGGAGTGAGGTGCAGGTAAGTGGGTTACACTGGAGTGGTGTGGAGTAGAGTGGCATATCACAGAGTAGTGTAAAGTGAAGTCTGATAGAGTGGAGTGGCATAGTGTAGAGTGGACTAAATTGTTATATGGTGAAGTGGCGTGTTGTATATTACAGTATAGTCCATTAGAGTGGACAGGAGTACTGTAGAGATAAGGAAAGTAATATAAATGGGATTGGCATCTCGTACAGTACAGTGGAGTGGTGTGTCCTATAGTTTTGGAAGGTGTTGGAGAGGGGAGTATAGAGTTGTTCACTGTAATGTAGGGGCAATGAGTGGAGTACAGTGTTGTATAGTGGCACAGAGTGTAGTATGGACCTGTAGCGTGGAGTGCATAGAATGAGGTACAGTGTGGTAGAGTAGGACAGTGTAGACTAGAGTGTGGTACAGTGCCATGGCATGGGATAAAGTATTGTGCAGTGGAGTGACATAGCAGAGAGATTAGTGTGTTCTAGAGTACAGTGGTGAGGAGTAGAAAGGGGAGGCATAGTCTATAGTAGAGTGAAATGTTGTGGAGTAGACTAGTGTGTTGTAGAGTGTCAGAAAGTGTTGTAAAGTTGAGTAGAGTGTTACAGAGTGGGTTAAAGTGGTGTTCAGTGGAGTTGGGTAGAGTGTGATACAGTATGGTAGAGTAGCCCCATTGCCTGCGATGGACCCACTCCTTTAATATTATTTGAGCCCTGGGAAGGTGGCGGGGTATGGGGGAGCCACACACCCCCCTGCATTCATGTGTTAAAATGTTGCTCCAGGGAGGTGGCGTAGGGGGGCCACACAGCCCCTGCATTACTTTGTTGAAATATTGCCCTGAGGAGGTGGTGGTCCATGGGATGAGGTGGGGCTGCATGGTCCCTGCAAACTATTAATAGTTAGCTCCAAGGAGGTGCAGAACCTGCGGTTCCCCTATTATTGTCATATTATCTTGCCATAGGGAGGTGGTAGTCCCAGGGCACGGGGGCACGCGGCACCCCATAGTTCTCAATCATAGCTTTGGGGAGGTAGTAGTCCCCGGGTATACTAAAAGAACGAGAAGAGGGGCCCCATTCACCACCCTCCAATTACGAGCTGCAATGCCCCTGGCCCACCCGGGGGCAGCAGCATTTAGTAAGCGGAAGACCGTGTATTTTATTTTGATCACAGAGAAATCTAAAGGTCCACACACTGATTCCTCTGTGATTTCAGAAGCAAAATACTTTTTAGCCTTGGGTAAGTCCCAGGGGGACTCCTGGACCGTGTCTAGGGGGCTAGGGTAGACATACCCTTGCCCCTTTTCTTTTTATTTATTTTTTAAACATTTTTTGTGTCTTGGCTGAGGCTGCCAACATTTCTTGCTTGTTTGGCAGCCAATCTGATCTCAGCAGGACATCCCCCTGGACCTGTGGATCTAGATATACACCTTTCCTTTTCCTTTAATATCTCAAAAACTACTGAACAGATTTACACCAAAAGGAAGATTTGGGGACTGAAAGCTTTCTTTTTGCCAAATTTGATGTAATTCAGTCCAGTGTTTCGGGCTGCAGGCGTGTCTAAAGAGTTTATGCTAATTCATGTGGGAAACACACTTTCTTTACCTCCTTACTACCTACTGGGGGTTGCCATCTTTGCTCCCCCATCAAGTCAGGGTGGCCCACCCTGCCAACAACCAGATCTTGTGTTTGTGATGCTTTCTGGGAAGGGTACACAAAGACCAGCTACACCTAATCTTGTGACTGGGAAAGAGGTTGCAGGCACCAAATGGTTAGGAAAGAAAATGCCAACTTTCTAAAAGTGGCATTTTCAAAATTGTGGCTTAAAATCTAACTTTACCATTAAAGGGGATTTAAATTACAACTGTTCAGAAACCAAACATAATACTCCCTCCCGCTCCCAAACAACATTTATCACGTATTAAAAGTAATAAGATAAGCCAATGTTATTCTATAGGAGAGGAAGTCCTTGCAATAGTGAAAAATTAATTTGAGAGATTTTCACTACCAGGACATGCACAACTTAAAACTACATGTCCCACTTTTTAAATACAGCACAATCTGCCCTGTGGGCTTTTTAGGACCTATACAAGAGTTAAATTATATGCATAAAGAACATTTTGGGGCTGGCATAGGTTTATTTCACCAAACTGAATTGGCAGTTTAAACTGCATAAAGCCTGCAATGGCAGACCTGAGACATGTTTAAAAAAGCTACTTAAGTAGGTGTTGCAGGCCCACTAGTAGCATTTACTTTACAGGTCCTAGGTACATTTAACACCACTTTACTAGGAACTTACAAGTAAATTAAATATGCCAATTGGGGGTAAGCCAATTGTACCATGTTGAAAAGAGAGAGCACAAACACTATAGCGGTGGTTATCAGTGGAAAGGTGAACAGTCCTAAAGCAAACAAAAATGAATTCAGAAACAGGAGGAGTGAAGGAAAAATGTTGGGGGGGGGCAAGTACACCAAATACTAAATTTTATCATTCACCATGGAGTGCAAATTGTTGCTAATGAGGACACCTACATATCTATGAGGTCCATCAATGCAGGTATGGAGGTTGCATGGGAGGGCCATGTGTCATGAGGATTTCATCTGAGCATAGCATTATTTTCAGGTTCTCTGCCTGTGTGTTAATGCCTTTTATTCCAGAGTCTCTCATATGGCAATGACCTTTGTTTCTAAAGCAAATAAGAAAAGTAAGGGAGGCAGCCATGCGTGGTTCTTTTATGGATGTCAATGAGTTTTGATAGAAATCCATTGCAATAGATCACAGCTGTAGGGTAGTGATAGATCCATCAAGTCAGTTTCAAGAAGATGGGATTTATGCTAATTAATTCCATCATACAAAATTGTTAGCCCTACCCCACAACATCAAAGACCGTCCCAGAATCAAGAGATAGGGCTGCCTGCTTGGTCATGCTCTATCTAGTGTTCCAAGGAAAATGAGACATGATGTGAAGATGATTGTTGGAGGTCAACTAACAATCCTGACTTGATTTTTGTGAACCGTTAGTGGAATGTAGTTTTTTAGTCTGTTATATACAGGGAGTGCAGAATTATTAGGCAAATGAGTATTTTGACCACATCATCCTCTTTATGCATGTTGTCTTACTCCAAGCTGTATAGGCTCGAAAGCCTACTACCAATTAAGCATATTAGGTGATGTGCATCTCTGTAATGAGAAGGGGTGTGGTCTAATGACATCAACACCCTATATCAGGTGTGCATAATTATTAGGCAACTTCCTTTCCTTTGGCAAAATGGTTCAAAAGAAGGACTTGACAGGCTCAGAAAAGTCAAAAATAGTGAGATATCTTGCAGAGGGATGCAGCACTCTTAAAATTGCAAAGCTTCTGAAGCGTGATCATCGAACAATCAAGCGTTTCATTCATAATAGTCAACAGGGTCGCAAGAAGCGTGTGGAAAAACCAAGGCGCAAAATAACTGCCCATGAACTGAGAAAAGTCAAGCGTGCAGCTGCCACGATGCCACTTGCCACCAGTTTGGCCAAATTTCAGAGCTGCAACATCACTGGAGTGCCCAAAAGCACAAGGTGTGCAATACTCAGAGACATGGCCAAGGTAAGAAAGGCTGAAAGACGACCACCACTGAACAAGACACACAAGCTGAAACGTCAAGACTGGGCCAAGAAATATCTCAAGACTGATTTTTCTAAGGTTTTATGGACTGATGAAATGAGAGTGAGTCTTGATGGGCCAGATGGATGGGCCCGTGGCTGGATTGGTAAAGGGCAGAGAGCTCCAGTCCGACTCAGACGCCAGCAAGGTGGAGGTGGAGTACTGGTTTGGGCTGGTATCATCAAAGATGAGCTTGTGGGGCCTTTTCGGGTTGAGGATGGAGTCAAGCTCAACTCCCAGTCCTACTGCCAGTTCCTGGAAGACACCTTCTTCAAGCAGTGGTACAGGAAGAAGTCTGCATCCTTCAAGAAAAACATGATTTTCATGCAGGACAATGCTCCATCACACGCGTCCAAGTACTCCACAGCGTGGCTGGCAAGAAAGGGTATAAAAGAAGGAAATCTAATGACATGGCCTCCTTGTTCACCTGATCTGAACCCCATTGAGAACCTGTGGTCCATCATCAAATGTGAGATTTACAAGGAGGGAAAACAGTACACCTCTCTGAACAGTGCCTGGGAGGCTGTGGTTGCTGCTGCACGCAATGTTGATGGTGAACATATCAAAACACTGACAGAATCCATGGATGGCAGGCTTTTGAGTGTCCTTGCAAAGAAAGGTGGCTATATTGGTCACTGATTTGTTTTTGTTTTGTTTTTGAATGTCAGAAATGTATATTTGTGAATGTTGAGATGTTATATTGGTTTCACTGGTAATAATTAATAATTGAAATGGGTATATATTTTTTTTTGTTAAGTTGCCTAATAATTATGCACAGTAATAGTCACCTGCACACACAGATATCCCCCTAACATAGCTAAAACTAAAAACAAACTAAAAACTACTTCCAAAAATATTCAGCTTTGATATTAATGAGTTTTTTGGGTTCATTGAGAACATGGTTGTTGTTCAATAATAAAATTAATCCTCAAAAATACAACTTGCCTAATAATTCTGCACTCCCTGTAAGGTTTGACTAAAATCTTCACATCCAAATTTATCAAGGATATCAGCCTGTAATTGTTACTCAGCTTATGTTTTCTGCCCAGTTTGCAAATCAGTAAGATAGATGCTCAGGTGTATAGCTCTGTCTCAGAAATTGCTTCTCTGAACACTTTCCCAAGTAGAGGCATGGAGAGTTTCACAGTGATTCTTTAAGACTTTATTAAGAGCCTCTGTTATTTCCTCATCTGAAATCTCTATATCTGGATCTCCTCTGTTATCTGGCATGCGGCATCTGTTCGGGGGATTGCCAAAGAATCATATTTCTGTACTGATGTTGTTCATGCCTCCTAGGTCTATAAAAGGTAGAGAATTCAGTCACTATATGTCTGGGACAGCTGAGTAAAGTGCCGGATTTGGTTAAGAGGGACGCTATTACGAATTGAGCTAGTCTCTGCTTTAGGTGGTAAGCGAGGACTCAGCCAACCCTTTCCCCATGTTAATGATTGCACCCTTTGATGTGGTGGAGGCCCTACTTCACTTTGTATGTTTAGTATTATGTTCAAAATCTTTTGTTGTGAGGAGAATTAAGTTGGCCCATGAAGTATCAAGATGATAACTACTGCCAGCACCTTTTATGTCTACTTCTAAGGATTGTTTTTGTGAAAAGTCTTTTTTGTTTTCCTCCCCAAAGTCTTTGATCAACAATTCTCTGTGATAGACCTTTCCTGCTGCCCAATGGGTTTGGATGTGTTTACTGTTCCTTCAATCGTACTTAGGTAGTCTTGAGGATAGCCCAGAAATGTATTTTTCTCTCAGGTAATTTGTACCTAAGGACATCCATTTTTCAGGTTTTAAATTTTGAGACTTGTAATTATAAGTCGGTTGTTAGGGAAATGGATGCGTCATCCAAAGCAGGTAGTACCCTGATTTAACAATTCACAACTTTGGGTAGGAGAGAGGCACTTGTCAAAAAGTGGTATATCCTTGATTCTACATTACGGGTACAAGAAAAGAAGATATATTCTATGTCTGTTAGATGGGTGAGTCTCCACATATCTACTGGGGGATGATCATTTAGGAGTTCAAGAAATATTCCTCGTTCGGAATTGTGTCTCATGTCTGGAAGGCCAGACTGGTCAAATACGATTATAAGATTCCAGTCTCCATCTATTATGACTTGTTGATCACTGATTTTCTCTAGTATCCTATTGAGCTTAGAAACAGAAGTCCTTCTTCTCCCTATGGTTGTGTAAATGCAACTCACTACACAGGTGTGGCGCTGGAATCAAATCAAATCATTAACATTTATAAAGCGCGCTACTCACCAGTGCGGGTCTCAAGGCGCTAGGGGAAAGAGGGGGTTACTGCTGCTCGAAAAGCCAGGTCTTTAGGAGTCTCCGGAAAGTGGAGTGGTCCTGGGTGGTCCTGAGGCTGGTGGGGAGGGAGTTCCAGGTCCTGGCCGCCAGGAAGGAGAAAGATCTCCCACCCGCCGTGGAGCGGCGGATGCGAGGGACGGAAGGGAGTGCAAGGCCAGAGGAATGGAGGAGGCGGGTGGGGACGTAGAAGCTGAGGCGTCGGTTGAGGTATTCCGGTCCCTTGTCGTGGAGGGCTTTGTGTGCGTGGGTGAGAAGTCGAAAGGTGATCCTTTTGCTGACTGGGAGCCAATGCAGGTGTCTCAGGTGTGCGGAGATGTGGCTGTTGCGGGTTACGTCGAGGATGAGGCGGGCCGAGGCGTTTTGAATGCGTTGCAGCCGATTTTGGAGTTTGGCTGTGGTTCCAGCGTAGAGGGTGTTGCCGTAGTCCAGGCGGCTCGTGACGAGGGCGCGGGTCACAGTTTTTCTAGTGTCGGCGGGGATCCAGCGGAAGATCTTGCGAAGCATGCGGAGGGTGAGGAAGCAGGCGGAGGACACGGCGTTGACTTGCTTGGTCATGGTGAGAAGAGGGTCCAAGATGAAGCCGAGGTTGCGGGCGTGGTCTGCGGGTGCCGGTGCGGTGCCGAGGGCCGTGGGCCACCAGGAGTCGTCCCAGGCGGACGGGGTGTTGCGGGGATGAGGACTTCCGATTTTTCAGAGTTCAGCTTTAGGCGGCTGAGCCTCATCCAACCTGCGACGTCCTTCATACCCTCTTGTAGGTTGGTCTTGGCGCTGGCGGGGTCCTTAGTGAGGGAGAGTATAAGTTGGGTGTCGTCGGCGTAGGAGGTGATGATGATGTCGTGCTTGCGTACGATGTTGGCGAGGGGGCTCATGTAGACATTGAAGAGTGTCGGGCTGAGTGATGAGCCTTGGGGTACGCCGCAGATGATCTCGGTGGGTACTGAGCGAAACGGAGGGAGGTAAACTCTTTGGGAACGGTTTGAGAGGAAGGAGGCGATCCAGTCCAGGGCCTGGCCTTGGATCCCGGTGGAGCGGAGGCAGGTGATTAGGGTGCGGTGACAGACGGTGTTGAAGGCAGCCGAAAGGTCGAGGAGAATGAGGGCGACTGTTTCACTGTTGTCCATCAGGGTTCTGATGTCGTCTGTGACTGAGATGAGGGCGGTTTCCGTGCTGTGGTTGGTTCGGAATCCGGTTTGTGAAGGGTCGAGCAGGTTGTTGTTTTCCAGGAAGGTGGTCAGCTGTTTGTTGACGGTTTTCTCTATTACCTTGGCTGGGAAAGGCAGGAGAGAGATGGGGTGGAAGTTTTTCAGGTCGCTCGGGTCAGCCGTAGGTTTCTTTAGTAGGGCATTGACTTCAGCGTGTTTCCAGCATTCGGGGAAGGTAGCAGAAGAAAAAGAAGAGTTGATGACGGCCTGGAATGGGAGGTGGGTGAAAATATAGCAGCTCATTGGATCACATCAAGTATTTTGAACAATTGCTGCAAATTGCTTGAGTAGGAAGATTGCCACTCCACCATCTCGGTAAGCCAGGGACATAGCCACATTGGATGTCAATGGTAGGACAGGGCCAGAAGTTGCAATTACTTCCTCCAACCCATCCCTTTGGAGACTGGCAGATTCTGTATGGGACATTTGTGTTTCTTGCAACAGTGCAATATCTGGTTTTTTTTTAAGCCTAAGAATGTCTGAATTTTCTTTCATTGTATATAGCCCATGCTACTATTTATAGATTAAGGGACCATATTAATAAAGGTTTGGTATAGGGAATCTCTGCCTTTTGCAAAAAAACAACGAGCCCCAATATAGCAGGGTTTAGAAGGAACTTGATTAAGGTCTGTAATATAGATTGATGGCCTCTGAGGGTTCTCTGTTTCATATAGAGAAATGTTCTGAAGTAAAACCAAGTTCCTATGAAGAGTCACCTCCTTATTCTTCCATCAGAAAAACTCTGTTAGTGTAAGTAACCCCTGTCACTGTTGTGGCATGCTCTCCATATACTCATAAAGGATGTGGTGAATACAATTGGTCCAAAGTAAACCATTTATGGTGTATGTGTCTCCCTAATTGTTATTTGGGGTGGGAGAAAATTATGTATGGACGTTCCAGTTACATTATCCCATTATATTTGCATCCTAGGGCTTAAGGGGGATATTGATTTATGCTTGTTTCATTAGGGCTGATGTCTGATATGCTTTCCTTCAATAAGAAATTTCTGGGGCATAGTCAATGTGTCGCAAGGTTGTTGCACTTATGGCTGAGGTATGCTTTATGGGACCTCTGATCTACGTTAATGATTTGGTTTCCATCAGAGTTTAGTCCAGTGTATCCAGTAAGTCTTCAAGGAGCCTAGGGTCACAGAATTCCCATGCTATTTCATGAATGGTTAGAATCATTGAGGCTGGTTTCAGAAGGCTGTAGGGGATCTTTTCCATTAGAGGATGGGGCATAATGAGAGGAATTTCATCCATTGAACATGTGTATCAGAGGCAAAATCCATGGAGAAGGCAGTGTACCTCCCTTTCTTGGAAGAGACTGTTTGGTTTTGCTAGATGAAGCATCTTTCTGGTTTGTGAGTGTCTTGGAAGGCAGCCTATGTGCTCCCTCAAGGGGAGGTGCAAATCTGTGGTCAGTATTTCGGGGAGAAAACTTTGTACGAAGTCCTGCATATCGTTATCTTCATTTTGTACTGGGAAGCTGTTCAATCGTATACTCTTCTGTCTACTGTGGCCTTCCAAATCTGTGACCTTTTTTGGAGGTGCTGAGACTCTTTTGTGCATAGAGCCTCATTTAGTTTTGAGTGTCTTCATTTCGGTACAGATATTTTTTATTTCTTTCATCATCCCTGCCATAGACTCCTCCACAGTCTGAATGGAAGAGTTAATGTCTTTCAGTTTCTTCATAAGCACTTCCAGCATTATAGGTTTTGCTTTGAAGGTAATGGACTTAATTTTGTCACCTGCCACAGATTCAGAGAATAAAGACTGTCCAGATACTTTACTCCTTCACATGTATGGAGCTGGAGGGCCATTGTAAGAATTTGTAGGTAGCCTTCCCCAGGTAAAGGAGGACAGAGTTCAGGTAGCTGCTTGACCCAGAAGATTAAACAATCCAGATGCCAACACTGCACAGAATTCCCAGAGTAAGGTCTAATTCTAAGAAGGGGTGCAGTATCGTCCATCCACCAGCAGGTGGAGCTGCCAATGTGTAATGTACAATCTACCTGTTTGCTGTAGATATTTGTATTTCTGCCTCAGCACAATCCATGATGGCCATCACACCTTGTCATTAAGTGATGCCCCAGGTAAATGGTAAGTCCAATATGACCCTATGATTCTGTACAGGAAAATGTACATTGTAGGGTTTGCATGTCACTGCCCTAGTGATGCCCAGCTTGGAGTTGGCTGAAAAGGGGGGCCCTGTCGTCTGTCGTGGAGGAAGCTTACTGATCCGGTATGGAACAGTAGCACCAACAACTCCGTCTCTGTAGCTACTCTGTGCACTACTTTGGGGGTCAGTGTTACCATCTACCTTCTGCAGTCATGAAGCGTCAGCTGCCCTCAGTTACAGTGGAACAGCTATCCAGCTCCACAGGAGGACAATTGGCTGGTGAGTCTGTGTTGCACCAAGGAGACCGCTACATTGCTGTGGGAAGCAGACCCCTGCAAGACAGTGTGTGTTATAGATCCCTGTGTTGAAAATTGAATAGTTTGCAGGAATGCCACAATTGGAGCAATTCAAGGGCCTCTCATCTTTCCAGAGGCCACACTCTGCCTCCCAAGTATTGACTTGTTAAGATAATTTAACAGAAACTTGGAGTTGAAAGAATATGCAATGAAGGTTAATAGCTTACTCCGATCACCACGATTTTTCTTATGGTTTTCTAGTCACAGTTGATGTAAAAAAAATCTAATTAGCAAGATATTGTGTACAAAACAGGTCAGGCACTAGTCTTTCTTGAAAAAAAATAGTGCCTACTCCTTCATTAGAGCCCCCTATTTAATGCAAACAGCAGTTGTAGGCCAGATTGATTCTTCATGACTCTTCCTTTTTAATGTTCACCAAGAAAGTGTTTGCCTCTACAGGATGAGAAAGAGTATATGGTTGCACCCTGTATATCACCTGAAGGAACCCCTATTTCTTTCTTACGGTGTTCAGGATCAAATCAGAGAAAAACAACATTCACTTGTCATTTGACGAACACGTTCTTACTTCCACCTGGCTTTATGCATAATTCCATTTACCATATTCAATACTATATTTTTTGGTTCTGTTGGCACCATTCCTCTCTCCTTGTGAATTTCTCCAGAACCTCGACTACAAACCTAGAATTCTCAGGTTATTTCTGCAGCATATTTTAGAAGCCTGCATCTAAAGCAAATTCTTAAATAGGGTAAAGAGAAAACCATTCAGGTCATCACCTCAAATCTCTTTAGTCTTCCAAATTGTCCTCTCTCTTACTGGCAGGTTACATTCTGTAAAATGTATTTGCATTGAAAGAGTTGGTTTGTCATAACGCTAGGTCTGTTAATTTGTTGTCCATTTACCAATCGTACTCTAGTCCTCTCACCCCTCCACCGGGTGGTTGTGAGAAATAAAAGTGAAAATATAAAAAAAATGAATTTTATTTTCTAGAGATCGTAATTGATGGTGAGGATCACGTCTATTACTAAAATGAGACTGAGATTGCCATTTTTTCTCATTACTCTACCATTACCACTTACAACAGGAATATGAAAATAATCTGATATTTTGTTACCACAGAGAACTGGTGCAATCGACATTTCTGTTCACATATTGAGATACACTATGGTTACTCAATAGCCATCATACCTTTTCAGGATGACTGCATGCAAAACTTGAATTTAGCAAAGTACTTTCACATGGCGTTGACTTTCTAGCATAGTTATTCAAGCCACATACTATGGCGGTCTTTACGAGTCTAGCGGTCTCTTGAGCACCAGACTCACAATGGCGTACGGACCACAGCCAAATGCGGCAGTCCGAAAGCCACATTATGACCGTGGCAGTCGTGTTGGGTCGGACTGCCAGCACCCCCAGGATTAGTCATCCTGGTGGTCTGGCATTCTGGTGGTCATGGCGGTCCTAATCTGCCAGGGCAGCACTGCATGCAGTGCTGCCTAGGGATTATGACTTTGTTCTCCACCAGCGATTTAGTGGCAGTAACACTACCATGAAAAGGCTGGTGGAGAACAGGTGCAGGGGTCCTCAGAGGTGGCCCTCCACTGCCCATGCACTTGACATGGGCAGTGCAGGGGACCTCCTTGCAAACACCGTCACAGTGTTCACTGTTTGCTTTGCAAACAGTAAACATTGCGAGGGTGCTGGTGCACCCTGCATCCTATAGCATTGCCACCGGCTTGATTATGAGCCAGAGACAATGCCTTATGGCCGGTGAATGGAAACTCAGGTTTCGGCCCGCCGACCTAGTGGGAAACTCCTAATGGGCCCGGTGGGGAGGTAGCCTCTATGGCGGCAACCTCTCTGTCGGAGGTTCGGCGGACGGGCAAACCATCCACTGAATTCTTAATCAGGCCCAATGTGTTGATATTGAGATGTAGATTATAATTCGGTCCGACACAGCATCACGTTTAGGTCACTACACTTTACGGTTTTTCCATGGTGAAATCATGAGCCATTTTTATTGCATAAAGAGGAGATGCATGGGTAGGTTGTGAACTTTCCTGCAGGAGATACTCTGTGGGGATGTCTTGCATTTGGATCTACAGATTAATACTTGTGACTGAGATAGGCCTTTTGCTGCAGATAATGTTTTTACTGGATAAGTGTGTGTTGCTGGGACATCTAGTTTATTTTAAGTTTGCAACACTTCCTGGGGTATTTAGTCACAGTTCTTCTGTCTTGCCTGTGCACGGGTAGAAACTTCTGCAACCTTAGGATGTGTCAAAGTGCAGCTGTTTATAAGAGAGGGGAGAATAGTGGCTGGTTGCAGAGAAGGGGATCAGAAAGAAGAGGGTGGTATGGCCCAGCTCCTCCATCTGAAATAACTTGATGTGTTCAGGGTCAAGCAATCTGCAAGAAGTAACAGTTACCTAAAAAGAAATAGGAAGGAGCAATGTCTGTTCTCTTCTACCTTGTTCTTCTAGCTGATCTCAGACTTCAGCACAACAGTTATTGCATACAGTGTCACATACATTTAAACAGTAAGCAAACACAAAATGTTATTTAATTTGTTACACTCAAAGTGGATATTTTGAAAACTCAAACACTAATTAAGAGAGATACTACAAATAAGATGACCTTGCAATATTTTATTTCAATTTGATTGCACAGGAAAATGAACAGATATCAGTCAAATACTATATAGAAACACAACATAGCAAATAGCAGAGTCTCCCTGCTCCATCATAGCTAAAGGGAAATCACTATCTGAAAGCTACGCAATATAATTGAAATCCCACCAGAATACACTCATAACTCCCTCCCCCACTGGGACCCTGGAAGCAGGACTGGACTGAAAGGGGAACTTGTGCACTTCAAAACCACTCTTTGAAGTCTCCCCCACTTCAAAGGCATTTGTGTGTATAGAAACTGGGACTCTGACCCCAACAACTCAGAAACTTCTGAACCTACACCTGCACACTGTCAGAGGAGCTGCCTGGCTTCCCAAAGAACTCATCTAGACTGCTTTGCTGTGAGGACCATGCCACAATCTCCCTCAGTTGGGAAATGACGGGGAAGGTGAGCTGGTGATGCCTGAGGGTGGGTGTGATAAATTCCACCAGATGGGAGTGAAAGAGGTCCCAGTCACTCTGCCAGTCACTGCTCTGAGGGACACTGGGGCTAGCCATACCATGGTGGTGGAGAGACTAGTTTTCCCAAAGCAAAACACTGACCAGGTGTGTAGGGTGACTCCAGCCCATGGGAAGGATTTTTTCCACCCTATGGCCCTGGTATCCCTAGAGTGGGGTGTGGAGGTGACCCAGAGAAGAGGCATAGTTAGTCCCTAGATGCCCATTGACTGCATTCTGGGGAATGAGTTACCTCTGGTGGTAGGAGAACTGAGAGGGGTGACCCCTAAGGGCAACCTGACTGTTTAGTTGTCTGGCAGTACCACTCTCTGGATGAGGGTACGAGAGTCCAGATGTAGGGGCAAGGTGAGGCAAGACTCACCCCTGTCCCCTGTACAGTCTCAGGGTACAGACCCTGGATTGATGGACCAGTGTCAGGATACCAACCCTGAACTGGAGGGAGGTACAGTGGAAGTAGGGTGCAAAAACCCTGGGACTTCTGCACCCCCACTCTGAGACACCTCAGTGGTCAGGAAAACCTCAGGAGCCCATAGAGAACTCTTTAACAGCCCCAATGCTGGAGAAGAAGCTTACCCAATTGCCCCACTCAGGGCCTCCAATTAGCAGTGGATGGCCCGGGGCCTGGCTCTTGACATTGATGGCTGTCAGTGGCCTCTATTGGTTACTGTCACTATGGACAGAATTTTCCCTGGGTTGGGGACAGAAGTCAAACTCAAAGAGTGGAATGGGCCACATCACTTTGTTGGCCATGGTGGTACTATCTGCCTACTGGGATGCATCTGTGAGTAAATTAAGGTTAGGAGCCTCACAGATGGGGTCCACAGATGAGGAGAAGGGTTCCCCATGAGTTAGTTCAGTGTGGCCCCAGATAGTATAGACAGAGGAGCCCCAGTGAGTTCAGAAAGGCAGAGAAGTGGCAATTACCCCTGCAGTGGTGGGCCACTGTCCACGTTCTATCCCGTTAAACAGGTAAGTGCATCAACATATTGATTAGTCTACCCTGGCTTTAGGCTGTAAGGGGGATATGTTGGAAAAAGACCTCTCTGAAGGGTCAACCAAAACATTTTGCCTTCCTCCTCTTCTTTTTCTGATCTCATTTTTGCTGGCTTTAGGACTCTTTTACCACTGCTAACCAGTGCTAAAGTGCATATGCTCTCTCCCTTAAGCAGGTTAACACTGGTTCATCCCCAATTGGCATATTTAATTCACTTATAAGTTCCTGGTAAAGTGCCCTACATGTGCCTAGAGCATGTAAATTAAATGCTGCCAGTGGGCCTGCAGCACTAATTGTGCCACCCACATAATTAGCCCCTTAAGCATGTTTCAGGCTTGCCATTGCAAGGCCTGTGTGTGCAGTTTCACTGCTATTTCGACTTGGCATTTAAAAGTACTTGTCAAGCCTTAAACTCTCCTTTTTCCACTTATAAGTCACCCCTAAGGTAGGCCCTAGGTAACCCATAGGGCAGGATGCTATGTAGGTAAATGACAAGACATATACATATGAGTTTTGTATGTTCTGATAGTGGGAAACCCCTACATTTGTTAGGACTGTCCTCATATACTTTTTGAGTGATGGTTTTAATCTGAAAGGGGTAACCAGGTCATATTTAGTATGGCCAGAATGGTAATAGAAAACACTGCTTATTGGTGAGGTTGGATTCAATATTACTGTTTTAGAAATGGCACTTTTAGAAAATGAGCATTTCTCTGCACTTAAAACCAACTGTGCCTTACAGCATGTCTCTAATCAATGACTTGTCTGTGCTGGTTGACAGCTCCCTTGTGCATTTCGCCCAGACACCCACAAAAAAGGACACTCAGTGGCATCATCTTACATCTGCATACTGAATGGGTCTTCCTGGGCTGGAAGGGTGGAGGGCTTACACTGCCCTCACACAATAGACTGATAACTTCCCCCCCACTGGGACCCTGGCAGACAGAACTAGACTGAAAGGGGAACTAGTGCTATTCAAAACCACTCTTTGAAAAGTCTCCCCCACTTCAAAGGCATTTTTGGGTATATAAACTGGGTCTCTGACCCCACCAACTCAGACACTTCTGGACCTACACCTGCACCCTGCCAGAGGAGCTGCTGGGCTGCCCAAAGAACTCATCTGGACTGCTTTGCTGTGAAAGACTGCTGCCCTGCTGTTGCCCTGATGGCCTCTGACTTTCCTGGAAGGACTCTGCCTGACTGGAAACTCGACGCAGCACCTGCCTTGCAACGTAAAATTCAAAAATGTGCCTACCCGGTTGAAGTACCACCGTTGCCTTATTCCAGTGTGTCAAGGATTTTTGTCTGCATCGTCCCTGGGTGTCAAAATATCCCCACACCACAGTGAGGAAGCAGGACTGGGCCCGAAAAATGACACAAACCCTTGCAACATTGAAAGAAATAATGCACTGACTGTGCTGCATCTGAAAGTTTGATGAAACACCCTATTTGTCCACACATCTCCTTCTCTGCGGTCTCCCTGAGTCGTTATTTTTGACGCATACTTGTATTGTGTGAAACAAAGAGATTACTGTTTTTTTCTAAGGATTAAGACTCTGTTTAACCTTTTAAAAGTGATATTTCAACATGTGCTTATTAAATCTTTGTCATTTATTTTATTCAGATAAATATTATTTATTTTTCTAAACCTTTTTGGTGTAGTTTTGTAGTGTTTTCACTGTCTTACTGTATGATTAATTTCACAAATACTTTACACATTGCCTTCTAAGTTAAGCCTGACTGCCCAGTGCCAAGCTACCAGAGGGTGGGCACAGGATAATTTGGATTGTGTTTGACTTCCACTGACTAGGATTGTGGTCCCATTTGGATAAAGGTGTACACCTCTGCCAACTAGAGACCCCATTTCTAACAATACCATCATGGACCAAAGAATCTTTCAAAGTGCTTGAGAGAAATGCTTCAGTTTGTTCCTTGATCTTCGATATATGTGTGAAAATGTTGTTGTGTAGCCATTTTAGTTATAGCTCCATGCACGTTAGTTTAACATACTAGGCCGCTGTGCACTTTGACCTAGATATATTTTATTCGGCTTCACATTGTTATTTTTACAATAACCAGTTTTACTGTCTTGTTTTATTTTCATCTATCTAACTGTTTTTGTTTAGTTCAACACTGTGTTCTCAAACAAGACATTCTTGATCACTTTGTGCTTCAGTCAAGGCTACAGTTTGGTACATTGCCGGTGAACATGGTAGAAGTTTAGTCATAGAAAATACACATCCTTACATAGGGACATTTTCTTAGAACATCAGCTGTGTTATTGTAAAAACACTACTTAGTCCCATTACACGTTAAGAGGGAGATTCCAGCCAGGGAACCACAACTGTATGCTGATTGCTGAATGCCTCGCTGCAGATGCTAACGCAGACTACAGGCCTTTGCCCATGTATGAGGGTTGATGTCCTCCCGGGGGAACCTGAAAGGCAGAATTAGAGCTTAACATGCTGTGCTCAGATTATGACTTCGATAGGAAATAGTTCATAAATACCAGTGACAATATGATAGCATTATTCTTATGCTTCACTCTCCTCATCACCATTTTAATATTGTCATGTTGTGTGGTCCTGGTTATTGCAGTTCACGCTTTTCTATCTAAAATGCAGTCATTTTATTAAGCCAGTTATTAAAACGTATACTGCTTCTTTTTGTCATTTATACATGAGACCAAATTGTGAATGAGAGAACCGGATGCGACCTGAGTGACCATGACTTCCCTGAGAAGCCTAATATATCATGCGCTCAGCTGCCCAATCATCCCTATTTTCTAGTAGAGATGAGGCACTGCTAGTTAGCCGGAGCAAAACCCGGATTTAGAGCGACAGGTGTCACCCACAGTGGGTCAGACTCAGTCTCCCACAACGTGGGCGATGTTGCTGCTCAAATTCCAATAGTCTCATTAGAATAATGAGAGCCTACGCGACAATGTCACTAAGGCCAACCACACTGATATCAAGAGTTACCATATTTTCTGCATAAGAATCATACGGTTCAAGAGATGACACATTCATTATCATGTTGTTGTCTCTTTCAAAAGCTTCTTGTTGCTCTTGACCGCACACAAATGTAACATTTTCACAACAATGACCTAAGTGATTTAACCAGAACTAGATAATTATGCATAAAGCAAGAATAGTATTGATTTAATCCAATAAATGATCTTAAAGGGTCCTTGTTACCTGTTAGAGGTGCACCACAGATTCTCTTAACAATGTCAAGCTTTGGTAAAATACCTTAAGAGTATACTGTGTGTCCTAAACAATCTACCCATCCTTGTCACCAAATTGTTGTAGTCATATGCTTTTCAGAGCACACAACTAGGATGTGGTAGAATTGTTTCTTTATTCCAACAGAAACAGAACCCACAAGACAAAACAGAGAAATGTGAATCCAATCAGGTTCATCCCAGCTCTGCTCCCAACATTCTGCCACCCAGGGTTTTATTCCCAACACATTTAAATAAACATTCTACAATGGAATACAACAACCCTAGTATTCTACACTGGTACAACAACCAAGGACAGTAGATCAAATATGCCAATCATGTGTAAGCCAATTTTACTGTGTTTTATGGTGTGAGCACAATCACTTTAGCATGGGTTAGCAGTGGTAAAGTGCACAGAGTCCTAAGGCAAGTAAAAACAAAAAAACAAATAGGAGAGTGAAGACAAAAGATTTAATGTAGCTCACTCTAAGGTTGATAGGTCCAACAAGCACAATAAATATTGAAGAAAACACAGAGTTGATTTTATTAAAAAACAGTATACAGACCCGAAAGTTTAGATTACCATCATACCTAATGTTTATCTTAATTATTGGCACAATGGCACATTGAGAAATTCGTAGTAGCAGCCTTATTATTAAATCCTGTAATTCTGAAATATTTTGTTATAATTTTTGCATGACGTGGAGCTTCTTTCACAGCCCTCAGTAGATCTTGCCCTGCAAATTCATTCACTAAACAATTCATGAAGCAACACCTTGTCAAGCATAACCTCCATTTCTTGTAGGATGAGCACAATTTGTGTCATAGGATGAGTGAATTGTGTGTCAAAAGATGAGGGAAACTTGTATCTTGCATGTGTTATGATAGAAAATGGCATATATAAATTGATTAACTTGTATAGAAAATTCATTAATATGCACTAAAAAAGACACTACCTAATGCAGCTAATAGCACAAGTTGGTTTGAAAAAAGACTGACACTTGAATTTTCCTCAGCTTATGTAACTCCCTACCGATTTGTTCTGTTTTAGAGTTCAATGATTACTATTTTATTTGATTTGTTTTCTATTAGTTTCCAGAGAATGCCACTCAATGCTCTGGTCCTGGGGCCAGCACTAATGTTGCTTCAAAGACACATGGAAAAGTAGGATAAGTAGGATGGTACAGTATTGGGAAGGAGGAGTTGGGACAGGGTTCCAACTGCTGCCATGGCCGAGTGGGTCAGGACCCTGAAAAGGTACCGATGAGTTGAAGATTGCAATTTTTTTATACACATTTTTTATAGATTTCAATACAGTACAAAAAGTCACATTTTAGTTATGATATTGCAATCATTAACACCTGCATTTAAAATGTAGCAGGTACAACATCCTCATTGGGCCAGCAGAGCAACCTATAATATTTAGAGCGGCATCCTCTGGCCTCATGTACCGAATTTTCCTATTGGGCACACCAGTCCACCCCGAGATGCCCCTGAGACAGTGTAGAGGGCTCATAAGCTTTCCAGTGGGTCGCTATATCTCGCTTGCCCACCATGGTGGCCATTCCTTCAGTGTTTGATCTGCCCTTGTATCTCCAGCTCCCTCAAAACACCCAAAAGCAACATCAGCGGGGAGAGTTCCACCTCCCATCCCAGTATCACTGAGAGTTCCATAACCACTGCATCCCAATATTGTGTTACGACAGGATAGGATCAAACCACACAGTAGAAGTCTGCAGGAGTTTGGGAGCAATGAGAGCACTCAGGGCAAGAAAGGAGGCCTGCCTTATGCAGTCGGTTGGGAGTGAGATATGCCTAATAAAGATAATATGTTAGTACCAGCCAAAGTCTGGAACATATTGTGATCACTCTGGGGCCATTACTGTGTCATGGTAATCCTCATCCTCCAAATGTTAGCCAACCCTCCCACGGGGTTCTAAGATGGCCCAGTGTGGCAGGGGCATTAATGGTATATCTGTGAGACACCACCCTTCCCCAGTGCACCCGTCAGGAGCTTAGCTTCCACAGGGCTAAATTCAGAGAGTGACGTGCCCTGTAAGATGTGGGCATGCAATGCATGTCACAGTTGCAAATATTTCTGAAATTGTGTCAGGGATAATGTGGATAGTATGTACGTAGCTTGGAGTACCTGAAGGAGGACAATTACATACAATTGCGTATCAGACCAAACATTTCCTAGTTCTGTGATGCCAATGCCATCCCATCAAGTGAAACCTTCCAGAGTGGCCACTTCACTCTGCCATGTGCTCTGCCACGGGGGAGGTTGGTGGGTGAGTTTGGAGAACCCCTCATTGTGAATAAGTGCAGCCCACCAACCAAGGAAGATCATCCAGTCACCTCTAGAATAGCAGCAGGGACAGTCGCACCGTAGAGCATTGCCATGTTTTAATGGAACCCCAATAAGGTCTTAGTTCCACCTTGTAGGCTGGGTTGGACCATCCCCAGTTGTTTATTACCAGGAGCTGCGATGCAAGGTAATACAAATGCAAGTTGACCATACCAAGGCCCCCATCATATGGAGCACATTGACAGATGACAGGCTTAGCGCAGTCTAGAGTTGTGCCAAAGAAAGGATATTGTCATCAAGTCCATCTAGCAAAACCAATGACAGGGCACCACTTGAGGAAACATTTGAAAGAGGTATAAGAACCTTAGCTGCACTATCATTTTGTACAGGGCTATCGGGCCCATCACATTTAATGGGAGAGACTGGCACTTTCTGAGATCTGCCTTGACTCTGAGTCAAAGGAGTAATGTTGACGGACAAGGTCAGGGCTGGATGCATTGACACCGGAATTCCCAGGTAGCAGAAATGTAACCAACACACTGAAGTATTTGTCTGCCACCCAACACAGCTCCCAGAGGGTGACAATGGCACCAAGATCAACTTGGCCAAATTAATATTCAATCCAGATACTTCAGCAAAGACCAGTAGGAGCTGAAGACAATGGGGGCTATTGGTATCAGGGTCCGAGAGGAACAGGAGTACATCATCCACATATATTGCTATACTGTCCTCATGATCCATGTCCCACTCCCAGGCTCAAACCTGTGCAATGCAGTGAACAAAGCAAGCAAAGGGCTTGATTGCCAGTGTGAATAGAAGGGAGAACAAGGGACATCCCTGCTGAGTCTCCTGGCGTATGGGAACCCCTCTGAGGCCACCTCATTAATCTGCACATGTGCAGTAGGGTTATAGTAAAGCACTCAAATAAAGTTTTGGAAGCGGGGACCAACCATGGTCCTCTGGAAAAACCTGGGAGAGGTACCCCCAAGCCACAGTGTCAAATACCTTCTCGAAATCAATGAGAAGCAGAGCTAACTGGGGTGTGAAGAGGTGGCGATGAGCATGGGCTACATGGAGGCATCTTAGGCAGGGCCTGGGGCTCCCGGTGGGCAAAATATGTATTGGTCTGGGTGTATAAGAGTCTGGTGGGAGTTAAGATGTGAGGCCAGGACTGTGACAGAGATTTAGATTTCTACATTAATTAGGGAGATCGGGTAATAGTTTGCCTTTGGTATGACCACAGTGGTTGCCAGGTCAATGTCTCATGGGAAAGAGCCTGTCTCCACTACCTTTTTATAGAGGTCAAGTAAATAGGGTCTGAAGACTACCCTGTATTTGTCATACAACTCCATGTGATACCCATCAGGCTTGGGAGTCTTTCTGGACAACACGGCCTATATAGCAGTTCCAATCTCTTCAACATTATTATTTTTTTTTTAATCTGTTTTATTGTTTTCAACACAAAGCATAAGTTTACAGATACAAAAACTGGGTCGATACATTACATAATTCAGATTCTAGCAGAGCAGCAGTTCACATGTTTACTTATCAAGGCATCTCCCATGCAACGGACAGTACAACCAATATCTAATGACATAATGTATTGCCAGAACACGTGATATTATTAAGTATTATGAGTACATCAAGTCTATTCCTCATGCCCCAGGGTGTGTTAATCACTGCAGCACACTACAAGTATGTATTCCGCTGTGGCCAATTAATCCTCCTTTGTGTCGACATTCAGCTGGTGAAATATGTCAGAAGGACAGTTTTGGCTTCAATAAGGTGTGCTTAATAGTGATGTAATGTAACCTCTTCCCCCATCAGCGTGATGTTCCTCACTTATCTCTGGGAGACGTAACAAATGCAGGTCCTGTGAGTCTTACTTTCATATTGCAGTAATTCATGGGGGTCGCTCATCATTTTTAGCTTCTGATTTAGTCACCAGCGCTTCCCATATGTCATAGCCTGTGTGTGCCTGCCCCCTGTCCCGCAATATTCGCAACACTTGCATTTCCACTCGCGACCAGCGCAGTGTCAGAGCGCGCCAACTAGATATCTCCGGCACTCTAGATGCCTTCCAGTTCATGGCAATCAATCGCTTGTACATGAAGAATGCTGAGTCTGTAAATTTATGAATGTGTTTATGCTTCTTAACTCTAGTTCTTATTCCTAACAGGCAAGATTCCGGTACCGACAGGAACATGTGTTCTGTAATGTAGGTCACCTCTGTTACCACACCAAGCCAGGCCCTCTGCAAGGGACCACAGTCTCAGACCATATGATAAAAGTGTGCTGCATGTAGAACACAATGGGGGCATGCCGATGCGGATGCAAGGTATATGCGCTGAACACGAGACGGGGATAAATACGTCTGGTGTAGAGGAACCTGGGATTCCTTGACACTCTCTGTACCTGCTGAAGGGCCACAGACCATTCCTCCAGGGACAAGGGTTTGGGAGGACTGAGTTCAATCTGTGTCCCGCTACCCCCACACTATCCACAATCACGGTAGTCAGAGCTTTGTATAAATTAGTGATCACTTTTTTCTGGGCACTCTCTGAGAGTAATAAGAGTAGAACAGGAGACGTCTTGGGTTCCTGGTCCCCCTGCAATCATGTCTTTTTAATCAGGTGGCATATACCATAATACGTCATAAATTGTCCTGAACTCATCGAGTACAGATCTTTGATGGCTTCAAAAGACATCAATGTACCATCATCAAAGCAATCACCCACGGTCTCTATTCCTGCTTCCACCCATGGTGTTATGCAATGATGTTTAAATAGCTGTGTGCTTCACAGTATTTGGTCCAGCAGTATGATGGGGGAATACGGGGAGCAACGTTTGCCCCCCTGTATATATTCCGCCAGCAGGCGCGTGCTGCCAGCAATAGGTAGTTGTCATTCACATGATGCACCGTACAACCGGCAAGCGACATTAAGATGGGAACACCTCTCAACTACGCACTCACCCATGTTGCCTCCTGATGATTCAGGCCTGTTCAACCAATATAGTGGTCATTGCAATTGTGCTGCCGCGTAATACTGCTCAAAGTTCGGTGCTCCCAGCCCACCCTCACTTAATGGGTATTAAGAGCGGCTCGGGGCCTATCACGACCCCAGATGAGCTCCAGCAGCATTCTATTAAGGTCACAAAAGAAGGTCTTGGGGATAACTCTAGGTAACGCAGCAAAATAATAAAGGAGCCTTGGTAAAATCAGCATGTTTGCCACTGCCACCCTACCAAGAGGAGAAAGAGGAAGCAAACACCAGAATTGGAGTGAACCTTTCAAAGAGCAGAGTGTCCGTCCTAGGTTGCCATCCCTCATATCATCAGTCTTACGATATATTTGCACTCCCAGATATTTAAAGGTGTCCAAGCACCATCTCATCCTGCTTGGGGGAATTGCTTCCCTTGTCCCCTTAGGCAGTTCCACCATAGGGAACAAGCAGGATTTGGACCAGTTAACCCACAGACCCGAAATTGTTCCATACAAATCCAGCAGGGACATCACGTAAGGAAGGATAGACCAACCCTTCTCTAAGAAAATCAATGCATCATCAGCATATCGCAATATGATGTGATATGTCCCCATACGATATATTTCCCACTGCGCGGCCTTGGCATGAAACTGAGCAGCCAGTGGCTCCATTGCAAGTGCAAATAACAAGGGCAACAGTGGGCATCCCTGTCTAGTTCCTCTCCCTATGGTGAAGCTTTATGATATTATTCCTCCTGTCCTTACCCTAGCTGTTGGGTCAGCATACAGAGTCTGCACCCAACGCACAAAGCCCAGTCCAAGTCCCATACAACGTAGTGTGGCAAACAGGAAATCCCAGCCCAGAGTACCAAATGCCTTTTCTATGTCTAGAGAGACAGCCACATTTCTATATGCTTCTTTAGGGGTATGGCCAATAATGCTTAATAATCATTGGATGTTTAGGAACGTGTTCCATCTGGGTATGAAGCCGCTTTGATCTTCATGAACCAGAGTGTGTATGACCGGAGCGGGCCTATTCGCCAGCATCTTACCTAAGATTTTGCAATCTAAATTCAGGAGGGACAGCGGTCTATACGATTTCACATCCATGGGATCCCGGCCAGGCTTAGGAAGCACTACAATTAACGCCTCTCTCTGGTATGCCGGGAGTAGCCCTCGGGTCCAAGCCTCCTCAAACGTGTACAGCAAAGGACGCAATAGATGGTGAGCATAGGTGGAATAATACTCTATTGGTAGGCCATCCATGCCGGGAGTTTTATTACGAGTTATTTGTGTTATGGCCACAGCAATTTCTTCCGGTTTGAGGGGCTCGTCAAGCACTGCCATATGTGGCACTGACAGTTTCACGAGCGGCGCTTCACTAAGGAAGGACTCCAGCTGCTGGGCATTGCATGCTGGTTGTTGTCGATATAGCCCCACATAGTAATCTTTAAATGTTTTATTAATTGCTTCTTGCGAGGACACCACTGTCACATCAGTCAAACAAATAGCCCAGTAATTCTTAATGCAGGCATTTAAGTCCTCTCTGAATGGAGCATCTAGCAGTGCCTCAGTTCTCAGACGCCAGGTGGGTCTTGCGGAGCGCTTTCTCCCCCATTTGACAGTCAATAGCAAGGGAGAAGGGTCGGACACTGTCCTAGCTAAGTAACCAGAAGTCTTGATCAAAGAGCATATGGAGGGAGTCCCCCATAACAAGTCTATTCTGGTGTGTATGTCATGTAACGAGGAATAGAAGGAGTACTCCCTATGTGTTGGGTGTCCTACGCGCCACATGTCATACACTCCGGTGTCTCTGGCCCAGGCTGTCAGCAAAGTAGAGTTTCGACTGCTCACTGCTCCCTTCAATGGCGGAGATGAACGGTCTACCAACACATCCGGGACGCAATTAAAGTCCCCACCCCATATGGCAGACACAGCCGGGTCAGTCAACAAAGCAGGAGTCAGCGCCTGAAAGAATTCACCTAACGCACTATTAGGGGCATAAATCCCCACTATGGTCAGCGGCTTGCCGTCCAATAGCCCCTCCAACACAATATATCTGCCACCTGCATCCACCCTTTCTTTATGCTACACATAAGGGACCCCCGGCGCTATCCACACCAACACTCCCCTCGCATAAGCAAAAGAGGACGTACCACACACCTGACCACTCCAGCGCTTCCTCAGAGCCTGTAAATCACCACTCAGCAAATGCGTTTCCTGTAGTATGGCAAAATGCATCCCCCAACGTCTGAGACAAGCATTTATACGGTGCTGCCTTCCCGGCATCTCCATTCCGCGTACATTCCATGGTATAATATTATATTCCTGCATTGCACGTGGTCTGTGTGTACCCATAATGTTATAAACAGTGCAGTCATATTCGTCATGTCATATGTTCGGCTCCTAAAGGAAAATGCCCATTCACTGCCCTGGAAAATATATTCACTTATACAAGTTTACTAAGATGTATTGCGACATAATCAAACATATTAAATATAACCCCCTATCCCCCAACAGCAATCTCAAACCCAAAATATGATGGCATTCAGACACACCTGTGATTACCACTAACAACAACAAAAAAAGAACATGTAATGATTGCAAGAAAACGTTTTCCTTGTGGATACCATCTGTGGGGACACGGTGGTGATCATGTGGAGCTCGCCTGGGACCCCTAGTGTTGGATAAAAGGTAAACTGAATATTGCCCACACCAGTCACAGTCACAATATCACACGGTTTCCCCCAGTGTGCGGTGCAAGAGTTTTGCCCATGGATAGATTTTAGGAAACACTTCAATCCCCGCAGCTCATGTCTGCTATATGTGCCTTTCACTGTCCCTCAGTCAGGGGCTTTCAATTTAATGTAACAGAAGCAGCCCAAGTCTCATACCAGGTTATCACAGGACCCAAAAGTGATTATTCAGTTAGCACAGCTCATCTGCGGTACTTGGTGTAACCACTGGTCCCTTCATTACTCCCACAATAGTTGAGTCAGAGCCTCCTGAGTCTGAATACGTGTGCGCCTGCGAACCATCCCAGACCGGCGCAAACAAGTTTTGAGTGTGTATCGTCGCATCCCTGAGTGCCCTAGCTCTTTCCACAGCTGCCTGTGTCTTTGTGGGCTGGGCTCTCGACTTCCTCTTAGACCTCCTTTGAGCAAGTGAAGTCAGCCACTCTCCATCGTCCCTTTCTTCCTCCGAGGGTTGAGCAATTCCCTTGGCATGCATCCATGTCCAGGCATCAGCAGGGGTAGCAAAGATGTGTGTGCGATCCTCCGCAATCACCCGAAGCTTGGCAGGGAAAATCAAGGCATATTTGAAATTGTGCTCACGTAGCCTTTGCTTGACTTTCAAATCGGAATAACGTTGGTGTTGCACTTCTGCAGTGAAGTCTGGATAGGCCGTTATGGAAGCCCCCTCATGCTTCACCGGGCCACTGTCATGTTGCGATCCCTATAATTGAGAAAGTGTGCTATAATCGGGTGAGGAGGCATCCCCGATGCAGGATGTCTGCCCGGTATTCTATGTGCCTGTTCCACAGAGAAGAATTTCGATGTTGCCCCCTTCAGCACCTCACCGACAAGCCATTGCTCCAGAAATAGTTCCACATTGGGCCCTTCCACTCTCTCTGGGAACCCCAGAAATCGCACATTGTTGCGACGAGATCTCCCTTCCGCATCCTCCGCATGCTGTTGTAGAGCTTTCATATCTAAATCTAACCTCTCTTCATGCTTTTGAGTCTCCAACACAGTGGGTTCCATGGTGTCCAGGATAATTTCTGACACCTTCACCCTCTCCGCCAGTTTGTGATGTTCAACCCTAAGGAGGTTGAGATCCTGAGAGACTGTATCTATCCTGTTTTCAAGGGACATCTTGGTGTCCATAATGGCCTTTAATATCTTTTCAAAATGCCCGAGTGTGTTTGCAGGGTGTTTTCCAGGGAGCGCAAGCTCGGCGCATCCGATATCGCATCGGGAAGGTCCACAGTCCCAGAACGCTCTTGGGACTTGACAGTCTTGGTTTTCCCCATCATTCTGGCCGTTCAGAGCGCTGCGTTGGTGGATTTGATTGTCTCCACCTTGCGCCATCACCGCTCAGCACAACATCAATATAAAAGGAGGGATGGGAAGGGAGGGCCCAGTGCTCTCCATTCGTTGCGTATGCTGGTGTCCTGCCGTAAAGGGCCTAGGGCCCGAGCGCTGCACTCACCATCCTCCATATTGCCGCTCTCCAGCTGTTCTCCACTTGGGTGGCGTCCATGGGTAAAAGCGCATTCAGGCGTCCGCTTCAATGCAAAAGATAAAGGGGGAGAGTAATACCTTGGCATGCGAAATGTATATTTTGTTTAAAAATAACACACTACAATATGTAAAGGATTTACACAATTATTTTTTAGAAACATGCACTCGAGTTGATAGAAATCTTTTACTTACACCCAAAAACATTCACAAATAATATACAATATGATTTATTTTAATAATGTCCATCACTGTTGATATTTTATTTTTGCTCAGACATTAAAATGCCTGATTCTGAAATCATGCCTATTGGCTATTTCATTTCTATTGAAAATCGCGCAAGGCATTTTAAAATATCTAACTGACCCTATTCACCTGATAATCAGACTAAATGAATGGATTCGGAAAAATAATGGGTAGAAGAAGGAGATAATTAGACATGCTTCGGAGATAGCACACGGATACATTAGAGAGAAGTGACCCCAATAATCTAAAGTAAAAAGTAAGTGTTACCTAGATTAGCAAGGATAAGAGGTCAATAGAGTGCCAATTTTGATCAGCAGCTGGGAATGAAACTAAACCAGATTGCTTAGTCAACAAATGCCACAAAGTCATAAAAATTCACATTTCTTTTTCATCTCGCTTAGCTTTTGGAATATTTTTTCACACATGAAGAGTGTTTTAGGCTTTACGAATGCTAATGCACTGACAATAGCAGGGAAATGGAATCCTATTAAAACAAAAAAACTGGAGCCCCAATATCATTCTGTGGTTACCAGGAAAATGTTAGTTCCTCTACATTATCTAAAGATCACCACAGAAACACTTAGGCTTGGGTTCTTATTTTTTCCACTTATTGAAGCTGTTCCTCACTTATAGAAATGCTAATACTATACAAATGTGATACTTTGGTCTACCGCCCCCAGGAAATACCTTATCAACATTTGTATCTCTCGCTCTCTCTCTCTCTCTCTATATATATATATACATATATATATATATATATATATATATATACACACACACACATATATATATGTACATATATATATATATGTATGTGTGTGTGTATATATATATATATATATATATATATATATACATATTAGTTAGGACCTAGTTTCCATTGAAAAAGCCTATATCTTTGGCACTGTTAATAATTTTCACTACATTTTCCCCAAAAACTCAACACTCACTTCAGCTGAGAAAATAGGGGGTCCCAAGGCAAGTTTTCCCCATGTTAATTTCCATAGATATTTTGAAGATGACTGCAGCCCAAACTGCTGGACGGATGTACACCAAATTTGGCAGAGCGTTGGCTCTTGGTCCAGGAAGCACCTTTTTTATTATTTGGAGTGAATCCTTTCATTAGTTTTCTAGTTATTAAAAACCAAATTTGTATGTATAGGAACGCAGATCCTCCTCGGATACTCCACGGATTTGGACAAAAAAACAAGGCCCTGATTGGCTTCCTGCAGCCTGATAAAAAAGTTGCAGCTGCCGTTATGTTTCTTGCATTACCTGGTGGGGGAACAGTGAAGAAACATATAAGAGGTCAGGATACAGGTATCTTGACGCCTTAGGACACATAGAGGGGCACCTTAGAGATCCCTCATAGACAAAAAATTGCCAATTTTTTTCACCTAAGTGGATCCTAGAATCCTCCCTGGATCCTCCTTAAATCCAAGAGAAAAGCAAGGCCCTGACTGGCTGGCGGGAACCCAACTGAAATAGTGACATGTGCATTACAAAAACCATTGAAATTCACTTAAAAAACAAAGGTTAGAGGGACATTATAGTTAGGATGATGTTTTACACATACAAAACCATAGAAATTCATCAGTTACAGCTATTCTGGTTATACTCTGTTAAACCTTTGTTTTTTTCATATATATATCCAACTAGTAATCCGTAGATACTTATAGTTAGGACCTAGTTTTCATTGGTATAGCGTTTTTGTTTTGCTAATGACTTTGGCGCGGTTTGACAAATTTTCACAAAATTTTAAAAACTAATTTGGCAGTCAGTTTGACTGCTGTTTAGAAAGTTGTGGGTTGATTTGTCAAGTGGGGGCTTATGAAAAGGGGGTCCATATAGCATTTTCCCCATACAATTTCCACATTGGGATTATAGACACAACTACAGCTTCAGCTGCTGAAAGGAATTCTACCATATTTAGCAGAATGCTAGATCTCGATCCAGAAAGAGTGTTTTTTTTTGTTGTTTTTTTTTAATTTAGTGCATATCCGTTCAGTAGTTTTGGAGTTGTTGAAGAAAAAAGATCTATGAAGATCTAGGGATGCAGAGGGACTGCGGATCAATCAGATTTCTCATCAATAATGTTATTGAAAATATTGCAGTGTTATCAATGATGTTATAGAAGATGTCATGACTGATGTGGAGTAATTAGCAGTGCATGGCAAGGGTGTGAGATATAGTTACCTTACAGCATGAGTTATAGTTTCTTGAGATACATATAACTGTAGCTGCTGAACTTCTATGGTTGCCAAACCCCTCGCTGTGCCAACCCCCTCCTACATGAGTGCCTTACTCCCCCCTACTGCCAATGTGGGGTTGGGAGCAGGATCAAGCAAACTTCCCACGGGCTGACTTTGTAATGTTACAATATGAAGGGTGTTATTTTAAGTAAGGCAGACTTACTGACTTTTCCAAATGGTCAGAATATCAAAATGTGAAAGGATGCCTATTGGCTTTATCAAGAGGCTCTCATATCAGCAGATATAAAGCAGACCTACTGTTTTTTGTAAAAAGAAAAAATCACTGATAATTAAATTAAAATGTATATTTCATTAATTTACATGTTGCAATGTCTATTAGGAGTGATTGCCACAAAACATTTTTTAATAAAGTATTATTTGAAAAGAAAATATTTGATTCTTTCTTTTTTTCAGGCCACAGTATGCATCCTGAAAACAACCACAAGGGGGTCTGCAATCCAGCTGGATAACACAGCTCTCCAGTTTAGGATGTTTTAAAATGTATGATTAGCTCTCTCGGGGTCATGGGTCTAATGACTCAGGAGACTTACTGTTTTTTAATGTACACTGGCAATCCCCATTAACATAAAAAAATATTTTTGATGGAGCCCCTGCCTCTTCATGGAGGACCAAAAGGAGCCAATAAATCTAAAAAACAAGCCATTGCACTATGTGGTGCCCAATGCCAAAGCAGTGAATAAGAATGAACTGCTCCTGCAACTAATTAACTATTGTTTATTCTTTTCTTGTCATTTTAAGTGCCCCTGTCCTGGGTCCTCCGAGAGGCTCTGGGTGGAGAGTCACATGCCCCTCCCCTTTAATTAACATATCGGCCCCAGTGAGTAGAGTCCCTGGGGCTTCAAGGAGGCCAAGAGCGGGGCTGCACACCCCTCTTCCAACTAAAATACATTGTGCTGTCCTGGCCCATGTAATTTTTTTTAAAGCACAAGCTTTTTTAAAAAAAATGTTACCATAGATCCTCTCTTAACTTGCGGTAAAAAATAAAAAATGTTTTTTGGCTGAGAGGGTCCTTCTGGGACCCCTCGCCCACGGCCCTGGAGGGCAGAGTATTCCTTCCCTGCCCCATATCTGTTTCGTTTCTTTAATATATATATTTATATACATATACATATGTACATAACCTTTACTTGCAATACAAGCACCAGACGCTGCTGAAGTCTCTCATTTTCTTTTTCCGTTACTTGTGCTGGGAAAAAAAGGGGCTACTTTTCCTAAAAGCTTTGATGCAACCATTGTAACAGGGTCCACTTACATTAGGGCGTCTCCTGTAACATGGCCATTCTACCTGCATCCTAAAAGGGGTCCTAAAAAGAGAAGAGGGACAAAAGCGTCAGGCAAGGGAAGAAATTGAAGACATGCTATGCATGAGGAGGATAGGAATAGAAGACAGATAAAAAGGGAAATTTACTAGTGAATTGAAATCTGTAGAGGCATGATTGGAGAATGGCAAGGGAAGAGAAGGTTCCACATCCACTGGATGGCATGAAGAGGTTATGCCACATCACGAGCACAATTTCTGAGGATTTTAAGAAGGCAGCCGTATTGAGGAGAATGCCAGGGGTCCAGAAAAATGGACTGAAGACCGGAGATCACTTCGATGCACCGGGTGAAGGCCTCACTCTCACCACAGTCGAGAATGGCTGTCATTTAGCCACTTGAGTGCTGGGCAGGGGAGAGCAGATTTATACGGTGGGCAAGAACATGCTAATAACTACGGATGACGGAGAGGTATTTCAAATTGGATGGTATGGTAGGAGTAAGAAGAGCAGATGGGGCACAGGAAAAGGGGTTTGTGCACATAAGGATAAAGAAGGGGAGGAGTAAATGGGAAGAATGACGGAGGAATGTTTGTGCCTCCTGGAGACAGGGAATTACTGAACAATCAAAAGATCGATAATTTTTTTTTTTTTTAGGAGGGGAAAGGACTGCAGTGTTTTGTTCCGTCGTGTGTGTTTTGTTTTCGCTGAGGTTTCGGTCATATTCTTCCCAATGGTGGAGAGGAATATTAGGATATAGAAGTCCCTAGATTAGAAAGGCGTAAAAGATGAGAAGGGTCTTATTTTTTATTTTCATTTTTATCACCTTAAATAAAAACGACAGATCCAGAACAAAAGAAAATAAAGAACCACAAGAACGAAGATAAGAACAAACTTGACTTTTCTCTTTCATGAACTCTTCCTGGTCATAACCTCATACCTACAGGTGGTTCTGTTTTTTCGGAGGAATACCTGTACCAGAAGAAGAACTGAACATTTTACCTGAAAATTAAAAGAAATCAGGATTTGAAGACGCACAGAGATGAAGTGTTTAATTTGTAATAGAGAACAGTTTTGTAAGATATATAATAAATTGTATTCATTACGATGAAGTCTGCTCGTCCAGTTAAACCCACTTCAAACCCCTGGAATTTAGATAAGAAGCTCAAACTTCTATATCATACTAACTCCACAGCAAAAGGAGCACTATTCAAAGGAGGAAGTCTCCGACAAAGCAAACACTTGCTCCTCGATGAAGTGTCTGGTCTAGAAAGGGCTATGGAAATTCGTTACACAGTGGTTTACCAAAACCTCATCACTCTCCATTAAATGAAGCATTACATGCTGCATCAAAATTGACTTCTTTCAAGGTTAAATGTACTTTGAGTCTTGCTTTTAGTACCTACACTGCTGTTCACTCCTAGTCTTCAAATTACTCAACTGATAAACTGCAATTCCAGTTGTCTTGACATTATCGTCTTTCTGACTTATTCACAAAGGAATTTTGGGGTACAAAAAGTATAACTCCTGCAATTTCTGTTTTACTTACTTGTACTTGTCTTTGTTACAGGGTCCAAAACATATAAAAATCGATGTAAATAGTACCAGTAGAAAGAAATGCACTAGCGCATGCGTCTTGCTTGTGAGACTCTGTTGTACACAGTAAGGGGCTTGTACCATGCCTATTGCTCACCATTTGTTGGCTTACGTGGCACTCTTATTTACAAACTCATAATTCGTCTACTTCAGGCTAGGCATCATTTCCGTTCCTCTCTGTGGTGCAGCGACCAATCACAGATTTATTCAAATTAATCAGTGCCCATCTGCTGCTCCTGAAGTGATCGAGGTACTAATTTGTTCTTTTTATTAAATTATAGTGCACTGCAAGCAGAAGGCTTGTGACTGGCAAAAATCCCCCAGCAGGACAAAGAACACTGCAAAGTTTTTTTTGTTATTTTTCTACCTCTCTTTTATTTTTTGGCAAAGTTGTATTTTCTCACTTTCCACTCATATTTTCTGTTTTTGCTCGTGGGCGCTCTTCTCAATAGATTACCTTGTCTGAAATATTACAATGGATTTTGTTTCTTTACTATGTGTAATTTATGAAAATATGTTTTAACAAATAATAGTGCAGTAAACCTCAATCTCCCCCACTCCATTATGCCCACTACAAGCCACCCCACGCCAATCCACTTCACTCCAATCCAAACCATTCACCACATTGTGGTCCATCACACCCCACTCAAGTCCTCCCAACCCGCGCCAGTCCAATCTGCCCCACTCCAATTCGCCCCACTGTAATTCAAAACAATCTGTCCCACTCCAATCCAAAACAATATGCCCCACTTACATCTACTCCAAACCAATCTGCCCACTTCAATACAAAACAACCTGCCTCAATCCAAAACAGTCTGCCCCACTGCAATCTGCTGCACTCCAATCCAAAACAATCGGAGCCACTCCAATCTTTTTCACTGCAATCCAATACAATGTGCCCCTCCCCAATGCAAAATAATCTGCCCCACTCGGGTCCACCTCACTCCAATCTGCCCCACTGTAATCCGAAACAATCTTTCCCCCTCCAATCTGTCCCACTCCCAGGTGCCCCACTCCAATCCAAAACAATCTGTCCCACTCTAATCCGCCCCACTCGAGTATGCTCCACTCCACTTCAAAACAATGTGTCCCTCTCCGGTTTGCCCCACTTCAATCTACCTCTCTCCAGTCCAAATTATTAAACCCCAATCCACCTCACCCCAATCCAATCCACCCCACTCCATCCAATCCACCCCTCTTCCATCCAGTCCACCCAACACCAACCCAATCCACCTTAATACAATCTGGCCGACACCAACCTAAAAGAATCTCCCCCCATTCCAGTCTGCCCCACTCAGTCCGTAATAATCTACTCCACTCCCATACAAAACAATTTGCCCCACTCTAATCCAAAACAATCTGCCCCACTTCAGTCCAAAACAACCTGCCCGATGCAATCCATTTCAATCTACCCCACTCCAATCTGCCCCACTTTAATTCAAAGTAACCTGCCCCATTCCAGCCTGCACTACTCCATCCTGTCCCACTCCAATCCCAAACAAAACACTCAAATCCAAAACAATCTGTCACCAATCCAATCTAATTTATCTCACTTCATCACAATCCAATCCACTGCACTCAAACCCAATTCACCCCACTCCACTCTTCCACAATCCACCCCACACCAGTCAAGTTCACCCCACTTCAGTCCAATCCAGCCCAATCAAATCTACCCCACTCTAATCCAATACACATCTCCCCAATCCAGTCCACTCCACTACAATCCAATACACCCCAATCCACTCCAGTCCAATCTGCCCCACTCCAGTCCAATCCACCCCACTCCAGTCTAGGCCATCCTACTCCAGTCCAATCCACCCTGCTCCACTCCAATTCATCCCACCCCAAATCAACCAACCCCAATACAACCCACCCTACTCTAGTGCAACCCACTATACTCCAATCCAACCCACACTACTTAAATCCAACCCACGCCACTCCAATCCAACCCACCCAGTACATCAGACCCTACTCCAATCAAACCCACACTACTTAATTCCAATCCACCTCACCCCAATCCAAACCATCCATACCACCCCAGTCCATCTCACTCCAATACAATCAACATTAATCCACCTTTCTCCAGTCCATTTCACCCCATTCCAAACCACTCTACTCACCCCCACTTCAATCCAATCCAGTCCACCCCTCTTCAATCAATCCACCATACAACAATCCAATCCACTCCACACCAATGCAATCTAATCCACCCCACTCCAATCCACCCCAGTCCAATCTACCCACTCTAGTCCAATCCAACACAATCCACTCCACTCCAATCCACCCTAATCTACTCCAATCCACTCACCCCAATCCAGTCCACCCCATCCCAGTTCAATAACCCCCACCCCATCCAAACCACCCCAATCTAACCCACCCAATCCAATCCACCAAACTCCATCCAATCCACCCCACTTCAACATAATCTACCCCACTCTAATCCACCCCTCTCAATCCAATCCACCTCACTTCACTCCACATCACTCCAATTAGATACACCCCAACCTGTCCCACTCCAATCTTGTCGATCCCACCTCAATCCACCCTGCTCCAGTCCATCCCACTCCAATCCACCTCACCCCAGGACAATCCAATCCACCTCACCTTAATGTAATTTCTTGTAAATACACAAAGCAAATTATGCAGATCTCTCACATCTCTAATAAACAAGTGCAATAGAGTTTGTAATCCTAGGAAGAATGATAGAGTACTAAGGGCAAAACAAAGTATAAATACTTGACCTCAAGTTTTATAGAAATGCTTCTTTGTATCCAAATTGTCTTTGATAATTTCTGATGAGAGCCCAATAAGTTTCATAGTCCTGGCAACAAGGTTCCACCTTCAGCAACTAAATATCTTGGTTGATTAGCATGGAACACTCTGAAAAATGAGAAGTATTTTAGGGTTCACAGTTTTCCATTGTGCAAGGTCCAAAACTGAAGCCAGTGAAGGTCACTTGGGGAAAAAAGCTAAATTTCATAGCTGCTGGGGTTGTTTTGCCAGTGAGATAGACTTGCTACCTTGTCACTATCCAAGGTTTTATGTTTGGCTTAATCACATATTTGTTCAAATCCTCCAATTAGACTTGGGTGGAGGCTTCAGATGGATAGGGTTTCATGAGGCTAGATGCTCTTATCAGGAAGTCTAGCTAAACCCATTTCCAGCATGGCAAAAATCTCTGAGTGCGCTACACAACAAGTATTTTTGCCCCCTTGGGTGTATCTTTCTTGAACATGCCTCAGCACCTCATCCTAATCCTCCAGAGGTGGAACAAATGACTAAAATCCTAATTTCTCCAACTGCTGGAAAAGTTATTTCTGGTAGCTCCTGTACCCTCCAAGCCCTCAAGGTAGCCTTGAGACACCAGATGTCCCCCAAAGCCAAAAGGTCCAATCCTCTATGGTCAGGTTGTTGGAGTTAGTAGTTCTTCTATTTTGTATGTCCCTGAATCTGGCAAATAGAATTACACTCACCTGACACTGGAGAGCAGTTCCAGTTTCCAGATGCTAGAAATAGCTAGGAGGCCTGAAGACCTCTTCTCTCTGCATGATCTTCTATCTTCAGTTGCTTTCTTCCCAGATCCAAGGGTGTTCTTTCTGAGGAGTTGATGGTGACATGCCATGCTTAGTTACTTGAAGCTTTTTGGATAATTTGTACACCCAATCCTTTTTAATATATCACCATATGACCAACTCTTTTCACAGCACTTTCCCTTGGCTTTACTGTAAAGATTTCCAGAGCCATAACTCCAAAATAGCTATGCCCTTCTTAAATACTGAGGGGCTCTGGCTCGCCCTTCGTTACACACCTATTGAGAGAAGGTATTCTCCTCTGGTGATGGTCAACAAATGGTGCTATTGTCTGCTAGAAGGCTCGATAAAACACCTGGAATTAACTGGAGAAGATACTAGTAGGCCCATTTGGCATTTCCAAGTCAAACAAGGATGTATGAAGGCTGTCATGTGCTCTGCCTACAGTTCATGTTCCCTCTCAGATGGCTAACCCCTGTTTTGTGGCTGACTATTCACAACACTCCCAACCCATTCTCTTTCTCACTGGACCCAGATGGCAAACCATTATAGTATTTTAGAATGTGTATTGAGCTTCTGAAGAAATGTATATTGAGCTTCTAAATGTGGTGCTACCTGAGAAAGTGGTTCTAAACCCATTCTGGTTCAAGCAACACAATTTATCCTGTTATAAATATTAAAATAGTTTTTTGGAACTACATAGAATAGTCTAAATCATTTTCCATAGACTTTTTGCAGACTGAGGTTCAAAATAAAGAATTTAGGGCCTGATTTAGACCTTGGAGGAGGAGAATACTGTCACAAACGTGATGGATATCCTGTTCCCTGTATTACGATCCCATTATATCTTATGGGGATTGTAATACGGCACACAGAATATCCGTCACATTTGTGACAGAGTATTCCATCCTCCTAGTTCTAAATAATGCCCTTAGTCACAACTAGGCCAGTTCATGAAAAAAACATAGACTAACCTAGACAAAGAAAACAGCTTTTGGGGATTTATTCACTGTTCCCAAAACTGCAGCATAACATTTTTACATATCAAGCTCCCATCCCTGTGGGCTTAGAAGGCAAACATTAGGGTGACTTATTAATATATAAAAATGGTTTTCCACATGCCAAAATCAATTTAGCTTCTCATGCATCACTGTAAAGCTTTAAACCGCGGTCACCCTCCTCCCATATGCCACAGATTTCCTTCCTTATGCCTAGAATTACCTCCTATGAATTAGCAAGAGCATCAATAGCATTTTGCTATGCATACCACCATGCCAAAATGTTACTCAAATATGCCAGTGCCAAGATTTGCCTCCAGTATGACAGTACCAATATTTTACCACAAATGGCCATTATGTCTAATGGCATGCTCACAAGCATAGCACAACACACTCGCATTTACTCACTCACCCTCATTCTCGTTCTCACTCATACTCATCCACTCTCTCACACTCACTCATTAATTCTCATCCACTCTCTTACACTCATTGTTACTCTTTTATTCACACCCACCTTCACCAATTCCTATATTGACTCATTCATACTTACTCACACTCACTTCCTCTCATTCTCACTCACTCTCGCTTATTCTCGCTCACTGTGATTTACTCATCCTCACTCAGTGATGCATTCACTCATCCTCCACTCTAACACAGCCACAAACTAACCAATTTAATGCCCCTATATAAATCCTTAACTCCCAGCACGTGCATATGTGTACTATCCACATGTATCTGCATAGCAAAACACTGTCCAAGACAAATTCATTTAAAAATAATTACACTTGCGAAAATTGTACTTTTTTCAGCAGTGCATTAAGTGCAGCTGACACATTTGTATGAGAGGGTGACATGGGGATCGAAAAACCACTGTGTGTTTAATATTGACCATACATCTTTGGTAAACTCATTTTCTTATATACGATTTCGACTTGTTCCTTTCTGATTTTAATTGAAGGATGATGTGCCTCCTTTCAGAACCAAGAAAGACACCCACATGTGTCTTACGTTGCCCTTCTGGGCTAAAACACAGCAGTTCAAAGACAAAATACTGTCGCTTTTTATTTGATCATTGAGACCGAGCTGCGAGTATTGGCTGAGGGCATCACTCTAATGAGAATAACACGATTATAGAAGTAATCATGAAACAACAGAATCTTAAAAAAGCATTGGCTTGAAGCGCAAGTGTTCAAATAGCGGAACCATCAAACGGTGGGAAGGTAAGGAGGCAGGGTCAGACAGAAAACCTTAAAATAATACAGACTGATAAATAACATCTAAAATAGGCATCCTTAAGCCACTTTTGCAGCCTTTCTCCACACATTCCTACGCATTACACTAATGAAGTACAGGGGTAGTTCTCCAACTAATGACAGCATTTGCTGGTCTAAAGCACAAGCTAAAACGTATCGTTAACTAATGATGATGAATGTAAAAATGAATTAATTTCGAGCACTGTCTACTCGTATTGCCAGTTGTCAATAAATGTCAACTACTCCATCACCACATTGATCTCATAACTCAGTATCGTCCTAAAGAATATACTACTTTGACTGGATACAAATAATACTACTACTACTACTAATAATAATAGTTATTATTATTATTATTATTATTATTATTATTATTACTATAATTTGTTGACACATAAAATATGTCTCATTTACCAGTATTGGCTGGTAGAATTGCAAGTTGTGAAAACAACTCCACCGTGTAATCACACCCTTAACATACACATCTTATTATTTAGCTTCCTTACTAAATGCATACTAAATGCACTAAATTATTATTATTATTATCATTATTATTATTATTATTATTATTATTATTATTTTATTATTACTGCTTGCTGTTATTAATCAAAATGTCAATAATAACAGAATTACCATTCCTTATTTTATTGTTATTATTAGGTGCAGTGGTTGTGGTGGTGTTATTATTGTAATTTTAACGTTATACATCTCATTAATCGAGCTGATGCACACAACTGATCTAACATCTGACCATCCCATCAACCTTCTAGGTGCTCACTGTGTTAATCTACAGATGGCTGAGATTGGAACCTGTAAACTACATTCTACATGTAGTTATTTGTGGTCGGTCCATTCATCTCATGAACAACTTTATGAGAGTATTTATTTTAAAAATATATATTTATACATATTATTCTCTCAATAAACAGACAGCGTCCAAATGTGTTATTTCTTACTGGAACGAGATGATAATCTTGCAGTAGTCTCTCTGAAGCCCTTAATTTGTCTCCCGCTCTAAACCTGAAGGCCCTTGAAAAACATATTATGCTTTCACAACTGTTTTACTTGTGTATGTGGCAAACCACCAAAGTACACCCATATAACTAGCCCACATCCCTTACACTCCATGAAGAGATTGGATATCATAAAACGAACAGATCACTCACCTTGAAACACCCACCTTCTTCATACAAAGAGCTGTCACTCATTCTCAAGCTGTACACTCCAGACCTTAAACAAACACCGGACTAGATATTGCAGGCTAAATCCTTCCTTTCCTTTGAAAAGACTGTAAACTCCTTTTCAGCAAGCATTTATTCAAGAAACTATAACTCTCCCGATCCAATATCTCTCCATTATCATTTCTGGCATCTTGCACCTAAAATAAATGTAGCAGTAGTCTTAAACGGTGAAGAATGTTTTATTTCAATGTTGGTCAACTCCAGTGTCTCCCGCAGCCCTCATCCCCAATTTACGTTGTGTTGTGACTAACACACAGAAGGCAGCAGTGTGAAGAAAAGTGTTATAATTAGTAATGTTATCCCAATTATTTTGCTTTTACAGTTTCTGACTTATTTATTTAGTTATTGATATCCCACTTGGAATGTTCCTGACACCCGTTGTTATTGTAGTTAGTACATTCCATTTAAAGTTCACCTTAGAATGTTGAGATGTCAAGAATTCGAAGACACAGACGAGGAGAGTGGATGGTCAAATAAAGTAATCTCCTTCCCTACTCTCCTGACTTGAGTGATAATTAATAAGAATTATAACAAAAAGTTATTTCAGTGTTGGTCAGCACCAGTTTCTCTCGCAGCCGCTCCAGGCTCAGACAGCAATCCAACTGTCAAACCATGGAATGCACCAGCACACACAAAACATAACTATTCTAATATATAATAATATTCCATCTGTTAGAAAGGGGGTTTCTGGTTGGCTAGTGTATGCAGCTCAGCCAGGCGGAACCCACTAATCTAGTCAGGATGAGTAGGTCACACACCAAGGATAATATGTCCTCACCCCAAGTAGCTTGGCGCTGAGCAGTCAGGCTTACCTCCAGAGGTCATGTGTAAAGCATTTTCACAACACACTCACACCAGTGACACACTAAATGCACCATAAAAGAGACTCCTCACATGATTATATAAAAATATATGCTTCTTCTATTGTAAATATCATAGGTCTACACCACGACATATAACATACAGATAAGACACCAAACACAGTTTTTGTAGTAAAGCTTAGTATCATGATAATGGCTAAGTTGGTATGTGACACATTAGGCTACACCAAGCAATGAACAACCCTTCTGGCAAATCAACATGAACTATGAAAATTGTGAACTTTACGTAAATGCTCTAGTCATACTTGGTATTCTGGACAATGCAAGGTAAAAGCATGTCACATAAAGTAGTGCAGGAAATGCCAGTTTGGTTATAGGGGCAGAAACCACGTAAGACACTAGTTGTCTCCATAAGCACATCAGCTCCAATACGCTTACACGCCTACCAGATGTTGTATGCTATTGAGTGTGTCCGATATAGGGCAATGGAGCCGCTGTGTGCCTATTATCAGTAATACGGTAACCTGGAGGCTTCTATTACAGGATGTACCCTCTGGTCATGTCCTACTCAGTACAGCCAAGTATGGTTCCAAACTAACAACCTTCCTCTGTGTGTGGCTCCCCCAAGGTCAGTCTATAATCGAAGACAAAGGTGTGTGGGGCACACAGGAGACCTGGCTCGGTCCCACGCCTTCCTTTGTAAAAAAAAATAGATAAATATGAAACCGGCTGCCCGGGAGCACAGGGCAGCCATCACTGCCTCAGGGCAGGGTATCTCGATTGAAGGCTTAGAGCCACCCACATGGGAGTGTGGGCTGGCTTTCTGGTTCCCCCAGGCCCTTACCCACCCAACGTACTCCTCGGGGGGTGTCTCTAGTAGGGGGCACTCAGTGACTCCTAGTGCATTTGGTATCCAGCTTGAGTCGTGGGAGTAGGAACCTTGGACACAACAGAGCACTCAGTCCCCCAGCAGCAAAGGGAAGCATGGATCCACTCGCAGTTGCTGCCTCCAGGCTTCGGACAGGATAAGTACATCATATAAGTGGCCTATACCCACTCTGCCTGAGTAAGGGGAAGAGACATCAGCTGCCTCCAGTGCCTTTCCTTCTGGGAGGAACCAGGCTTACAGTTTACCCTGTGCGGCCAACAGGTTTTAATGAAGCGTGTTGTCCGTGCTCTGTGGAAAAAATGCAGCAGACAGTCCCTCAGGGGCACTACGCGGCCTGATCCTGACAAAAACTCCACAGTGCTCTCCACGCACTGGGAGAAGGCAGTGACAGTGTTGCCAGTCGCTGGTGCAAGGGAAGTGTGGAGTGCTCACCAGGCGCTCCTTCAGAGCTACATTTTAGGTTCCAGGGCAAGGCCCTGGGGCATTCAGTCAACCAAGGAGCCATTAAGCCACCATAGCCGCACAGCAGCACCTGGGAAAACAGTAGGGGAAGATGAAAGGCAGGCAGCAAGGGAGCAGAAAGACCTGCACAGCCAGTCCAACAGTACTGATGGTGGTATCTCTTGGCAACAACCCAGTGTCCTTGCAGAAACAGAGTCAGGGAGCAGCTGGCAGCAGGGCAACATGCAGAAAAGCAATCCAGATGAGTCCTTTATGCCACCCAGCAGATACCAGACAGCAGGCTAACAAAAGAAGAGGAGTCACTATAAGTCCTTGTTGGAGGCCAGCAGTCCTTCTGGCAGAGGTTCACTCCCAGTTCCAAAAGTGCTCTAAAATCCGATGTCAAGAGCCCTTCTAGTTATACTCAAAAATGCCTTTGTTCAGAGGATAACTTCAAAGGAGTCATTTCAAGTCCAGCACAACACCCTTTCAACCCAGCCCTGTCTCCAGACATCATTAGAGTGTAATCAGTTCATTGAATGAGGGCAGGACACAGCCTATTGACATGTAAGGTGTGAACAATCCTCCCTCTCTCCAGCACAGGAAGATTATCAGTATTCAGATGCTTCTTCTGTCACACCCAACTCCTCCTCTGTGATGGTTGTCTGGAGAGGATGCACCAAGTGAAGCTGTCACTATGCCCCTCTGCCTGGCTCTGGATTGGAGTCAGGCTGCAAAAGCACTAGAGGCATAAGCACAGAGAAATGTAAAATCCACCTACATCAGTAAGCAGGATTTCTCACTACCATTCCAGACATACCCATGCTACTCCACCTAGAGCTGAAGATACCACTTAGGCATATGTCAGAACATTTCCAATACAATCCTATGAGAGGAGCAGCACTCACAGTAGTGAGAAACTAAATCAGCTGTTTGTAACTACTAAGACATGTTGTACATAAAGAAATATGTCCTACCATTTACATACACAGCACCCTGCCCATTGGGGTATCTAGGGCCTACCTTATGGGTGACTTAGGTGCAGCAAAAAGGAGTTTAGGCATTGACAAGTAGTTTGACTTTTCAAGTCCTGACACAGGATTGAAAGGCTACTTCTGTGGGTGGCACAAGCTGCGCTGCCTGCCCATTAGTAGCATTTAATTTACAGGCCTTGGATATAGTGGATACCACTTTACAAGGGAGTTACTGGTAAATGAAATGTGCCAATCAGGTGTAAGCCAATCATACCAAGTTTAGAAGGGAGAGCAAATGCTCTTTAGCACTGGTCAGCAGTGATAACGTGCTCAGAGTCCTAAAGCCAACAAAAAGAGCATCAGAAAAATGGGAGTAAGGCAAAAAGTTTGGTGATGACCCTGCAAAAAGGGCTAGGTCCAACACCAACATTTCAAGCCCAAGGGCATAACATAGACCCCTCGCCAAACAGATGATATTACACTTTATAGTAAGGCTGAAACATGTTTGTTTTTGGGAGTTCTATATGTTACAAATTTATGCTTGTCTGATCTGTATTTTCTAGTTACTTTACTCTCTTTAATATAGTACACAAGGGTAAATTAGTTCTCTCCAATGTGATGTATTGTTCACATTCTGATATTGTTATTGGCCTATGCTTTATAAAACTGCCAATAAATACAGAATATAAATAAATGTTATCCAGATAGGCTGCACATAATTATCAAATGTTCTCTAGGGTGATCCTGCATAGAGACATCTGAATTTGAGTGCGAGGGAAACTATGCCTTTCCCCAGAGAAGTTCCAATATGTTTAATCCCTGGCCCTAGATAGGCCTGAGCACAGTCAGATTGATTTCTTGACCAGTGACTGTCAAACCGTTTAGCTGCCAGCCACACCTCATCAACTCTTGACCTCTCTCTCACCTGCTATCATGTGGTGCAAAGCTCTACTGCAATTTTTTGGGATAAGGATACTTGCATCATGAGGAGCAGAACATGCACATAGGAAATTGCACATAAGATTGTGCCATACAAATTGCTGGCACATCACCCCCTACATAGACAGCAGTAAATAACTTTTCACCATGCAATTTCCTAATGAAAATTTATGGCCTGACCCTTCAAATCCCTCTATCTTTTAAGACTACTGATTTCAACATCCCTTGAATACACCCTCCCTAGCTCTGAGAAAACACCTAGAAAATAAAAGATCATTTAATCTTGAACATCTCAGGATTTCACCTCCTTATTATCTAACACCTAAAAACACTATTCTCTTATCACATAATCAATATGTAAGCATACGTGCAAAATGAAAACTATGATTGTCCTTTCAAAAACTCCCCTCTACCAGTAGCTGCTCAGGAGGTTGGAGGTAGGAAAAATAAGCTTAACCCTGCAAACATCTGTTCTTTGGCTCCGTTACTATTCTGTATGCCACAGACTTGTTCCATATCTTCTCATGCTCGGGTCATCTAGCATATTAGGGATTTCCGCTGGTTTCATATCTCAAGCATTACAAAGGCCCCAGAGGCTCCTGCAGCAGGAATCGCACACTACCCCATTCAGCGACACTACCCATGTCTCCTAAATAAAATATTGAGTAAAGTATTTACTTTGAATCCACTGATGCTATTTGCCTTGAGACTGGGGCAGATGTGGTTTAATTTTTAATAGTGGACTAGTTTGAAAACAAGCATGTTATTGTTGCATTAAAGTTCCCAATGTGGAGAGTAATGCTTGATGTACCGATCTGAATAGGTAACTGAGGACCTTGATCTACTCTCTTGCTGATCTCCCACGTAGGTAAAAAATCTAGCTGCCTGTGATGAATTGTGGGCTTATCATTGGTAGCGCTCGCACATAGGTCAGCTTCCCTCTAATAATGCATTATGGGGCGAGGGCAGAGAGCCATTGATGAAAATGGCCACCTAATTGGTGAGCTTCGGTGGGCCATGGATTAAAAAGCTGAGCATCTACTGACACAGACTTGCAAAATGTTGTCTCTGACATGTGCACCCAATGGAGGTTCTTGTGGTGCAGCCTTGACCTGGTCTGTGAGTCCATGGGGCATAGATGCCATGGATTTTGGGCTGATATGGTGAGTAGCCTTCCCTGTTACTTTGGTGTTTTGGAGGCCTGGTTCCTGACTGACAGTGGGCTTGAGGCATCTCAGGCCTGTAAGGTTCATTGTCCCCTTGGTGTCCAAATCTGTTGAGCTGCACTGGTGCTGGCAGATGACCAGCTGCTGAGGTTAGTGGGCCTCATGGTGAGCCTGTTGGAGCTGTCCATTTAGGGTCTAATGGAATCTATATGCAGATGCTGCTGTCTCTTTATATCCAGATTTCACCCCATTGATGCAAGAGGCTTGGAAATCATTCCTGCAAGTCACCTGGAATTGACCTGTCATGTGGAGGCCAGGGTCATGATCAGCGGGTGCCACTTGTGGGATTCACTCAGGTGGCACCTCCGTGGGAGGGGGGCACCTCAGCCAGATGAACGCACGACGCCACTGCTGCACGAGGGGGCTCCATGCCCATTGCTGTATCCGGGGGAGTGCAAAGCCACAGTCTCTCAAGTCTCTCCAGTGGATGGTTTGCCCACTGCTCTATCCTGGGGCGTGCAAAGCCACAGTCTCTCACGTTTCTCCAGCGGGTGGTTTGCCCACTGCTCTATCCTGGGGAGTCCAAAGCCACAGTCTCTCAAGTCTCTCCAGTGGGTGGTTTGCCCACTGCTTTATCCTGGGGAGTGCAAAGCCACAGTCTCTCAAGTGGATAACAGTCTCCACTGGTTCTGGAGGGGGCCTGGTGCCCAGAGTGCTTCATCCTGCCAAGGACTGGGGTAGTGGATGTGATACTCCACTGGTTCTGGAGGGGGCTTTTTGCCCAGAGTGCTTCATCCTGCTAAGGACTGGGTTAGTGGATGTCATTCTCCACTGGTTCTAGAGGGGGCATGGTGCACAGAGTGCTTCATCCTGCCAAGGCCTGAGGTAGTTGATGTGATACTCCACTGGTTCTGGAGGGGGCTTTGTGCCCAGAGTGCTTCATCTTGCTAAGGACTGGGTTAGTGGATGTCATTCTCCACTGGTTCTGGAGAGGTCATGGTGCCCAGAGTGCTTCATCCTGCCAAGGACTGAGGTAGTGGATGTGATACTCCACTGGTTCTGGAGGGGGCCTGGTGCCCAGAGTGCTTCATCCTGCCAAGGACTGAGGTAGTGGATGTGATACTCCACTGGTTCTGGAGGGGGCCTGGTGCCCAGAGTGCTTTATCCTGCCAAGGGCTAAGGTAGTGGATGTGATACTCCACTAGTTCTGGAGGGGGCTTTGTGCCCAGAGTGCTTCATCCTGCTAAGGACTGGGTTAGTGGATGTCATTCTCCACTGGTTCTGGAGGGGGCGTGGTGCCCAGAGTTCTCCATGTGCAGTGTGACCGGTACAATTCCCTCACCTGGGTGTGCGTGCCACGAGATTGGCGAGGTTCAGGTAGCATGATACGCCATGGAGGCAGCGACATACCCCACACTGCTGCGGCTCGCATTCCACCTGCAGGTGCAAACAGTGATGGAAGTCATGCCTCATGGAAGCTGCCCAGGGTCCAGGAACTCACCTCCAGCCTCAGATGACTGACCACTGGGGATGGTAGCCATGTCAGTGGTGGTGCCAGTGTCCGAGGACGCCGAGGGGCCGGTGGCGGTGCTTGCAGCGGTGTCTGTGGCGGCGGTGCTTGCGGCAGTGACTGTGGTGGCGGTGCTGGCAGTGGTGCATGGGTCAGCACTTGCTGAGGGACAAAGCAGGATGTCTCCTGCAGCCTCGGATGGCTACCCACTGGGGAAGAGGCTGGGGACTGTCGCTGAGGCTTTGGACGTGCCGGGGCGGTGCAGGTGGCGGAGTCTGTGGCAGCGGTGCTGGCAGCTGTGTCTGTGGCGGCGGTGCATAGGTCAGCACCTGCTGAAGGACAAAGCAGGCCGTCTCCTGCAGCCTTGGATGGCTGCCCACTGGGGAAGAGTCTTGGGATTGTCGCTGAAGCTGTAGATGTGCCTGGAGTGGTGCAGGTGGCGGTGCAGGTAGCGGAGTTTGTGGTGGCGTTGCTGGTGGCTGTGTCTGTGGCGGCGGTGCTGGTGGCAGTGCTGGCGGCACCTGCTGAGGGACAAATCAGGACGTCTCATGCAGCCACACGGCTGCCCACTGGGGAAGAGGCTGGGGACTGTTGCTGAGGCTGTAGACATGCCGGGGGCAGTGCAGGTGGTGGTGCAGGTGGCAGGGCAGCTAGCGGTGTTCGCCACTGTACAGGTTGGTGTGGTCGTGGACAGAAGGTGTGACACTGGTCCCTCAGTCGGTGCCACCATGCCCTCTCAAGGCCTGCCCTTCTGCTTTTGGTCCTTCCCCACCTTTGATGGTGCCACAGTTGTCTTACCACTATCCCCTTTTGTTTTTGCTGAGCCCTTGGTGGCTGGTAGTTTCGGCTTCTCCCTCCGGGATGTGGGCACCTTTTTCACCTTGGCAGGTGGCGGAATGTCCTTGCCCTCGGTACGTGGCACACTGGCAGCCCTGATTGGTGCCGCATTCGATGACCCCGCAGTTGCTGGCACCATTGTGCCTGGGGATGTGGTGGCTGAGGTGCTGGGACCTGGAAAACCTGGCCCTAGGTGAAGGACTGGGGGGAGGTGTAGGGAAGAGGTCAATGTTAGCAAGGAAGAGTTTTTTAGACACACTGGGACGGGAAGATGGAGGGGGTTTGGGAGTGAAGGTAGAGGTAGTGGTTGTAGGAGGTGTACATCTGCTGAATTTGGGTGAAGGTGCATGGGCGGAGGCTGTTGTGAGGTGGATGGCTTTTGGGTGGGTGTGTGCCTGCGTTTGTGTACTTTGGGAGGAGGGCTCACTGACACACTAGAAGAGGACACTGGGGATGTGAGAATGGTAGGTGGGTGGTGAGTGCACGTGAGCTGTGTGTGGAGATGGGCGTGCTGGTGATGGAGGTAGTGGCTGAGGATGTAGTCCATGCAGGTGTGAGTGGAGACGATACAGGGAGGGAGGAGGAAGACGTGGCGGAGGGGGACACAGTGGAGACAGTGGATGTTGGTGTGTCTGCATGGGGATGGTGCTTGTGTGAGTGCCTGCGGGATGTGTGGTGCTTATGTTTGCCATGTCCACTCTTGTGTGTTGATGTGTGTGCATGCTGGTCTGATGGGGTGCTTGGGATAAGCCGAGGTACAGGGGATTGGGTCTGGGTGGAGGAAGTTGGAGGGGGGAGGCTGGACACAGTGCTGAGGCCAGAGCCTGAAATGCTCTCTGTTGGGCTGCCTGCCCAGATTGAATGCCCTCCAGGTATGCATTTGTTTGTTGCAAATGCCTCTCTACACCCTGGATGGCATTCAGAATTGTAGACTGCCCAACAGTGATGGATCTCAGGAGGTCAATAGCCTCCTCACTGAGGGCAGCAGGGCTGACTGGGGCAGGGCCTGAGGTGCCTGGGGCGAAGGAGATGCCCATCCTCCTGGGTGAGCAGGCACGGGTCACACACCGAGGGGCTGCTGGGAGGGCGGTGCTGGTAGGGGGGCTGGTGGCTGTACCTGTTTATGCAGTGGGCACAGAGGTGCCCGCCACCGCAACGGAGCTCCCATCAGAGGAGTTGCTGTCACTGCTGTGCAGCTCCCCTCGCCCTCCGTCCCACTGGTGGCTTCAGACTCCGTTGCTTCACCCTCCAGGGCCAAGTGCGTTGCAGCTCCCTCCTGCTCTGGTGTCAATGCTCCTCCGCCTGATGATGCTATTGCACACAAGAAAAGGGAGATCACAAAAAGGGGGGGGGAGACAGAAGAAAGACATGTTCTTTGCATTCAACACCACTACCGTTGGCAGACACAACACACATGGAGCAGCCCTCTGCACTACGCCATGCACTGACAGTTCCTAGAAATTTCAGCTGACCATGGGGTACGAGGCCTAAGACCAATTTCTGCACACCTGAAAGTCACAGGTGCCTGACTAGGTGTAGATGGCTCTTACCACTGGTGGGGTTGGGGTGCCACATAGCCTGCCTCACAAGGGACCTTGCCTACCAAGTTCGCCCTGGCCTAGGGGAACCCACTGCTCACCTCCCCCACCCAGATACCTCGTAATGCGTGCAGAGTCAGCTGAATGAGAGTGTACTCACCCCCTTGTGGCTGCTGTGATGCCCTCAAGTGCCCATCCAACTCCGGATAGGCCACCGCCAGGATCCGAAACATCATTGGGGTCATGGTGCAATGGGCACCTCTCCCACGTTGGGAGGCCATCCCCAGCAGGCCCTCTACCGTCTTCTTGCTCCAGCGGCGCAGGTCCTCGCATCTTTTACGGCAGTGGGTGCTCCGTCTGTGGTAGGCCCCCTGGGTCCGGACATCTTTGGCAATGGCACGCCAAATACCCTTCTTCTGGTGGGCGCTGACCTAGAGGAATGGTACAGGGGGAAAGGAAATTACTTACCCGTCTGGACTGTCATACTCATTGCCCACCAGTTCCCACCCATGCCCTGACGCACATACACTCACCATACGCACATGCAGGCCTCAGCCCCCCCATGTATCTTCCATCCACACCACTCAAAACAGGCAGTGCCCATGCAGCATGCTCACAATGTAATCACCTGTTTGTCTGGAGGACCGTACAGTTGCGTGCACTGGGGGAGGACCCTATCTAGTTTCTCCAACTTCTCCAAAGTGAAGGCAGGGGCCCTTTCCCCAGACACTGTAGCCATCGTCGCTTCCAGACACAGGTCACAGCAACACTTGCAGTGTAGGTCCTCTCCTGTTGAAGGTCAGGTAACAAGTGAGGAAACAGACAGAAAATGGCGGTCACGTCCACGGCGGTGCGTACCGTCACCACCGGCGTACATCATCATTGGCTCCTGGGACCCATAGGGCCCAATGTTAACCAATGCAGAATTGCGCCGCTATCTTCGACCGCCCACCTCAACGGTGTACAACGCCAGCGCAGTTACCTCATATCCCCTTCCCCCACCTTACAGGTCATACAGCCGCCATTTCAGGAGGCCACATGTGATGCATGTTAACTGCGTCACACCTATCTGGGCCGGGAATATAGACAGATACCGGCACATTGCGGATTAATAACGTTTCTGCAAATAACAAATTGTGATACCTCAGTGTTGGATGACTCTCTGCTCGCTGTTCTCCTCCATAGGGCACGTCTGCTGGGGCAGGTGATGAGATGGCGGCATCCTCCGGTGTACAGACTCCTGGTGGACCTGTCAACAATGGAAGAGAGACACATCCTAGTCACATACAGACTTGATCGTGCAACAATCCAGGAACTGTGTGCCCAGTTGGAGCCAGACCTGATTTCTTCTATCTGCCATCCCACAGGAATCCCCCCTCTAGTGCAGGTCCTGTCTGTACTCCATTTCCTGGCCAGTGGGTCTTTTCAAACAACAGTGGCCATGGCATCAGGGATGTCCCAGCCAATGTTCTCTAAAGTGTTGTCCAGAGTGTTGTCTGCCCTGCTGAAACACATGTGCAGCTACATCATTTTCCCTCAGGTGAAGGATTTGCCCACAGTGAAAGGTGAGTTCTATGCCCTGGGACATATCCCCAACATCATTGGTGCCATTGATGGGACACATGTGGCATTTGTACCCCCCGCAGGAATGAACAGGTGGATAGAAACCGGAAGAGCTACCATTTGATGAATGTGCATATGGTGTGTTTGGTAGACCAGTACATCTCCAACGTCAATGCCAAATATCCTGGCTCTGTGCATGACGCTTACATTTTGAGAAATAGCAGCATCCCTTATGTGATGGGGCAACTTCAGAGGCACCGTGTGTGGCTAATAGGTGAGGGCAAGGTACCAATACAGTTCACATAGGTGTCTGGGTATGGGGCTGTCCCTAAGGGTTAGTGTGTGTCTAACAGATATCCATCGACATTTGCAGGTGACTTTGGTTACCCCAACCTGTCATGGTTACTGACCCCAGTGAGGAATCCAATGACAAGGGCAGAGGGATGTTACAATGAGGCACATGGACAAACTAGGAGGGTGATCAAACGCACCTTCGGCCTCCTGAAGGCCAGATTCCAGTGCTTCCATCTGACAAGTGGCTCCCTATACTGCTCACCGAAGAAGGTGTGCCAGATAATCGTGGGCTGCTGAATGCTGCACAACCTTGCTTTGTGACTGCAGGTGCCTTTTCTGAAGGAGGATGGGCCAGGTAGTGGTCTTGTGGCAGCTATGGAGCCTGTGGACAGTGAAGAAGAGGAGGCAGAAGAAGAGGATATCAACAACTGAAACAACATAATCATGCAATACTTCCAGTGAGACACAGGTAAGAAGATGTAACTGCTTCCCACATCTCATACTGTTGTTAGATATAACATAAGTCTGTAATTTTCACTCAGTGTATGGACCCTGACTTGTCACTTTGACTTTCCATTTCACAGATCTGGGTCCTACTTTGTGCCCTCTGCTCTGTTTACTCCTGGTCTACAGCTGTGTTACATTGGTATGTGAACAAGTAAATTGACATTGCTATATTCCATAGTTATTGCAATTACATATTTGTGAAAGCACAGACTGGCTCCAGATTGTTTTGTGATTGAAGTGTGTTTATTCCTGTGCAAATAAGTGGAGGGTTGTAAAATGGGCTGGGGTAATGGTGGAGGAATGTCCATGGCAGAGTCCAGTCTATTTGTTTCACAGGTGCATTGTCCAAACGGGCATAGGAAGTGGAGCAATGGCAGTTTAGGGATGGACACGGTGACATAGTGGGAGAGAAGGGTGACATTCAGGGAGGTCTTATTTCCTAGCGGGGTCTTGGTTCTCTGTCTTGTTCCTGGATCTCAGGGACCGTTTGCGGGGTGGTTCTTCATCTGCAGGGGGTGGTGTGCTGGTGTCCTGTTGTCCCTGTGGCGGTGCCTCCTGTCCGCTAGTGCCAGCGGAGGTGGAGGGCTGTTCATCGTCCAGGCTAGTGTCAGGGGCCCCTTGTTGTGCCACTGCATCCCTCCTAGTTTTGAGAAGGTCTGCCAGCACCCCTGCAATGGTGACCAGGGTTGTGTTAATGGACTTCAAGTCCTCCCTGATCCCAAGGTAGTGTTCCTCCAGCAGCCGCTGGGTCTCCTGATACTTGGCCAGTACTGTTGCCATGGTCTCCTGGGAATGATGGTAAGCTCCCATGATGATGGGAAGTGCCTCGTGGAGTTTCGGTTCCCTGGGCCTGTCCCCCCGGTCACACAGAAGTCCTCCCAGCTTCCCTGTTATCCTGTGCCTCTGTCCCCTGAACCGTGTGCCCACTGCCACTGCCCCAGGTCCCTGATCATCCTGTGTTAGTGTGGTTCCCTGTGTTCCATTTAGTGGTGGACACACTGCTGATTGACGTGTCCTGGGGACAAAGGGATGGGCCCGCTGGGTGGGTGCTGTTCTGGTGTTTTCTGAGGGGAGGAGGCTCTGTGGTTGCTTGTGACAGTGGCAGGGGAACCGACTGTCCCGAGGTCCCAGATGGGCCGGGCTAGTCATCTTGATCCAGGCGTGCAGAGCTGCTGTCATCCCTGTGGGCCTCTTCTGTGGGTACTGGTTATGTCTGGCACCTCCTGACCGGTGATGTTGGGTCCTGTTGGGGTGTAAATGCATAGTTATTGTATCTGTGTGTGCCGTCGTGTGCAATGGGTGAGTGACCCTCTACTCCAGTGCTTGCATTATTGGCTTGATCCTTGTGTGATTGGTGATTTTGGGGCATGAGTGAGTCTCTGTAGTGGACATTCTTGGGTGATGGGTGTACATGCATTGGTGTTCCATGCAGGGCTTGGTTTTGGGATGTTTGTGTTGTGTTGGCGGGGTATCTGTGGGTTGTTGGGGTGATGGGTGTGAGGGTAAGGGTGGGAGTATGTGATGCCATACAGTTGGGGTGGGGGGATAAGGTAGTAAAGGTTTGCCTTACCAGAGTCCAGTCCTCCTGCTGCTCCTGCGAGGCCCTCAGGATGCAGTATAGCCAAGACCTGCTCCTCCCATGTTGTTAGTTGTGGGGGAGGAGGTGGGAGTCCCCCGCCAGTCCTCTGTACAGCAATCTGGTGTCTGGATACCACGGAACGCACCTTCCCCCATAGGTCGTTCTACCTCTTCCTGATGTCATCCCGTGTTCTTGGATGCTGCCCCCCTGCGTTTACCCTGTCAACAATTCTTCGCCATAGCTCCATCTTCTTTGCAATGGATGTCTGCTGCACCTGTGATCCGAATATCTGTGGCTCTACTCGGACGATTTCCTCCACCATGACCCTGAGCTACTCCTCAGAGAACCTGGGATGTCTTTGAGGTGCCATGATGTGGTGTGGGTAATGTGTGAGGTGGTGTCTGTTGTGATGTGTGAGGGGATGTGTTGGTGTGTGTTGTTTGAGGTGCGTGGATGTTGTGTAAGTGATGGTGTTGTGTGTCTGTGGATGATGGTGTTGTTTTTGGTAGTGTCTCTCTCTGGCCTGCTTTCAAATTTCTGGTAGTAAGGGTTTGTGGGTAATGCGGGTGTGTGTTTTATAGTGGTGTGTGTGTGGGTGTGGTGTGTGTATGTTTATCAGGTGTGTGTATTTTGAATTGTCCAATGTAGTTGTATTTTGTAAATGTGTGTATATTTTGAGCGCGGCGGTGTGTACTGCCAATGGATTACCGCGGTTGAAAGACCGCCGCGTTGATTCGTGATAGTTGGGTATTCTTGTTGGCGTGACGGTGTCGGTTTTGTTATCGCCAGTTTATCACTGACCTTTGGTATGGCGGACTTGTGTGGATGTCTGTATTGTGGGGGATTCCGAGCTGTGGGTCATAATACTTGTAGTGGAATTCCGCGGCCACAGCGGTATGTTGGCGGTCTTCTGCACGGCAGTAAGCGGGATTTACCGCCAGGGTTGTAATGAGGGCATCTATGTCTTATTATCTGTAATAAGTGTAATCGATAGGTTATGATCATTTGGTCAAGATTGTGTCATGGTCTTACTTAGCACCCAGTGGTATGCACACACCCACAGTCGATGGCATAGGGAAAGCAGAGCATAAACAAGCCAGATCAACTTGAATAGGAATCAGGTAGCAACGCGGGTGGAAGACCAGCAGTGTGTCTCTTTTGAACCTCTTCTAAGCAGATATTTCCACCTTTCTTTGAGCTATAAAGGAGAGCCTAAATTTTACAGGTGGCAAAACGGACACTTTAAATGCTAGGAAGGACTGCTCTTTTTTAGAGTGCACCAACAGGCATGGCACTAGAATTACACAAACCAAGCTGAGAATTTCAGAAGTGGAGGGCACACAACAATGGTCCTGGACCACCGTGTCTCAACTCACACAGGAGTCTAGGATGATAAAAGCTAAAAACAAGGACTTGTAAGGGCACTTGTGCTGCAATAATATTTTTATAATGGGGATCCCTTATCCCCCTAATATTCCAAACTTGGGGCTGTCTGTTTAGGTTCTCCTGGAATCTATGTGCAGATGCCAGTGTTTTTTCTATCCAGGTTTCATTCCATTGTTGCAAGAGGATCTGAAATCATTCCTGGAAGTCAAGAAAAGATTGAGAACCAAGGTTGTCAAATACTCAATGCTTTTTCCAGCCAAGCTCCTAATGTTACATAATGGGAAATGCACTTCTTCACCCAACTGGATGTCGCAGTGGAATTGATAGAACTCCATGTGCCGTGCCAGAGGGAAACCTAGTCAGTTCCTGGTGATTCTGCTTCCTCCAGAAGCAGCTGTGTGTGAAGACCTTCAACTCTCAGCGACAACAACTAACTTGCTTGTTTTGTTATGACTCTGGGCAATGCAAGGGCCACAGGCTATTGGTTTAAACATGTGCTCTCTGGTGATTCATAACCTGTTGCGGGAATGCCCTGCCGGATAAAAAAATAAAATCTTTCTTTACAACTGTGGTGATCAGATGGTACCATTGACTACTATTATGTAAAGCTCCTCACTTTCCCAAGGCCTGTCTGCCTTCTATAAGGCAAATGGTAAACGTCATTTCTTACATTTACTATCGGCCTATCAGGTCAAGATCCGAGCAACTCTTTTATATGCGATAGAGTGTATTGATATAACCAAATGGGATTTTTTGGACAAGACATAAGGCCGCATTTTGAGACGCATGGTCTCTTGTAATCATGCAGTCTCAGGGGCAGCACTACATCTTGAATTTGGCATAAGGAATATCTTTGTGCATGGCCTTGTGACAGTGATAAGAAGGGCGCATAACCTCATGCATAGTGAGGAAAGTACATTGAGAAACCTGGCCTACAGTGAGATATTTAACAATCTGAGGGAAAAAATCTGTTTTTTTCAGAAACTACACCAAAGCTATTCGGCTCTTAGAGCTGGACTTAGACATTTGTCCTTCAATTCCCCATGTATCGCAAAAAAAAATATATAAAGGAAATGTCATGGTCCAAAGACTTCTTGTTGGACATGGATGTGTGTCGCCAAAGAAGAGGCATAGAGAAGTTAACTAACTCCGTGACTATGAAAATGGTGCAGCCCTATTTGACCTGGAATTTAAATCATGGGGTGAGGCGACTGTGTATCCTGCTTAGACTTAATAGATTGCCACTGAGAGATCTTGCCTCTAGTTGGGATGGCTCGTCTAGCATTTGTGATCTGTGTCAAGGTGGAGTACAATCTCTCTCACACGTTCTGTTTGTCTGTCTGGCTCTAGCCGCTCCAAGGAAACTTTGGTTGAAACCACTCTTCTTGCGGCTTAATACTAGATCTCACAGAGAGGTGTTGGATTCATGTTACACCCCCCCACAATGAAAGATTTTGTTAAAGGATATTTAAGTTTTTCCAATCTTTTTTGCAGATATTTTGAATTTCTGAGTTTTATTTAAAAAAAAAGTATTATTTTATTATGTATTTATAGGATTTGCCCCTTTTAAGAAATGTATATTATCTTATGTTGAACTTTTATGATGTTGTATCATCACTCCTGTGGCTCTCCTTGGAGTTCTGAAACATGATAATAAATCAATTGAATTGCAAAAAATTTAATTGACTACTATTATGATATCTCCTCAGATTTCAGACAACTCACTGACCAGTTCTGACTTGGTAGGCTTTGGAATGACTACTTAAATAACTACTTTATAGGATCACATGCCCCTGTGACTTACGCTATATTGGAATTACTACGAGACCAGTAAAGGTCAGGATTAACGAGCACCGTAGTAGCATTAGATGTGGACGCCTCACCACCAAACTCAGTAGTCACTATCTGATGATATGTGGTGGGTTGTCCTGGATACTCCTAAACCTACCTCTAAGTCTCTATTAGAAATGGAACATCGCTGGGTGTTCAACTTGGGGACCTACGTCCATGGCCTGAATGATGATATACCTTGGATGAGTTTCCTCAACATTACTTGGTGGGTCCCCTAACACTTGAGAGATTAGCCCTTGACAGTTTGTTACCTGTTCATTCTAGCCAGTTGAGCTAACTAACGATGACCTATCTAGGCCATTTCAAACTTTTTGAGGTTTTCCCTACATGACTTCCACATAGTTATTTTGGCAGTGGATTGCAAACATTTTTTTTTTCTTTTTTTTTCTTTGTCCAATTTACATATACACTTCAGAGCACTAATTCAAATGTGCCCCCGAAGCACATTATTATGCACGTCCTACATTACTTCCACATAGTTATTGTGTCAGTGGATTATCAACAAAAGTTTAATATATATATATTTTTTTAATTTTGTCTGACTTACACACAAACTTTAGAATACTCATACAAATATGTGCCTCTGATGTACATTATTTTATACATCGCACTCTGATCCTCGAACAATGAGTTGTTTTCCTTTTTTCTTTTGACGTGATGCAAACAACGATAGTCCGTCATTTGTTTCCGTTGTTTCTATTGGGATACACAGTCTTCTTTCTCTTTCCGGATGCTTTTATACTGACAAGCCCCTCCAGTCATTGGTTGTCCGTGCCTTGACCTTACTATTTGAGCTGCGTTCTCCTCTTGCTTTTCGGGAACGCAGCCCGGGGTACGTCTCCGGCTACAGACTGTCTATCGAGATGTGAGTAATACTGCTCCCACGGGGTGCTCTCCTCCTTTTTGTTTACTGCTGAGACCAACTGTACTTTGTCTATTTAGACTTTTCTTTTGTTCGCACAAAGGTAGAGGATGAAACGCTTCGGTCCTCCGAGGCATTTTTGCATTTTTTTTGTTTGTCTTATTATATAAACATATTTTACTGGGTCGCTGGTTTTTCAGCCTCAATTGTGACAGATTTTTCTCAGAGATATATCCCCAAGTTAAATACCATGCTAAGATCAGGCTTTGTTTGTATTTGTTTCATTTCTGTATGTAAGCTGGCACAATCTGTACACCTATAGTACTTTGATGTTGGGTATAAAAGTGGGGGCCAATACAGTGATTTGCTTAACTTACCATATTTCAACAATCAACATCATCACTGAGTACCACGTCACTTTTTCTTCTTTTCAAACACATTCAATGTATTTTTGTCTTTGTTGATTGACCTTAAAACTGTGTTGTCCATATGTTTTGTATTTCTTCCACAGGTCTTCTTCTTATCTCATCTATTAGATGGGTGATTGGTCTGAGTAAGTTTACTCATGTCCTTTGTCTGTTTTTTTTTTTTGCACACACAAAGCTTTTTACAAAAACTCAATTCAGTTTTCACTTTAGCATAGGAGCAGATTTTGGTATAAAGTCCCGAAGAAGCACCAATTGATCCATTGGGACTGTGTGAGGTGCAAAACATGTTGACCTTTTTTAGTGGTCGAAGTCAGTACCTTCCTCTACTTTTTTGGTAGAGTGTGGGAACATTATTTCCCTTTCATTCTATAGAGTTTTTAACCTTGACTGGTACCCTGCCTTAATCAATAAAGTAGGTCTTTGGAAGCGCCAGAGTCAATTTTAAATTCAGTTTTTTTCTCCAGCTCCTCCTTTTTTTGCCGGTAGGTTTAAATCTACTCCTACTCTCTTTAAAGAGTGGCATGGATTATTAGTAAAGATCTCCGGCAAAGAGCCACTTTGAGGGGCCCGTCAGACATTGCAGCGCCGGTCTGACGAGGAGCTAGCCCTATGATGAAGCATGACATCTAAATTGATGTGTGAGGGCCTCTGCTTCTAAACATAGAAGTGCCTAGTGGGTTTTTGACATCCTTCTGGAACAGTGTATATTTATTTTATTTAACTTGACAGTTAGGGAGACTGTACACTGGACCATTTAGTCTCCCAGTATTATCTACACAACTTGATAGAAAGTCAAGTACACATAGCCAGTCGCTTAAGGCAAGTCTGGCTCTCACCTAAATAATGCACCTCTATGAGTTAGTGGATGCCTAGAGAGCCTTACACACAGTTGCTGCAGAATTTACATTTTGTTCTCCTCAATATGTGTTATCGCTAGGATTTGTTGGATTGTCTTACAAACTTTGATGTCTAAAGTGTGAGATTCAGCTCAGAACTTTGTCCAATCATTTCCTGGCCATACTAGTATTAGAAAGCACTGTGCTGTCCTCTCAGTTTATCAGGTGGCACCTACAGGACACAGAATTACAGTATGCGGAAGTTCACACAGAGGCCCAGAACACAATTATGGAATACCGCAAACTGAATAAAAATACAGTCTCTGAGGCTGAAACACTATGGAAGACATTAAAAACATATATCAGGGGTGTTTGCATATGGAAAAGCTCAGGTATTATTAAGTAGTTATATAACAGGTTGGGCAGGCTTGAAATAGAACTTGAAGGACTAGAAACTGACTATTGCATCATTAAACACATCCCTACGCTCACCAAGCTCTAAGCACCCTGTGAGGAGTTTCAAGAGGAAGCAGAACATGAGGTCCTTTATCTGGGAAAACACCCAATTCAGGGAGAAGGAAAGCCTGGGAGGATGCTCACATAGGTGGCCTTATCATCCCGTGATCACAGACAGATTACTTACATCTGTGCAGGTAGACATGTTAGACACACTAAAAAAGTTCTGTAAAAGGCTTTATTCCTCCAGCTTGTGGAATAGCTTATTAGATATAGGAGATTATTTACTCCCCCTAAGACTGGACCTGGGTCTAAATAGCATTAAAGATAGAACATGCTTAAGACCACTTCTGTACTGGGTCAGACTATGGAAAACGGAAGAACTCGAACCCTTCAGGTCAGCAGTTAAAGAACTATTGCCACCTTGCTACGGATGGGAAAAAGTAAGGTGGCTAAGGGAGATGAAAGCGGCTTGGGTCAAACTGAATTTATCCCATTATTGGGAGAATCCCGAGATGATTCCTGGTAACGCTAGACGCCTGATCAAAGATCGATATTGGGAAAAAATTCATGAGGAATCTCTCGGCTCAACTGGGTTAGGTCGGCTGACAGCAGAGTTTCTGCTGGTCAAACACGAACCTCTGCCTGAAAGCTTCCTGGATCTCCCTATACCAGCCCGTGCCCGCTCTTTACTACTTCAGTTCAGATATGGAACATTGGCAGTCAACAGCTTTACGGCTTGCTGGTCGACCAAGGTGCTCAGGAGTGGGCGCCTCACAGGGAAAAGCCAGGAGGGGTTCCATAGCGGTATGAGTACAGCGCCTTGAGACCCTAACGGGTGAGTAGTGCGCTATACAAGTGCTAATTTACATTTTACCAATAGTCCTTTATCTGAAAAATGCATAAACTGCCATCTATGCAAGGAAACTTCTGAGCATGTCCTATTTTTCTGTCCTTTGTACAAATGCCCTCGAGGGAAGTGGATTATTCCTCTGTGCAAAACACTGTCAACACAAAACCGAAGCAGTGTATATAGAATGTGTAAATATGACACTTCCACGCTGGTAGTGAGCTCTGTTTCTAAATATTTGGCAGCAGCATGGAAAATCCGTAGTAGAATCATTACAGATCTTAAATCCACTGGTTGAAGAACGGTCTAGAAGTTAGCGAATTAGCATCCTGTCATAATAGACTGGGCGAAATCATTAGTGCGATCTATCAAGGACATAAGACTGTATCTCCGAGCATGTTGTCTAGTGGGTTACCCCAATTGAAGTGACTCATAAGCCCCTTGGCGCATATAATTTTATAAATGGCAAGATGCAATTTATCTGATCAACTTATTTAAGAGAACTGACTAACTTAGGGCTCCATTTTCCACTGATTGACTTCTAACTTTTGTAAACAGGACCTATTGTTTGTAGTTTCTATGTCTTATCTTATGTACAAATCCGTCTTAGAATAGTTTATATGTTTTTAACAATTGATTCGTATTATTTTAGCATTTAGCTTCTTGTATAGGGCAAGATCCAGACACTATTTTAAGAGTCTTGTCTTAATTATTTATGAAACTTTTTATGTAGTTTTATGAACCCTTTTTTTATATAAGCAGTGTACTAATTGCTAATGTCTCTTTTTACCTGATGGTCTATGGTTTTTATCCTTCTGTATGTATGATTATTTTTTAATTTCTCAAATGGTCCAAACCTGGACCGAATAAACTATTGATTGATAGTCCAAATATCACTGGCATGGAGTGAAGATGAAACCAGGGAACTGCTAAACTCTCCTCTAACAATAGAAGATATCAAGAAAGCAATTATTGGACTGCTGGTGGCAAGGGATATGGAGGAGATGGCTTTCTTGTGGACTTTTATAAGGACTATTTTGATTTGTTGGTATCCAGACTCTTAGATTTGAATAATGTGGCTGTTGTTAAACGCTGTCTACCTCCATCAATGGTGGATGTCATGGTGCCCTTAAAGCTAGCCAAAGATCTACAGCATGCTCTCATATATGCTGGTATCTCTACTGAATACTGATAACAAGTTACTTGACAAAATCCTGGCACAATCCCTACAGCCGCCCATGCAATTTCTTGTGCTTCTGGACCAATCTGACTTTATATCCCATAAGTCTACTGCTTTTAATTTGCACACCCCAATGGCTTTCCTTCACCAGGTCGATCTGCAACTTCCCACTGTAGCATTATTCTTAGATACCTAAAAGGCATTTGACTCAAAAATGGCCATTTGTGCAGTAGGTCTTTTCTCATAAGGGTTTGAGTGCCCATTTCCTGTCATTAATTCATCTATATACTGTGCCAAAGGTTAGGATCAGAATAAATGGGATGCACTTTGGTCTGTTTTCCATAGGCAAGAGGACATACAAGGGTTTCCTCCAATAACCACCAATCTCTCCACTAGCGGCCAAACCACTTGCCTGTTTTATAAGGATTTTCACTCTTTGCAGGGTCTGCGGATTGGGGCAATCTCCTTGTGACATCTTTATAAGTGGATGAGGTGGTGTTGTACCTTCAAAAACTTGAAGTAAATCTCTCTCCCATCATTTTTTAATTAGAAGCTTTGGCAATCACTAAGACTTACATATAAACTAGAATAAGTCTGAGGTTTTCCACTGACTGAATCCCTAGATGAGTTTGTAAAGGAATATCTTTCAAAATGGATGTCAGAGAGTCTAAAACATTTGGAAGTGCGGTGCATGTCACTAGAAATGTAAATACATTTATTAGAGGTAATTTTTAAACACTTGGCTCACTGAAAAGTATAGTAGAACACCTGTTACACTTCATGATGAGAAGACTATCACTCATCAAAATAATTCTGCTGCCAAAGTCTTCATATTTATTCCTGAACATCCCTGTCCGACTGAGGGAGAATGACTTCTCACTCACTCTTCTAGGGACTGAAGCCAAAGATCAAACCCCAACTCTACCTGCAGGCTTTCTCCATGGCACCTAAGTGACATATGCTCATTGAAACGTTTCCTCCCTTTCACTTAAAGCCGATAGGAGAGTAGATCAAGAGTAGTGGCTTTTACTTATTTGATCCTGATGCCCATCTTTTATTTGAAGGGTGCAAGTTAACTACTCTCCTGGCTCTGAAGTTATCTTTTAGAAGCAGAGCATCACAGGTTTGAGTTTATTTGTAGGTGCCTTTCACACAAGATATAATACACATAGGTAAGTACATTTTGAAAAAGAAAACATTTTGATAGACGCTATGTAGGAAATAAAACATAAAATACATGGATAAAACAAGCAAAGAGCATCACATTCATTGTCTGGATTCTGTCTTCTCGCATACAGGCTAGTTTGCTTATCTCAAGTGCCACAGTGGCTGATAGGATAAAATGTCATTTGTGATCTTGGAAGTGTTAACGCGTCCCTTTATGACCAATTTACTCACATTGGGACTCGTTTTAGGCCAATGAATCTCTTGACCCTGTTTGAAGATACCTTTTTGTGCACCCATAACAATTCTTTGAATTCATTGTGTCAACATACTCATTCAACAAGCGATAGAAGACATTAGTAGATAGTTCCCCTTTTGAAATAGTTCCCTCATGCAAGTATTTCGCATCCTGCTCAAACTTCTCCCACGGTGTTAGTGTAGCAGTCTCAGGCTTTGAAAGTCACTTTCTTATCTATCCAAGGCATTCCCACAATCACACCTATAATTATTATTGCACACACAATAGCTAGAATAACACTCAACCAACCACACATCCTACCCTTTTTACTCTTACCCTTAGTGTAACTCATGATCTGTAAAGAATCAGATAGCTGAATACAAAACAATCAATCAATTTGAGGACGATATAAAAGCTCTTTTTTTTTTTTTTTTTTCAAAAGTCTCTCTCCAAGTATTTACAGCATTTTACTCACTCCAGGACCCTTTTGTCAAATCAGGTTAGCAGCTTGTCATAATCGTTTTTTCAAAGTCAATTCAGGTTAGCAGTGTCACATCCGGGAATTTATCAGTCTCTTTTCTCAGCTTTTCAGCTTTCAATTTCAATTTCAATATTTTAACACAGACTCTTTTAGAGTTGAACTCAGATGCTGTAGTATTGACTTGGTACCTCTCGATCAAAACAGAACGCCAAGAATTCTTGTTGCCATTCAGCTGATGTTGCATATGCCCATTCTGGACCTGCGTACCTTCTGTTTGCAACTTTTTTCTTTTCAGTCTGCGTTCACTCTGCAATTCTCCTTCACTAAGATCCTCTTTTCTCATTGTATCAACTTCTTCACACGGACCACTTTCTCTCCTGCAGCTTGTTGCTTTGGCCAGTTATCTCCTTTATGCGTTTTCTTCTTGCTTGGCCCTTCAGAACGTTGAACAGCGCCCTCCTATTGTGCTGTGGTGCTCTCTCTTGATGGACCTGCAACCGGATCAGGAGCGGTCAGTTCACTTTGACCTCCCTCTGCTTCTTCCCTCTTGCCTTCTGGGTTTGTCACGGGCTCAACTTCAAATCCAAATCCGTCTGCTTCTGGGAGAACCTCTCCTTGTGCCGGTTCCCCTGTTACCTCAACTGAGATAGGCTCGCTGTCACCCCTCTAGAACTCACTTTGAGTGACTAAGCCGTCCTCAGTGGGCTCTCCTTCAGTCTCAGTTCCCCTTTGAATACTCTCCGGCCCTGAGACTTCCTATTCTGCAGATGTTGTTTTGGATACTTCAAGTTCCTTCAAGTTCCTTGTCAGTTGGACACGTCACCCTCTTTGTGTGACTGGCATGTATCCAATTCGGAACACCTGCACATTTCACAGCAGTAGTGGTTGTCAGTATTACTTGATATGGCCCCTTCCAACGTGGCTCCAAACACGACTTCCTCACGTGTTTCTTGACAACAACCCAGTCACCGGCTTTCAGGGTGTGAGCTGGATCACTGATCGGTGGCAATGTGTTAGCCTCCACCTGGTGACAAAATGAGCGGACCACATCAGCCAGACCCTTGCAGTAGTCCAACACCATATCATCCGTGATATTCACAAGAGCATTTGCAGGCACTCGACCCAACAGTATCTCGCCATTTCAGATTGGTAGCTGCGCACATTTTTGCCATTCTCAACTTTAATGTACCATTCATCTGTTCCACTAGTCCTGATGCTTCAGGGCGGTGGGTACAATGCAGCTTCTGCTCAATGTTCAATGCGGCACACATGAGCTTAATCACCTCATTTTCAAAGTGTCTGCCCGTATCTGATTCTAAAGAGATCGGGAATCCAAAACGTGGTATTAACTCCCTAAGCAATGGCTTTGCTACTGTGAGACTGTCATTCCTACGTGTGGGGTAAGCTTCAATCCAGTGACTGAAAACACACACAATCACCAACACATATCTCAGTCCTTCACACACAGGCATTTCAATGAAGTACATCTGCATCCTGTTAAATGGACCGGCAGCTCTCGAAACATGGCTCATATTCACCACAGTCCCTTTTCCAGCATTCATCTGTTGACAGATGATGCACCTGTGACAGATGACCTCTGCAGCTTGTCTGAATTTTGGATTGAACCAATCAATTTTGAACAATCTGATCATTGAGTCTCTCCCTATATGGGCTTGGCCATGATGGAACCTTGCAAACTGTGACAGAAGACTGTTTGGTACAACCATTTTCCCCTCCTTTGAGACCCATAAGTCGTCAGCTCTTTGTACACAGTGCATTCTCTGCCAGGAGCGTTTCTCTTCTCTGCCAACACGTCCCTGTAGTAATTTTAGCTCATCTAATGTGTCAACCACCCTTAATGCAAAATTCAAACATGTTTCATTCTCAGTTTCAGGTAACAATTCCCACTGATCTTGGAACAATATGCAGTTCAATGTGCAAAACCTTGCAACTTGATCTGCTTAGCCGTTTCCCATTGACACAAAGTCCTGTGACTTAGCATGAACATTGCATTTCACCACGGCAATTTCAAGAGGTAACTGAATTGCATGCAATAAATCCTTAATCTTTTCACCATTTTTCACTGGTGAACCAGAAGAGGTCATGAAACCCCTCTGTGACCATAATTGGCCAAAATCATGTACAATTCCGAATCCGTATCTGCTGTCAGTGTAGATAGTGACTTTCAGGTTTTCAGCTGCGTGGCATGCCTTAGTAAGGGCAATTAATTCAGCCACTTGTGCTGAGTACACTCTTTCGAGCCAGGAAGCTTCTATAATACCGGTGATTGTACACACAGCATATCCAGATCTCAGTACTCCCACTGAGTCTCACAAGCATGAACCAGCAACAAACGTAATGTAATCATTTTCTTCTAACTGAGTATCTTTGAAATTGGGTCTTGGTTTGGTGCATAATTTTGTTACCTCAAGACAATCATGTTCCATTTCTTCGGCATCATTAATGTCTGCATTATCAATAGGAAGTAAAGTTGCCGGGTTCAATACAGTACATCTCTTGAGAGAAACATTTGGAGACCCCAGTATAACGGTCTCATATCTAGTTAATCTAGCATTTGTCATATGCTGTGTTTTGGTTTGGGTTAACAGAATTTCAACTGAATGAGGAACCATTACTGTTAAGGGATGTCCCATCACTATGCCTTCACACTGTGTGAGGCTTTGACCAACTTCTGCAACTGCACGCAAACAACCCGGTAAGGCTGCTGTGACTTGGTCCAAAGTAGCCGAAAAATATGCTACTGGGCGGTTTGCACCTCCATGGACCTGTGTTAAAACAGACAAAGAACATGCATCGCGTTAATGCAAAACAGTAGAAAAGGCTTCGTGTAATCAGGCATACCTAAAGCTTGTGCCCTGCACATACTTTCTCTCAACTCCATGAATACTTTCATCTCTTTCTCGGACAAGATTATGTTACCCGGGTCATCCTGAACTTCCTTGCCTGTCAGTTTTATCAATGGCTTAGAGATAATCGAAAAGTTGGGAATCCACTGGCGACAGTAGCCCACCATCCCAAAAACATTCTGACCTCTCTCTTGGTTGTCGGGGGATTCATCTGCAGTATGGCTGTCACCCTCTCTTTGGATATTTTTCTCGACCCTTTCTCAGTCAGGTGACCTAAGTACTTCACTTCTCTCTGACAGTATTGCAACTTCTTTGGGGACACTTTATGTCCGTTCTTTCCCAAATGGTTCAGTAAGGCAATTGTGTCATACTTGCAATCATTTTTTGTTCTGGACGCAATTAACAGATCATCAATGTACTGTACTAGAGTCGAACTGAAAGGCAGTTCTAACGACTACAAGTCCTTCTTCAATATCTGATTGAAGATGGAAGGTGACTCAGAAAACCCTTGAGGAATTCTGCACCAACTGTACACCTTATCCAGGAATTTGAAACTGAAAAGAAATTGTCTGTCCTCATGAAGAGGCACCCAAAAGAATGCCTGAGACACGTCCACTACTGTGAACCACTCTGCATCACACGGGACCTGAGACATGATCACTGCTGGATTTGGCACTATGGGGCAACATTTTACCACAATCTCGTTTATTTTCCTTAAATCCTGCACAATTCGAACCTTCCCACAAGGCTTTTTCAGACCCATTATTGGTGAATTACACGGGCTGCTCATCACTTCTTTAAGAACCCCGTGCTTCACAAAGTCTGCAATTATCTGCGCTACCTGAATGAGGACATCTTGTGTCATGTGGTACCGCGGTACCTGCGGAAACACTGCATTCGGCTTAACCTGTACTTTGACTGGTTCTACTCCTTTTATCAATCCCACTTATTTTCCTGTCAGGTCCCACACTTTCTGTGTTAATGTTCCCTGCAACTAGGGTGGCAAGTCAAGTACTGTAAGCGTCAGGAATAAAGTTATCAGGGGGTAATCTTCATTTGCAGTCTCTGTCTCTGACTCTGAAAACTGCCCATCATCCCCTTCTTCATCACTGTTTGTCTGGACCTCAATTCCTTCATTGGAACAGGTAATCAAACACCTCGTCTTGCACAGCAGGTCTCTTCCCAATAGAGATACTGGACTAGAATCACAGACTACAAATTTGTGCAGTCCCTGGAAATTGCCGATCTCAACTTGGACTGGGTCTGTAATCGGATTTGTCAAGAACTGATTTGCTACTCCTACCACTGTTATGGTACGCCCCGAAAGTGGTAATTTTGGAACCTCTGCACTTCTGACTGTAGAGCGTGTAGCTCCTGTGTCGACCAGGAATGAAACCTTGTGACCCATTACCTTCCCCTCTACATAGGGTCCCCTCTGATCTACCTCTAGGGACGCTGCAAGCCTGCACTCCTCACTGTCTGAACAATCATCCGACCATTCATCATTTATTCCATCCTCACCACGCAATGGGAACTGTTGTACTGTGTTATTTTGACTCATCGTTTGGCCTGTAACCTGTTGAGGAAGCATCATCTGTTGCTGTCCCATTGGAGCTAATGGTAATTGCATTTGCTGTCTAGGTACCATGGGAACCTGCTGTTGTACCTGCTGCATTTGTGCTGGTTGAACACGCAGCATTTGCATTTGCTGCATGGGCTGTAACCCCTGCATCTGAACCATGTTATTTTGGAAGTTCTGATTTTGGCCCCTCATTTTTGGACCCCTTGCATTTTGAAAGGTACTGACATCATTGCTTTGTTGAACAACACCATCCTGCACCACCATTGGGCATTCCCACTTCCAATGCCTCACGCCCCCGCATGCGTGACACGGTGATACCTTTTTTATCCCTTGCACATCGTTTTGAACCACAACAGTATTCAAGTCTGGACCTCGGTTCACAAAACCTCAACCTCTACCTCTCGGTTGTGCCTGAAACATGCCATTCCCTTGCGATTGGTGCTGTATCACCTGCTGTACACCATTTCCCTGTATCCCTGCTTGCGCTGCCTTAATCTGCATCACCATCATCTTCTCTTTCACCTTTCTCTGCTTCAACTCAATCTCGTCACTACAGTATTTCGCATACTGCAACACCTCATCAGTCGGCTTTGCCTGCCAACAGATAAAATGATTCTTAAACATCTGGCTAATTTCTGGTCTCAGCCCTTCAACAAACCTGAACACAACATGATTCATGTCTTTTGGTTCTATGTTCTCAGTGCCACTGTAATGTTTGAACACTTTCAACAATCTCTCATAGTAAGCATGATTCGACTCTTTGGCCTCCTGTGAGGTTCGATCGATTTTCTGCCAATCAGTCACTTTCGGCGACACTTTCTGCTTCAAAAACTCAATCACTTTATGATAATACTTCATCACCTCCTCAGATGGTGCTCCAGTAACCTTATCCCTTGACGGTTCCTGTGTCGGCCAATCCACACCTCTCTTGCACTCAAGCCATAAATCAGGTGGAACTATAATCTCAAACAGGGTATTCAAGTCCTCCCAGAGACATTTTGCCAATTTCACAAACCTGTCCATCTGTTGGTACCATTCTATTGGTTTCTCCCTTAACCTGGGATAATCATTTGTGAATGACAGGATGTCTCCCCTAGACCATGGTACATGGACTAGAACCCCTCTGACTGTCTCTCTCATTGGTAACATTTTTATTGTACCCATGTCCGGTGCGGCTTTAGCCTGTTTTGATTCCAGATCATTGCCTTTCTCCTCATCTCTTTTCTTTGCACATCTGCCTTCCCATTTCTCTAAAGCTCCCCAAATTTGCACACTTTGTAGTATTTCTTTAAGATGCGTTTTCATTCCAGCAGATCTCATGTGGTCAAAATCTGTAGAATCGAAGTCTAATCTGTAGCTTCTTTTCAAATGTTTAGTATTCTCAATATCAATGTTATATTTATCCACCAGGTTTGCCAACCTCTGATGTATCTTACTCACTTCTTTAGTGATTTTGGGGCACAGATACCTCAATTCTGCTTCTGTGTATGACTCTAATCTGTTCACCCCCATTGTTCCTTCCACTAGTTCTGCAGCTTCTACACCCAATCTCACAAAATTCAGGTATTCATCTCTTTCTAATCTTTCTGCAGTTATTGTAGTAGTTTGTGAATCGTTGGTATTTCCTAACCACTCATTCAACTGTTGCACGGAGAAGCCTTGCAATGAAATAGTATCTGACTGCATCAAGGGTGACTGTGGCGTATTTGTACCCAGTGTCTGCGGGGCTAGCACACTTAGCCCTGCCTGTCTCATTGCCTGTAAAAGAGCCCCAATCAGACTGAGGTCTAGCAAAGACCTGAGTCCTTCTGCTGCTTGACCCCTTGTTGTCATTGGTTGGGGAGTTCTTCTGAACCCTCCTCTTATCACCTCTTGGGTCCTTACTTCCTGATCACACATGTCAGGCTTACCCTGCGCATACAGCGGTACTGGCGGACCAACAGTAATTGGCAATGATTTAGCAGCTGGAGTCTGACCAGGTCCCAAACCCCGTGGAGCAGTAACTCCCAGAGCTTGACTCACCGTGACTGGTGCAGGTGCTGACTGAGGTCCTGCTACTGGATTGTAACCCGGAATCAGTTGCTGCTGCGGCTGGGGCTGCAATTGCGGAGTTGGCTCAATCTGCACTAGTTTTGATCTCGTATATATCGGATCAGGCGGCACCATTAGACTCGTATTTCTCTCTAGTACTGGGATATCTGGATAAATCCTTTGTATCTGTGGCGGATGTTGCAACTGTGTCTGCATGTCTGGTGCAGTGGGTACACTGACACCATTCTGTATCAAAACTGTATCGTTTGCCTGCACTGTACTTGTAATTTCCTTACTTTGTGTCGAACCCTCAGGACCCGCACTAGTGCTCAGAGCATTGTCGTTTATAGCATAAGGTGTCGGGCGATCATGTCACAACTGTTTAAGAAATTCTTCATTGTCTGAATCATCTTCATCCACCCAAGACCTCTGAGTCTATTTTGACTTGCTAGCGCCCTTGTCTGTCTTACAGGTGGCTTTCTTTCCCTGTGTCTTGTTTTCTTGCATTATTTCCGGAAACAATTTAAGTCCGTCAACTATTCCCCTTCTGCACATTTTGCTCTCATTGTCCCACCTAGCCTGAGCTAAAGTCTTTTTTGCCCTTTTCATTCTCCTTTCAAATTTTTGCTGTCTTTGTCGTATGGCCATTAAATCCCAGACTGCTAATGCCTCATACTGGGCTGGTCTCGGAGGTGATTCCTGTACACTTAACATCCACCTCAAATTCTCCAAAATTCTTGTATTAAACGTCCCATGCTCTGGAAACGCTAGACAACCCTCCTTCTCTGTTAACTTTCGCCACTGCTTCATCCAAAGACATGGTACAACTCCCTTTTCCTCCATTACAATATAAGCTGGGGTACCCTCAGGCGGTGTAGGCTCCCCTTCACTCGCCCTAATATATGTATCTCCCTTCCAGGCACTCTTTAAAGCCTTGAAAAACTTCATTTTTGCATCTTTTATTTTGTTTCGAATCTAATCAGAAAATGACTTTAATTCCAAGGACACTCTTCACCCACCTTTCTCAACCTATTGCCTCTCACAGACGGCCGCTAATCCGTTCGCGACCTCTCTCGACAACTGACCTATCCCAGCGCGGCACCACTGACATCACACTCACACACACTGCAGCTGACAAAGTCTTGCGGCTCGTCCTCCTCACACAAACTAATGCGATATATTGCAAGCACCTTTAACAACAATAACCCAAATTTGCCAGTTTACTACAGGAATGGCACACAATCGCTTCAGAACTTTACAGAGATTTCACTTGAAGCCTCGGCCGCTACTCTCTCCTTCTCAGCTCCCGCACTCGCAAGCAGAATTCGACCCGCAAATCCTACTCTCGACTTGTCAATGGTTTGTTCTAGTGCACTTTAGAACTTGCCAAATCTCCATCAAAGGTTTCACTCACACAATTTGACTCAAACTCGACTTGTCAACCACGCCCGATTTACCTATTAAACGCACAAATTACGACATGAACCCAAGTGTCTTCTACACTTGTCGATATACTCCGGAGTCGTAGACCAAGACAGGTCCGTACATCACCAACAACCATGTGGATAATTTTTTTAGCACAAAGAGCCACACTCACATGAAGTTCGCCGCCTTCCCTACTCTCATACTGCGGAGTACGCCCACTCCTACTAAAACAACATTGCCTGACCTAAATCCACACAAACTTTCACAAAACACCTGCACTATGCATAAGCTAAGCAAAACGCAAGTTCTACAACACATACTAAAACACCGAGAACAGACCCAACTCTTTGGCAGGCTCCGAGATTCTGGGAAAGTCATGGGGAATTTAGAAACGTATCATACCTCCAATTTGCATTATTTCGAAAAAACAATTTAAACAATAGTCCTCCGTCCTAGGGCCCCAAAGGGTCTAAACCAGAGGTCTCCAAACTTTTTAATGCCACGCCCCCCCCCAGTTAAAAAATAAAAATCATTGGGCCCCCCTCAGAATTTTTCACAATTATTTTATAAACATGGCAATGTTTAAATATGTCTAAACCTATTTAAACATTGCAGTTAAGTACTGTTACCTTTTTAAAACTGCAATAACATGCTTCTGCTTAAAACAAAGGCCTGTTCTCTGTATAATATTTATTTTGGCCAGAGTCTGGGGCCCCCCCTGGGATCACTTGAGGCCCCCCTAGGGGGGGCCGCCCCCCAGTTTGAAGACCTCTGGTCTAAACCATCCTCTGCTACCAGAACTATTAATGCGTCCCTTTATGACCAATTTACTCACATTGGGACTCTTTTTAGGACAATTAATCTTTTGACCCTGTTTGAAGATACCTTAGGATGAGATAGCTAATCAACATGTCAATCAATACGTCGATAATGTCATCAATATTTATTAAAACAATGCAATTCACCTTAGTCAATGACATTTAATGAAACTCAGAAAGCATCATGAGCTTTCAGTCACGAATAACCACACCAGAATAATATGATTTTGTGAAGTTTATTCCCTATTGATTACAATTCTACTAGTAAATTTATTAGTCTCAAAACCAAGAAACAAATTAGCATAGTCAGAATATGGCAACTCTGATAAGATTTCACCAAAGCAAGAATCACAAACATCAGAATATAACACAGCGTCAACATAGGTTATTCTAGCAGAGTATCATCATCACATTATTCAACAAAGCATAGATTCGGTCATTCCTCTATTTGCGTCAGTTTAGTGAACCCCTCTCAACTAACCTCTAATTAGCATTGGCATGTTGGGCTTCATGCAAAACAATTTAGTAACACCAGTTTGGAAAACATCTAGCTATAGTCTCTGTCAAAAGAAGCAGTTGGTACCTAGTAAGGAAAAGCAAACAGACAATCACAATTTCATTGTCATATAGTTACCCTCCGTTTGGGGTCAGCAATCAGGTTCGGTCTTCGTCCTCAGGACATCAGTTGGTTCGCCATCAAGAATTCAGCAATCGGGAAAAAAGGGGCACTTCCCTCATAAGGAGGAAAAGTGTAAATGGGCAATTTATAAGGCAAGAATGGTTTTAAAAACCAAACAGCAAAGTCTCTATGCAGAGTGACAAAGTGTCTGGATCATAGCAAATCGCATCAGCATCTCCCCTCTCCTAGTCTCCTACTCCCTAGTTCTAATTTACTTCCTGGTGTCAAGGGTTTTTATCCCCTTTTCGTTGTACATTCCCCTAAAATCTGATTGGACAAGGTGTTGCACCCCACTATCTTTAGCCAATTAACTTCACATTAGGTTCATCTAATTTGTTTCCCCATAACAGTTCTCACGTATTTTATTGGTCCTTATGATTGACGTCTTTAGCGGGTGGAATGTCCGGTATGATTTCATAGTCTTGTGGTCCTTTACACATCTTCGGTCAGGGGCTCCATTGTATGTACCGGTTCAGGCGACTTTGTATCTACGAGTAGTCTACAGTGTTGCATTCAGGTAATAATGTTTCTATAGGCAAGTCGAATTTCATGAGAACTGATCTACTACAGTTACATTCAGCTTCTAGTTTGGAAAAAAAAACAAGAGTTCATGTCCTTCAGCAAGTCAGCACACTGCACGTTAGAAAAAATACATTTAATATGAGAGCCAGGCAGCTAGGCCTCGACTCATGCTAAGTAAAGCCCTAGTGATTTATTAGCAAAATCTTAACATATACTTATTATTATTAGTGTAAAATTATATCATTACATGTCATTTCAACATTATTAGTCAGTTTCATTAGTCCCCGTATATGTTGGCGGCCACTCCCCGTGGGCACATTTCAATCGCATGTTATAGCAAAACACATTAATACAATTTCTATGCAGCATTATTGCACATTAGTACATATAAATTTCATGATAATATAGATTATATAAGCTACGCTCTCTCAGAAGCACGCAGCATAACTGCTCGGCTCTCTTTGGTTACAACTTTTGACCAAGCATTTGCTCAGTGGCTCTGATTTGTCACTGAGCAGGAAACCTGCACTCTAGCAAACTGTTAGCTTATGATCTTGTTTATGCCATTTGTCAGCATGAGTTTCGGGTTGACATATACATTGGGGTTGTCAGACATTGGGAATTTGACAAAGGCATTCCATTTCCTTTTCCAGGCTGATAAAACTAGATGTGTGGTACACAATTTGCTTCTTCCAAAGGAGCTCCTGGTGGACTGTCCAGTTTTTCATCAGAAACACATTTAAAATCTAGTCTAATTGCAGACATTTTAGAAGCCAAGATTCAAGGAAGAACAAACACCATTTACTGAAACGTCTTTGGCGAGCTGTTAACCCGGAGCCACTAGGCATATTTAGTTGTCAAGGGACCGGCAAAAGCAATCCCTAAGCCTGGACATACACGTATATTCCTTGTTCTTTCAAAGTTTATTAGATTTGTGAGTTCTCCAGTGATTCACAAGACGTCGGAGGCTAACCTTTTCTTAAAAGTGCCAAACATTAAATAAATCTAGTGAATTTAGGTGGATTTTATTTGTCAACCGACAAAGGTTAAAATTAAGTCAATGATGACAAAAACATTGGTCTTAGAAAATTAGTTCTTGAAAATTGAGAGCAAAGCATTTATTCCTCAAATGCTAATCACATGAAAACAATCTATCTTGAAATATTGCATTTAGAAGAAGATATCTTCTTTGTAAATCCTTTGAAATTGCATTTGTATAGTGGTGAATCAGATAATTATGTTTTTTTTCTATGTGGAACTTAATATTATGGAACTTGGATTTTAAAAGTACACACACAATAATTAGTTTACTTCGTGGTGGTTCATATACTTGAGTAAATGAAGGCACATACATTGTATTCAATATCTAGAAACACAGTTGTAAAGAAGTTTTATTTGTTATGGATTTACTGAATTCTGGCATGTTCGTATAAGTAACCCTTCATGTATCATTCCTGTCCTATATTTTATTTTAACATAAAAATGTATCAAAATATAAATAAGCCTCAATGAATACCATCAAATGCAACTGTCTTTCTCCATATCTACGTGGTTCATAAATTGGGACAACTGAAACACCTCAGTCAGACTATAATGAATTTAAACAGGCTTTCATTTGAGTCTGTATATTCATTCAATGGCCTAAGTACAGAAGGTCAAAAGGAACAAGAGTCCATGCTTCATGGAACCAAGGTCTACATATCAGATGTAATGGTGATCATGTTTGCCCTGTAACACATTTCCCAAAAGTCTTTCATAGGGGAGAACATTATAATACGCAACTAATATGCTTTAATTACCAGTGGCATTTCTCATCTTTAAAAGGTATCAAACTATACTTGGGAGATTGTTTTTCTTTGGAGTGTTTTTTAAGATAGAATGTATCGTGTCATCATATTCTGTGTCTTGAGTGTGGAACTAAAGTATACAAAAAGTGATGGATGAAATGCTTGAAATAATCTCCGCTGACAGCCCAATCCATCTTAATTTAGTACATCATGGCACTTCAGTTTGGACCCATCTGTATACAAATCAATCTTGACCTTGCTCCTTTGAGAACAATCCAGTCGAACTGCCAGGCTATATCCTCCCTGAACACAAGCAATCCAAGACTGGTTTTGCCATTATTAGGGCTCATTAGTTAGGTAAGGCTTGGTTCCAGTGGCTCAATGTGCACCAGATCCATGTCTGAACAAGCCTTTTCTACTTAGGACATCAAACTGAAGTATTAAAAAAATAATGGATGGAATGCTTGAATTCATCTCGGTCACAGGTAATTGCTCAGGGCTGCATTATTACTGTGAAACTAACATCTAAAGGGCTTCCAAAGTACTAATGTTTCTCCTGTCATGATCTCCTCAACTGTGATGCGCCTTTCAAGAAGGGTGTCTTTTTAAGTTTGACGTGAAGTAACACCTGAATTAGTGTTTGATTTGATTTTACAACCAATTGCTGGTCACTAATCCACTATAGGCCAGTGCCCACTGACAAGTCAATCATAAATATTATCTGTGCATTGGTAAATATCTAACACCACAATGGGCATCAGCTATGAAATACACAGAATAATGGCATGTTGGTAAATGTTCTACAAGTGCTGGAGAGTAATGACATAATGGGATTAGTTCTGAAACAAAGTGCACTCCATTGTAGTGCCTACCTCTAATGTGTTGTAGGCTGAGATACTTAAGAAAAATGAGAACGTACCATTACAAAACATATTCATATTTGTTATCTCCTATATTCCGAGTATCCAGTCATGTTCAAAGTAGTTCATTTTATGTTGCTTTCACAATACAATTGTGCCCACACGTTGTTTTGTGAAATTATCACTTCCTTAAGGCTACATCGAATAACGTTTCTGTTACAATGAAATAAACAACACATCAACATTGCCACCCCACAAGACTAAGTAAAACTGAGCAACTGCGTAGTGAGATATTTATGACAAAGCAAGTTAAAATGGAAAAGTGTCAGAAATTGGGTTACTGGTTAAGGTGGGGGTAAAACCTGCTCAAGCAGCAACTACAATCTCTGTCAGGGTGAAACATGAGTAACCCCTAAATTAACCTGTACTCAACCCTCTGGTAGTTTGGCACAAAGTTTGCCACAAAGCAGTCAAACGTAACTTGGAGGCAATGTGCAAAGTATTTATGCAGCACTTCAAAGAGTAATAAAGTGGAAACACAAGAAAAATACCACACCAATTTAGAAAAATAGAGTCAATTTAAAAAAATTATTTGATACCAAAATGACAAAACTCCAATCAGTAGAACCAGAAATATGCAGTTTTAAAAATGTAGATAAAAATAGTGTCAAGAAGCACAAAGCTCCATCTGTGGTTATCTGTTCATGCAGAACCTGAACAAAGTTACAAGTTCAGGCTTACTGAGACAGAACATGGGCCGTGTACAGGGACCCAGTTAGGAAGACTGGACAAAGTTCCTTAAATCCATGTTTGCGGAGTGAACGAGATCCAGCATCTAGGATGCATTGTGCAGCATAACTTCTGAGGAGGTTTGGGGCTGCAATGCAGAGTCCTGCATCATTGTTGAGGAAATCGTTGAGGAGGGGCTTGCAATGTAAGACCAGTGTCGAGGTTGGATCATGCTGCGGCATTTTCAAAGAGACTGCGATGCACGGTCCGGTATCAGTGGTGGCCAGCTCCAAGGTGATGCAGCATGCTACATCTTTTCTGCTCACAGGACTATAGATGAGCTGACAGATTTGTTTTAGTGAAAGGTGTCACCATCTTAAGTGTTCTGTACTTCTTTGGCTAGAGAATCAATGTAAATGAAGACATCAAATTAAAATCTAGTATGTAAGAATAGACAACAATTTGTGAATTATTTTATGAATCAAACTCAAACTGGAAAAAAATATAGGCGAAGATACTTTGATAAAGATTACATGGTAATGATTATAAGACTTCCTACAATAGTCTGAACATTAAGCTGTGCGGCCCCCATGTTTCCCGCTTAAAGTGACAGTAGCAAACTGTGCCAGTAGAGGTGTGACACATCGGTTTGCCCCTGGATCTGCTGGATGCTTTTGAAAAGAAAGTACAGTTGATTGTGTTAACATTTTCATACTGAGATTCAAGCTCCACTCAAATATCTTCCCTGTTTAAGATATGTTTATCCTGAGAAAAGTCATGTGTTCTCAAGCTAGTGTGTCTTTTCCACCATTTTTTTTAAGTTACCTGCTCTCAACTCTTACATCATAATCTCTAGCACATCATAATATCCCACTGAGTGTGACTTTATGTTGGTGAAATACTGCGCTGCAATGGATTATTTAATTTACTTATAAGTCCCTAGTATATGGCACCATTTGTACCCAGGGCCTGTAAATTAAATGCTAATAGTGGGCAGCAGCACTCATTAGGCACCCACTAAAGTATCCCTGGAAAACATATCTCAGAACTGCCACTAGACTGTAATGCAGTTTTAAACTACTGTTTCGACCTGACAAAATAAACCTTTTGTCAGGCTTAAGCCTTCCTTTTTAATACTGATAAGTCCCCCTGAGGTAGGCCATAAAGGCTCATGGCACATGGTGCATGATATTTAAAAAGTAGGACATGTCTCTAAGTTTTACAGGCCCTGACAGTGAAAAATTCCTAAAGTCATTGTTTCATTGTAGTAAGGCTATCTCTCCCCTAGCCTAACACTAGGTTACCCTTATTATACCTACTGAGTGATAACTTCAGTTTAGAAATGGATAGAGACATGTTTCTTCCACTCATTAGAATTATAAAACCCTCTTCAATGGTAAAGTCAAATTTTAAGTTACTATTCTGAAAATGCCACTTTTAGAAAGGTAACATTTTTCTACCTAAACCAAGTGTGCCTTATTGCCATTTTCCAGGGTCACATGGCTGTGAATGTCTCTTGTGTGGTGTGCTGTATATACCTTTGAGACATTGGGACAAAATCAAAATAACCATGGGTGTAGAGGAAGTGGGATTTCCTGACAGGATGGCTACAGAGGGGATGTGCCATACCCCAATTACATTTCAACAGACCTTGCATCCAGCACACACAAAGGAACCTGACATAAAGCCAGTCCTTGCCTTTGTCACCATTGACAGTTTGAAGACTCACCCAGGGGAACAGAAAGAAGTAACCAGAACTGGTTTTGTAGTAGGCCAGGGATTGCCCCACACGAAGGCTGGTACTTTGTATAAACATGACACCTTCAGAGCCCCTCATCAGAAAACTCCTGGACCTGTGGAAAATTCAGAAGAAGGACTGCCCTGCTGTCTGAAGAAGGAAGATTGAACCTACCTGCCTTGAACCTAAGCTCCCCGGAAGTGAGTCCAAGTATCTATTGTCTGACGTCTTGTTTGAGCTACAGGGACACAACAATCTTCCAGAGGCCTCCCTGCAAATGCCCAGCTGACCAACACCAACTGGACCTGAATTTACCTGTCTGAGCCCTGCTACTGACCTCTGCTGGAGTAAGTCCTGATCCCCAAGAGGTGCCCCCATTTGTGGCCCCTTGGCTGGTATCACAATGTACTGTTCCTATTTTCAAATAAAGTGAAAGCTGGAAATATAGAAATGTCCCCCTCCCCGCAACTGCAAGCAGTTTCTTCACATAAAGAAATTACTGTCTGTGATGCCGCCCACCCCGTGCTCCAGGGATGGCCTGCTCTTTGTGTCAGTGATGGTCGCCTGCAGTCTTAACAACCACAGCATCTCCTGCAAATGCAAACTCCAGTGGCAACCTGCTCTTTGCCCTAAACAGTGACCACCCACATCAACCGCCAACACGAAGCTCCAGTGATAAGTTGCACAACAGACTCCTTGTGACCCCTGACAATGCAAAGCTTCAGCTGAAGCTCCCTGCAAAGACTAGGATCGTGAGAAGGTAAATTATTTCCAGGGCTAACCTGGCCCCTGTATCCGACCTGCCCTCCATTGCTTTCGGCCTGAACTTGTGACTTTGACCTGTTCCAGCACAACCTGATACCCATAAGTGGTGCTTTGTGTATTTTGGTGCTATTTTAACTGAGGACTTTCATTCTTTATAGCTCTGATTCTGTTGATTGAATTTTTTAATTTTGGTTTCATTTTTTTTGTTAAATGTTACTCTATTTTTCTAAATTGGTTTTGGAATTTTCTTGTGTTGTGTTTTACTTCATTATTGTTTGTGTACTCTATAAATACTGTACACATTGCTTCTAAGTTGAACCAGACTGCTTTGTGCCAAGTTACCAGAGGTTTAAGCACATCTTTATTTAGTCACTTTTGCAGTTCACACTGACAATGATTGTATTTTAATTTTAGAGGAGCTCTCATCTCTTTCAGATAATAATCTAATTACTTTAGATTACAATATATTATTAATCTATGCATGTGGACCTATTTTATCTGTCGTGTTATCTGTACCTGTTATAATCAGATTCATCTGGATCAAATGTTGCTCATTAAAGAGTACCCATTGGCTTAAAGTTATTTTAATGTTCTGTTTTATTTTGTATAAAGCAATCTGATAGTGACATGAATAGATTGAGGGATGGACGTTGGAGACATATTTATATTGCCTGAGGACTGCATGTGCAATGCGATGGATCTGTCCGGCACGAAATTGGTTGACCTGTTTAAAATGGGAAAAATGGTCTCGTTAAAAACAAATGTTAAAATAATACCAAGTGAAGTAATATAGACATGCCTCAGGCTTCATAATAATTATTTGGCTGTTACAGGGGTGATAAGCTCAGTCTAGGCGTTAGCCCTATCCTCCACAGGCCATGTCAGAATTAGTTTCCTCGAGATTCTCCCACATCAACTATAATGACTTACCATGTCTTAGTCCCCTCAGTGGGTATTAATGAGGATTTGTGTCGAAGTTACAAGTATTTGTCAAGAAGGCTGGACTTTGTGTTTCTGCTTCATGTGCTTATTCATAATACAGTGTTACCCACATCATTAAAATTCTCTTCCACACATCATCTATCTGAACACACGTTTTAATCTTTCTGAACACCTGTTTTGTTTACAATGGCCACAAGGCTGGCGAAAACACCACGGCATTTAGCATTCAATATTAAGATATGTATTTTGACACATCAGAATTTCTTTTCAAAGTACACGGAAAATCTTGAGTTGGGCACTCCTAGTGTTTAGTATTTTTAGGGCATATATTTAACACCATTTTCTCAGCTTTCATGAACCGAAATGTGACAATAGCTATAATTCTACCACATTCGGGGTCCTGGATCCTATATTGAAACAACGTTCCTTTACGAAGCTTTTTGTTTGGCCTGTCACAAAACCTGCAAGCAAAATTAAATATCCAAGGATTTACATGTATAATTCAAATATATGTATGTAACCAAACACATAATTCCTTTAACATGCTTTCCAGTCAGACAATTGTTACCTTATCAAGCAAGATAGTTGTTGGAAACTCACATTTCAGAATGATAGTGTTTTTTTCAGCAAAATGACGGAACTCAGAGTAACAAATCGTTAAACATGCTAATTACATCAATTTTCAAGCAAACCACCTCAAAATATGTGTTGATTACTGTACATTAAATACAATATGGAAACGAACTCTTTTTTTTCTATGCAACAATTTTTCCTGAAAATATAATACATAAAAATCGTCCAAGGAAAATATCATAATAGTATAATATTAATATTGAAAGGTATTTACTGATAAGTGAATACTTAAAGTGTAATAATTAGTTTAGGTGCTGAAACACTTTACAGACGGGTAGCATGCTACTCTGAAGGATCCCAGAGCTTGTGAAATAAGCCATGCTATTTTGATGTAGTTGTTCAATTTGTGATCATCTTCTCTTGCAAATATATCATGCATTTCTCTCATATATGAACCCTAATTTTCATGCATTTGAGTTATATGGAATATTTCAAACCATTATGACTTTGTCTTGCATATGACTAGAAGTGTTTTTAGTCTAGCAGTCATGCAGTTTGTAAACAATTATCACTCAATTAGAATAAAGTTGTTTATAAGGACGTCACAACAATACCATTTAGATGAATATGGTTGTTGCAGCCTATAGAAAGTCTAATGTTTATCGAGGCAACCAGTCTTCTGAATATTAGCAGAAAAGTTATGCAGCTATTCAGCTAAGTTTAGAGGGAAGGGAGAACAACATGAACATTAGAAATGATAGGTCCATGCAGGATAGAAATTTTATTTAATAAAGATTCAAAATTACACTGTTGGTTGAAAAAGATTTTATTGAAATTGATCAAAGGTTTGAAGGATACGCACACACTGAACAGCCATGCACCACCCTTTTCCTGTGTGATGGTACAGTAACCAAAAGGGAGCAGAGGAGGAAAACTTTACAGCTCCATCTCCAAAGATAACCCTAAAGATCTTCCTGAGCAACAAATGCTATTCACATTCACCATCTGTGTAGTCACCTACGAAGGGGTCTCCTCACCGGGGTGGTGTGTAATATGTCAGCTCCAAGAGTCAATAGCACTCAAAACCCTGCTAGGTGCTGGACAGTGAGCAGTTGTTTATTCAGAGACAGGGAAGCTCTCCCAAATGTAGCAGAACCTGGGCTACCCCAAGCAAGTGCAGAGTGGGACGGAGGACTGCTGCAACTGTGTATCATATGTGAATGTCCTGAAAATCTTGCATATTGTACCAGTGTTTCAAAACTCCTACTCTGAACAGGGGAGTGAATCAGAAGATCTCTGTGCCAGGATTAGAGTAGGACATTAAACTACTCAAATGCATTGTTCAAGTGTATCAACTCTATGTGCTTATGTGTCGGGCAAAGGCCGACACCCGCACTACCTCCCCAGTGCATATGGTGGCCTTTGGCTGATAATGGGGAGGCACCTATGGTCCCCTCTGGCTTTTTTTTAATTATTATTATCAAGCCTGCTCAGGAAGAGCTTCCTTAGCAGCCTATTTCTTTTTATTTTTTTAACTACAATGATGTTCAGTGTGCAGGACACACTAACATCATTGCAGTGAAAGTGAAAGTAAAACAGCCAATGGGCTTGTTTTACTTTCACTGAATCAGTGTTGGGAGCCATCGTAGCCCACAGAGCATTGATTCTAACAAGAGAGGTATTGTTGGAAACGGGATAATCTCCCCTTTACAAAGTTACCTCTGCCCAGTGGATCTCTGCTCAGGGATCACCACAAGAGACCTGTTCCCAAGCAAGGATCCACCAAGGAGCAGAAAGGGGTAATTACCCCCGATATTCCCCACTGGGTGGGCAGAAACCCCACTAGACACCCTGCATTAATAATTGTATAGGTTTTTAGGGGTTAAGGCTGTCCAGCATGGTGAACACAAGATGTGTGGAGGAAATCAGATAAAGCTGTCAACCACAACCACTTTGGGTGTGATCCCGCCAATATCATCTAGAGTTTTATTGAAGACCGTAAGGTTGGGACCTGTATTGGGGATTCCTCCTTATGGAACAAGAGGTCTCACACACATAATAGTGTCATGTTTCATCAATGGCCACCTGTTAGCAGCCTGGTAGGACAATGCCACCCGGGTGAACTCAACATCATGATGGAATACACCAAGAGGGGGTGTTTGTAGATACATTAATTCTGGTTAATACAAGGATCCAGTTGTATTTAAAAATACCTCACTGACAACCAGTGTTAATGCACCTTTAAAAATAGTGTTTGTTGGTAAGGCTAAAACATAATTTGACGGTATGTGTGAGTATAATGGCTCACTCCATCACAGAATAACTAGGCCAACATGTTTCTGCCCTCACAAAGAGCCACAACTGGTCAGGGGCATTCTTCATGGCCAAAAATTCTAATGCAGTTTCCTCCCCACAGGACTGACGGTCGGACCACCAGTCTTGAATGAGGCCCTAAAATTATTCGGGGAAAACCTTGAAGGATCTACTCATATGACACCTTGCTGAATTTGGAATTTTATCCACTTTCCATAAATATCTAGCTTTCCTGGATCAACCATGGCTTTCAAACTAGATTTCACCACAAAGTAGTAGATTGAAAGCATAAAGAATAGGTAAAGTGGGCTACTTCTTTGAAAAATGCCCAAACTGTGGTAAACAAATGTTTTTTTAATTCAGCTCTGCATATTCCTGAAAGCAGGAAAGATGGTGACTTTACCACAGCAAACCATTCAATTATGCCATTTTATGAAAAGAACAGACATTTTATCCAGAGCACTTTTTTCCTATTTCTTCCCAAAAACTCAAACTAGCTATATTTTGGCTATTTTCTTGATCCCCTGCAGGGCAATTCACAAACCCTGGGTACCTTTAGAATCCCTAAAATGCTGTGAAAAAGGACACACATTTGCTGTGGATATCTGTGATATGTGGCAATGCATTAAGGAGGCCTAATCACAAACTTTCCTAAATAGCCATAAAATGGCTCAGCACTGGTGTGGGGGTAGCAGATAAGTGGTAACTAACTAGCCATATGCCTGTACATCTAAGTGCAGGCAGGTAAAAATGCAGGGACGTTTGCTAGATTACGTACTGCTGAAATGTCACAGAGCGCATTGAAGCCTGCATCATTTCCTAGTTGTGGTATTTGAAAGTTAAGTTGAAAGCGAAGTCCCTGAAATGAGAAATTAGATTTCCAGAGAACGCCTGTCTGTGGTAGACTGAGGACAAAGACACGAGCCTGTGGATAGTTACTGCAGCACTGTTGGAGCACAGAGTGAAAGCTGATTACTGTAATCCTGCAGTGTTATCTCATCAAAGAGTGGATTAAAGGCAGTCTTTCAGCTGAGAGGTATGAATAAACATGCCTAAGTATTGCCTTTGTCATTGATAAATGGGGGTTTCAACTGAAAGTTTTGAAACTCTGTAAAGAGGGCACTTCAAGGGCAGCCTACCAAGCTGGTGACTTTTGCACCACGGCACTTTACACATATCCAGTGAATACCTGGTGTAAATCACACTTGTGTCCTAATATCACATGTGCCTGCTAAAGGCAATACATCTGCTAAGGAATCTCGAAAAATATACGATCTGTAGGTGTCCAAAAAATTGCATGGAAATCTTATTAGAACAAGAAAGAGAAAGGTACTGCCAAAAATGTTATCCTTTTTTTATCCAAACCCTCCGTGCACGGCAAACCTATAACCTTAAAGAGAAGCTAGTTTTATCAAACTGGGAAACCAGCAATGGTGGATTTTAGTAATATGGCGATTAAATCAAATTTATGCTGGGTAAATGTATGTTTCCAGTAATATGAGCATATAGCAATCGAACAAATACAAAAGTTTTCATCGAGTAACCAGCTGCATGACTCTGGAGCACAGATTGCTTGTGCTACGACTGGTGAGTACCAGAGCAGGGTTTCAAACTGGAGCATGTTTGGTTTCTCTGTACATATGCATGCCCCTTTCTACTGAGGGATGTTTTTCTGCTGTCTGCCTTGCTACAATGATTGCCTGATTGGAGACCGTGGTAAAGACCGAATGGGGCATATTGTGCCTCAAGCTTCATCAACATCGAGACATTTTGCTATTACTAGTGATACTTCAGACGAATGTTCAATGATGCCTGATGAGAGGGTTTGGTGAGTATCGCCTAGGTCACTGGATCCCTTTGCGAAAGGTTTCCTGTTCACTGTTACCACTCTAGTTGCTCGACCTTAGTAGGTGGCAACCTGCACTCTGCACTGTTACCACTCTAGTTGCTCGACCTTAGTAGGTGGCAACCTGCACTCTGCTACTAAAACAGCACCCAAAATGTGGACATACGGAGCATGCACGGTATTCACTGACCTCTGCCCTGCAGGACAAGCACGGTCGTAAACTGGGTGGATGGGCATATGAATTTTCAGGGAAAAGCCTTGCAATTTAAAAATAACCAGAATATTATGATATTCTCATAGTTCCCAATACCACACTTATTCCTTTCACCTCTTCTGTGACATGTGTTGCTATTAACCAGTTGAACCAGACTCAATTTAACAACCTAGGATGGCTGTTTTTTTCTTGCTGGGATTCAGACATGAAGTTTTCTGCAGAAGTCAACAGCAAGTTTTATTTCACTGAGCGCTCCTGATGGCTAACAAAATAAAATACGACATTAAGCGACGCTTAATGCACAGCAGCACAGTACAGTACTCAATGAGCGAGGGTGTGCTGCTTGTTGACTTCAGGCTGAGTATTGGTGGCCTAATTAAAATGCTTTGAACCTCTGGGATTCTCTTGTATGTGTTCCATGTATGAGTTGAGTTCAAGTTTTTAAGAATTAACCTAGCAAAGCTGTAGGTATACCTATTGCTACACAAGAAGGCAGACTTTTAATCGAAAACGAATAAATCAAAGACTTAGACAGGAGGCCTTGTAGGTGTAATATTAACTTTGTCATTAAAAAAAAAATAGAAAAAAACATTCACCAAGGAAGTATATGAATTGAAGTAACCTTGTGCCATCTTTGGGGGAGCAGTGTAAAAGAACCTGAAAGTAAGGAAGGTCCTGCATTGCAAACACAAAATAAATTAACTAGTGTGGCAAGGACACCATGGGTAAAACTATCAACGCTACTATGCAGGAAAAATAAACCATACCTTTATCACTGACCTCCAATATGCACATCACTGTGGACATTAAATATCATATCCAGTCGGTTCCTGCTCATGACATCATAAGGGAATACCAAAGTCATTTGAAATCCACCAGAGCCAGCGTCAAGTGTTGTGGAAGTATACATCTCAAGGGGACATTATTTGTTACAAACCACGGTGAGAATGAGGGGAATTCTGTATATATGTATTGTAAGAATGTCAGATGTGTATGTCTGTAGGAGTAATTACACAAATGGCAATTTAAATAGCACTCACTATTTTTTTAATAGCACTACTGATCCCAATTTAGGATTTAAGAGTGCTTAACATCACACACATATGGTACAGATAAAATAAATCACACAAGGGTGTACATCAGTGCCCAGGAAACGATACTTAAGGCAATGAGGGTTCCAAGGTATAGGAGTCACATATCATCCATGCTGGTAGGTATTAAATGGTACAATTAGTTGTTCTGCAGAACCACAAAGCCAAACATAACACAGTGTTTGAGGTTGCCTGTATTATTAAGACTTTATTACTACCGAGAGAAACCCTTTTTTTAGCAAACTTTCAATAGCAAAAGATTGAGATAAAAACAAGGTTCTAACCCTATGCCAAGCAGTTAGAATGCAGCTCCTTGATGCTGGTTCATAGCTGACGATGCTATATTAGATGGATGGTAACGTATGAACTGCAAGTAACAAAAGGATCTATGTGACAGAAGCAATAAGACACTGAACTTTCTACATTTCATATAAATCTTGTGCACATTGTCCTTTGCAGCAGGCAGATTAAATCCCTATGCAATTTTATGATGAGGCTAAGATGTGACTATACAAAACATATCTCTACAGGAAGTGGATTAACCACTAGTGTTATCCTACAGACATTATTTCCGTCTGAAAATTGCTAGGCACAGGGGCAGGTGCCTTAACTCCATAAGATACTTTACAATGTCTTTGTGGCAGGGGTTTTGAAAAATAATTAATGCATGATTTGACTGTCAGACTCTGTTTTCATAACACCTCCTCTCGTGACTCCACACCCTTTATGCTGCTACTCCTTGAAACTCAATTTATACAATCTAGACATAATTTGTTTCCTTTTCTAGCACTGTACAAAACATTGTGTTAGTGCACAAGATATAATTTGCATATTAATAAAACTATCCTTACAATGATTTATCTTTCTCTTTGTTTAGCTTTTTTTACTAGCTATTAGTAGTGCAATTGTTTAGGTCTTTCACTAGCATTTTGAAGCCACTTGATGCTCTTTTCTTTAAACACCACAGTAATCAGATATTTGATTTTTTCTGTAACATGGGATTATCTACTTCACATACTTTAATATTCATATCTGTTAAAAGGCTAGCACACTCATATTTATTGAGTGCATAAGAAACCAGTATGTTATGTTGTGCCACTGAATGCACCATATGATGAGCGACACGGGGGGATTTGGTGGGAGACCCTTCCCAAGCAATGGTGTGATAGTCATTACTGTCACGTGGGAACCAGAGTTAATGATGAACCTGAGAGATGCTCAGAGATGTCCCATGTCCAATTCTTTGCTTGCTGCTGCGTGACCATTTGAGGCCATGCCACATGTGCTACAGTCTGTTCAGCCTGCCATGGTCACTTCGGACATGCCAAACCTAACAACTGGTGATGTTGGGGCCTGCCCACGCCTGCCCTCCATCTTCTCTTCTTCACCGCTAACTCCAATTACCCAAAAGGGAGCGCCTTGCCCTGCAGTCAGGCTGCACCTGCCTCAGGTCTTCCCGCATTGTGATGGCATCCCGAGCTGGTGCATTGTACAGCCCTCCTGCCACACTGCTGTCAGGCCGTGACTCCCTGCCAGCATCACTGTCCTCACCTATGGTGCTCCTGTGGCGTAGGCCCCACCACCACCACGTCAGCCTCATGGCCCCGCTTCTGAGAACCTGCGAGTGCAAACACTTTTCTGTCACATGGGCTTATGAGTGCTGCCCTGACGGCATTGTGTATTTCCTTTTGCTGCCTAACATGTTTGGCGGTAATCCTGCAACTGCAACTGGCCTGATTACATAAAGGACAAACAAGAGACAAATTCATAGAAACAAAAGAAGAACAACATAATGAACACCAAATGAAAGAATCCCAGCTGTACACTTGTCTGCTCTCCAGGGCTCCTGCAAGCCCATCTTTTGCTGGATCTACAAGGACTGTACAGTGGTACCACCTTTGCCAGAACAGCCCTCTCTGCAGACCCATTTTACCCTGGCCTAACACCGTTCTGCCAATCCTGCGGCATGGGATTCTTCTCACTGACGGCAGTTTCTCCTCAGCACAAGTTGGAGGTGTTGAGTTTTTGCGACTACCCCATCCTGGACGGATACCTCAACATGGTGCACAGTGTGGAATCACTGCAACACAGTCACCTCACCTTTCAATACCACAGCTGCAAAATTCAAAGCACCTTTAGCTGGCCCCAAAGGTCGTTGCAGTGCATGTTGCTAATTTATGCTACCGGGTACAGAGCATAGAGGGCCTCCATCCCCCCTCTTTGTATGCGATTGCCCCCCATCATCTCAAGCGGCTAAATGGAAGGACTGGTAGAATGTCTAGAAACATATATTGCTGCTGTAACCCTTGAAAATGACAGGAAACGTCCCATGCTCCTCCATGAAGGATTAAACCCATATCTTTGTGATTAGGGATGAACGTTTGCATTGTTCAGCTTTCCGTCCATCATTTGTTCTTTTTGCTAAAGATGATCAAGGCACAATACATTTAAGGTTGGTCCTCCGCAAAGTTAAGCAAGAACATCCTCCAAGTCCTGAGGATGTCCATGGCCAACATACTTATGTAGGCTTTTCTGAAGAACTCTCCATGCCACACATGGCAATATGGAAGCTGCCCTCTAATAGCCAATAAAGACTGAACCTGTCTATGCAATCACAAATGCTAACACAGACAAACAGAAAGCTTCACCCAAGTCCACCACGTCTCCTAAAGTCTGTCACTGGTGTGGAGGTCCTTGCCCTCACAAAGGTACCTGTCCGGCACACGTCAAAAGGTGTGTGTTATGCAACAAGCTGAACCACTTCGCAAAAGTTTGCCGGTCCAATTCAAGCGAAAAACCACCAAAGTCCAAGTCAGTGCATGCTGGGGAGTACCCAGATACTCAGGATGATGAAGAAGACATGGATGATAACGACATCGAAGGTGCGGTGCATGTCATGCATGCGATGCAACCAGAAGAATACCACGGACGCCGCATCTCAAAGTGCACCGTCACTGTTGCTGGACACCCAATTCCAGCTTTGATTGACACAGGAACAATCAGTCTTCCAAGCCTTTTCCATTTTGGCTCCACAACACCACTAGCAGGTGTATTTACAATCATCATCACTCATGATAACTGCCCGATCAGAGCCAAAGTCTACGTCAAGGGGGATCGGGAAGGCTCCAGAGCAGCAAAAAGACTGAACACCTCCAGCTAGTCACCCTCACTTTCATTGTGCACCTATCAGCTATTGACACCTTAGTATGATCAGAGATGAGTTTGCACAGCTGTTCGAAGGAATTGGGTGTCTAAAGAATTGCATGGTCCATCTTCACATCGTTGAGTCTATCCAACCAGTTGCCCTACGTCATCACCGAGTGGCAGTCCACCTCTGCCAAAAAGTCAAAGAGGAACTAAGGAAACTAGAAGAGGTGAACATCATTAAGAGGGTGGATGACCAAACCCTCTGGGTGTCCCCAATAGAGGTAGCTTGCAAACCCAAGCAGCTGGGAGAAGTCCAAATCTGCGTTGACATGAGTCTCCTCCAAATGACGATTCAGTGAGAGAGACATTTTATGCCACAGAAAATGACATAGTGGCAGACATGAATGGCTCTAAATGGTTTTCAAATGTGGATCTCAGAGCAGGATACCACCAACTGATGTTAGCACCTGAATCAAGAGCAATCACCACGTTCTCCACCCACATGGGCCTGAGACGATACAAGCGCCTCAGCTGCTGAGCTACTCCAGGTAACCATTGAAGGGGTGCTGGCTGTACTTCCCAGCATCCTCAATGTTAGTGATGACATTCTGATAAATACCCCTACTCTAGAAGAGGATCTTAAGTGTCTGAGAGAACTTTCCAGTTCCTTCTTGACCATAGCCCTCGTCAGTAGCAGACTCGACTACGGCAACGCACTCTACACAGGCATCCCAACAAAAGACATCCAACGACTCCAACGCATCCAGAACGCATCCGCCCGCCTGATCCTCGACATACCCCGCCGATGCCACATCTCCCACCACCTGAAGGACCTCCACTGGCTCCCCGTGGACAAGAGGATCACCTTTAAACTCCTCACCCATGTGCACAAGGCACTACACAACGCCGGACCCACCTACCTGAACAACAGACTCAACTTCTACGTTCCCTCACGCCAACTCCGCTCTGCCAACCTTTCCCTCGCCATTGTTCCCCGAATCCAGCGCAAGACCTCCGGCGGCAGATCCTTCTCCTACCTCGCCGCTAAGACCTGGAACTCACTCCCGACCTCCCTACGCCAGACCCAGGACCTCCTCACCTTCAGGAGACTCCTCAAGACATGGCTCTTCGAACGATAGCAGCTACCCCCCCCCTAGCGCCTCGAAACCCTAACGGGTACATAGCGCGCTTTATAAATGTAATGATTGATTGATTGATTGATTGATAGCCTCACCCTCCACATGGAGAAGTTTCCTTCAAAAAGCACACTTCTGCTTCTGGGTACAGATTCTCAGAAAATGGGGTCATGCCTGACCCCACAAATGTCCAACACATCTTCTCTGCTCCAGCTCCAACCAATGTTACAGGAGTACAGAGCTTTCTGGGGATAGCGACCTACTGTGGTCGTTTTATTTCCAATCTCACCACACTCACAGTTTCATAAACTGACCAAATCCAGTGCTATCTGGGAATGGGACACATCATAAGATGAGGCTTTCCAGACAACAAAACAAACAGTCTTGGAGAACACAATCCTATTTTGATCCATGCCACAAATCAGACCTGCAAGTCTTGAGACTGTGCTATCTCAAAAACAAGACAACAGTGAGAGGGCCGTGGCATATGCCTGTTGTGCTATGTCCGAAAAGGAACAATGGTATTTGCATATTCAGGAGGAAGCCAATCCAATTTATTGGGTGTGTCACCATTTCCATCTCTACCTCTATGGGCATCTGTTTATGGTCCATATGATGACAAGACCCTCATTTCTCTCCTTACAGGTTCCTCTTCAAAGCCACCCCAGTGGATTGAAAAATGGATTCTTCAACTGCAGGAATACTCCTTCTCTGTGGCTTATAGACCAGGGACTCAGAACCTAGTAGATTATCTATCCAGGCTTGCAAGACCTGCCACTATTGGTGAGGAACCAAAAGCGGATGAGGTGGAATAATGCATGAGGTTGATGGTTGAGGGGTCACAAACGTTGCCTCTTTCCCTATCTGAAATCCTTGAAGAAACAAAAGAGGATGAGTGTTTCAAGCTGTCGATATCTGTGGTGCCATCAGGCATCTTGGACAAAGTGACTAAGGAATCTGTCCTATTGCACACCAGAAGCAGAGAAGATTCTGTTATCACTACAGCATGTTCGCAAACATTTGGCTGTCTCTTTGGAAGAATGTTTGCTGTGAGCTCCTCATCTGGTGATCCTGAGGAAGCTTCAACAATGAGTGGTGGATTTGGCACACTCCACACATTAAGGCGCAGTGAAAATGAAGTCCAGGCTCCAGTGCAAAGTATGATTTCCGGACCTCGACAATTTGGCAGAATGAACTGTTAGCTAATGTTCAATGTACAAAGCAGCCAGTCCAGTGAGTCACAAGCACCCATCCTTACAATGTCCATCACTCCTTTTCCCTGGCATCAAGCTAGTGCAGACTTCTGCAGCCTCCCAGGTGGCCAATATATGTTAGTGGTGATTGATGATTTCCAGAAATATCCATAAGTAGACATCATTCAGTCGGTAATGGCTAACCAGACAATTCCTCACCCATGGCCTCCAAAGTAAACCCCACACAGACAATGGACCTCCTTTCTCCAGCCAAGACTTTTCAGAATATATGAAGTCGAGGGGCATCCTCCACTGGAAGATCACACCTAGGTGGACCCAAGCAAATGGAGAGGTGTAGTGGTCCATGAGAACAACATGCTTCACATTGCACTGGCTCAGAGACAGTACTTGGAATGTGCCCTGCATGTGTTCCTGAGGGAGTACAGGCTTATTCCACACACCACCATGACCGTCAGCCCCAATGCATTATGCATCATTTGCATGGTAGGTGACACTATCTCTCACTTGGAGCCCACTTTTGCTATCCAAAATAAAAGTATCAGATACCCTGCAGACGCCAAAGGTCCAAAATTACAAGATGCCTTTCAAGCAGAAGGCACACCACTGAAATCTGCAAGTGGGCGACATGGCCTTTGTTAGAGATTGCCATCCAGGAAGTAAATTTCATCTACCGTTTGATACACATTCATAGAAGGTCACCAGAGTGCAGGGAACAATCGTCATAGTCACCAGGGGTGAAGAGACAGTAACCAGAAATGTGTTTCTTAGACGGTAGAAGTCTGCAAGACTGGCATGGGTCCTGGTCTAACAAAACCAGCCTCCAATGGCTCCAGCACATCAGGAAAATGGCCATAAGGGCCAATCTGGGCCTGCATGTAATACAACGAGTGTGCACATATCATCATAGATAGTTAAGATAGTAAGAAAGTAACAGGGATCTAGCAATGAAGCTAACACATCATTCTGCCTACATAGGCAGACACACACCACTGAATACCTTTTCAGGGGCCATGCCTCCTATCACAGTCATATTTCTGCCCTCTCCCCCACAGCACTGACACTGTGACCAGCCAGTCATGGGCTAATGTTGAACTTCGACTAGTAGGTCCAGTGACAAAACACCATACATTCACCTATGCAAATGAGACACCACAATCAACCATCTAATTGATGCTTTTACTGCTTCTCCAGGCTGATAAGCTGCATATTTTTTTCAGTTTATTGGACTTGTGGCTACAGATGTGAAGGACCTACAACTAGAAAAAGACACAGTGTGGATTTAAAGAAGATACCGGCAAAGAATATGTGCAGTTCAGTTCAATTGTTTTTGTACAGGGCATGGCTACCCATTCGAGCCTCCCACCATTGAGACAGGCACACTAGTGGTTTCATTTGTAAGAAATGACATGACAAACATTAGAAGAGATGTGTTTTAGGAGTTTCTTAAAGGTGGTTTCTCGTAAGTCCATTCTAAGGTTGATAGGGAGATTGTTCCATAGCTTGGAATTCAAATGTGCCATGGATCGGCCACCATATTTGCATTTCTAACCTTGTGTACAGTCAGCAAATTAAAGACCCAGATCGTAATGACCTCCTAAGGGTGTAGGTGCTAAGAAGTTGCTGAAAGAGGGGGTGAGGGGACATTTACGTGCATTGCCTGATTGGCCATGCACAGAAAGTTGAAGTAGATCCTTTTCTGCACCAGAAGCCAGTGCTGAGCTGCCAATGCTGGGGTAGCTGAGAGATGTTTTTTTTAATTTTATGAAGGGTTTGCGCATCTGCATTTTGGTTGATTGTGGTTGTCATATAACATTCTTAGTACCTCTTAAGAAGAGGGAGTTGTCATTGAGAGACGGGAGATAACCAGTTCCTATATGACCATTCTCCTCGATGTTGGTGGGAGCCATTGACTTTCCTTAAAGTTCTCAAAAGTCCAAGGCATGTTGCTGACAGCTTCTTTGCTTGAGTTTCAATTGACAATTTATTTTCTATCCAGAAACCTAAACGTTTTACTGCCTGGGAGGGTTGTGGACATTCTCCAAGGCATTGAGGCCACACTAGTTCATTCTATCTTGAGATGTTATTACCAACAACAAACACTTCCGTTTTCCCACCATTGAGCTTGAGGCTGCTATCTGACCTGCTTTAGGTATGAATATAGTTGAAAGGATGTATTCTCTGCTTCTGGAGTGAGGGCTATTGTAAGCTATGTGTGTCCTCGGCATATGACACTAGGGCCAGGCTGTGTGCCTGCACTATCTCTACTAGGGGGAGAACATATACCTTAAAAAGTGTAGGGCTTAGGGAAGAGCCCTGTAGGATGCCGCAGCAGATGGGGTAAATGGCAGAAAAGATATAAATGCCAAATATATAATATCAAAAACTGATTTTGTATGCATAAAAATATACATAGGCTGTGATATGATGTAGAAGGAAAGAATTGTATGCATTGTGGCTGTAAAGGAACCTATCCCTTAGTACTTATGATACCCATTGAACATGTGAAAAGTTCTAAAAGTTAAAGTTGCAATAAATAGTTAATATTTTTACTTTCAAAACAGTTTACATGATTGATAATAACACTGAAATATATCCAACATTTAGAAAACCTAATGTAATAACATTTAAAATAATATAAAATTACCTGTATTAAGATAGAAATACTAGTAACCTGTTACCCAGCTAATTAATTTACTTATATATGATGCTCTATCAGTGATCAATGCCAGCACTGGGCAGACGATCATTGTGATGTGCCTCGTGCCAGAAGTAGTAACTTTGAGCTGCATTTACAAAGCATTTTTCTAGTTGCAAACGGCGTTTCTGTGAATCGACTTTGCAACTAGAAAAATGCTTTTTAGGATGTTCAAATCCCAAATTGAGATCGGGTTACTTGTTTGGGTTTTGCCATTCGGTATTAGGTTATTAGCGTTGCGAGCGCCCCTTCCTAATACAGAGTGGGAAAGGACTGTACGGACTAGAATGTGGTCACAAAACATTCACAGTTTACCGCCAATAGAAAGTTGGTGGTAACCCATTTGCAACTGTGTAGGGGTCCCTAAGGAAGCCCTACCCCTTTGAGACTGGTGTGGAAAATATTTTTTAGGAGCAGAGAGTGGTCCCACTGACCACAGCCTGCTCTTAAAAAATGAAACTTAAACGTTTTATTTTATCTTTTTAAACGCATCCCGTTCTCCGAGCTGCGTTAAAAAAAAACAAAATTGCTTTATTTAAAAATAATCACATACATGGTGGTCTGCTGAGCCCAGCAGGCCATTATCTCTGTGATGGCTGCAATTCCTAATGGGTCACAAACTACGACCTACCTCATTAATATTCCTGACGTAAGTCCTTTTGCAACTCACTGGGAATAGCAAAAGAAACTCAAAAGAGTTTCATACATTTGAAATTGTGATTTCCTAATTGCGATTCACATGAAATTGCAATTAGGAACTTGCAATTCCAAACTTTAGTACATGTGGCCCTGTGTGCTTTAGTGTACACAACTATTCAACTAAATGCAGTTGGGTGTGATTTCACGGAGAGTATTTTTAGAGAGCCCATTAAATACACAAAGAAGAGGCTACCTCTGAGACCACCTGACAAAAGCAAGCCAGTGGCTGACATGGAGCAGAGTGGAACCGTCCTTGGTCTCAAGGCACTGCTCGCAAACACCTTGCTCTATTTTGCGGAGACCTAACACACACTCTGGACAAACAATAAATGGTTTGTGAGTGCGTGCAAGTGGAACACCTGCATCGATAGGCTGCTTATTGATCATAACCACTAGGGCAGCGCCACCATTTGTTTACAGTGTGTAAGAGCTCGGAAAGATTGTCTTGTAGCATTCAATGGAAGCACTGCCGGGGCCACGTGAATAAAACAGTGTAAATACCATTTACAGGAGGTGACAACTTGAAAGTGCTAGTATTAGTACGTATAATGTATATCAGTTCTGCAACCAAGAGTTGGTACTTTCTATATATATTTTTTTATTTCTTGACATCTTATTCTTATATTCTTATATAATCATCACACTGTTGCGTGCATTTGCCTTTATAACAGCATAGCCAGGTGCATGATTTGATCATTCAGCTCGATATGTATGTTGTCTTCCGAGCACTATATTCTGTAGAAATCTGTTTTTATCAAACAATAACTCAAGAGTTTGAACTATTTTCGGACCTCTGGAGAGCAGAAAATGTATTATGTCAACTGTAGGAAAATGTCCAATGTCTGTGGAGTAGACATATCCGGAAAGTCAGTCGATCATAACCAGACAATGGTATATATTATTGGGACCTGGGCACCAGAGCTAAAATGTGCGGCAAGATTTGCCTTAGTGTCAATTGATTGTGCACATGGTAAATGTGTGTATTGTAAACATAGTGCTTAGTTGCGGAGATATCATGTTTTACAGCACCTGCGCTCGTTAGGGGCCTCTCATCAGCCTTGGCGTGCACTACCGGCAATATGGTATCCCTTCGTGTGATGTTGCACTCCCCCAGCGGGGGGCAGGATGTGAAGCACTATAATCCCAGCTCTAGTCCACTTTTGAATGTCAGCTTCTGGAGAGTGTTTGGCTATCCATGCCAAGATTATGCTCTCTTGGCAAGACCCAAGCCCAGGCCCAGAAAGTGTATGTTTATTACATTGTGTTCTGTGTATCTGATCCAGAGTGCAGGGTTATATGTCCGGTGCCGAGCTGCATTACACTTCCACAAGTATTTTCACTATTTGTGACCAGGTGCACTGTCCATTGTTAGCGCAGCAGTACTGCTGGAGAGTGCTAATTGCCTTTAAAAGGAAGGCAACTGTACTAAGAATCACAGGCAAAGACCACTCCAGTATAAAAGCTGTGCATTCACAGTGTAATTTCCACTGCTAGAATGCTGAGAGGTGCCGATACTTTGGATCAGTAATGCAACAGCTCTGTAATTAAGTGATAGTACTGTGCATTACAAGTATAACTGTCTCAGTGAGAAGTGTTGGCACTGCACACATCACAGTAACAACGTTACTGAAAGGTGTTGATTCTCTCTCACTCGGGACGCATTTATGAGCGCCCTGGAGGCACAAATAAATCTGAAACCCCAAGGTTCGGAATAGACCGAGTGCCAGGAATGTAGCCAATTATTGCTTTGTTCCTAAAAATGGACAAAAACCTGCATATTTTAGTTCTTTCTGCAACCAAAATCATCATGATGCTTTATTTTCGTGACTTTTCCCTTGCATATTCGGGCGTTTTCACGTGTTGAAATAAACCAGAGGAAAGGTCCAGGTGTGCGGAGTTGTTGCCCACTGTAAAAAATACATGTGATAAACTCCACATTACTTTTACAGTGATTCCTGCATAATCAGTGGTTTGCATAGGCATGAAAAATGGGACACTCATATTTAACCCCTAAAAGCAGAGCAACTAAATGTATTTATTAAGTTAATATGCCCTCTTCTGGAGTCTCTTTGCACTATAGAATACAGGATATCACCTCCTATGGGAAGGATTGGGCACTAGCAGGGATTATAGTAAACTAAAGAGTCACATTTTGAGTTTTGCTTGGAAACTCGGTAAAGTTTGGATAACACACAATTCTAGGGAAGTGCTGTTCCAAAGTTGAACAGCTTCAAATCTGAAAGCTTTTCACCCCACTTTAGCAGCTTAGGTCTTGGTAGGGTTTAGGCATGTGACAGATGTAGATTGAAGTTGTCTTCATGTTTGTGCTTAAAAACATTCTGTTAAAGAAATGTGGGTCTTTATCCATATCACTTCTTTGCCAGGATATTATTGTAAAAACAGAAAACTTCTTTGTACTGAAACCTTTTCCTTATTGGTAACCAATGTAGTTTATACAAGTGGTCAGAAACGATGTCAAAATAGTTTGATGTGAGCAAGTGCTTGACAGCAGTATTTTGAATGTTTTTCATTTCGGTAAAGTTACATGAGGACATACAAAATGGTCTGCATTTCCATAATCCAGTGTGGACTAGCAAAATACATTCAGCTTTCCTATAAGGCAATAGTATACAGTGCAGAATTACACCACTGACATGAAAAAATTAAATGCTATCTTGGACTGCAGCAGCTAAAGTGCCATCCACTATACTGGCACTGCAAGGTATAACTTTTGACCTGTATCAGCTACAGACTCCATTCAAGACGTATGTTTATCTTTCAAACAAATTCAGTCTAATGGTAAAGTAGATTTTTTATATGGGACGCATACATTTTAGAAAGTTATCTTTACCCTGCCTGACGCTGCTACGGGCTAATTTGCATAAACTCTCCAGCAACTGCTCACCCTGTATTCTGCCCAAATTAGTTGTGAGAGAGGTGTGAAAACTGCTTCAAAAGCAGAGGCAATGCCCTCAGTGAGGGGAGTTGTGTTTCTTCTACTGCAAGGAAGACCAGTTGTGATGGTACCAGGAACTTAATTTCAAAGCAGAAAACCTGATACAAGAAAATATCAAGTGATGACTGGAAAACTTTATCCCACTGGTCAGTCTGCACCAACCCCAGTGTGGGGGGAATGTACCTCAGAAGAGGTTTTGAGTGACCACAGAGGAAGAGATTGCTCATGACCCTGGTTACACATCTGACATTTGGGTGGGCACACATCCTCTGCACAAAGGAAGAAGCGTTTGCCTATTTGAATGTTGAAAGTGAGGATCACTGTGGGATTGTTTGAAGTAAGGAAAGCAGTAACCTCTGAAAAAGTGGTTAGGGTTACCACCTGGAACTTTTACCCCATTGGTAAGGGAGCGTCCAGGAGTCACCCTCACTGACTAGCTTGAGCTAGGCATAAATGTGGCATCCACAAGACACCTGCAGAAGAACTGAAGAGCAATGGACCTGCTGTCTCTGACCTGATAGGAGCTCTGAAGGACTGGCTATTCTCCCTCTTGTAATCGGGACAAAGAAGTGAACTGAAAGGGCCAGTTGGCTAACCTCCTCTGTTGCTACAGGGACACAACAAGCTGCAAGAGTCCAGGGCTCTGTCACTGGCAGCCTCAAATTGTGCCTAGTTCCTTATCTACTGCTCTAGAGACTATTGTTGGTGCGTTGTGCTGTTTGGTGCTATTTTCACGTAAATCTTTACAAATTGATATCTAGGTTTCTCATTAGTGGAGTTTTGCAGTTTCGGTCTTATTTTATTCATGGAATATGCATCTGTGTTTTAAAATTGGTTGTTGATTTTTTTCATTTTGTGTGACGTTTTACTCGGTATATGAACTGCTTAAATATTTTACACATTGCTTTTGATTTAAGTTTGACTGCTTTGTGTCACAATACCAGGGATGTAACACAGGTTTATTTTATTTAATTCTTCTGACAGCTAGTAGGTGGTGGCCTATCCGTAGAGGTGAACAGTTGTCCATGCCAAATAATAATCCACTTGCATGTACTTTGATAATCATTTGAATAAACTTTAAAAATTGAAAACTTCAATGCATTTTTCTTAGATGGAAAAAAGCAAGTATAAGTGCTGTGAGTAACATGGGCCTCCAGAGTTCACTGGTAGTCCAGAACTATGCCAAGGTTTCTGTAGTATTTCACTTGGGTTGAAGGAGGACCATCGTACTTAGTCAAAATTTGTGGTCAAAGATGTTTGATTTATTGCTTAGCACTAAACTTTGTTTATGAAGGACTTAGTTTTAAAATGCTGGCGTACGTCCATGCCTACACTTCAATTGGTACTTCCGTCATGTTATGGAATCTTTCTAGTTCTTGCCTGAAAAGACTAAAAATAATGTGTTTCATCTGTGTATAGCTATGTGATGATGGTAAATTCTGTAGAAGCATGCAGTCAGTAGTACTAATCCAATACTGTTGATATCTAGTACAAAAGGTTTGCTGATAACTAATTGTTCTTTGTGCATTATATGTATAGCTGCCCCACTCTGAAGTGTTGGTGAAGTGTCATTCAAATATATACCTAGGTTTCAGTGTGCCATTAGTGTATGGGTGTGACACGATAGATTTCTGAAGGACATTTCAACTATGCAGCCTGTTATCACATTTTTACAATGATCTATTATCCCTTCCCTTAGGGACTCCTTTTGAACTCCGCCACACTACTCCCCAAGGAGGTTCTAGAGAATTTTTGTTCCATCCATTTCTAGCACTGCCATAGTCCGCAGCTAAGTAGTATTCTTTAGTGGCATATACTGTACCGAGACTAACAGGTACGATAATATCAGATATTGCTGAGGAATACTTTAGTAAATGTTATGGTTCAATATTGATATGGGACATTGGCCCTCATTTTGATATCGGAGGTAAAAAACGCCTACCTCCGCGGCGACAGCTGCCAAAAGACCGTTGCTGCTGCTACCAGCCATCCACCATATTATGACCACAGCCGGATTTCCACCACAAGAAGGGCGGAAACCCGACAGTGGCCATGCCGGCGTATGGCGGTAAGGTGGCGTTGCTGTCACCATCAGCGCCACACCAGTAGACCGCTGTCAGCTGTATTATGACCAATAATATGGCCTGGCGGGGTATGCTGGTAGGCGCTGCTGGCGGTGGCAGCGCCCCGTCCCCTGCCGGAGGACCTCCTGGATCCAGGTAAGTCAGGTCTCCGACAGGGGAGAGGGGTGGGGGGTGTTGTGTGTGTGAATGTTTGTGTGTGCGTGGATGCGGCTGTGTGTTGCGTGTTCAATGAGCATGTGCATGTATGGAAGTGTGAGTGCGTGAATGTTGTGCTATGTGAATGTGTGTCTGCGTGTATTTTTAAAAGTGTGTGCAGATGTGTGTGTGTGAATGGATGTATGCATACGTGTAAGCATGTGGGAATGGGTGTGCTTATGCGTGTGTGTGTGTGTGTGAAGTGGGCATGAATGTGTGGGGTGATTAGGGGGGGTCCGGAGCGGTAGGTGGAGAGGGGGGATTACTAGAAAGACAGGGAGGAGACCCCTATCAGTGACAGGGAAGGAATTCCCTGTCACTGATATGGCCCACCATCATGATTTTCGTGGCGTTACGAATGCCACGAAAACCATGGCGGTAGGCAGGGTCATAATCCCACAGGCAGAACATGTTGCGCCGCCGCGTGCGTTTCGAGCTCAACATTCGGCTCGGGACGCGGAACGCGTCCACAAGACGCACCGCGCCCCCAGACTACTCTGTATTCTTCGAGGCCCCAAAATTGGCATGGGGCCTCGTTTTCCTTTTCTGCACCACGCGTACAGGCAGGTCTGAACCCCCCCACTCACCTGTCCTGTTCTTTTCTTTTCTTCTCTGATTTTCCCTGGCTATCTGGTAGTGCATTCCTTTATGTTTTTTCTCCCTTCCCATATCTCCCTTCTTTTCCCAACATTCCTTGTTCCCTGCTCTCTATGGTTCCTAGTTCATTCTATTCTATGTATCTTTTCCCTATCTAAGATGGTGTCTTTGTACTTCCTGTTGGTCGCTTCCTGTTTGTTGGTATTTAAGGACTGTGATTCTTTCTCTCCTTTCGCTGCAATACTTTCTGTTTGGATGGTGTCTTCGCTCCTGTTTCTTTGCCTTTCTGTGCTGGTTCTCGTCGATTCAGTGTATTTCCTGTATTTTGCCTCTGTTGATTCCTGTTCTTCTGTTCCTGTTTCAGGAATCTATCTGTTTTGTTTTTTTTTCCCCTTTTCAGGTTTTTTTTCCCTCTGGCGCTATTTCTGAAGGGCACGGTCTGTTCTTGGTGTTTCCATTGCCTACAGCACCGTGGCTACCAGAAAGAGTCGCCCCTATCTGGGCCAAAGCCGAACATTCAAGACCCACGCCACTCGATCTGTGGATTCCAGACATAAGCAGCACGTGAGTTGTGACAGATTACAGCGCCCAATTCTCCCGACGTCATCTAACACCATGGATGATACAGTGGCGTCTGCTGCAGATCCTGATCAATCTCTTCTGGCAACTATTCAGCAACAGGCTCAGGAACTGCAACAATTACGCAATGAGAATGCTGCGTTACGACAGGCTTTGGCTTTCCGCAGTGGCGATGTTTCGACTGTCTCTGCCTCTACTCCTCGTTTCTCCGGTGAACCAACTAAACTGGGAGAATTCCTTGATGCATTAACTGTGTATTTCGCCTTCCGACCTACCCAATTCTCCCATGACAGGACAAAGGTGGGATATCTTATCAGTGCGTTATCCGGTCCTGCCTTGGCCTGGGCAACCCCGATGGTATCATCCAATGACCCGGTATTGTCGGACTATTCCGCCTTCGTGAATCGGTTTAAACAAATGTTTAGTCATCCAGGATTGGAGGCCTCTGCGGAAGAAGCCTTATGTGACATCCAACAAGGCTCACAAGATGTCCTTCAATATATATCTCGCTTTCGACAGCTAGCGGCGGAGACCACCTGGGTGGAACGAACTCTGGTGATTTTATTTCGCAGAGGACTTAAAGAAGAAATAAAAGATGAGTTAGTACACTCCACCCGAGTTGAAGATCTTCGTGGTCTGATGGATCAAGCACTTTCCATCGAATACCGTCTCCAAGAACGACGAATGGAGAAGAGAAAGAGTAGAGGATCTTCCCAGCCAAGCACTTCACAGGTTTATCTGCATCGTTCTGAGGAACCTTGCCCTCCTGCTAGAGACATAGAGGGAGAACCTATGCAAGTGGATACCACTCGAGGCCCACTTTCCGTTAGCGAGCGGGAAGACAGACGTAAGAAAGGATTGTTCCTGTACTGTGGTGCTGCTGGCCACATGCTTCGTACCTGCCCCGTGCGTCCTCAAAGGCCATCGGGAAACGCCACTTCCCGTCCTCTGTAAGAAGGGAGGGGACGGGATCATCGGCTATACCTTCCATCAGTTCATTTAAGGACAATGCCACGACCTTGTTCATGTTACCTGTCATGTTACAGCTACCTGACGGCCGTCAAGAAAGAACAATGGCTTTACTAGATTGTGGTGCTAGTGGTATATACATGGATAAGACTTGGGCCACTACTCAACAAATTCCAACACGACCCAAAGAAATTCCAGAACAAGTACACACAGTGGATGGATCCTTAATATCCTCTGGTCCAGTCGATACTACTACCCTGACATTAAGTTTACAATTTGGTAACCATCAAGAACACATCTCCTTTGATCTCATATCATCCCCCAACCATACCATCATTTTAGGAATTCCGTGGTTCATAAGACATAATCCGTATGTGAATTGGGAAACCCGGACTATTTCCTTGTCTTCACAGTTTTGTCATGAGCACTGCTTTGCTTCAGACACATATTGGTCACCTAAGAGATTGACACCTACTGAAATTACTACCAGATGTTCCATCAATACTGTCCAAGGAGTCCCTGAACACTATTTAGAATTTCAAGATGTGTTCCAAAAACCATCCAGACCTGTGTTACCCCCACATCGAGATTACGATTGTGCTATTTCCTTGGAACCTGGAACTGTCGTTCCCTTTGGGAGGATGTATTCACTCACAGAACCCGAAAGGGAAGTCCTAAAGGAGTATCTGGAAGAAAACTTACAGAGCGGTCTTATTGTAACATCGTCCTCTCCGGCAGGGGCTCCCCTCTTTTTTGTACCCAAGAAGACGAAGGATCTTCGTCCTTGCCTGGATTTTCGAGGCCTGAATAAGGTAACTATAAAGGACCGTTATCATTTGCCCCTCATCAAGGATATACTAGAGGCAGTCAGAGGGGCTCAACACTTTACCAAACTGGATCTACGGGGAGCCTACCACCTTTTACGTATTAAAGAAGGAGACGAGTAGAAAACAGCTTTCAGGACCCCATTTGGTCACTATGAGTACAGAGTTATGCCTTTTGGTCTCACTAATGCCCCCTCCATTTTCCAAAGATTTATGGACTCTGTGTTTTCTGATCTTTTGAACCAAACGGTTGTCATCTACTTAGACGATATTCTTATTTATTCTAGACATCCTGAATTGCATTCCTCTCACGTGAAACAAGTCCTTCAAAGACTCCGGGAACATCAACTATCTTGTAAACCAGAAAAGTGTGAGTTTGACAAGACGGAAGTCAAAGATCTGGGTTATCATTTAAGTCCCACTGGCATAGCTATGGACCAAGAAAAGGTACAAGCCATCCTAGATTGGCCTTCTCCTTCTTCTATTAAGGAAACACAATGTTTTCTAGGATTAGCTAATTTTTATCGGCAGTTTATCCTAGACTTTGCAAAACAAACCAGCCACATAACTCAAACTTTAAAGAAGGAAAATTTAACAAAAGGTTTTGTCTGGACTAAGGCGGCTGAAACAGCTTTTCAAGGTCTAAAGAAGGCTTTCACTCAAGCTCCTATCTTGAGACACCCAGATACCAACAAACAATTTATTGTTGTTACCGATGCTTCCGAAAGAGCCATCGGAGCTGTCTTACTCCAACAACAAGAAGATGACGGTCTTGAACATCCTGTTTTCTATTTGTCCCATGTACTCTCTTCGTCGGAACAACATTACTCAGTACTAGAAAGGGAGTTATTAGCTCTGAAAACAGCCTGCCTAGAGTGGAGAGAGTTTCTTATGGGTTCCAAGGAGCCTTTCGAGGTGAGAACAGACCATCGTAATCTACAATGTTTACGTAATTTTTTATGCCAGAATAGTCGCTAGGCTCGTTGGGCCTTTTTCTTCAGTCAGTATGATTTTTACATCACCTATATTCCTGGATCCCAAAACATTCTGGCTGATGCTCTGTCTCGCTGTTATCCAGATTGTACTCCTACCCCATCACAGTATCTACTTGAGCCTAGTAAGATCATCGGAGTAGCTCAGTCTTTCCTGGATGAGGTACAACTGGAATACTCCAACCTGTCTGATCACGAATTAGAGAAATTAAACCCCCTTATATGTAAAAGGCAAGGATATTATTATTATCAGAACCTATTGTTCCTCCCTACTAATAGAGTAAGAGAAAAAGCACTACAAATGTGCCATGATTCGCCAATTGCTGGTCATAGAGGCATCAAGGCCACGCAAGAACTTCTCTCGCGATCTTTCTGGTGGCCTACCTGGAAGTCGGATGTCGAAAGATACGTTCAGGCTTGTCCCATATGTGCTCAAGTAAAGATTCCCCGTACCAGACCTGCAGGATTACTACAACCATTACCTGATCCACCAGCTCCCTGGCACACCATTTCTACTGATTTCATGTGTTCGCTCCCTCCATCAGCAGGAAACCGGGTTATCATGGTCACAATCGATTCCTTTACTAAGATGGATCACTTCACTGCCCTGAAAAAGTTACCTACGTCCCGAGAACTAAGTCAGATATTTATCCATCATATTTTCCGTCTCCATGGACTTCCACATACCATTGTATCTGACAAAGGACCTCAGTACATTTCCCAGTTTTGGAAACATTTTTGTAGGACACTGAATATCAATATAGCACTATCATCGGGTTTCCATCCTCAAACCAATGGACAGACTGAGCGTCTTAACCAAGGATTAGAGCAATACCTTCGCTGTTTTTGTAATTCTACCCAGAGCAACTGGAACACTTACCTCCCTATTGCTGAATTCTCCTACAATAATACTGCCCATAGTGCCTCCAAGGTCACTCCTTTTTTCTGTTCTTATGGCCATCATCCTACCTCTTTTCCTACTTCTCCTCAGTCTACCTCTTCTCTGCCTGCTGTTACTTTCCTTTCCAGACGACTTCTACAGATCCATAGATTAATTTGATCTAACTTGTTGAACACCAAGAGATATATGAAGAAAATAGCAGAAAAGAAACATAGGGACATTCCAGACTATCACCTTCAGGATAAAGTCTGGCTTTCATCAAGATTCTTGCCTTTACGCCTTTCTCAGAATAAGTTCACACCCCGTTACTACGGTCCTTTCCGTATCCTTCAGCTGATTAATCCTGTCACTGTCCGTCTTCACTTGCCTCGTACATGGAAAATTCATCCGGTCTTTCATGTTTCCCAGCTCAAACCTTACGTACCTGATCCTTACTCTCGTCAGTTTCCTTGTCCTCCTCCTGTGTTAGTGGATGATGTATCAGAATATGAGGTACAAGAAATTTGTGACTCTCGTATCTTTCACAGACGTCTTCAGTATCTGATTCATTGGAAGGGTTATCCTCTCAGTGAATGCTCTTGGGAAGATGCATCTTCTGTTCATGCACCTCTTCTGATTTGCCATTTTCACCGCTTGTTTCCTCACAAACCTGGATCTTCGGGGGAGGACTTACTGTCGCGCCGCCGCGTGCGTCTCGAGCCGAACATTCGGCTAGGGACGCGGAACGCGGCCACAAGACGCGCCGCGCCCCCAGACTACACTGCATTCTCCAAGGCCCCAAAATTGGCATTTCCTTTTCTGCACCAAGCGTACAGGTAGGTCTGAACCCCCCACTCACCTGTTCTGTTCTTTTCTTTTCTTCTCTGCTTTTCCCTGGCTATCTGGTTGGGCCTTCCTTTATGTTTTTTCTCCCTTCCCATATCTTCCTTCTTTCCCCAACATTCCTTGTTCCCTGCTCTCTATGGTTCCTAGTTCATTCTATTCTATGTATCTTTTCCCTATCTAAGATGGTGTCTTTGTACTTCCTGTTGGTCGCTTCCTGTTTGTTGGTATTCAAGGACTGTGATTCTTTCTCTCCTTGCGCTGCAACACTTTCTGTTTGGATGGTGTCTTCGCTCCTGTTTCTTTGCCTTTCTGTGCTGGTTCTCGTCGATTCAGTGTATTTCCTGTATTTTGCCTCTGTTGATTCCTGTTCTTTTGTTCCTGTTTCAGGAATCTATCTGTTTGGAGGTTTTTTCCCCTTTTCAGGTTTTTTTTTCCCTCTGGCGCTATTTCTGAAGGGCACGGTCTGTTCTTGGCGTTTCCATTGCCTACAGCACCGTGGCTATCAGAAAGAGTCGCCCCTATCTGGGCCAAAGCCGAACATTCAAGACCCACGCCACTCGATCTGCGGATTCCAGACGTAAGCAGCACGTGAGTCGTGACAGAACAATGGTGGCCACCGGACTGGAGATGTATTTCTCCAGCCCGGTGGCTGTTACCGCCATAACGGTCGGAGTGGTACATTGGCGGGTTGGCTTCAGTAAGTACCGCCAGCCTGTTGGCAGTACTTCCCGCCACATTAACGCCGACCGCCATGGTCATAATGACTCCCACGTTTGTTCTTATGGGCAGCAGGTTACTAAGAATTCATGCAAATACTTTTGGCCATGCTTATAAAAGTTTACTATTTTTAAAATCTAAACAGAGAATGGAAAGCCTCTTTACCAAATGTGACACCTGATTCTTCTTGAATTTTCATGTCAAAATAGATAATATTTCAAACTATTAATTGTTATATCTTTTAACCAGCCTTGCTAAATAAATGTTCCACCAAGACAAATGGGCTGCCAGTTATCTATTACCACTGCTGGTATGTAAATAAAGTTTTGTTTATAGAGCATTAGTTGTAATTACCGCTGAAAGTAAAACATTCACCAAGTGGAACACATATTACTTGTGTGTAAGTAGTGGCCATAAGTAACATAAGCTTCATGTCGAAGCTTCATGTTGAAGAAAGTGATTATTATATTGTCAGCATAAAACTGATAGTATTAAGGGTGGTACAGTCTGGGTTGCAAATGTAATTTGAGAAGGTGGTTATTGGTTTTACCCATCTTAAGATCCGCATGGAACTGATCTTATTATGGGTAGTAAATTCTGGGTTGTAACACAACTTACCACAAGTGGCAATGGACTTGCTGGTGATGGTATTTCGACCATCACTCCTAACGCGATACAGTAGATTTTACAGGAAGGTGGTATTTGCCATCTTTTGGAATGGTGGTGATTTGACACATTACCTCTTTGACTATTTCTATTACCCTTTCAATATTACACAACGTTTTAGCCCCATATTTCCTAATAAAGGCCGTTTAATGGCATATTGTGTTTGTGACACAATGAGGGAAGGAAGTGTGAAAGCAATGTTTTTAAAGGAATCCTCGCAAAATCCTTCATGAATGATAACAACATCACAATTCCTAAGCAGTTCTGATAATTGATGCGAAAAATCTGAAGTCACAACCTCTTAAAGCCTTATCCTTTATTAACATTCTAAACTCATGTCAATTTCAATTTGAAATGAACAAAGGTTCAGCGCAGCACACCAGCATGCTTCAGAAAACAATAGCGACTGTGCTAGGAAGACAAATGTAGTACACCCGTAAGCTGTTGGTGCAAGGTTACAAGCTTTGCAGATTCTCACTGCATTGGAAATATGAAAAGTGCTAAGTGTTTAATCTCTTCATTTCTTATGTTGAATTCAATTGCGCTCTATAAAAGAAGTCTCATTAATCATGCATGCAAGCACAATAGGACAGATTCCCAAATCAATATAATTAAGCTAATTGATATTACCGCAAAAATAGACATTGCAATGAAGGTGACAGAAAGCACGCATGTATGTGCTGCGAGTTATAATTCTCTGCTTGATTAGGCAGAGTTATTTCCAAGGTGGTGGTGTGTTTTATATACAGGGCTCTGGCAAGTGAAACTTCCAGAATGCACAAACACTTTGACTGCTAACGACTTCACAAGGTTGACTTCTGTGTCCCCCTCTCTCCCCAACTCATCAAAAGTCTTTTATTTGTCGCTGATCTCCAGGGAAAAATAAAGGAATATATCATAAGGAAACTGAAAAGGGCTCTATATTGTATTTACTGTCTGTCTCTGCCGCTTCCTTCATTAGCCTTCCTTATTATGAGTAGCAAGGACAATGCCATTGGTAGCAAAGTTCAAGCGATGGCTAGAAGCAGATGTAACTAATTGTCATCCAAGTCTGGATCTTAGTTACTTCAACCAGCTGAAATGAAAACAAAGCTGCCGTAAGAAAAAGAGAGATGTTTTCAAGTTCAAAAGAAAGAGCCTTACTTCTATTTTTGAGGCCAGGAGTATTCTGTCACAAATGTGGTGGATCCTCCATATCATTGGTGCATTATAGCCTGCTGTTCTTGCCATACAGCAGATGGGATGCCTGTCACATTTTGACAAAGTATCCCAACCACCAAACTCTAAATAAGGCCCTTAGTGTGCTACCTCAAGCTACTATCAAATATACGAGCTAAGTAATGTGTAATGTTCTGATAGAGGGTTTTCCTTCAAACATTACTCGTGACACTAGACTGGGACCCACCTGATGTGCCTTATGTACTTTCAAGATGTCACGTTGAATCGTATTGGAACATATACCTCAAAAGTTCCATCTTTCAACAAACAATGGCAACTGTAATACAGCTTATCACTCTATACAAGATGATACATGGCCAGTGTGCTGCATACCCCATAACTTAAAGCAGGGAAAAGCCTTTAGCTTTGATGAGCTATTAAACAATGAGTTATGGGTGCCCTATAAAGTTTTTCCTCTTACCTCCAGTCCAACGTATGTCTCTAATGCTCAACATGGTCTATTATTTTAGCAAATGAACCCTTGCTTCTAAACCTGCCTTGTTCGACAATACTCCTTTAGCCATGCTGAGTTGTCCAGAACAATGGTTATTCACATCTATGAGTGTGGCATTAATAGAGGCAGATCTGTGACTGGTCCTTGGAAAATAAACTTCAGGAAAACCTTTAATAATCTGCCATTATTTTATATAGAAGGGCTTCATCCTTTGTGTGGCACTCCAGGAGAGGGAGCTTGAAGGTTCCAAGGCCCTCGAAAAAGGAGCTAAAAACCTCAAATGATATATCCAGCAGGACATCTAGCTATATTGAGTAAACATTCTCAGACATGCCCTATGACAGACAGTCCCTATGGGACTGGGGCATTTGCTAAAAGTTTAAGCATCACTAAGTAAATCAAAGTTTTTTCTCAAGCCTGGATTAAAAGAGGCTTGCACATAGGGAGGAATTTGTATACTTCTCACTATATTGCCTTCGTATGGGCATTGTGAAATCCAAACCGCAAAAATGACTTCCCAGGCTCAAAAAAAAAACTGCAGAGGATGGCCAGCTGAGCAGGGATTTCAAAACATTTGAACCCAGCAGAAGAACAAAAATGTAACTTTATATTGGTGTCATACTGCTTATTAAATTCTGTTTTTTTAAATAAATTAGAGTAGGATTATGACTTTTTAACTGTTTTTGTACTTCCTGATAGGTGGTACTTCTGAAAGCTGTGCACATTATCTCTACATTAAGCCTGTCTACTCTGTTCCATAGTTACAAAGGGTTGAGCTCAAACTTAAATTACTTGGACCTTTGCCTAGACATGTGACTCCATTACCTGTGGTGTAGAACATCCACCCCCAATTAATAATTAATTGTCTTACACTGAGAAAACATGGAGCACTCAAGATAGTTAATTATATGTTGTTTGAGAGCTAACTGGATTTTAGGCATCATTTAATAATCTCTTATATAATATGCCTTTAGAATCAATAGTTTCACAAAATCAATGCTATATATATTAGTCTCACCAAATATTACATTTACACTTCAAACTTGTTATCATCATGAAAATGTGAATTAATAATTTAATAAGTGAAAGACTGATATACTATTCCATCCATATCCTGTGAATCTTGTAGTCTGGAAAGTGCTAACTCAGTTGCTGCTTTCACTAAATCATCTCTTTAAGCTTCACTGCCAAAATTGTATTGTGTGTACTTCCTGTCAAAAGGTGCAACAATGATAACATTATGTAGATACAGGTTCTTTATTCTATCTTAGGTATAGCAGGATGCTCTAGATAGATTCCTTTCACATTGTGCTTTGTAAGCCACAATAAATGCCTTCAAGCATGTCAGAAAGCTACCAGAAGCAATGTGACTTTGCTGACTTGGTGTTCAAAGGTACCTAATACAGCAATTACAGATTCAAAGAACTTCCATCCTGCTTCAGACGGCCGACATTGCTGGCTACCTCTCACAATATTAAAATCATCTCCAATGTTAAGCACTACAAGCACTTGTTGAATTTATCTAAGGAATCTGAGGATATCTATGCACTGCAAGGTGAATTTCCAGCATAGAACAATGCTCACAAAGGTTATGACTAACTGCAAAAGTAGCTTTCTTGAGCATCTTCAACATCTTCCATCCCCAAACCATCAAGTGTCTTGACCAACTTAAAAGTTCCATAGAGACTTTGCAATTATCCTAAAACTCTTACTAAAATGAAAATCCTCAGAGGACCTTATAAAAATCAATACTTCTAGAACACTATAACAACATTTGACATGAGTGCGCTATTATTGTGTACCTATAACTCCGAAAATGTTTGAATGAATATGTTTTTGGGAATTTGTGGATTTTTTTTTTCCATTTCAACAGGTACACTTTTTTAATTTAGATCTTGCATTACCTTCCCTTCTTCTTCTGTTGATCTATGAAAGGACAAAAAAAGGTGTTAGCCTGCAGTCACCACTGCAGTCTGCTGTCCGATTAAAAAGCTGAGTAGAGGAGTAGCTTGATCTCTAACTTGTCTCCTCTACACCTTTTTCTGGCGTTCTGTGCATTCCTTACAATAAAACAGGTGTTTCACTACCCAGCCTTGCAACCTCAGATACAGCTGCCAACACTTCATCTAGAGCCAGATGTAGGAAAAATCCAAATTGCGACTTGCAATTTGCGAGTCCGTGCGACTCGCAAATTGCAACTCGCAATTTGGTATGCAGAAAGGTGTCTCAGACACCTTCTGCAACTCGCAATGGGGTCGCAAAGACCCACCTCATGAATATTAATGAGGTGGGTCGCATTTTGCGACCCCATTGCGAGTATCGGCACTCACGGGGATGGTGGCCAGCTGGAGTCAGCAGACCACCATGTCCGTGACTGCTTTTTAATAAAGCAGTTTTTTTTTTTTCCTATCTGCAGCCCGTTTTCCTTAAAGGAAAACGAGCTGCACTTAGAAAAAAAAACGAAACCTTTTGTTTTGGTATTTTTCAGAGCAGGCAGTGGTCCATTGGACCACTACCTGCTCTGAAAAATTATTTTTGTGTCCATTCACAAAGGGGAAGGGGTCCCATGGGGACCCCTTCCCGTTTGCGACTGGGTTACCATCCACTTCAAGTGGATGGTAACTGCGATTCCATTTGCGACCGCTTTCGCGGTCGCAAATGGAATTGAATCGCATTGCGAGTCGCAAATAGGAAGGGAACACCCCTTCCTATTTGCGAGTCGGAAATGCATTTTGCGAGTCGGATCCGACTCGCAAAATGCATTTCTGCATAGCAAAGAGGCTTTTGCACCTTGCAAACGGCGTTTTTCGCTGTTTGCGAGGCGCAAACCCTTTGCTACATCTGGCCCCTAGTCTGTAAGCACTCTAGGGACTGATTATACATTGTCTTGGTGTCTGGATCTCTTGCTGAAGCAAATGTCTATTTTCATTTTGGTACAAAATTTACAGAAGATGGATTTTGTACCCCAGTGATATAAGTTTCACAGTTCAGCAGTGAGACATGGTCTGCAACATCAATAGTATTCATATATTTTTTTCTAAGAAATGGATTAGAGTTTAGTGCAGAATTGTCGAAGCATGGTGCCCAAGAAATGCATTCTCCATTTCCCCTGAGTGTATGAGGTAGATCCCTGTTTTGACAATCTGAAAAGCAGGATATGTGTTTTAGTTCTGTGCATGCAGACATACAGTTTCCTTAATGCATCCATTTTAAGGATAATTCCCATGCAGTAATGACCACTAAAGAAATCCTGAACATTCCCATTTCGTGGCTCTGAGAAATGGTCAAGAATTAAGAGGTAGCAAATCACAGGGACTTGAGCTGACCATGCAAAGTCATTCATTTTCCAGTGGACAAAACCTCATTTTCAGAGTCAACTTGCGCAGTCTCTACTTTTCACTAGTTGTGTTGGCATAAAAATATTTATGTTCAAATTTGTTCCAGAGAACATAACAAGCATTGGATATAAATCAACATTATTTGATTGTAAAAGTCTGAAACAAATGGGCAACATTGAACCCATTGTCCTCACATTAAAGCTTGCCTGTAGTCTTTTTATTTCGTGTTTTATTTGCGAAATTAAGCTCAGGACAACTTCACATTAGAGCAAATGATGAAGAGTATATATTCACAGCAGTGCTTTACATTGTTAGCCATTCAAACATCATCTTCTAATTTCAATGGCACAATTAGTACCATATTTTCTGTCTTTGATGCCCTATGTAGTTAAAATAAGTGATAGTATTAGTTTGTGTTTGTTTCCGTCTTGTACGTCAGCTGGCTGTTGTGCAGAATGCATATTTTTTTCTTTAACCAAACTAAAGTCTACAGAGCATGCTAACCAATCCCCGTCCAGTTGTTTGGTAAAGGATAGCATATTATATATTTCATGAACATTTCGCCTTTTTCCACAAACATTTCAGAGTTGTGAAAGCTTCATTTAGAATACCTTCTCTCAAATAGTCTGATTAGACCTATGAAAGGTCAGCTCGACATGCAAATGAACCGGAATGCCCACCAGGAAACCCAAGGCTGTCACTGTGGAAACTGAAACCTCCTATGTCTGCAACAAGAACCAAAACACAAATTCTATTCGCAAAAAAATATTTTACTCCAAAATTAAAAACTCGACTAAGGCATGTTTACATTTTTTTGTGTTCGAGGAAAAATCATCATTATATGTTATGTAGATGGCGTTCACAATTCTGTAGCAGATAATTCCTATTATCATCAAGGAGTTCATTGATTGAGTCTTTGATATCTTTTCACTGTGTGGTGAACTTCATAAATCGTTCCTTAAAGCTGATTCACTCTGTCCTCGATTGAATAACAGAACATTCATCAAGAGAATAAAAGTAGGCTCCCAAAAATGATTTCACAATTTTAACTCCCAGAAGGCAAAGATTGGCACATATACAGCAAACAGTTATCGCAAAGAGAATAGACCTTGTTTAATACCTGCATTTTCAATTTTTTTCAGTGCACAAGAAAACATTTAAAACATGCCCCACTGCCAGTAAAATGTTCTGCCATATGTTTTCAATAGCATTTTAAAACTGAAAATGTAATTGACCCTTGCATATAATTTCATTCAACAGTACAGGTGCTTCTGAGCTGAGAGGGGTACTTAATACAGGCATACAAACATTTTTAGTGGTAATGTGCATAAGGGGAATTTATGACTCATTTTGGTGCAGAGAAAAGGCAATATCGGTTTTGAATTGCTGTAAAATTAAAGGATATTTTAAACATACAAGTGCTGCTCAAAAGATCTAAAGAATTAAGGGCCAGATGTAGGAAGCTGTTTGCATGGTGCAAACTGCGAAAATCGCAGTTTGCGCCATGCAAACAGCCTAACGCGATGCTCATTCACAATTTGCGAGTCGGTTACCGACTCGCAAATTGTGAATGCAACTAGCAAATAGGAAGGGGTGTTCCCTTCCTATTTGCGACTCGCATCGCAATGCAGAATTGATTTGTGACCGCGAATGCGGTCACAAAGCAATTTGCAGTTACCACCAGTGTCACACTGGTGGTAACTCATTCGCAAAAGGGAAGGGGTCCCCAGGGGACCCCTTCCCCTTTGTGAATGTGGGCAAAAAGGTTTTTTCAGAGCAGGCAGTGGTCCAATGGACCACTGCCTACACTGAAAAAACTAAACCAAATGGTTTCGTAATTTTTTTCATTTTGCAACTCGTTTTCCTTTAAGGAAAACGGGCTGCAAAATGAAAAAAAAAAACTGCTTTATTTAAAAAGCAGTCACAGACATGGAGGTCTGCTGACTTCAGCAGGCCACCATCCCTGTGACTGCAGGGACTCGCTATTGGGTCGCAAAATGCGACCCACCTCATTAATATTCATGAGGTGGGTCTTTGCGACCCCATAGCGAGTAGCAATTTCCGAGTCGCAATATCGGACTTTGCTACATGTGGCCCTAAGTTTCAAAATAGAAACAACAGTGGCAAAGAAAAGTTTTGGCCCACTTCTTTTTGGGCGGCACATGTGATCAGGAAAATGTCATTCACAGTGCAAGAGAAGCAGTGGCTGAAGTAGGCTGACCCATTGATCTACGGTGTATTGTGTGGTGGGTAAAAGGAAACTATGAATCACTACTGGGCTGTCTAAGAGATGGTGAGGGCTGACCCAAAGACCCCCTGTGTGTCTATATGTGTGTGTATTTTGTTTTATAACTTTTATTACTTGTGATTGGGGAGAACGCAAAAGCTGTCCCTAGCCTGACTTAAAGAATAGTCAGCCAATTGTCACTGAACGTTTACGAGCTGAAGTGTCCAAACTTGTATGAGGTGATGGTTCAATTCACAATACTCTTGTGGTTTTATGTAAATGTAGTAGTTGGTGGAAGGCTTCCACCAAATAATGTATCCAGTGCCTTCATTGGAAAAAAACAGTCTAATTAGATCAACTGTCCATAATTCGTGGTAGCAATGGCACAAGCAGCAGCAGGAGTTCCCCAGAGGAAAAGTGCTAAGCATATTGCTATCATCAGGACAACATTAAAGTGTCAAAACAAAATAATACAGTGCCAGATGCATTTAATAAAAAGATAAACTCTGGATGACGGGAGCAGATACTAATTTAGGTAGAAAATGTCAAAAATCACCCATTTGAGCAATGGAGTATGATAGTCAATATTAGCTCTGCATGGATTACCAAATGGAGGCAGTTATTAAACCAAAGCCTTAAAGCAGTTACCAGCACTGTTCAGCTTCAGAGAAGATGGGCAGAGACATTTACCTTTCAGGTACAATAGAATACCCTCAACTCAGTGCACTTCATGTGGATGGGAGTATGAAGGAACCTAAATTTCTAAATCCTCCGCAACTCTTAGGACACAAAACAATTGTGGACCTTGGAAATGAGCAGGGTAACAGAAATGCCAATTACTTAGAAATAAATTATTATTTTAATTTCTGTGATATTTCAAACTTAGGAGTCAATAATGGGAATTGAGTTTATATTTTTAAAGTTTTATTAATCATCAGTTTTCAATCTTCTTCTTTATTAATCAATCAATCAATCAATCAATTAAACAAATTTCTTAAGAATCAATCAATCAATCAATCAAACAAATTTCTTAAGCACACTACTCAGCCGGTAGGGTCTCAAGGCGCTGGGGTGGGGGGTTACTGCTCAAAAATACATGTTTTGAGGTGCTTTCTGAAGGTTAGGAGGTCCTGGGTCTAGAGTAGGTTGGTGGGGAGGGAGTTCCAGGTTTTGGCGGCAAGGTGGGAGAAGGATCTGCCACCGGAGGTGGTGCGTTGGATGCGGGGAACTGTAGCGAGGGCGAGGTCGGCGGGGCAGAGCTGTCGAGTTGGTTTGTGGAAGTTGATTCATTCGTTGAGGTAGGCGGGTTGGTGTCGTGGAGGGCTTTGTGAGCGTGGACAAGGATTTTGAAAATTATCCTTTTGTTGATGGGCAGCCAGTGTAGGGATCTGAGGTGGGTGGAGATGTGTTTGTGGCAAGGGAGGTTGAGGATGAGACGTGCGGCTACGTTCTGGATGCTCTGGAGTTTTCTCTAAAGCTTGGCTGTGGTCCCTGCATAGAGGGCATTGCCGTAGTCCAGTCTGCTGCTTATGAGGGCGTGAGTGACAGTTCTTCTTGTTTCTAAAGGAATCCATTTGAAAGTCTTGCATAGCATGCAAAGGGTATTGAAGCAGGAGTATGATATGGCGTTGATTTGCTGGGTCATGGAGAGAGATGAGTCCAGTATGATGCCGAGATTGTGTGCGTGAGTGGTGGGTGTTGGGGGTGGTCCAAGGGTAGTGGGCCACCAAGAGTCATTCCATGCTGTCTTGTTGGGACCAAAGATGATGATCTCATTTTTTTCGAAGTTCAATTTGAGGTGGGTTGCTGTCATCCAGCTAGCGATGACGAGGACTCCGACGTGTAGGTTATTCTTGGCAGTAGATGGGTTCCTCGTGAGGGAAATGATGAGCTGGGTGTCGTCAGCGTATGAAATGAAGTTGAGGCCGGGGGGTGGATGATGTTGGAGAGTGGAGCCATGTAGATATTGAAAAGGGTGGGGCTGAGGGAGGATCCTTGGGGGACCACACAGATGGTCTTGGTGGCTGTAGACCGGAAAGGAGGGAGGCAAACTCTTTGGGTTCTTTCGGAGAGGAAGGAGGTGAGCCAGTCCAGGGCTTTGTGGTGAATTCCGGCGTCGAAGAGGCGTGTGCAAAGGTTTTGGTGGCATACGGTGTGGAAAGCTGCGGAGAGGTCTAGGAAGATGAGGGCGACGGTTTTGCCCTTGTCCAATCTGGTCCTGTTGTTGTCTGTACAGGTGATGAGGGCGGCGGACGTGCTGCGGTTTTTGCGGAATCCAGACTGGGAGAAGTTGAGTATGTTGTTGTCTTCTAGGAAGCTAGACATTTGTATGTTTACTATCTTCTCTATGACCTTTGCGGGGAAGGGGAGAAGAGAGATAGGTCGGTAGTTTGTGAGGTCTTCAGGGTTGCTTTGGGTTTTTTGAGAAGAGCATTGACTCCGGCGTGTTTCCAAATATCTGGGAAGGTTGCCGTCTCGAGGGAGCTGTTGATGACGGCCGCAGCTGGGAGCGATGATTTGGCTGGCCTTGTTGAAGATGTGGTGGAGGCAAGGGTCTTTTGGGGAGCCTGTCTGGATGGAGCTCATGGTTTTGCCGATTTCTTCGTCATTGGTGGGGATCCAGGTGTTCAGTATGTTGGTGCCGCAGGGTGCTGTGCTGTTGGGTGTGTCGGTCGTGGTAATGGTGGGTGATGACGATGTGAAGCTGTTGTGTCTGTCTGCGATCTTGCGGTGGAAGTAGTTGGAGAGGGAGTTGCAATCCAAGCGTGAGTTACAGAACATAGCATAACGTTTGTCCCACAAATCTATCCCTACTCTATAATTCTACGTCCGAAAAGTACACTAAAGTGGAGTAGCTTCTGAAAAGCATTCAAGGATCAGCAATAGAAATCATCTGAGTCAGAGAGTATCAAGTAATGAAATGTAAAATAGCAAAGAGAAACAAGTGTCTGAGAGAGTCTCTCTAGCCACTAAAGCTATTAGGACTCATAAAGAGTAAATGTGCCAGCTTCTGCAGAGAGAGATAGAGAAAATGGTCTGAGGTTTCTCAAAGTTCTAATCTTTAAGGTTCCCACTGTTCTTTCCCAGGGACACTTTTATACAAAGTACAATTATACAAAAGCTCAACAATTCTTCAGATAAGTTGTGCAAACATCCAATAGGAAAGCGAGAACATCATGAGACAAGTACAGTTTCCGTTCAGATGGTAAATTCTAACCAAGAGTGCTCTAAATACACAATACAATTTGTAGAAGCTTCAACGTAAGAGTTACATTGTGTTAGAAATGGGGTCTCTAGTTGGCAGAGGTATACACCCTTGTCCAAGTAAGGACCACAATCATAGTCAGGGTAAGTCACACACAATCCAAATGATCCTGTGCCCTCTCTATGGTAGCTTGGCACTGAGCAGTCAGGCTAAACTTAGATGGCAATGTGTAAAGTATTTGCGCAATAAATCACAGAGTAACACAGTGAAAACACCACAAAAATACACCACACAGGTTTAGAAAAATAGATAATATTTTTCTGAATAAAATAAGGTCAAAATGACAAAGATTCAATAAGCACAAGTTGAAATATCACTTTTAAAGGTTTAAAAGAGTCTCAGTCATTAGAAATAAACAGTTATCTCTTTGTTACACACAGTACCTGGTATGAGTCACAAATAACGATGCATGGAGACCACAGAGGAGGAGATGCCTCAAAAATAAGGTGTTGCATCGGGTTTTCAGATGTGGCACAGGCAATGCGTTGTTTCTTTCCACGCTGCGTTTTTCGGCACGCAGTCTTGGTTCCTCACTGCGATGTGGGGATATGCAGGAATGATGCATGAAAATCCTTGACACGCTGGATGAAGACACAGGTGCTGTGTTGATCCAGTAGGTGATGCATCTAATTTTTCTGTCGCAGGGCAGGTGCTGCATAGAAGTTCCAGTCGGGAAGTCAGGCTGCGTCGTTCTGATAGGCTGTGTGACGATTTCTCAGTTGCAATGCACTCTTCACATCAATTTTGGCAGGCATTGCATTGAATTTTGACGCACAAGGAATTTCTTTGAAGAGGTGAAGACTTTGTTGGCCCTGAGACTTCAGAAACAGAGGCAAGCTCAATCCAAGCCCTTGGAGAGCACTTTTGGGGAAACAGAGCCCTTCCAGCAAAGTCAGAGGCCAGCCGGGCTGCAGGGCAACAACAGGGCAGCAGTCATTCTTTAACAAAGCAGTCCAAATGGGTCTTTTGGGTAACCACACAGTTCCTCTGACAGTGTGAAGGTGTAGGTCTAGAAGTGTCTTAGTTGGTAGAGTCAGAGACCCTGTTTAAATACCCAAAAATGACTTTGAAGTGGGGGAGACTTCAAAGAGTGGTTTTGAAGTGCACAGGTTCCCCTTTCAGTCCAGTCCAGTCTGCAAGGGTCCCAGTGGGGTGATATCAGTCTGTTGTATGAGGGCAGGCCACTGGCCTTTGAAAAGTAAATGTCAGGCCTTGCACCCTTCCAGCCCAGGGAGACCCTTTTCAGTATGCAGATGAGTGCAGATGTGATTGAGTGTCCTGTTTTTGTGGTTGTCTGGGTGAAATGCACAAGGGAGCTGTCAACCAGCACAGACCAGACGTTGATTGGAGGCATGCTGTAAGGCACAGATGGTTTTAAGTGCATAGAATTACTCACTTTCTAAAAGTGGTATTTCTAAAATATTAAAATATTAATATAAAATCCAACCCCACTAATAAGCAGAATTTTCTATTTCGATTCTGGCCATAATAAATATGGCCTGGTTACCCCTTACAGATCAGAATCTACCACTCAAAAATTATATGAGGGCAGTCCTAATGCTAATCTATGAACGGGCAGGCCTCACAGTAGTGAAAAACAAATTTAGGAGTTTTCGACTACCAGGGCATCTACAACGCATATGTACATGTCCTGCCTTTTACCTATATAGCACATTGCCCTATGTGTTACCTAGGGCCTACCTTAGGGGTGACTTATTTGTGAAAAAGGGGGAGTTTAAGACTTGGCAAGTACTTTCAAATGCTAAGTCGAAGTGGCAGTAAAACTGCACACACAGGTCTTTGCAATGGCAGGCCTGAGACATGGTTAAGTGGCTACTTATGTGAGTGGCACAATCAGTGCTGCAAGCCTACTAGTAGCATTTCATTTACAGGCCCTAGGCACATGTAGTGCACTTTAATAGGGGCTTATAAGTAAAACAAATATGCCAATTGGGTAGGACCCAATGCTATCATGTTTAATGGAGGGAGCAGAGAGAAAGGAAAATGCATGCATGAAAAGGACTTCCAAAGCTTTAAGGGGTCATGGAAGCTAAGATTTCAGTCTTCCCCAGACAAAAACAAATAGAAGGTTCCCTTCTTATATTTTCTATATTCATTTCTGCTCTGAGATGTTAGGAAGCCATTCACCTAGAGGTCATTAGCGAATAATAATTTATAAAGGGATCCTAAGAAAATTCCAACTAAGGCCACACCATCCTTCTTTTGCAAGATGTTTTATTTCACTGAAGCCAATACCAAGAAATCCTGCTCTGAGGGACTTTCCATTAGAAGGACTCTTGGTTAAGTGCGTGGGACTCTGAATTCTCACCCAAGGGATTCAACTGAGGGAGCTACCATACTAAACCAACCCCAATAGGTTCGAAGTCAAGCTCCCTCTCAGTTGTGAACCAAGACAATGTAGGTGGTAATAGCCGACTATCAGCCGACCATTACGCTAGCACTCTGTTTACTATAAGCATATCAACGCTCATTACTCTCAATGTTTTCAAGTAGAAAAAAACCCAAGTTTTAATAAAATTATCTTTGCAACACGTTTAGGAAAATTATGTTCAATATTCACAACTCATTTGGATTTTAGGTACATATTACAATGGTGCACAGATTATTTCGGAAGATATTTCAGTAACCAACTTGTGAAAAGTATGGCTTTTATCCACATGTAAGCATTTACCAGAGGAACCTTCACCAACATTCTATTCAGTGACAAACCTTTGTGTCTTTTCACTGCAGGGACATGCCAATACAATTATTTGGCTTGTCTTACCTTTGCAAAGTTTGCACTCAGAACATGAACTTTCGGGGCACTACTGATAGAGGACTCAACTAATTTCAAAAGACAACTTTGCCACATGTCAAAATGGTTTTCTTTGCCTTCGATTTACTGTAACTTTGCTTCAGCAGCTCAGGAAGATGCTAGCAGGGCTCAAGTCAAGATTTTAAAATCACTAATGTGGATGGTAAAAATCTACATTGAAGCCTATATTTGGCATTTAACTTTTTTGCCATTGTCCCATCCACTGTACTTTATGGCTGTGGCCTTACTTAAAATAAAGTGTACCATAGATTAATTGTTAAGAGTGTTTAGACATTGTATGGTCCATGAGGCCTTAACTTTAGTGTGGTCCCTTAATTTAGACCTGGCACAGTGAAAACACCCACCTACCCTGTATGTGCATTAATTAACAACAATGTCACAGAAAGACGTAAGGCCTCACACGTGTTGCAGGCCTCCAAGTGCCTCTGACTTCAAAGTTCCTTCTATTTGTGCAGTAGATTTTGCAGGAACATTGACTCCTGACGGGAGCTAATGAAGTGCCCCTGCATCCTGCCAGTGACAATCAGATCAAGCATTGGTAAATGCATTAGATTTTGCCTACGTGATTAATATTAATTGTTGTTGTAAGATATAGCTTGGTGAGCAGTTGTGCAATATAAGTTACTGAAACTCCATAAAAGTGTTATGACTTGTCTTTTGAGAAAGATAATCTATTGTGCAGTAACTGGTGGTACTATAATGTTGGGAGATGAAGTAAATGGAAGAGGACAAAGAAAAAAATAGGTGAAAAATACCACAAATTGTCACAGGCAGATGCCCGTTGGTCCATAAGAAAATCATGAACTTTCAAGCTGGTTAGGGCCTCTGAAGACTGACAGGGTTGGAATGATGAATACAATTGCTTTTCACCTAGTCCTGGCAGCCTTTCAGAGCCCATGCTGTGGCCTGTTGAAAAAGCACACAGTTCGCCAGTGAGTTAGTCCCACCCAGGTGGCAGACATGCTGCTGGCCTAAGCCAGCACAAAATATTCACACAAGGTATAAAGGTGACGAAGTGAGCTGAAATGACCTGGAGGAAAATGGAGCAGAATGCGCAGTAATGCACTGAATTATCAAGGTGGCTGAATAGCCAATGGTTAACTGAAGTACAAATGCAGTTCGATGCCCATGCAGAACCAAAGGGGGCACAATGTACAAATGTGTGCTCTGATGATTCAGAAAAAGTTGCAAACAGTGAGTACAGCTCTGATCTCTTCACAGCCCAAGCTAGTGTTAGGAATGGGCATTTTGCTTGTGTGATTCATGGAGTGTGGAATGTGTGGGTGTGATGAATGTCTGTGTGTTGTATGTGTAATGGCAACGGAATGTGTAGGTTTTAGTTGTGGAATGTTTGGTGTGTTCAGCTGACTCTTATCACAGGTGCAGCTCTCTTTTTTACACTCCTTACTGTACACCTGTCTTGAGCAATACATCTGTTATGTCTGACGGTCTTGTTTTCAATAGGCCCTCATAGTGCCAAGTTATTATAATGCGCACCTGGGTTTTGTGCACTTACCGCAACACTACTTCCATCACCCACGGAATACCCACAATGTTGCCATGTTGTGTAGAGCAAATCGTGGCCATTTTGGGACGTCAGGCACAGTGCTCCTTATATTATTACTAGGAGAGGCCATGACTGACATGTATTTGTATAAGTGTTGTCTTGAAGAACAAACACCAGCCTCTGATGCGGCTTTAATACATGAGTGGGTCCCTGGTTTGGTTTTGGGGCCACTGGTGTGTGCCGTTGCAATGAGACCTGTGGCGTCCCACAAAGCAGGCAGAACTGAGATCACGAGGTCTCCACTGAGACCAGTACATTGGATTAAGTCCATGGCACTCGGGCAGCGCTGTTGCTTCAAAGCAAGGATGTAGATCTTGTGGTGACAGCAAGGGTGCTGAGACACTTAAAGGAAGTGCCACCAAAGGAGATGAAAAAAGTACTTGGGCCTCAGGACACATGAGGAACAAGCATTGGTGATTGCAGGAAATATACTACAGCCAATAGAAATGGAGAAAAAGTAGATGACAAGCACAGGAACCACTGAAAAGCAAGGGCGGGATATAAGCCCCTTGTAAGATTTATATTTAATACAATAGATTTCACTAGCACAGAACAAGTGCTATGCAGGCGAATCCTGAAAAGGGAGTGGAAGTACGATCTCGGGAACGCCATAGGGATGTAATTCTAGACTGTACCAAATTCACTTCAAAAGAGGAAAACTACAAAATGGCTTCAATTGAATATCTTCGATAATCAGAGTGCTCGCCAGGCAGGTGAATGGTGAATCTATGAAGGAGTTGAGTGACACAGCGCTCCAGTACTTTCTCAAAATGAAAAGAGTCTTCGAGGTGTGGAGGTTGCATCCAGAAGCAGCTTCTGCGACTAGGGAGACAGTGAAGTGCATTCACAGAGCAAAGAGGGTGTGAAATTGTCTCATGGTCTGATCAAACAATCTGGGGATAGTCTACAGCAGAATAATCTGTGCTATGAAATACTATGTTGGCCCAGATTTCATTTATATGTTGCCACTTTCTTTCTATATTTCATGTATAAATATACATTCAAAACATCTAAAAGTACTACCTTTCCTGAAATGTTGCTAAGAAGTGAGAGAATTACAATTCATGTTTCTTTCTACTGCTTTTGCTCTGCTAGGTAATTCAAATACGTAATTTTTTTTAATTTCAACGGCATTCCGAAATCAGACTGTCCATTGTTCGGAATGTGGAAGAGAACTCTTACCTGATTTAAATACTGATGGATAGCTGAAGTCTCAGTGGATTGGGTTGACTCTGCAAATGCACTTGTTTTGCAAGTAGGATTCGGATGGCTGTAAACACTGCTGTGCAGAAGGCCTGACCACTGCCTTGGAATCGCCATGGTAACCATTTTGGTGACTGTACAAGCCGAGAAAGAAGCTTGCCCACTGCCTTCCAATTACCATGGTAACCATGTGACCATTAATTTACACGCAGGGAAGAAACCAGCAAGTTTGTTACCTGCCATTCACGGTCAGTGCGGACCCTCATTTTGCAATTAGCAGAGACCTTTTAGCTGTAGCGAATCTGCTTAATTTGCTTTATAGCGTGAAAGGAGGTATCACATCTTATGGTATTTGGTTTCTCTCCTTTGAGTCCTTATGAATGATTTTGGATACCAGGATCTTTAAAGTGCATTTTCTTTCCTCGTGAAAGCTCCGGCCGCCTACGTGTTTCCATTCGCGTGTTTTTTTCTTTCTTTTTTGTATTTTCAGTGTAGGGTGGTTCCACGTCGTTAATTGAAAGTCCTTTCCAGACAAACCTAAAATGTACTTTGTTGAGGTGGTTTCATGGGGAATCGCAATAGATGTAATGCCGCATGTGTTTTATTGGTAGAAAAAGCGTTGATGCTTTACTATTCTCGAATATTTCAACATCCGTCTCTAAAGTGAGATACAGACATGGGAGCGATCCTGTCAGAGAAGTGTGTTCTTTCTCTCTGGTCTCTGGTGGGACTACTCCACATTCTATTCAAAATTTATTACAACATGCAAATACATTACCACAAGTTTGACAGAAAACAAACATTGATTTCAACAAAGAAGTATTGTGCTTGTGGTCCACACCATGGATTAGATATTTTATTTGATTTTAGTAACACTTTAGAATTTCCATACCAGAGAGTATGCATATTCTGTTGTATGGATGAGTGATGTCGCATCACATCTTTCAATAATAGAGTCTTTGTGTGAAGGAGACAGTAAAAAGAAATAGCTAAAAGGAAGCAAGCTTTGCATATTCATATCTGTAAAGGGACGGATGCTGAATGATTTTGACTGTGCCACTGATATCACTATCACAGGCCTGGTTCCTGAGTGGTGTATGACCCACTCTAAAAAGCAAGATGGAAAATTCCCGAATGGTGATAGCTGCACACTTGTATCTTTTGTTTGCACTTCCAAACCGTCTTTAAACACTTTCCATGAAATCTTAAGGCCTCGAGCAAGTTATATTTTGGTGTCCTCTGTTTGGAAGAACTTTGAATTAATTACCCCTTTTCAAGCTCTGATGGTGCCAAACAGTATTGCATTAGGTGTTAAGGCCTCAGAGGCAAACGAAAACATCCAAAACTCGAGCTGCCTGATGTCCATAAGCTACATAGTAGGAAAAGAAAGCTTGTAAAAGCAAAGATAACACTATTTCTTTTTGCGTGGACCTATTTTTTTTTTTTTTTTTGCTTGCAACAATATTTTATGTGTAATTCAGTGTCTAACCAGCTTGCTACTTCCATTGTAGGAAAAACATGCTAAGGGTGACTTGTTAGATGTTTAGTGAACATGTGAGTTATATTAAAATAGGACACGTTCAGATAGCACTGGAGATTAGCTTTAGTTGCAGATTATTTGTAATCATAAATACATTCCATGTTCACTAATAGCGTTCTGCCTGTAAAAGTGCCCGCTCTGAGGATTAGCACCATTCCTTTGGTTAAAATATAATAATTTTCACCTAATTTCTACTCTTGTTCCTCTTCTCTTTTTATGTGTATGCACTTTTCTGGCTAGACAGTCTCCTGTGACCTTTCTGAGTAAGAGGAATGGGACAGGCAGGATATAGTCATTGGACGAAGACATAAAGGGAACAGATTAGCGTGAAACATAAAGTAGGGGGTGAAGGGTTAGAGATAGACATAATGTATAAAGATAGATGAGGTAGAAAGAGAAGTTAAGTAAATAGAGAAAGATGAGGTAGCTGGAAGGAAAGCTAACAATATTCAGAAAGAAGAAAATGTGGGTAGAGGGAGAGGCAGAGAAATAGGCAAATTGTATAGGTAGAATGAGATAGGGAGAAGGTAATGAGGTGAGTGGTAGAGAACTACAGTACGTACTCTATGGGGTGAGGCAGAGGCAAGGGTAATGTAGAACAATACGGGAATTGGAAAGATAAAGGTAGCAAGAGGTAGAGGTAGGGAGAGAGACATAAAGAAAAAAAACAAAGAGATGCAAGATAGAGAACAAAATGAAAAGAAGTATAGAAGAATGGCCAGGTAAAGAGGACTGTAGAAGAGAGAAAGGTAGTGAGAGGGGAAAGTAGTGGAGAGAAATGTAGCATAGATACAAAGAAGAAAGAGAGGTGAGGTTTATACAGTGGTAGAGAGTTGTGAGAGGAAGAGATTGTGATGTAGAGATCTTTAAAGAAAGAGATTGAGACAGATAGTTAAGGTGTAAGAGTTATTTCAAATGGAGAAGGAAGTCCAGAAGGATAGATGAGTGGGTTTGTATGGAAGAGAGAGAAATAAAGAAACACAGTGGAGTTGATAGAGAAAATTGGTGGAGGTAGAGGAATAGAACTATCCAGAAAGGAGTAAGATATATAGACAGGATGAAGGAGGGGTAACACAGTTAGATGGAGAGTTTAAGTAGTGAATTGATGGTGAGGTAAACTGAGGTAGGTAATGAGAGAGAGAGAGAGCTTGGTGGGGCAGAGAGAGGGTAGGCAGGAAAGGAGATGTGAGGTAAAGAGAAATGAAAAAATTGGTGAGGAAGAGTGGCATAGTAGAGAAAGGGCTGAGAGAGGGCTACGGCAGTAGAGAGTTGGAGAGGGAGATAGGGAAGTTAGGTAAATATAGAGATGAGGTTGTGTGAGAAGTTAAGTAGATGAGAGGAGAGATACAGGGAGGTCAGGTGGAAAAAAGAGCAGTGAGGTACAGAAACAGGGATGAGCTAGAGAAGACTGACATATAGACAGGAGATCAATGATTATATATCTATAAATGAAGGCACAGAGTGATAGGGAGAGGGGCAAGTTCATGAAAGAGAGAGATGAAGTTAAGTGATTTATATTATGTATTTTGAAAGAGAGGTGGGGTGGAGAGAGCAGAGCTGGGATGGACAAAGGTGAAGTAGGTGAAGGAGGCTAAAGGTACATGGCTGACATGCACCATAAGAGGCAGATTTATTATTTTTAGCACAGTACAGTGCAGCAACCAAAACTGCAACACTGCATTGCACAAGGTAGAAAAAGAAGTACAGAGGGCATTTTTATTAACAATTGCCATCTACTGCATTCTAACCCTGCTGCCCAGTGCCACTCTCAACCTTATTACCATGGTGCAGTGTGCGTGTACTGTACAGGGAGTGCAGAATTATTAGGCAAATGAGTATTTTGACCACATCATCCTCTTTATGCATGTTGTCTTACTCCAAGCTGTATAGGCTCGAAAGCCTACTACCAATTAAGCATATTAGGTGATGTGCATCTCTGTAATGAGAAGGGGTGTGGTCTAATGACATCAACACCCTATATCAGGTGTGCATAATTATTAGGCAACTTAACAAAAAACAAATATATACCCATTTCAATTATTTATTATTACCAGTGAAACCAATATAACATCTCAACATTCACAAATATACATTTCTGACATTCGAAAACAAAACAAAAACAAATCAGTGACCAATATAGCCACCTTTCTTTGCAAGGACACTCAAAAGCCTGCCATCCATGGATTCTGTCAGTGTTTTGATCTGTTCACCATCAACATTGTGTGCAGCAGCAACCACAGCCTCCCAGACACTGTTCAGAGAGGTGTACTGTTTTCCCTCCTTGTAAATCTCACATTTGATGATGCACCACAGGTTCTCAATGGGGTTCAGATCAGGTGAACAAGGAGGCCATGTCATTAGATTTCCTTCTTTTATACCCTTTCTTGCCAGCCACGCTGTGGAGTACTTGGACGCGTGTGATGGAGCATTGTCCTGCATGAAAATCATGTTTTTCTTGAAGGATGCAGACTTCTTCCTGTACCACTGCTTGAAGAAGGTGTCTTCCAGGAACTGGCAGTAGGACTGGGAGTTGAGCTTGACTCCATCCTCAACCCGAAAAGGCCCCACAAGCTCATCTTTGATGATACCAGCCCAAACCAGTACTCCACCTCCACCTTGCTGGCGTCTGAGTCGGACTGGAGCTCTCTGCCCTTTACCAATCCAGCCACGGGCCCATCCATCTGGCCCATCAAGACTCACTCTCATTTCATCAGTCCATAAAACCTTAGAAAAATCAGTCTTGAGATATTTCTTGGCCCAGTCTTGACGTTTCAGCTTGTGTGTCTTGTTCAGTGGTGGTCGTCTTTCAGCCTTTCTTACCTTGGCCATGTCTTTGAGTATTGCACACCTTGTGCTTTTGGGCACTCCAGTTATGTTGCAGCTCTGAAATATGGCCAAACTGGTGGCAAGTGGCATCGTGGCAGCTGCACGCTTGACTTTTCTCAGTTCATGGGCAGTTATTTTGCGCCTTGGTTTTTCCACACGCTTCATGCGACCCTGTTGACTATTTTGAATGAAACGCTTGATTGTTCGATGATCACGCTTCAGAAGCTTTGCAATTTTAAGAGTGCTGCATCCCTCTGCAAGATATCTCACTATTTTTGACTTTTCTGAGCCTGTCAAGTCCTTCTTTTGACCCATTTTGCCAAAGGAAAGGAAGTTGCCTAATAATTATGCACACCTGATATAGGGTGTTGATGTCATTAGACCACACCCCTTCTCATTACAGAGATGAACATCACCTAATATGCTTAATTGGTAGTAGGCTTTCGAGCCTATACAGCTTGGAGTAAGACAACATGCATAAAGAGGATGATGTGGTCAAAATACTCATTTGCCTAATCATTCTGCACTCCCTGTATAGCTTATGATTTGAACCAGAAACACACCTTGCCAGTACAATATCCTATGCCTAGACAAAGTCTTAAAATTCTGCATGTTGTATATGTGCTGTACAGTGCAGCAAAAACATTTCTCCATGTTAGCATTAACGTCAAGGAAGTGATATTAGTATGATTAGGCCATCTTTGCATCAGGCTTTGACCAAAAACTGTGGATTCCTCCCTTAATTCACCCAAATTACACCCACTGTAATGCTCTCTTGGTGCAAAGTGGTGCCAAATATGTGCTGTATAAATGGCATATTCCAATGCAAACACCTTTTATATTGGGAGCAAATATCCTTGCAGTAGGTTGTGCCACTTTGTGTCACTCTGCTTGACTTTACTTTAGCACAAATCCTTAGTAAATCCACGTTTCTGACAAAGATAAACATACTAGTCTGTCATATTAGAAAAAGCTATTTTATATGAACAAATAAAAAACATGGGTACCCTACAAGCATGTGAGCTGGAGAAGCACTGGTGATGTCCAGAGAAATTTGTAGTGTGCGATACCTTCTTTAAAGAATGAAAGCCCTCATTCATCAATTGATGGCATGCTTCATCATAGGGCTCCTCCTTAAACTGACAATGAAGACTGCCCAAATGAGCTTCAACCCAGCGTAACCAGGGACAATGATGTGTGTTCAAAATGAGGTGCTATGAAGTGAGGATGTGGTAAAGGTAACCAAGACAGTTGAGTAAATTATGTTTTCTCTAAAAACTGTAACAGAGAAAGAATAGTTAAAAGTACCTTACAGTGGACATAAAAATCTTAATTTATGTCCCTGCCGGGTACAATTAAAAATGGAAGGCAGGATAATTTAACCTCTGAGAATGGTCAACATGTTTCAGGCCCTGACTCACCCGACTAGAAGGTCCCGTGAGCTCTCTTCAGGACCAAAGAAGGAATACTCTGCATTTCAAGAGTTATTAGGCAGTGTAGTGATAAAGAAAAAAGACCCTATACTTCACCGAATGGATCCATAGGCATATATGTTGCCAATCTTGAATTACTAGGATCTGGAGTAAAAAGAACAACAATGTTTAATACTATTGCTTTTTATTGCTCGGCTATGTTAGGTATTTTATGTGTGAAGTTCTGAGTGGACACTGCACATATATGTCGTAAAATTCAAATGTGCATTCCTCATGCTTTTAAAACATGCATTTAACAGTGAGAAAGTCTAGAAACAGATCATGCTCATTAACATATCCTACAGAGTTCTTTACAGAAAAGGCCTAAACTTATGGTACTGAAATAGATGACCGACTGTGGTGATAGAAAATGATATAAAAACCAACACACATTAAAGAACTTTGTGCTTAGTGCAATTGCTGTTAGATTGTGGTTAAATCCCAAAGGTAGCCCCTACAATAATGTATTCCAAGTTGTTAATTCTGCACCCTAAAGTGCATAAACAACCCTCCCACTTAATGTATCATCAAGTGCAAATCTTATAAGCCTTAGGGATAGTTCAGGACTTTTTCTTTCTTGTTATTGAGTTCATTTGTGGACTCAATTATAAAAAGGGGCTTAATATGACCGTATTCTGTGACTGATAACCCAATATAATGTTGGATGGATCTTCCGCATAGCTATTGTTGTGTCCTGCTTATCCCTGGTGCAGTGCTTATGCAGTCATGTCTAGTATTTCACAACTTTTACTGGGGTGCAACAGTTTATTTTGTTTTTTTGTTTTTTTTTAAAACAACAATATTTGCCAGACAATTACCTCAGCTAATTTGAACAATCTGGTACAAGCAGATTAGAAATTATCATTCACTTCAAAATGGGTTTGAATATATGAGAACTGTTAGACCTGGAATTCTTGGGGTTGTTTTCCCCTGGCGTTTGCCTTCTGACCTTTGGTTTTGCTGACTCAGTTTTTGTTATTTTTACAACTCTGGGCATTTAACAACAGTTGACCAGTGCTTAGGTGCCTGTGCTCTTGCCAAAAAACCTGGTAATTCTGGCCCTTCCATAATTGGTACATTTAATTTACATGTAAGTCGCTAATACAGTGCACTGCCTGTGCCCAGGGCATGTTAATTAAATGCTATTAGTGGGCCTGCAGCACTGATTGTGCCATTCACTTTAGTAGAGCTTTAAACATGTCTCAACCCTGCCATTGCAAAGACTGTGTGTGCAGTTTAAACTGTTAACTCACTTGCCAGGCCCAAACCTACCTTTTTAATACATATAAGGCATCCCTAAGGTAGGCCAATGACAGAGTGCAGTGTATTTAGTGGAAAACTATCAAATTTGTTTTTCACTACTGCAAGGTGTAGCTCTCCCAAAGGTTAACATTGGGATTGCCTTATTACATTTTATATGTGCAATTGTGATTTGGGACCAGAAAGATATTTCGACTTTGATGTCTCTGGACTCACAATTTAAAATTTCAACTTATAGTACAGTAGGATTTTAGGTTGCAATTCTGAAAATTCCACTTTTCCTACTTTAACTATTCTGTTCCTCTGCCGGTCTCTAACTACACGCCTGGGTGGGTGATGGCTGGGCTCCTGTGTATTCCCTCCAGACAGCCACACACAACGGGAGCTAAGGTGTGACTGAGTAGCCATCTGCATGGTAATGGTCCACCCTGAGCAGAATGGGAGGGTGAAGCTGACACACCTGAGTAGGCTGGGTCCTAAGCCCTCACAAAGGACTGCATAACCCCCTGTAGTGTGTCTGGAGCAGCGGTAGGAAGGACAGGGACTTTGTGTACTTCAAAGGCCTCTCTTTGAAGTCTCCCTTACTTGAAGGGCATAACTGGGTGTAAGTAGTGGACTCCAGACACCACCAAATCAGTACATGTCTGGACCCGAGGATATTCTGCAAGGAAGAAAGGCTGCTGTGCTGCTAAAGGGACTGCCACTGTGCTGGAACTCTGTTGGACTTTGCTGGACTCCGGATCTGCTGTGCCTGCCCTGCTGCCTGAGGCCCTTTTTTGCCTGGGAATGAGAAGGACTGCACCTACAACTCTGCATCCCCAGAACCAAAGTGACCCAAGGGCTTGTTGGCTTGCCTCCTGTTCTGTAGTCTCAGGGACATCAAAGAGTTCACTTTGTTTTGCTACAGTTTCTGCACTCTGCCAACTGTGAGTCCTACCCTACCAAGTGGTGCCAATCCAGTCCTGGGCCCTTGAAATTGGGTTCTGCAGCTGTTTACTTTTGAAATCTATGCATCATCATCATTACTGAGCTGATCAGAACTGCCACATCTCACCTAAAATGCTGATACATCGCTGCTGCCACTGAGGACCATATCGCAGCACCAATTGTGTGGCTCAGGACGGGCACATCACTCTCATACCCGATGCATCACCTTCACATCGCAGGCTGCACAGCTCTGTGGTAACGATTTGCATGGCAAAGGGTTTGGCACAACACCACTGCTTGAGGATCAACTAATATGTGGCTCGATGATAACACATCCTCTTACTGCTTGGATCAGAAATGAAGCACTGCATTTACATGATCTCCCCTGCTCTTCACATCAGATCTTTGACCTTGACGCAACCCCCCATACAAGGGAGTGTTTCAGTAGGACAAGTTTGGCCCCTGTAGCTGGCCGACACTCCATCGAGGTCAGCCTCAACTTTGGATTTACCCTGGTCTAGAGCAACCAGATAGCCCCGGTGGGCACTTTAAGCTTTTAAGTACTACATTTGCATTTGTTCTTTATAAATTCATATCTCAACTTCTACTTACTAGATTTTTGTCATTTTCTTTTAGTTCTGCAAGGCACAGAAGGAGTGCCATGCTATTGTGGGTCTTCTGCAGCAGGCTGAGGCCCAGGCACCTGGTGACACCTCTGGCAAGCACCTAATCTACTGGGAGAAGTATCTCCTGCATAGTGAGCCTAAGGTGCCTGAAACTTGTGCAACACATGTGGTTGTAGGCTCCGAGTGCTACAAGGCCTTCTTGCGAGATGTGGCTTATGTGCCACTGGCAGGACATTTGGGGCAAGACAAGGCCTTTGGCAGGCTTGTCTCCCACTTTTAGTGCTACAAATGAGGAAAGTCTCAGATGTGTACCATAGGTCCTACCCTACGTGCCAAGCGAGTGACAAGACAAGGAGGAAGTGCAAGGCCTTCCATAACTTTAACCCATTGTTGGCATCCCCTTTGAGTGAATGGCATCAATATCATTGGGCTTCTGGACCCCAAGACAGCCATGAGCAACAGATTTGTTCTGGTCTTGGTGGACTATGGCAGTTGGTATATAGAAGCTATCCCTCTGAGGACAGTGACAGCACCCATTGTAGCCAGGGCACTGATGTGCCCTGGCTACAGTGTTTCCAGGAAATATCAGTGTTTCCTCAAGGAGGTGGTATCTGACAGGGATACCAACTTCATGTCTAACTACATGAAGGCCATTTGGAAGGAGTGTTGGGTTCTTCACTCCTTACTATCCCCAAACCAAGGGGTTGTTTGAGCGGTTCAACCAAACCCTTAAAGGCATTATTATGAGTCTACACAAACCCATGAGGCATATCTGGGATGTCCTCCTGTCATGCCTGTTGATTGCATAGAGGTACCATAGAAGGGGGTTGGCTTTAGCCCCTTTGAACTTCTGTATGGGCACCCTGTGAGAGGGCCTATTAGTGTGGTAGAGGAGAGCTGGGAGGATGCGCCAGCTACATGCTGGCCTTCTGCAACCAGGCAGCACACTTCAGAAACCTCGCCCAAGAGAACCTGTAAGCTAGCCAGCAGAACATGAAACAGTGGTATGAACAAAATGCCACTCTGGTTGAGTTTCAGCCTGGCCAAAGAAGTGTGGGTAATGATACTTGTGGAGCCCTGAGCTCTGCAAGAACACTGGTCTGGGCCCTATGAGGTTAAGGAGCGTAAGGGCGATGTCACCTACCTGGTAGACCTCAAAACTTCTACCAACCCTTTGAGGGTCCTGCATGTTAATTGCCTCAAACCCCAGTTTAAGAGGCCTGAGATTACAATGCTCTTGGTCACTGATGATGGTGTGGAAGAGGACAGTGAACCTCTCCCCAACCTTCTGTCTTCCAAGGAGCAGGATGGGTCAGTAGAGGAGAGAGCGTCTTCGCTACACTGACCTGAGTCCAACAGAGTGACTGCTACCAGTTGTTGGGGCAGTTTGTCTCTTGGTTCTCACTTACCCCAGGACTCGCTACATGGTGTACCCATGATATTGTCACTGGGGACAGCCCACCTGTAAAGAACAAAATTTACAGGATGTCTGAAAATGTGAGTGCCAGCATTAAGGTTGCGGTCTCCATGATGCTGATGTTAGGGGTAATTTAAAGGCCAAACAGCCCTTGGTCCATCCCTGTGGTTTGATCCCCTAGGCTGCCTCTCCATGTGTCACACCTGAACTTAGGTTCTGCATGGACTACTGTGGGCTCAATGCAGTCACCAAAACTGATGTGCACCCCGCCACCTGAGCTGATGAGCTCATAGATTGGCTTGGAGATGCTAAGTTCCTTAGCACGCTTGACTTAACATCTGAGTACTGACAGATTGCCTTTGAGTTAAAGTACGCTCCTGCTACCTTCCAAAGGTTGGTCAACTAGGTCCTGGATGGGATGGAGAAAATCAGTGCTGCCTACCTAGACAACATTGAGGTCTTCAGTTCTAGCTGGAAGTACAACCTGTGCCCCCAAGGGAAGTGCTTCAGGCTCTGCAGAGGGCAGGCCTAACTACCAAGGCCAGTGAGTACCAGACAGGGCAGGGTTCAGTGTTGTTCTTGCCTCACCAAGAGGGGAATGGCAAAGTGAAACCCCTCAAGGCCAAAATTGAGCCCATTCTGGCTTGGGAACCCCTGGTAGACCCAGACAGAAGTGATAGTCTTCCTAAGCCTCAATGGTAATTACAGGAGATGCATCAAGGGGTGGCACCATTGTTGCCTCCTTCACAGAGCTGGATTCCTGGAAGAAGCCACATCAGCTGATCTGGAAGGAGGTGGGTCAGAAAACTTTTGACACCCTCAAGGGCCCTGTCTTTTCCCAAAAATGTATTATATAAACAGACACCTTAGAGCATGGTATAGGAGAAGCACTCTCACAGCTAAATAAAGAAGGCCTCGATCAACATGCAGACCTTATCAGTAGGAAGCTACATCCCAGGGAATGGAGGTGGAGCGCAACTGAAAGGAAAGCCTTAGCTGTGGTCTGGGTGCTGAAGAAGCTAAGGCTATACTTGTTTGACACTTACTTCTGGGTTCTGATGCATCACCTTTGCATCATCTCATTTCATCGGATCTTCGATGTGCGCTTTAAGCTTTTATTCACATTTGCAGATATTCTTTAAAAATTCACATCTTGACTTGTACTTATTAGATTTTTGTCCTTTTCATCTTGTTTTTTTCATTAAATTACGATCTATTTTCCAACTTTGTGTGGATTATTTTTGTGTGGTGTTTTCACTGCTTTACTGTTTAACTTGTTGCACAAATACTTTACACATTGCCTCTTAAGTTAAGCCTGCCTGATCTGTGCCATGCTGCCAGAGGACGAGCACAGGTTAATTTATGGTCTATAGCTGACTCACCCTCACTAGGATTGTGGTTCCTGCTTGGACAGGGTGCATACCTCCACCAATTAGAAACCCTATTTCTAACATAGGACTTATGTTTGGCCCATTCCTACCCCAACTGACCTTTTCCTGGTGCTTACTGAACACAGAATGTTGTGAAGAACTGAGCACTACAATGGCAGAACATTCCTAAGAGCCAGACGGAGCATCCTGTGGTCCCCCACATCCCCCTGTGTATGACATTAAAAGGAAACACCCAACATTCGCTGATCATAGTTGAACCCAAGGTATCTAATTGTTGAGACTCACAAGTGATGTTTTGATCAGTACACCCATCTTGGTTTCTGAGTGAACGGTTTCCTTGCCACATTTGGTCCATTTTTTCTCATACTTCAGTGGTTATGCTCTCTCTGCTTTTAAAAATTGTCACTGCAGGATAGCGACTAATTTTACCAATTCTCATTGGCACACTGGAACACCCTTATAATTCCCTTGTATATGGTACCTAGGTACCCAGGGTATTGGGGTTCCAGGAGATACCTGTGGGCTGCAGCATTTCTTTTGCCACCCATAGGGAGCTCAGACAATTCTTACACAGGACTGCCACTGCAGCCTGAGTGAAATAACGTCCACGTTATTTCACAGCCATTTTACACTGCACTTAAGTAACTTATAAGTCACCTATATGTCTAACCCTCACTTGGTGAAGGTTAAGTGCAAAGTTACTTAGTGTGTGGGCACCCTGGTACTAGCCAAAGTACCCCCACATTGTTCAGGGCAAATTCCCCGGACTTTGGGAGTGCGGGGACACCATTACACGCGTGCACTACATATAGGTCAGTACCTATATGTAGTGTCACAAAGGTAACTCCGAACATGGCCATGTAACATGTCTAGGATCACGAAATTGGCACCCCAATACCATTCTGGTATTGAGGGGACAATTCCATGCATCCCCGGGTCTCCAGCACAGAGCCCGGGAACTGCCAAACTAACTTTCCTGGGTCTCCACTGCAGCTACTGCTGCTGCCAACCCCTCAGACAGGTTTCTGCCCCCCTGGGGCCTGGGCAGCCTGGTCCCAGGAAGGCAGAACAAAGGATTTCCTCTGAGAGAGGGTGTTACACCCTCTCCCTTTGGGAATAGGTGTGAAGGGCTTGGAGGAGTAGCCTCTCCTGGCCTCTGGAAATGCTTTGAAGGGCACAGATGGTGCCCTCTCTGCATAAGCCAGTCTACACCGGTTCAGGGATCCCCCCAGCCCTGCTCTGGCGTAAAACTGGTCAAAGGAAAGGGGAGTGACCACTCCCCTGACCAGCACCTCCCAGGGGAGGTGCCCAGAGCTCCTTCAGTGTGTCCCAGACCTCTGCCATCTTGGATGCAGAGGTGTGAGGGCACAATGGACAGATCTGAGTGGCCAGTGCAAGCAGGTGACGTCAGAGACCCCTCCTGATAGGTGCTTACGTTTCTCTGTAGCCAATCCTCCTCTTTGGGCTATTTAGGGTCTCTCTTGTGGGTGTCTCACCAGATAACGAATGCAAGAGCTCCCCAGAGTTCCTCTGCACTTCTGCCAAGGATCGACCGCTGCCAGATACAGGACGCCTGCATAACCGCAACAAAGCAGCAAGAAAACTACCAGCAACATTGTAGCACCTCATCCTGCCGGCTTTCTCAACTGTTTCCTGGTGGTGCATGCTCTGAGGGCTGCCTGCCTTCACCCTGCACTGGAAGCCAAGAAGAAATCTCCTGTGGGTCGACGGAATCTTCCCCATGCCAACGCAGGCACCAAACATCTGCATCACCGGTCCTCTGGGTCCCCTCTCATCCTGACAAGCGTGGTCCCTGGAACACAGGAGCTGGGTCCAACTGTTTTTGACAGTCCAGTGGCCTTTCTGTCCAAATTTGGTGGAGGTAAGTCCTTGCCTCCCAAGCCAGACAGTAATCCTGTGTACTGTGTGAACTGCAGCTGCTTGGGCTTCTGTGCATTTTTGCAAGACTTCTTTCGTGCGCAGCCTAGTCCAGGTCCCCAGCACTCCATCCTGCATTGCCCAACTCGCTGAGTTGCACTCCAACGTCGTGGGGCCCTCCTTTGTGACTCTGAGTTGACTATTGTCGTCAGATTTTCTAAGTGCCTGTTCAGGTACCTCTGCGGGTGCAGCCTGCTTCTGCATGGGCTCTCTGTGTTGCTGAGCGCCCCATCTGTCCCCTCCTCCAAGGGGCGACCTCCTTGTCCTTCCTGGTCCCTGGCAGCCCCCAAAATCCTCAACTGTGACTCTTGCAGACAGCAAGGCTTGTTTGCAGTCTTTCTGTGTGGAAACAACTCTGCATCCTCCAGCACACTGTGGGACATCTTCTGACCAAAGGAGAAGTTCCTGACACCTTCCGTTGTTGCAGAATCTTTGGCTTCTTCCTCCCAGAGGCAGCCCTTTTGCACCTTCATCCGGGGTTTAGTGGGCTCCTGCCCCCCCGAACACTTGCATGACTCTTGGACTTGGTCCCCTTCCTTTGCAGGTCCTTAGGTCCAGGGATCCATCTTCAGTGTTTTGCAGTCAGTTGTTGTCCTTGCAGAATCCCCTATCTCGACTTTACTGTCTTTCTGGGGTAGTAGGGTAACTTTACTCCTACTTTACAGGGACTTGGGATGGGGTATCTTGGACACCCTTAGTGTTTTCTTACACTCCCAGCGACCCTCTACACACTACACTGGGCCTGGGTTCCATTTGTGGTTTGCATTCCACTTTTGGAGTATATGGTTTGTGTTGCCCCAATGCCTATTTCTCCCTATTGCATTCTATTGTGATTCTACTTTGTTTGCACTACTTTTCTAACTGTTACTTACCTGATTTTGGTTTGTGTCTATATATTTTGTGTATATTACTTACCTCCTAAGGGAGTATATCCTCTGAGATACTTTTGGCATATTGTCACTAAAATAAAGTACCTTTATTTTTAGTAACTCTGAGTATTGTGTTTTCTTATGATATAGTGCTATATGATGTAAGTGGTATAGTAGGAGCTTTGCATGTCTCCTAGTTCAGCCTAAGCTGCTCTGCTATAGCTACCTCTATTAGCCTAAGCTGCTAGAACACCTCTATTTTACTAATAAGGGACACCTGGACCTGGCACAAGGTGTAAGTACCACAAGGTACCCACTATAAGCCAGGCCAGCCTCCTACATGTGCTGCAGTGTTCATTGATTCTTGTTTTTATATTTCTTCTGGTCATCCCTATGTAGAATAAACCACAAAGTCAGGTAACAAGAGGTAGCACATTCTCAATGTTACATTTAGTGAATGATTTCAGGATCCATGCCCTCCCTGTCTTGATGTCCACCTCTATGGTTTGTGTGGTCAAACTACATGCCACACAGTTTCCACATGGGTAGTGACTGACAGGGGCTTGGTTGCCCCACATTGTAGGTTATTGAGATACTGGTGTGATCCTTGCCTTAGTATGCACCAGTATATCCTGTATGCTTGTGTTGAGATTGTAGGCAAAAAGAGGAGGGTACCACTGTTTGTTTCCACTATTAGGTATCCTCCAGTGCTTTCAAATAATGTTTTGCGCCTTGTTTGAAATAGAGGTGTAGGTACTCACACACTATTCTGTCTGTGATTGATTTCTGGTTTGTTTCTAGTTATGACTCTCTGTTATTTTTTCTTGCCCATTTCCTGGCTTTTCGTACAGTCTTCCTTGAATAATTCTGCGGAAAAAATTTTCTTCCAGGATATCTGCCTGCATATTAACTGTGCCAAGCCTGGAGAAGTTATGTCTAACTATTAGAAATGTGCCTACCGGGAGGTTCTCACACGGTGCCCTCGGGTGGAAACCATCAAATAATAATCAGCTGCTTTTGTCCGTGACCTTACTGTGTACCCTGGTTTCTATGATGTTAGTTATGAATGTTAATGACTAAGTTTATAAAACTGCTTTGTATTTGTTTATCGCTGATGTGAAGCTATGGGCCATATGTACGAACACATTTTCCCATAGACACAGAATGGGCAAAACTGCTTGCTACATCTGGCCCTAAGATACCTATCCCTAGTGTTTATCCACTGGACAGACAGAGTTTAATATTATCTCTGAATGGATTGTGAGAGGCAAAACAGTGGTCAGTTTCAAAATAATGCACATAGAGGCAGGCCACACTCAATGCAAACGTACTGCTCATCAAGGTTTCCTGTATCTGGTGGTAAAGGATGTCTTCAAATTCAAAAAAGTTCTTCGTCAGGGCTAATTCAGAACACTCAATAACAAACCCCCCTGGAGGCATGAAATTCCATTCCAGATGATCAAGAATCCCTTCCATCATCTCAAAAAGATCATCTTTGAGAAATGCTTGTGCAGAGTGGCTCGATGTCCGTAGTGATTAACATGGCCTCATCCTCGCTGATCTCTAAATTGTTTAATAAACACTCTCGCAGATATGATTGTGACTTCTGGAATATCGGTGTTAAGAACCAGTCGCAAAACTGTGATAGCAGTTCTAAAACTGACCTAATACCTGAAACTGTATGTTTTCCTGGAGGGGGTGACCTAAGTTTGAACTGACTCCCTCCACCACCATTTTTTTATTTTGCTGCTTAACCAGAGAGTATGATCTTCTTTTAGTGTCTCATTGTTACCCCTATCAGTTTAGAGGTGGTAGCATTCTGTATTGTACATTATTTTCCCATAATAACTAAAACTCCCCCTTATCGCCAGGTATGATCACCTAATTGTAGTTATTTGTCGACACTACTAGTGCATAGGACTCCCTCTGTGTCAGCTTGTGAAAGATTCAGCTGCGATTCTGATCAATGCCCTCAATCTCCTTCAGGACAGCCTGTTCAAAGGCAAGGTTCTCAAATGGTACTGTTTGTGGAATGGGTTGAAAAGTGGATTTCTTCATTAAACCTGTGTTTTGGTCTTAATTGGGGTCCACCCCTTGATCAATGAAATATGCGTGTAGCCTGATGTGTCTGAAGAACTGAATCAATTCCGTACACAATGTGGACATATCTGTACTCAGTGTGGGGATGAAACCTGATCCTTTGGACAGGACCCTGTGTTCCTTCACCGTTAGGTTAGTAGTGTTTAGATTTACTAGCATTTCATGTCTCTGCTTGAGAATGGGTTGGCTTCCCTTCCTTTGCTCCTCATTACCATTTGGGTTGGCTGTTCATTCTCCCAATGTACTCTGGGACCCTGCTTCTGTTGTTGCTTCTGCTGTTGCTTCTGCTTTTGCTTCTGCTTATCTGTTCCACGACCTCTGACTCTCCATACAAAAGGGGACTGTCCCTGACATAATGGGAACCTTTGAGGCATTGGTTTATATGCCTGAGGACAATATCTAAAAGGCATCATAGGAAAATTATTTATCCCTTTAGGATGGAATGTTCTAAAGTTTCCCCCATAATTGTCCTCTTCGCTGCTTCCACTATTTCTCTCTTCACCTGAACTGAAAGTACAATTCTGAGGTGTTCCCTCAACTTGGAGTCTAGTAATCTGGGTAGTGTTTTGGGGCTTATAGCAATCTTGCGTAGTGGATGCTTGGGAATGTTTGGTCATGGCTGCATTTCTTTACATCCTTCCTCAATTTGGTCAGTTTGTGCTGGGTGAGAAACACTTTATGTTGTGTATGGTGCTGCATGATCTCATCAAGTTTCTTTTTGAAGACTGAAATTGCACTAGGGTCTTCAGATGAGTTTCACTGGTTTGAATCTCATCCAGCAAAAGGCCTGACATCTTTTTTACTGTATTAATAATCAAGACCAACCAGTCCCTAGTGCACTTCCACACAATGAATGACCAATCCCTCCTTTAATATTTATAAAAATACAGGGTTTATTGTTGACAAGCAAGCCCCTTGGAGCTGCCTTTTTTTCTAAGGTACTAAGTCACGAAGGCATCATCAAGTGCCATCCTTATCTGTTCCTTCTTCATTGGCGTGAGTGAGACCCCATCTCCTATATTACTTATTTTGACAGGTTGAAATGGCAGTTTGAAACTACACATATTGGCCTTAATGGCAGATCTGAGGCATGTTTAAAGGCTGTAGAGGTCTGATGGGGGACTGGTGATTGACTTACTTATAAAAGTAATTTAAGCTAACCATCAGGATGGAATTATGAAAGCAAGCACTTTAATGTAATCACAGAGTTCCTTTCCTTAAGGAGTGGGTACAGGAAGAAGGCACACAACCATCTACAGACCATGTCTGGTCCAATTGCTCATAGTGAGTGGTGAGGGGGTGTGGGTGTGGAGAGGGCGGAGGGGACGGTTCTGGCAGAGGGGAAACAGTGGAGAGGGCTGGGCAGAGAAGTGTGGGAGGGGGAGGCCATGGTGCAAGATTGGGGTGCAGGAATTGCTTACAGCAGGTATAGATGCAAGTACATAGGAAGAGGCGTTTTCTGGTTTTTTTGGGGGGATCTATTAGGGTTGCAGTCTTATTGGGCCATCTTCAAGAATCAATAATAAGTTCACAGGTGTGCTGGATACTGCAGATCTAATTGTACTACTGAACGTCTCAAATTTGCATACAAATGTGCACAATATATGTGTGTGGCCTAAATGATAGGGCTAAGAGGGAAAGAGTGACACTTGGCCTCAGGGCTCTGAAATTAGACATTACATGCATTCAGTAAATGCATATCCCTTGGTGGAAAGGAAGCTGCTAGAGGATTTGAGATATGCACTCTTGGGTTGCACTTCACATGGCCTTACGACCAGGGCAGTGGCCATAATCACTAGGATAACTAGCTGTGTTGTTTGATCTACGACTCCAACCTAGAAGTGGTTGTGGTCATTGACCAATTAGATCAACAGTGCTCGTCTTGGCCAAGCCCCTTATCCTGTGTGAGGATCTCAATATAGATATGGAAGTTGGGGGGAAACCCAGGAGGTGCAAACCCTGCACTGGTAGGAAACCATAGATGTTTGGAACAGTTTAATGTCTAGTAAAACATCACAACTGATTGATGTTTGGGACAAAAGGAAAACTCCAGAACACAGGTATGCATTTTCTCTTTTCTGCATAACAAGCTTGTAGTCCTGCATTATTTTTTTGGTACCAGTGTCCCTTTCTGGACAGGTCGGAATAAAACAAATGCCCTAGGGTTTCATCAGACAACAACCCACTGGTGCTCGAAGGCCCAGCTAAGGGGCTAGCAAAATCCCGGAGCAACCGGATTTTTCACAAAAAAATTATTTTCGATGCAGAATATGTTAAGCATATGCGGAAATGGGTATTGCTTTTTCAGCAACAAACAGAGGCACTGTCACTTACAATATGGTTTGTGACACAATAAAAGCTGGGATTAAAGCTCTAGCCTTTATCAGAAAAAGCAAAGGCATAGTCAGATTCAAAGGACGTATCAGGAATTCTCACTTCTAGAGGCAACACAGACTCCTTGGGGTGGGACAGTAGGGAAACCCAACATAAGATTGTGGTCCTCAAAGCTAGAATCAATCAGCATTACAATAAAGGGGTAGCCACTAAGTTTCAAAATTACAAATCAGAGTGTTTTTAATACTGGGAAAATACAGTGAGATTGCTGTGAGAGAGGGATTCACGCTCCCATGGATAATGAGATGTGTAAGACCAAGCACCCAGCTGAAATTTTAATGGTGTTTAAAGACTTTTATGAGGCTTTATACACAGAAGTCAGATCCCCACCTCTAGATGGCTGTATGAACTTTGTTAGCACAATAAGGGGGAATGTATTGAATGACAAGGAACAGGATTCTTTGGAACTATCAATTCCTCCTGAAGCCGTGGCTGATTCTGTCAAATCTTTGGCCCTAGGGAGAGCCACTGGACCATACACAATACCCCTTGAAATTTATAGGACTTTTTTTTTCAGAGCTAGGGAAAGATATGACTGCTACGTTTTTGAGATCACAGAGTGAGCGTGAGGTCCCTCCCTCTTGGGAATACACTAGTGTAGTTGTGTTTAAGAAAAAGAGCAAGCCCCCCTTAAAATATGGTTTTTATAGGCATATATCATTAATAAATGGTGATGCCAAAGTGTGCACCAAAATATTTGCTAAACGTTTAGTAAGGGTCATTGCTAGTCTAGTTTCCCCCTCTCAACATAACTTTATTACAGGCCAGGTAACGGCTGACTATGTGAGAAGGGTCATTACCTTGCTTGATATATCCAAAGGCAACAAAGACAACCATAGGTTTAATGTTATTGAACCTCAAAAAGATCTTTGACCCAGTCTCTTGGGGCTATCTGCGGGAATTCTTAAAATGGAAGCAATTTGGTCCTGGCTTTATTAACGCCATTAGAGTACAAAATTAGCTCCCTAATGGCAGGCTTTAGATAATGGGGTCAGACTCAGAAAGCATTCTGATTACCAGGGGTACAAGACAAGAGTACCCGTGTTCTCCTCTGCTATTTTCATTATACACAGACCCCTTTATCTCATAATTGGAGAATGACATCAGGATTTAACCATGTAATGCTAATGGAATATAAAGTCTCTGACAACATTGCAGTGGTTATCGCAGACCCTTTTAGAACCTTGACAGTTATTGAGAGTGAGTCTAAAAGTTTTGGGGCAATAGTAGGGTATCATCTTAATGAGGATAAAACCCAGGTAGTATGCACTGGAGGAATTAATAAAGGGGACCATTGCCTTGCCGAAAATGCAATCTACTTGGCTGTTAGGATTACACCTATCCTCAACAATTTTGTTGAATTAAATAATTAAACCTAGCACCACTGATATCCAAGAAAAAGCAAGAATCTGACTGAGTTCTCCCCAGGCACCAGACTGGATCCGGAAAAAAACCTTTCAGCAGTGCCTCTGCATCTTGGTAGAGGGTGCCATGGACTCCTTATCAAGGTCATCTACCAGGTATGACATCGACAGAGTCCATGTAATAATCCCTCCTCCGATGCACTGATGTCAGTTTCTTCTGTGACTAGAATGCTGCACAACAACGTGGAGCCACCATAGAAATTGGCAAAGAAAGGGATACTGAGAAAAAGATAAAATAATTTGCAGAATGAGGGTGAGGGGTGGTTTGGTAAGGAATCTACGGATACTCTACATCTCTACCAGATAAAGCATTACCAAAGGTTTCTTCTTTTCTACACTGCAGCACTGTTAGAAATGGGGGCACTACAAAATGGAGGCCACAACAGTTTAGAAAAATAGCTAATACTTATCTAAATCAAACAAAATCAAAACGACAAACATCCAACATACACAAGTAAAGTGATGAATTTTTAAAATAATAGAATCTTACTCCATAGAAAACAATGGAAACGTTGTTGATACACAAATTACCTTGTTTGCGTCAAAAATAAAGCCGCATGGGTGAGCTTGTGTCACAAAATTCAGCGATACATCGATTCCTTACTTGTAAGTGAGGCTGTGCATCGTTTCTTCTGTTGTCGGATAGGTGATGCGTAGTTTTTCTCTTCCGCAAGAAAGCGATGTGTCCATTTCCAGATGGGGCACCTCGGATCTGTGCACGTTCACGTTGATTTTGACACTCAGCGATGATGTGTGCGAAATCCGGATGCATGGTGGTGGAAAAAAAACCTGCGTGGGGGTGCATCGTTTTCAGCAGCCACAAGCGGATTTTGCAGCGTTCCTCCAGCCGCTATGCAGGTGGTATGTAGTTTTTACAACCGCATTACAGGTGGTGCGTCAATATTTTCCATGCACGACTCCTGTTCCTGGATTACAGTCTTTGTTCCACCAGCTTCACCTTTCAAGGGCCCAGGGACTGGCATGGGCACCACTTGGCAGGGTAGGAGTCTCAGCAGAGAGTCCAGGTGCTGGAAGAGGAAGTGCCCTTGGAGACACTTCACAAGCATGAATATTCCTCAAAGTCCAGTCCTTGTCCTCTTTCAGGCAGAAGCAGTAACTGCAGGATAACCCAGCAAAGTACAGTCACAGGCAAAGGGGCAGTAACTTGCGCACGCGTCATCAAAAGTGTTACTGCAAATATTACATTGATATTATCAATGATGTTATCAATGATGTCATGAGTGCCTTAATTTGTGGGGTAATTAGCAGTGCATGGTGAGGGCACAAATTATAGTTACGTTAGGGCAGGAGTTAAAGTTACTTCAGAAAACTCTAACTATAACCAGTGAATTTCTATGGTTTCGCACATTTGAAATGTGAGCCTAACTCTAATGTCCCTGTATGAATTTCTATGTTTTTTAAAATTCTATTTCCAAACTACATTGTCCCTATAACCTTGGGGTTTTTACAGTGAATTTCAATTTTTTGTTTTTACGTACAGTAATTTTTCATTGCTATACGTTAACTCAACCACCGCCTCACAAGGCCTTGGACCTACAGCCAGGCCCTGAAGGCAACCCCTTCTAAGCACCCAACCTTGCACCGTGCACAGCCTTCGCCCATGTGTGGCATGGGTTGCCCATAAGGCCTGCCCTGCAACCAGACCCTGTGGCCAACCCCCCAAACCCCTAACCCCACACTGCCCACAGCCCTTTGACCATGCACAGCAGGAGTTGACCTCAGCCTGTCTCTCTGGATAAGAGATTAGGTGTAAAAGGGTGTATATCGTACTGTAAGAGTCTCTGTCTGGGTATGAGAGTGCGTGCATCAGTGCCTTAGTGGGGGCATTAGTGTCTGGGCATGTCTGTGAGTGGCTGCATGAGGGTTTAGGTGGGTATGTGAGTGGGTGTGTGAGAATCAGAGTGGGTGTTTGGGTTGCTTGAGGGTCTGAGTGGGGCTTTGAGTGGGTGAATAAGGGTTTGAGTGGGTCTGTGAGTGGGTGTGTGAGTATCTGAATAGGTCTGTGAATGGCTGCGTAAGGGTCTAAGTGGGTGTGTCAGTAGGAGAGAGAGATTGAAAGAGAGTGAGAGGGAGAGAGATAGGTTTTCAGGCTTTGATGAATGTTATATTTAGAATGAGATATTTCTGCACAATTTGAAAATAATAATGTATTTGTCATTTAAAAATAGTAAGATCACCTTTCAATATGAGCCTTAAATATTTTCAGCTGAAAAAAAAAATTAAAAGAAGGAAATTACTCCTGATACACCTGGAGGAGAACCCTGAACTGTCAATGTGAAGGTATGTTACCCATACATGTTTTTTTTAACGATTCTTTTCTTTGCCCTTCAAGGGCTATCTGGGACTGCGAGGGGAGCCTCAAAGCCTCCCCCGTGGTCCCACCCCATTCATTAATGTTTTTTAAATTTTTGGTGGCCCTTTATCAGCTATCTGGGACCGCAAGGAGAGCATCAAAGCCTCCCCCACGGTCCCATTGCTCCAGCACCCAAGGAGATGCTTTAAATAGCAGCTCCATGGCTGCTGGAGCAAAGCATTCATCTCTGTACCAGGCACGCATGTCTGCGTGCCGGGAACAGAGATAAAAACTCCACTTCCTGGCAGCAGCACCTGTTTGACAAGTACCACTGTCAGAAAGCAGAGTGTTTGCTGTGACTTGGCTGCAGCTGCCAAAGCTGCAGCCAAGCCACAGCAAACAGCTACGTCCCAGGGGTGGGCACCCCACTATATAGCAGGAGCCAACCCTGGGAGGTTGTGGTCCCCAGGGACATCAGTGTCTCCTCAAGGGGGGCTGAGTGGTCCCCCTCCAACATGGAAGAAGCCATGGGAGGTGATGGTCCCCAGGGCTTCAAGGGTGCTGCACGACCCTCCACAGTGAATATTAAGAAAGCACATGGGAGGTGGCAATTCCCAGGGCAGCGGGAATACTGGTGGCCCCGCCTGTTAATTGATGAAAGCCCCGATGAAGTGGCAGTCCCCGCAGCTGTGGGGGGAGGCTTAAAAAAGACAAAGCGCGGTAGCCGTGCTTTTTTTTTTTTTTTTTTGCCAGATCAGCTGCAACTCATGTTGAAAAGTTACAAAATATATATTTTTAGCCTGGGAGAGGGGAATCCCTCTGTGACCCCACAACCAGAGCTAAGGGGTCAGTGTGTCTGCACCCTGGTCCCTTTTTTTTTCTTTTTTTTTTTACAGTTTTGTCTGGCACTCAACTGCCAAGTCCCAAGATGGCTGCCATTACTTCCTGGTTGAATTGTTGACAGCCAATCAGATCTCAGCACTAGATCGGGCGAGGTCACGAATTCTTCACGTCCCTATATAAACAAATTTGTTTTCCCCTTAATTTCTCGCAAACTACTGAACAGACTTACACCAAAACAAGATAAGGTCGCTTTCTGGATCATGACTTACCTTTCTGCCGAATTTGGTGGAATTCTGTCCAGTAGTTTCAGCGCTAATGCTGTTCAAATGAATGGGGAAAAAGTGTCTTAGGCCACCCTTTTTTCTCATCCCCCTTGGACAGATCACCCCGAATCTTTCCCGATAGAAGCTCAAGTGAGCATCGTATTTTTGTGTAAGATTTCCTGAAAAGATTCGTACCTAGTGGCGACCACTACTAGTGTTGTGTGGCCATTTTAGTTATAGCTCCATGCACGTTATTTTAACACACTAGGCCGCTGTGCACTTTAACCTAGATATATTTTATTCAGCTTCATCTTATTATTGTTACAATAACCATTTTTACGGTCTTGTTTTATTTTCCGTCTATATAACTGTTTTTGCCTAGGCCAGCACTCTGTTCTCAAACAAGACATTCTTGATCACTCTGTACTTCTTCCAAGGCTACAGCACGGTACAATGCCGGTGAACGTGGTGGAAGTTTAGTCTCCAACATTCGTAGAAAATACACATCCTTACGTAGGGACATTTTCTCAGAACATCAGTTGTGTTGTTATAAAAAACACTTCCATGTCCCTCATGGTTGTATGCTGATTGCTGAATGCTTCACTACAGATGCTAACGCAGTGCGCAGGCCTTTGCTCAGGTGTGAGGGTTGATGTCTTCCCAGGGGAACCTGAAGGGCAGAATTAGAGCTTAACATGCTGTGCTCGATCATAACCTAGGGAGGGATTAGTCCATCGATTATAGTGACAATATGATAGCATTGTTGTCATGCTTCACTCTTTTCGTCAGAATTTTAATACCATCATGTTGTGTCATCCTGGTTATTGCAGCTCATGCTTTGCTATCTAAGATGCAGTCGTTTTATTAAATTCATTATTGAAACATATACTGCCTCTGTTTGTCATTTATATATGAGACTGAATTGTAAATGAGAGAATCGGATGAGACCTGAGTGACCCGACTTCCCTGAGAAGCCAAGTATGTCATGCGCTTAGCTGCCCAGTCATCATTGTCCTTTGGTAGAGATGAGGCACTGCTAGTTAGCAGGAGCAAACCCGGATTGGAGCGACAGACGTCACCTGCAGTGGGTTAGACTTAGTCTCTCACACCACGGGCAATTCTGCTGCTGAAAATCCAGTAGTCTCATTAGAATAATGAGAGCCTACGTGACACGGCGCCACCAACGTTTGGTCATGCTCTAATTTTTGAGTCCTCCGGAGTATCTCTGTCTCATTATATATAATGACACCTCAATACCGTATACGGAGACGTCCGTGGTACTGAGGATTTCCACCCCAGCTACGTAGGCTATCCTATTTGCAGCTGGAGGTTGTTCAAGCTTGAAACTCCATTTGGTGTGCCTACTCTGAACTTATAGGCTGTGTATAATGGCGAATCCACAGCAGGTACAAATAGCAGATAATATGAGGCAACCTCGGACTGCACATTTATTAGCAAATCGCCTAATGCCCCAGGGGGGTCCAGTCACATTCGTGGTGGATGCCGATGCAGCTTATAGAACAGAATTTTTTTATTCTCGAGTCACATTTCCAGCAGTTGATGGAAACACAAAAACATTTCATAATTATACAGTTGCAAATGCGCCTGGACAATACAGAGCATACACATATTTAGAAATACCTTTATCTTATCAAGAACATTACAACTGGCTTGATCGCGCCCTACCCCACATGATTTTACCAGTAAGGTTAGGTCCTCTACGTAATGATGGTCCTACCTGGCCTTTATTGGCCACCTACACACCACATCCTGAAGTTACAAATTTAGCGGTGGCTGAGGTTCGTCATTATATACAGAATTAATAGCGATATATAGACGATTAATACAATTCGTAATGCAAACATTAAATACAAACCCAGCACATCCACATGCAGCAACGCCAGGTATAAATCCTGCAACTATACATTCAATCATGGGTAAAGTACCCACCAAACGGGAGGAAACTCCGTTTTGGTTAGCACAAAAAATTAATGCGCTGAAGGCAGTATTTCCCCATATGGGACCTCAGGATAAACATAGAATATTAACAATGTGCTTGCCTTTTGGGATTGCCCCTACAGTAGATAACTGTAATACCTGGGGCACAGCATTTTTCACGCTCTATACAACCACACACGGTACACGGACACTTGCCAATTTACCTGTGGTGTTAAAACAAATTCAAGATGAATATGGGGCTGTCCCGGCCCTAGATGTGGGAATGCAGTTGATGGGCAATTTTGCCACAGTATCCTCAACCATTTTAATTAACCTTAAGGGGGTATGCGATTGCACTTGCAGTGCGTATGCGGCTCGGTGATGTTCCGCAACAGGATCAGGAACTTGAGCTGCCTAAAATAATCGCAGAAACAGATTCTAGCATAGGTCGAAACAGTTTAGGGGCCAGACCATCTAAACCACAATTTCAGGGCAAATCTAACAAAGATTGTCCCAAGCAAGCTCCTGAGGGCAATAAGGGATAAAAAACACCAAACTCCTAAAAAAGAGAGGGGGAATCTCCGTGTTTGGAGACCCCGCAGAACAGATATAATCTCAGAAATCGACATAATATAAAAACGCCTGATAGATGTCAATATATTGATACACGCCAATCTTGTTCCTTTCAGGACTCTTCGGGAAAACAAAATGAGAGAGGTGGGCGAAGGACAGAGTACGTGAAAGCGAGACAGGAATCACAACGCTCTTCAGAGGTTTCTGTTAAAAAGGAAGAGAAACCCATCCAACAAAAACCACAATTCAAAAAGAAAAAAGTGGCAGCAGTCACAGTCCGACATGCTACTCAGGAAGAGGGTCCTCTTGAAGAACAAGAAGTGGGCTCTAGAACTGCTAGACTGCGCGGCAGGGGTCACAGTAGTTCACCGGAATCTTCTAGAGCATCTGGAGGTGAAAGCAACTGATGACTTTATACAAGTTGAAACTGCGGACATGCGTGTCTCCACGCCTGATAGGGTATATAAAGTAACGCTACAGTTAGAAGGAGACATTGAGCACATAATAGACGCAATCCTTTGGGATCGCGTAGTAAACATATATGAGGTTTTGTTGACCGAACAAGATTGGCCACCTGAATTTGACTGTACCTGCCCAAATGGGGAAGACGTGATTATGCCTTCCTTCTCCCCCCTTGTTCCAGAGGAGCTCACTGAATCCTATGCCATTGATTGGGCTCTGGCACAGGCACCTGCATTATACAGAAATCACGTAGGATGGGATAGAGAATCACCCTACCATGTAATTCCAATAAAAAATGAACCTCAACCTCAACCGCAATATCCAATAAAACATGAAGCAAAAGCATCTGTGAGAGAGATACTCACACAATTAGAGTACCAGGGCGTAATTGAACCATGTGTCTCCCCAGTGAATAATCAATTTTTCCCAGTAGCCAAACCAGACCATTCATATAGAATAGTCTTAGACTACAGACACTTAAACAGTCATACACGCACTTATGCTATACAAAACTCACATAGCCCAGCACTAATGAGCAATATAGTGCGTAAAAAATACAAAACAACACTGGACATTTCCAATGTTTTTTTTCTGACAGAATATAGTGCCAGAGAGTAGAGACTTAACAGGTTTCAGCACACTAGGCTCCCAGAAAAAATTCTGTTGTTTACCTCAGGGCTATCTGAACAGTCCAGGACTGTTTGCAGCTCGTGTGAGAGCAATTTTGCATGAGATTGATCCTAAAGCATTGTCCTATGTAGATGAGATCTATCTTACGGATGATGAATTGCTACAACATCTAAGACGGGTAGCCTGCATTGTTGTAGGATTTGCTGAATTTGGCTTCAAATTCAATAAAAAAAAAAAAAAAATGCCTTCCTCAGCCTCCTGTTTTTGGGATATGAGCTATCAAGTGAAGGAAAGAGCCTAGCACCACAATTCTTACAGAAATACGCACAGTTACAACCACCAAATACGATTAAAAAAACTCCAATCTCTCTTGAGTTTCCTAAATTTTGGCAGAACTTGCATTCCAGATTATGCTACACGCATAAAACCTTTATATGATTTGATACGTCCTGGTTTTTCAAGTAAATTCTGGACAATTGAACATACACGCATTCTTCGAGATTTGCAAACAGATATGCTTGCAGCAAAACACTTACACACAAGGGACAATAAAACACATTTGGTCATCAGAATAATAGCTGGTGCCATCAGTTTCACCTATGTGACATTTAACGAAGGCGAGACAGTCCCGATTGCTTATAAATCACACTTATATTCAGAGGCAGAACAACGCTTCGCTCCCACTAAGAAAATACTCACTGCTGTACAGATGGCTATCATTAAAGAACGACCTCTTGCCGAAGGAAAGCGCATTATTGTTGTTTCTCCAATCCCAGCCCTAGAGGCTGTTACAAAAGCCAGCTTTCCAAATGCAAAAGCATTACATCCACGTTGGATACAATGGGCTACGTCTTTGACAGCCACTGATGTAGACTATATTTTTGACCCAAAATTACAAACTCAAGAATTTTTGCAGTATGAAATAGAATACCCAGTTCCAGCAAATACATTGCCTATCGAACAATATCATAGAGTCATGTACACCGATGGCTCAGCACACCCTGCAATAGGCACAAAACACCAATATTCTGCTGCTTGCGCTGCCGTAAGTGGCTACATGGAGGGTGATAAATTTTGTCCTCTACATACCTTTACGCAAACCCTAGGGGATTGCACAGCACAGTTAGCAGAGCTAAAGGCTCTGGTGATGGCTCTGGAGCAAATGGATCCAGCCTACGCTGATTGTTTGTGATTCATATTATTGTGTCCAGTTCTTTAATGAATATCTGCATTATTGGTGCCAGAATGGGTTCAGAGATTCCAAAGGAAACACCATTAAACAAACTTCTGTGGGGTAAAGTAGCAGATCTCAAAGAGACTCTACCAAATGTCCATGTTGTGAATACACTTGGACACCAGCGTGTTGGGATACACGTTGCTGGAATTACATTGGCTGTTGAAGCCGCAACGTCAGCAGCGGCTGTGGCCGCTATAGCTGCAGTAACTCGTTCAAGTACGAAACCAAACTCAGACATATGGGCTGCCGTGAAAGCTACAGCTGATGGTACACCCTATCCTAAAACATTTCTGGCTAAATATTCCTACCGAATGGGAGATCACCTGAACGCTGAGGTTAGAATACCAGGTGTAGGCGTGAGAGATATACCCAATAAAGACATAAGACCAGGGTTGATTAAAGCAGCGCATGAAGGGGTGGCATCTGTTCATGCTGGTGTGGCAGCTACAATTTCGATCTTGCAAGCCTGTTATTGGTGGCCAGGCCTCTATTAAGAGACTAAGCAGTATGTCCTTTGTTGTGACATCTGCCAACAAATCAAAGTGTCTACTGCCAAACGCCCGCCGCAGACCCCCCTCTTGATTTCAAACAAACCATTACAGAGTGTGTACTTGGATCATTGCGGTTCCCTAACACTGGATATTGCATACAAGTATATTTTAGTCGCTGTTGATTCATGCTCCAGATTTTTATGGGTGTGGCCACAACGCTCGGCTGGCGCTCGGACTGTTATTAAAGATTTGCGAGTCTTTATCTGTACATATGCCGTCGCGGCTTTCCATTCGGACCAGGGCCCTGCTTTCGCCTCAAGGGCATTCAGGGACGCCATGGCTTCATTGGGGGGTCCAACTCCAGTACTCGTCTCCATTTCATCCTGAGGGAAATAGTGTTGTGGACAATTAAACTGTGATTTAAAGCAATCCTTAACAGCCAGAGTCTTAGGTACGGGTTGTAGTTGGCTTAACCACCTATATGGAGCCCAGAGAGCACTTAATAATCTGCCTAGAAGGTCTGTGGGGGGTCGTACTTCATATGGGTGCCTGTTCGGAACTCAAATGTATGTTCCTGATCTTGATGGTCCTGGCGTGGAGGCAGCAGAAACATCTTTTGACATAAATGAATGTGTCACTGTTTTACAGGAATTGCAACAGTTCTGTGACGATAATTCCTCTATCAGTGCTGCCTCCACAGGAATTAAGGATGTGCCTGTAACACCTATTGGCTGGATTCCCAGAGTTGGAGATCCTGTACGTGAAAAAGTCGCTGTGAAGAAGGAGTTTGGCCCTTCCTATCGAGCGCCAGTCCCAGTATTGGGAATACATTGTACCAGAATTGTAATTCTACCACCATTGGCAAGTGCCAAAGAAAATCATTTTGTCTCCATCGACAATGTCAAACTACACCATGTGGCCAATCCTGCACAGCCAACCAAGAGGAACATCCAGTAGTTCCCTAATCCAACTCACTACAGGAGAAGAAGTTCCTCTACAAGTTATTTATACCAACCCTGACACCTCTCCAAGCTTGGGCAGGGGCGAAGATGATCTTGCCTTAGTTCCACTAACATCGAACGATGCAGAAACAGTTGACCGAGTTGACTCAACCCCGACACAAACGGATGGTGCTATTTATTGTGTATCACCACGGGAAACAGCAACTCCACCAATGACCACGGCTCCAGCATTTGCACATACTGCTTCTGTATATTTTGCCGACTTCAATGATGACGTCTCAGACTCATTCGCTTCTTCGACACCTGACTTGCCTGGAGCACGTAAGCTAACGAACTGGCTTAACTGTGGTTCTCTTTGACTGTTCTAGCCTTTCTACTTTGGATTGGTCTTATTACTTTCTTTTTGTTAATAAATGGTCATTTTCTTCCTGAAAAATCAACAGTTGGACTGGTGGAGGAGGTCTTAAAACCACATTTTTCATCACACAAGGTCCGAAGGGACTTATCATTTGTGAACATTTCTGCAGTGCCAATTCCTGATGGGATTGTTTGGGACAAAGTAATATTTGATATATACGGTCCTACAGAAGTAATTCAAATACCATATGTGTTCAAACAATCAATGAATGATATTATAATACCAGGCATTGTTTCTGAGGATTGGGATGTGAAAACAGTTGATTCTAAGATGACTGAATTGCAATATTATATTGTCTTTGAAAACGAAGATGTTTATCAATCTAAAGAGAATTATGCTGATATGTTTTGCTATAATTATAATGGGCACCATTTCATACATAGACAAGCAGCCCCAAAACTGTTTTTAATTATACACAATGGGAACATTGTCCGACTCCACCATTAGGGAGTTCTAAAACATAATCTGAAAAGTTTACATATTTTTCTGGGCACAATGTGAAAAATGGCCACACAACACCCTCCCCTTGTAGGTTGAAAGTGGTTCAAAGCCAAATATATATACAATTACTGCTAAAAAGCTCAACCTAAGATATATATATAAGCAATGTCAATGATGACAAGTCGAAGGGACGCATAAGCATCTAACGTGACAATTTAAAATATGTGCATGTGGTGTTATACCGAATTTCAAAATGGCAAAGTCAATTTTGAAAAGTTCCAATTGACTTCGGGACCATAGAGGACAGGAGATCTTCCACTTCAGCCAATGTTAAAGTTGAAAAGTCATCACCAAGAAGGATCAAGGAGCAGTTGTGTTCCATAGCCTCAGCGAAGGCGGCATTCCGTGGTGTGGCCAGTGATGAGTCGTGAGCTATATTCTCCAAGAAGGGTAACTCATAAGTAGCTTCTCGTAGCAAACGCAACCTCAATGCGCATATCCGGTAATGAACCCTCAGCGAGAACATCAACAGATCAGCATCCAATGTAGGCAAGCGCTGTGTCAAAAGACAAACTTCCAGTGCATGTTCGATAGAGCACCCGAGGCACTGAAACACGGGCTGCACACAATGCAAGACCGGTCTGAATGACGAAGACCAGCCACACTCCACTTGCTCCAGGAATGTTGCTCCAAAATACTGCATCATGCGTTCACGACACAGATGCGCTCATGGGAGTGCTTTCATTCCTCCTTGTTGCGGCTGGACAGATAATTGCACATAAATAATAGCAGCAGCAAAACGCCAGCTAATAAAGCCAAAGTTATCGGAAATCCCCCGAAAATACTAGAAAAGATTGAGTGGATTGCTGATGGTATCAAACCGAATACCGAGGAGAAGGTGTGAATTAAACCAGAACCAACAGCTTTGAAAAAATGTGCGATTCCGGTTGTACTGAACGCATTAAATATTCGTCCCACGAGTTCACCAAAGTGTCTCAGAAAGTTTGTATTTAAAAGAGACTGTACTTCTGCTGATGACCTTGCCACCTGAAGTGCGTAGGTCTCGCGTGCAGATGTAAGGGCCACATGCTTCTGAAACAATGAAGCCTTGAGTCTGCTCAACTTGTCAAAATTCACATTTGAAGTAGCGATGTGAGGCCAAATGTCAGCTACCTCTTTAATTTTAGGGGGGGGAAAGAGTACGTTCCCGCAGCAGGTAGCAACCTTAGAGACCGAAACAACGTAAACTATTCCGTCTCGCATACCACAACAGTCTTCACCATTGAGGAGGACGTAGCTGCCGTTTGAAAGCACCTGGAATGTAGGTCTAACCAAAGGGGACTGGAACTCCCTTCAGAGAACCCCAACAGCTAATCTGGAAAGGCAAAGCTGTCATTCTTGAATAAAGACAAGAACCCATACGCAGATGGATATCCTACACAGAGCAGGGCAGGGGGAAGAAAAAAGTAGGCACTCTAACATCGTTGAAAAATGCAAGTTGCAAGGTAGATATATATTTCTTCCCAGATCAGCTGTTTCCGCCCCTATCCCTTCAGGGTCTCTTCCTCCTTGGGATTCTTTCCCCTTATGTGTAACCTTGGATATCTTGTGACTGCTACTGCCCCTATCCCTTTAGGGTTTCTCCCTCCTTGGGATTCTTTCCCTTTATGTGTGACCTTGGTCATCTTTTGACTGCTACATTCCGGCACTTAAGGTGTAGGATTCAAGTCCTAGCACTTGAGTAATCCATTCTATGATGGCTGCACGAAGGTAGTTATGTCAACTCCTATTGTTGAATAGTTAATGCTCTCTAACCAAATATTGTTATGTTGCTTAGAGCTGTATCCCAGTGGTATAGACACTTGCATTTAACCTTGTAGACTCCTGCAGGTCCAGTGTTTGAATCACATTCTGGGAGTTAACGTCAACTATACCTTATCTTCAGGATATTTTATTGTTCGGTCCACATTTGGACCACTTTTGTTTATGCAGGTTTTGTCTCTCTGGGACTCTGCCCTTTTTTTCTTGGGTCCTTTCTTTCAGCAACTTGTTCTGTCTGCTGGACTTATCATTGCCATTATCTTGGCCTTTCTCTGGTTGGCATCTTCTCCTGTGGTGATTTTTTGCCTGGTGTTAACCTTACTAAATATACAGCAGCCTCTTGGCCAGCTTTTTTCTTCCTCAAAATAAAAGAGAGGAGGAGAAAAAAACATTTTCTGTCTCCTCTCTTTTATTTTACTACTGTGCTGCTGTTTGCGCAGCACTTTTCCTTCTATTTTTCCATATATTATATAATATATATATTTCATAGGTCTACATCTCTATATTTATAGCTACTTATGTGTCTAGTTAGACTTTATACATATCTATAGATACACATTCACGAAGATCCACATAATTACATCTATATGCATGAGTGGGTGTTTAAGCAAATATCCCTTCAGATCTCCTCATTTCCCCATCACATGTCGTGCATAGGGCATATCTTGCATGTTCCCTGGCAACTCTTTCTGTGTGTGTTACTGTTCTGTTACACTTCTCTACAGGTTGTCCCTTTGTGTTCCTGGAGGTGGTCACTCTGTCTTTTGAGTTGTTTTTCCTTCCAGTGCCGAGTTTTCTGCTTGTTGCTGGTTTTGCCTACGCATCCTGGTTGAGGCAGCATGCATGCATTTTTCATCCTCTATTCATGTCCTCTGTGGATCCACCTTGTTAGGTGTGCCATCCCAATTATCTCAGTGACTGCTGAGGTGGAATTGCACCTTAGTCCACAGCTCTTCATTAGTGGAGCTCCTACCTTAGGGCTATACAAGTTTAATTTCCTATAGCTTGTTGTCTACTGAGATTCATTTTTCTTTGCCATGTGCTCCACTCCCCATGGTGTGCAATGATTTCTTAACATGTTCTGTGGTCTTTCCACTGCTCCTCTTGTGAAACAAATTTTCTTTCTCACATTTGTCTCTCTCGTGACTGGTCTACTCCGCCTTCAGTTAGGGAGATTGCTTATATGTGAGACTTGGGTAGGTTATGTTCACAAAACCACCTCCTGGGTTGATATTGCTTTGGCCTCTAATTCTAAGGTAAAGAATCTGCGGCTAGTTTTCTCTATCAGATGAACAAGTCACTTACCTTTGGTAACGCCTTATCTGGTAGAGACATTGACTAGCCGCAGATTCTGTATCTTCCAGCTAGCCTGACAAGCTTTTATTAAGATGTTTCAGAATTGAAATATTGAAGGTAGTCTGCCGTGGACCCCTGGCCCCAGGGACCACCACCTCCCACGGTTGCTTAAATGTTGGAGGGGGGACACACAGCCAATAATGGCCCTGGGAACCGGCATCCCCAAGGGCCGGCTCCTAGTATGTCCCAGGGTGACCGTCCCCAGGACATCGCTGTTTGCTCTGACTTGGCAGGAACTTTGACAGCTCTGCCAAGTCAGAGCAAATACTCTGCTTCCAGTGGGTTAGAGCTGTCAAAGTGCTCTCGCCCGCTGGACGCAGAGCTTTCATACCTTTCCCTTTCCGCAGGGAAGGAGATTAAACTTTTGCTCTTGCACACAGGGAGCTGCACGTTTAACTGCTTCCTGTGTGCAAGAGCAATGCCAGCTCCCTCAGGTGGCGGGGAGCCGACTAGGACTGAGAGGGCTTTCGGACTCCAACTGCAGTCCCCAGCACTGTTCACTGAGTGCCCAGAGGAGGCACCCAGGAGCCGTAGCTAGGACCCCAGTAGATGGGGTCCCCGGGTTCCAAAATCGGCTCTGGAGGGGTGCTGTGCAGAACCCTCTTCCATTTATTTATGGCTGGGCCCCAGGATATGGGTCCCTGGGGCCGAAATCAGCCCAGGAAGGGGGCCACACAGCCCACCTTCCTCATTTAATAAAGGTCAGGCACCGGGGGATGGGATGCCTGGGCCACTGAAAAAAACAAAGGTTACAGGGATATTATAGTTAGGCTCTGAATTTACTCATAAAAAACCTTAGACATTCAGCAGTTATAGTTAGAGTTATTTCAAGTAACTATAACTTGAGTCCTAAGGTAACTATAGCTCCTGCCCCTGCCCTGCCCAGTTTTTTCTTCATTAGTTTGACTGCTATTTTGAATCGCGTTATAGAAGTTCTGCAGGACATTGTCTAAAAAGTGTGAAGTAGACTTATGTATTTCTACAGTTGTCACATAAAAACTCACTCAACAGAGTTACTGTATGAGCCCCATTATGCCTCCTGTCTGTTGTTACACCATATGGAGTTGACTTCTTTTGAAGACATAGCAACTCCTCTATTGTCCTCAGAGAGCTATTGTTCTGGATGAGTGGCTCCACATTTGTAGGCCTATGAAATTACCTCAGAAGGTGTCAAATGCTTTACGTGTCGCTTTGGATTGGTTCAGGTACACCCACTGGTAAATTAAAATATGTTTTACCCTTTCAACATTAGCACAAGGGTGGACAAGTGAGAAGGACAGCACCCGCTTCAAATGCTGTGAGGATGCAAGTGGAGTTGTGGCGACTTCTAAATATATCTCTGTCCACAAATGGACTGGTACAAGAGCTACTCAACATAACCTCAAAAAATGGCTCTCAAACAGATTTTCCATTCTGCTGAGGAGTGTGTCTTCTGAGCCTGCAAATGACTGGAACCAGAAACCTCCTGGGTCATGGTGCCTGCAGGTGACTGAGAATTAAACCCTGTTACAGTCTTTGCTTGAGGGAATTGCCAACATTTAGATAGCATTTGGCAGTTACTGTCAGTATTTGATTGTTGAAACATGCAAATACCCATCACGGTGTCCTTGTGCTAAGAGCAGAAACCATCCCGGAAAATAGAAGAAACATTTTAAAAAATATTCATATTTTCAGGGATTTCCTAGAGGAGGTCAAGTCAGGTGTGTTTTTGAGGAAAAGAAGTTGTGTGTAAGTAGGCTCAGATTGTTGGAAATACTATAAAAAAGGTCAGTTGTGTAGTTCTCTAGGTAGAAGAAGTAAGCCTGTTTTACTATGTTAGAAATGGGGTCTTTGGTGAGCAGTCAGGTTACCCCCTGTCCAAACAAGAACCCTCACTGTAGTCAGGGTAAGTCACACACACTCCAAATTATCCTGTGCCCACCCTCTGGTAGCTTGGCACTGAGCAGTCAGGCTTAACTTAGAAGGCAATGTGTAAAGTATTTGTGCAATAAATCATGCAATAACACAGTAGAATGCCACAAAAATACACCACACAGGGTTTAGAAAAATATATAATATTTATCTGGTAAGAGGCAGGTCAAAACGATTAAGATGCAACAAGTATATTTTGAAATATCACTGTAAAAATGATATTTAGGTGGTCATTCCGACCGTGGTGGTCGACGGTGAAGCGGCGGTAAGACCGCCAACAGGCTGGCGGTCTTTTTTCATGAATTCTGAATTCTGAATTCCGCCATGGCCAGCCGCCGCTTCACCGTTACGACTGTCACGGCGGTAACGACCGCCGGGCTGGAGACCTGGGTATTCCAACCCGCCTGACCCCGGCTTACCGCCATGGATTTCATGCAGTTTGGGACTGCCATGAAATCCATTGCGGTAAGCACTATCAGTGCCAGGGAATCCCTTCCCTGGCACTGATAGGGGTCTCCCCCACCCCCAACCCCCACCCCGATTCCCTCCCCTACCCCCCCACCAACCCTGCCACCCCCAAAAGGTTGCAGGACCCCCGTCCCCACCCCGATCCCCAACATATACAAACACATACACACATACACGCACGCATTCATGCACATACACACACCCCCCGCATTCATGCACGCACTCACACGCCCCCTCAACATACACACACGCACACCCCCATGCACGCACACAACTCACAACAACCCCCCACCCCCCTCCCCTAGCGGACGATCACATTACCTGTTCCGGTGATCCTCCGGGAGGGAACGGGACCCATGGGGGCAGCTCTGCCGACACCGCCACGCCAACAGAACACCGCCACAGCGAATCACAGGTCGTGATTCGCTGGGCGGTGTTCTGTTGGCGTGGCGGTGGAGGTGGAGCTACCTCCACTTCCCCGCCTGCCGCCAGTATGGCTGTTGGCGGCTCTTCGCCCGGAAACGGGTGGAGCGCTGCCAACGGTCATAATGGCCCGTGCGGAAGACCGCCAGCACTGGCGGTCTTCCGTACGGCGGTCTATTGAAAAGACCGCCGAGGTCGGAATGACCACCTAAGTGTCTTAAGTCTCTTAAAAGCAACAAATGCCTCTTGCAACCACAAAGTACCTGGTTTGCATTCAAAATCTCCGCAAGGAACCGCAGAGGAGGAGGTACGTGGAAAACAGGGGGTGTGCATCGATTTCTCGGGCCGCACACAGTGATGCGTCTTTTAGTTTTCATGCAGGGCAGGCTTTGTGTCGATTTCCGGTGCTCGGACTTGGGTCCTCTTCGGGTTGCGGGGTTTTCGGAAGCCCCGGAGACGATGCATTGAAATCCAGTGCTGGCAGGACAAAGTCACAAGGGCTGCGTTGATCCAGTGGGCGTTGTGTGGAAAATTCTACTGCATGGCAGGCCTGCGTTGATTCCTCTCAGGAAGTCAGGCTGTGTCGTTCCGGCTCGGCTGTGTGTCGATCCAATGGGCTGTGGGTCGAACTTCCGGCTAAGCTGGCACTGCGTTGATCTTATCCTTGCGAAGTTGGGCTGCGTCATTCCGGTTCGCCATACGGTAATTTTCTTGCTGCGATACAGGCTGTGGGTCTTTTCGGGCAGGCTGTGTGTTGATTTTCTCTACACAGGGATTTCTTCTTGCAGGAATGAAGTCTTTTTGGTCCTGAGACTTCTGGGAACAGAAGGCAAGGTCTATCCAAGCCCTTAGAGAGCAGCAAGGCTGCAGAGCAACAGCAAGTCAGCAGTCCTTCTCAGAAAGCAGTCAGGTGAGTCCTTTGGGCAGCCAGGCAGTTCTTCTGGGCAGGTTGCAAGTTCTAGTTCAGGTTCTCTTCTCCAGGAAGTGTCTGTGAGGTAGAAGTGTCTACCCCAGAAGTGTCTGAGTTGGTATGGTCAGAGACCCTGCCTAAATACCCAAATGTGCCTTTAAAGTGGGGGAGACTTCAAAGAGTGGGTTAGAAGTGCACAATGTCCCATTTCAGTTCCATCCTGTCTGCCAGAGTCCCAGTAGGGGGTGTGGCAGTCCTTTGTGTGAGGGCAGGCTACTGTCCTTTGACATGTAAGTGTCAGGCCCTCCACCCTCCCAGCCCAGGAAGGCCCATTCAATATGCAGATGCATGCAAGTGTGACTGAGCATCCTGTGTTTGGGGTTTGTCTGAGTGAATGCATAAGAGAGCTGTCAACTAAACCTAGCCAGACGTGGATTGGAAGGCACAGAAGAATTTATCTGTAGAGAAATGCTCACTTTCTGAAAGTAGTATTTCTAAAATAGTAAAATGAAATCCAACTTCACCATTAAGCAGGATTTTGTATCACCATTCTGGCCATACTAAATATGACCTGGCTACTCCTTTCAGATCAGGATCTACCACTCAAACAGTATATGAGGGTAGCCCTAATGCTATCTTATGAAAGGAATAGGCCACAAAGCAGTGTAAAAACTAATGTAGGAGTTTTACACTACCAGGACACATAGAACACACATGTTCATGTCCTGCCTTTTACCTACATAGCACACTGCCCTATGGGTTACCTAGGGCTTATCTTAGGGGTGACTTAGTGTAGGAAAAGGGGTGGTTAAGGCTTGGCAAGTACTTTTAAATGCCAAGTCGAAGTGGCAGTGAAACTGCACACACAAGCCTTTCAGTGGCAGGCCTGAGACATGGTTAAGGGGCTACTTATGTGGGTGGCAGAATAAGTGCTGCAGGCCCACTAGTAGCATTTAATGTACAGTTCCTGGCCACACATAGTGCACTTTACTAGGGACTTATAAGTAAATTAAATATGCCAATTGGATATGAACCAATATTACCACGTTTAGGGGAGAGAGCATATGCACTTTAGCACTGGTTAGCAGTGGTAAAGTGTGCAGAGTCCTAAAACCAGCAAAAGTAGTATCAGAAAAGTGGAAGGAGGCAGGCAAAAACTTGGGGGATGACCACAATAAGGATGTCAGGTCTAATAGTTCCTCTGTAAAAACTGGTATGTATCTGTTGCAAATGGATTCCACCCATTTAGTCCACCACAATGTTTTGCTTTTGTTCATCTGGTTTACATTTTTTACTGTGGGTGAGTCTCACTACCCCAGTCTCACTCATGTTATTTGCATAGTAATTTGACTGAGGGTATTTACAACCAGTGTCCACTTTTTAATAAAAGGCCACTGCGGCACAGCCAGGGTAAGAGTCACAAGGCTGGTTCCACTTGAAGGTGTGCACATGCATGCTTAGGCTGTGTGTGAGAGACTACTGTTGTGCACACACCAGTAACATGCCTGTAGCGGTGCAGCATTGAACTGCAAATTTGACCTATTAAAATAGCTCCTTTTGACAGGCCTGAACCTTCCTTTTAATTTTTACTAGGTCACCCCAAAGGCGGGGTGCATGGTATTTAAATGTTTGGCATATAAAATTTAACGTTGAACTTGTCTTTAAACTGAATATACCCAAAAGCTCTTTTCAAAGTAGCAAGGTTGGCTGCTTCCATAGGGGAAACACTGAGCTACATTGCTTTATTCATTAAATGATGAATTCAGATTGGTAGCAGTTAGAGAAATAATTCTATGACTCATTTAAAGTTGAAAAAGGTTATCATTGTCCTGACCAAAGCTTTTAAGCATTCAGCAGTCACCTGGTTGCTCCCCAGTAGTGGGATATGTAGTGCACCTAGACAGTGATAAAAGGGCCCTGGGTGTGGGAAGGGTGTTTCCATTCTTGACCGCATGGCCTGGGGGCTGTGCCATGTAACTGAACTAATTACATTTGGTCCTTTACTGACACAAACAGATGAACTTGGCACAAAGCCCTCTTTGTAGGTTTTGCCACAGTGGACTGTCCCAGAATGCTTTGTGTTAGAAATGGTGTTTCCGGTTGGCTATGGTATGTACCGAAGCCAGGCAGAACCCACCCACTCTAGTCAGGGCGAGGGAGTTACACACCCAAGATAACCCTTGCTCACTCCCTTGGTAGCTTGGCATGAGCAGTCAGGCCTATCCCAGAGGCAATGTGTAAAGCGTTTCCACATTACACAACACACGTGACACACTATTCCTGCCACAAAGGAAACAACACCAAGTTAATAAACTGTATTGTACACAACATTATTAGACCAAACACCACATGTCAGTAATACCCTGCTACCCAAGCAGTTGTCAGAACATTACATAGCATTAGTATACTGCGAAAACCAGCAGTAGTCAAAACACATAGGTTAGGTTAACATATGGGTTACTGATTATTCTGCAACACAAGTGCCAGGTTGTAGTTAGTCCCATAAATGCACCTAAAGGGACACTGGGAAATGCACAGAAATGCCTATAAAAGGAACTTTGGAAAATATATAGCGAGTCATGGGTGCCAAGACCTCATCATGATTCACGTAAGTGGAAAACCGTCCCAATTAGCCGTGGCATAAACAAACCCTTCCTTATAGGGGTTATAGCGTGTCTGCGTACCTTACGGTCATCATTAGGGATTTGATGCATGCAGAGTTTCACGCACCTGTGTTGAGTTTAGGCCCGGGGGTGCCGATCACAGGACGCGCTTCGAGTGGGCCGGGCGTTTCTCTGGGGGGAGGAACAAAATGCGCATTTCACGTGCCGATATCTGACTCACCTCAGCACTCAGGGTTTTTAAAAAAATGCGCTCTCCGGGCGCTGGCTTCCAAAGTGATGCGTCTCTCTGGTGCTTACAGAGCTCGATGGCCAAGGGCTCCATTGCTGAGGAGTGAGTAGTAGCAGGGGGCAGAGGCAACAGCACCCAGCCCCTGGAGACAGAAAGGGAGAGCACAGGGCTGCAATACCCAACAGCAGGCCAGCAAAAGAGTTGCAGACAGTGGCAGATCCTCCTAGTGACCCAGCAGGTCACAGGTCTGCCCAGCAGCAGCAGCAGCAGTCCAAGGAGGTTCCTGGTGAGTCCTTGCAGCAGCCTTCGGTGTCCAATTCAGTAGTCCATTAATGTTTAAAAATGTGGGGGAAACTCCCTGTACTTATACTCATTTTGTGCAGTCTCCACAAAAGGGGGAGAAGGGGATCCAAGCAGTCTTAACTGGTTCTAGGAGTGCCCCCTCTCTCCTCCAGCACAGGCTCCAGACATCAGTTGGGGGTAAACGAGCTCATTTTGTTGAGCCAGGGCACAGCCTTTACAAATGCAGGTCTGCCCCGCCTCTCCTTCTCTCAGGCCAGGAAGACCATTCAATATGCAGATGCACCTCTGTGACACTTCCACCCTTCCTGTGTACAGGCCATCTGAAAAGTATGCACAAAGCCCAGCTGTCACTCTGCCCCAGACGCGGATTGGAGTCAAGTGCAAAACAACATAGTTATAAGCACAAAGAAATGCCCACTTTCTAGAAGTGGCATTACTATAATGGTAATAAAAAAAACACCTACACCAGTAAGCAGCATTTCTCACTACCATTACAACCACACCAGACATGCCTATGCTACCCCTCATAGATCAGGCAATACCCCCTAGACATAAGGCAGGGCATTTCCAATGCAATCCTATGAGCAAAGCAGCACTCACAGCAGTGAGAAACCAAATATACTATTTGCCACTACTAGGACAGGCCACAGAACCAGGAACATGTCCTGCCTTTTGCATACATAACACCCTGCCCATGGGGCTTGCTAGGGGCGACCTTAGAGGTGACTTATGTGTAGTAAAAGGGGAGTTCCAGGCCTGGCAAGTAAATTTAGATGCCAGGTCCCTGTGGCAGTAAACTGCACACTCAGGTCCTGCACTAGCAGATCTGAGACAGGTTTGAAAGGCTACTTCTGTGGGTGGTGCAAGCAGCGCTGCAGGCCCACTTGTAGCATTTAACTTACAGGCCCTGTGTATAGGGATACCACTGTACAAGGGACTTGCAGGTAAATTAAATGTGCCAACCAGGTATAAGCCAATAATACCAAGTCTACAAGGGAGAGCACATGCACTTTAGCACTGATTTGCAATGATAAAGTGACCAGAGTCATAACATCAGCAAAAAGGGTCAGAAAAAATAGGAGGAGGAAGGCAAGAAGTTTGGGGAATGACCCTGTAGAAAGGGCCAGGTCCAACACTTTGCATATGTGTTGGGATATAAACGGAGGGATGATGTGGCATCCTAGGATTGGCCAGGTCTGCCTGGCATCTAGATTTTTCACCTACACTTTTAAAACCCTGTACAATGGAGCACAATCCTGGCCATGGGCAGTGAAGACACCAGAAACATGGACAGCTGAGCTGGAAAGAGAAGCCACCCGATGCTCCTGATTGACTAAGGACTTTGCCAACACCTGATCCCCGGTACTAGATGATTCTGTCCAAAATCAGTGGTCCTGGCCCTCTCATGCCCCCTTGAGAACCAGCTGTGGGAAGATTTAGACTCCACTGCCCACAAGATGTCCTGCAAGTCAGCCTGGAGACCATGGGGTCTGCAGAGAGCAAAACAGAGGAAAAGACTTGCACAGGGATTGAGCATTTTCAGCTCCCAGCAAAGTATGCTTGAAAATTCTCCTGTGACTAGAGCTCACCACCATGTGTAAAATAAGCACAAGATCAAGAAAAACGGCTCAACTGAGCCCAAAATATGGCTCTCTAAACATATTTTGACCTTTGAAGAGAGGATGTTGCATTTTGCTGCTACTTCCAAATAATACCCCCGGTGGGGCCAGTGTCCGGGGATATTGCCAAAAATTATTTTCTTATCCCCCATGGTGAGAGGGGCATGCATGAGGCCTCCCTCTCCAAGAAAAAATTAGCTCTCAAGAGGACCCCATCTCTCCAAGGGCCAGCCTAGCCCCGACCCAGCACAGCAAGGAAAAGACTCAGATAGCAGCGAGTGCCACTATGCTCACCAACTGCTGCTCCCAGAGTGACCACAGTACCGGGACCAACAACGAACTCACCCTCCACCCCAAGCCTATGTCAGCTGCACCTTGTCCATGCTACTCGTGGGCAGGGAGGAAGAGGAGTAGCTGGCTCCCACACTGACCGGGGAGGAGGGACGGAGATAGCTGATGATGTGGGGCCCTGGGGCTTCCCCCACAGACCCCACATTTAATAAAAGCATCTGATTTCCCTGGGTGGGACCAGGGTATGCACCCTAAAAAGAGAGGAAGAAAAACAACCTGCTATGTAAAGCAACAGTAAACAGAAACACTGGATGATCCCTCTACTAAAATATACATGGCTCCCGGACTGGGATTGCCTCATATTGAGCCTTCTGAGCTTCTTTGAGTACAGTTTGGTGCTTGTGGTGGCTTCATGATAGCAGGAGCACCTCCAGAGAATTTCCAAGTGTTGTGGCAGGGCTGCAGAGATTGTGAAGCTGCCCCCTGGTGTGCCAATCAAATTTCAACCATACTTCTCCTGGGTCACTGAATTCAGGACCCCGGGAGAAGGTTACAACTATGTCAAGCACTCTTGGAGCTGGAGCTATTACTCTTTTGCTTAGGAGTGAAAGGACGCCCTAGTGTTGCTCCTAAGGCTGCTCATTATATGGGTAACACTGTTTCTATGAATGCAATGCTTTATTTAAAAAATCATAAACAGTGCAATGCAGGTTTTTATGATAGTGATTGCATTTAAATATGATTATTGGATTCATAGATTTGACAAAGCCAATGGGGTGCCTTATATATGTGTTGACCCCCCGAGAAAAGGCGAGGCAATAGGGTTGCCTTATACTTTACTGGGGGCATCCCATGATAAGGCCCATAGGCCTTCCCTATATGTTGATGTAGTGACCCTTTGACAAAGCAAATAGGCCTCCTTTATTTAAAATAACACTCCTTTATATTGTGATGTTGCGTATAGTTTAGGTAGCATAGTATTATGATTATGGGGTTTATGACCCTCTAGGGGTCAAATGTAATTCAAAAATGACATTGCTGACATTGAAGGTACTGCCACCGGCTTGATGTATATAGTTATAAATCAATGTGTAGTACTTATGGGTGGGTGTGTGTGTAAGAAATGTGTGTTTCCTTTTTTTTCAAAAAGCACTGACTGGACAATCATTTATTATGTGTTGTCATTGTGCAGCAGCAGATGGAGATTACTAGCCCACACCACCTTTGCGGACTGCTCTGCTTCACTGCCCTGGGAGGGTCAAGTGCTACAGTGGGGTACATGGTTGCCAGAAAGGTCATAATTATGGAACTATTACTTGTGCAGGCCTCTCATCCTTCACAACTACAAACCCAATTTCTAACAGTACCTGACAATGGGTCACCACAGTAGACAGCATTCCTGTAAACTGCACTTTAAACCATCTAAACACATTAAAAGTGGAAACCAACATTCGTCACAAAATATACAGAATTTGTCAGATATTTTTTCTAGAAACTATCCTTCCACTGCAGTCAGCAAATTTAAAAAGCACCCATATTTTCGGTGGTTCTTGTCTTACATTTTTGTGACTTGCAAAGATAATGCAGCTGAAATTATCACCTCGGGGCTCTATTAGGAGCACAGTAACACAAGCATTTGCAATGCAACTGGTCTCGTGTTTGCTTGAACTAGAGCAATTAGCATTGTAAACTCCTAACTGGACTTTTCTTGCCACATACATTGAAAATGAAAATAAAACAGTTTCACATAACTAACTGGACTTTTCTTGCCATGTAAACTGAAAAGTAAAAGTTTCACATAAGATAGCTGACAGCTGCCATCAGGGCAAAGCAGACACACAAAGGGAAATAAAAGTTCACTTGTAGTGAAACCTATCGGCAAAAGTGCAGTTATCCATGTAACCGGCAAAAGTGCAATTAACTATGTAACAGGGTCGATGTCATGCAAAGCGATCGCTTCTGCCCAGCAAGATCGCGCTGCGTAAAAAGAGAAAAAGTAGTCCAGAAACCGGACGGAAAACATGGAGCCTCGTATGTTTTCAGTACTTGGTCACTGCACTCGAGGAGGGCTAAACACGGAAAAGGCATGACTTAAGGATGTCTTTCACTAATGATAGCAAACAGATTTTAAAAGACAAACTTACGAACCAATGAAAGAAACTGAGGTGACATGGGCGTGGTTTGAAGCCCAAAGAGAGATTACAACACGGGACGGAGCGTTTAGCGCTCGCCCATAATGAAAAAAGCGCTACAAAGAGACGGACCAATAATAAAAACTCCAGAAACAATTCGCTACTTCACATCCTTCAAGTGTGACGAGGCAATGTTGGCCCATTCGAAAGGCACAGAAAAAAAATACCTCTTTGTGAGCCCTCACAGCAAATTGTTGTGTAATGCTGACTTCATATGCAGGCCCCAAAGTAAGAGAGCGTGCCCTTGTTTACATGGATATCTCGAGAAACTCGACAGATTAGGTGTGGACTCTCAGTTCGCACAAATTAATATCAGCGGACAGCCAACGACACTTTTCTGAGAAACCGTATAAACGGGGATAGATAATATTTGTTTAAATTCAAACAGTGCAATTTCCGGCAAAGCCACTTAATAGAAAATGAAAATGTATAGAGCATACGCTTTTTCCATGTTTAATTAACACCTGAATCTATTTTTGTGGTGTATACAAATAGATGTTATGAGAGTATTTTCAAAGTAAAGCGACTGGAAGAGACATTGTTAATTATGTAAAAATTGCTTTGGCATGTGTCAGTGTTTTACTGTAGATTTGAGGTAACACAGTTGTAGCCTTTGGTACTTGTTAACTATGGAACTCCAGAGAGGCATGGTGCCGGTTTCTGATATTGTTTATAACAAAGTGTAAATTGTATCAAAATGCTATTAAACCCCTTACAACCTGTAAATATGCAAAGGTCCAATCCCACACTGTTTGAGTTACCATGCATTAATAATCACAAACCATAAAAAGATCGCGTGCCAAGAAGATTCTATATGCATAGCCACAATTTTCTTTAAATTTAAAAACCGTTCTCACTTCGCACATACGATATGAATTAGAAACGTCTAATTAGCGTTAGAAAATGAATAGCTTCTGGAAATCGTGTAATCTTTTAGTTTTTATGCATACACTGCTACTGTTTTTAGGTTCTTCGGAAAGGCACAGTATATTTAATCACTCGATATTTTCGCAATTCTAATTAAATAGCCTATATAAAATGATGCTAAGTTTAAATTGTTTAAAATAAGATTTTCAATAAATTGTGGAATGACGATCATTGTACTGTAATGTGTGTGCAACTATGAAAATCAAATTATGAATTTATGCAGGGTGACATCTGTGTCAAAAAGAGCCAGTGCTTAATTTGAGCCAATGGTTGCATGTGGGGCCAAACGCAACTCATTTTTTGGGGACTTCCACTTTCTGTTCCTTATCAGTCTTTGACCCGTAGCAAAAGAGCGGAAAACACAAAAGCGTAAGGGAAAGGGAAGAAAAGGATAGAAAAACAGTGACAAAAGGGAGAATGCACGGATGAAAAGGGTAAATTAAACGACAGAGAGCGTATGGCGTTGGAAGAAAGAGATATGAAATGAACTCTATTCTACGCAGTCTTGGTATATGGCAAACCCACGGGCTGCAGGTTTCTGAGAAATACTTTGGCCACCAACCAATTATTTTACAAACTGAGCACTGAACAGAGTTGGACACAATGGGGGTGATTCTAAGCTTGGCGGGCGGCGGTAGCCGCCCGCCAAGCGGGAACCGCCAGAAGACCGTACCGCGGTCAAAAGACCGCAGCGGTCATTCTGGGTTTCGCACTGGGCTGGCGGGCGACCGCCGAAAGTCCGCCCGCCAGCCCAGCGGGAAACACCCTTCCCACGAGGACGCCGGCTCAGAATGGAGCCGGCGGAGTGGGAAGGTGCGACGGGTGCAGTTGCACCCGTCGCGAATTTCAGTGTCTGCAAAGCAGACACTGAAATTCTTCGTGGGGCCCTCTTACGGGGGCCCCTGCAGTGCCCATGCCATTGGCATGGGCACTGCAGGGGCCCCCAGGGGCCCCGCGGCACCCCCTACCGCCGTCTCCCGCCAGGAACAGGATGGCGGTAGGGGGTGTCAGAATCCCCATGGCGGATGGAGGATTCTCAAGGGCAGCGGGAAGTCGGCGGTACACCGCCGACTTTCCGTTTCTGGCCGCGGCTGAACCGCCGCGGTCAGAATGCCCAGCGGTGCACCGCCAGCCTGTTGGCGGTGCTACCGCCGACCTCAGCCATGGCGGTAATTACCGCCAGGGTCAGAATGACCCCCAATGTATTCAATTGCTTTTTGGTAGGTTTTTACGTTTTTACAGTGACCATGAAATAAAATCTCACTCTCTCCTATATAGTACTTTAACCGAAAAACACAGTTAAAGTAAAATTATGGAAACACAACAAAACCTAACCCACTGAAAATCACTGGTTATTTTTGGTAAAAGAACCATAACATTTCGAACCCATCATGCAGTTCTTGTGAACCAACCATATGACATCACTCATGAGTTATTAAATTCAGTCACTGTGATTTTCTGCTGACATCTCAAATAACATCATTGCCATCACTGTGTTTTTTTCAGTAAATTTCAGAAGTGTTTAAAATGTATTTTAAGTTCGTAAACGTGAACCTAACCTTAAATGTACTTTAACCCTTGATTTTTTTTCAGTGAATTTCTGGATTCTTTTGATCATTTTCCACATAGTCCACCTCAGGGCGTGGTCTTCAGTATAAACCTGTGCTAACCCTACCATAGGCAACCAATCATATACAGGCACACAATGCCTGCTGCACATGGCTTTAGGCCTTGTGCAATGGTGCTTGACCACAGACCCTGTACCCATCTAGCCCTCGAATGCAAACTCCTGTTGTTGACAGGCTTCAGCCATCAGTGCAGCACAGCAGAGGGTGGGACACAGGGCCTGGCCTCCTGCCTGTCCATGTGCTCCACTCTTGGTGGGCACATACCACGTCTGTCTAATGCCTTTAGCCAAGGGCAACAGTGATGAACTGTTTCCCACTGTCAACAAGCATCTGACCCTTACTGTATATGTCTGCAGACCCTGCACCCAACAGGCCCTAGAACCAATGGCGTCTGGTGGAATTAGAAAGTGATGGGGCGTAAAAGCAACAAAGCAATTATATTGAGCGAGCAAGTGCAGCGATTGAGCTGGACGTTTATTAGGGGGTTTAGGGAGTAGTTCCCCCCCCGAGAACATGGTTAAAAAGTAGTGTATTTTGGTGCAATTTGTAGCACTATTTCTGAGATAAATGGACCGAAAAGACAGTTCTTAAAGGAATTTATAAAGAAAAACTAATAAAATATTTCATAGAATTTCTGAGTTGCCAAGTAAGTCTGACCTCCAAAGGGGTGACTGCATTGGTTCTACTCTTTCCAAAATAAAACACATAACATTGGACTATAATCATCCACAAAGAAGCAAACATTGCAATTTTGTACCTACCAGTAGTGCATGCTGGTTACTTCCTTTTCTGAATCAGCTATTCAGCGCTAATTGCGTTGTAATGTTCATGACATATTAAATGGCTAGCCTTGACTATGGCAAAAAGTGCCCTCTGACATGGTAATCAGTCCTTCTCAGCGTGAGCCTCGCTTCACTTCACAGCCTCCTCTCTTCACATCTCACCTCAGTACATAAATGTCAATTAGCAAGGGGCTGTTACTGATTGCCTAACTTCTGTTCTCAGAGTCCAGCCTGACCCAGTCACCTGCTCTGCACTTGCGAGCTGCTAACTATTAAAATACTGGCTGCAGTTGAGTTTTAGTTGCAAGAAAGGCTGTTGATAATTCTTTATGCGGGTGAGAAGCCTACCAAGACTGGCCTTGGGCGTTGCACCTTAGTGCAGCTGCTCGATGCTCTACAGAGAGGCTACAAGCCTCTGTGCTTGCTGCTGGGCACTGATTGTGACCAAGGCTGAGACTGGAATGGCCCTTTTAAACTGCACAGCAGCCCTGTCTGGACCAGATGGGCAGCTGCGGTTAACTGCAGTAAGCTCTACCTAATTAGCCACAACTCCAGAATTCCAGGGGCATCGATTAGGAAAAGAAATAAAAATGTAACAGAATCATCAACGTACCCATAAACAAATAGAAAGTAGAAAAAAAAAGGTTTGCACAAGGGGCATAAGGGACAATGGGGGTCATTCTGACCCTGGTGGTCCATGACCGCCATGGCGGAGGGCGGCGGAAGCACTGCCAACAGGCTGGCGGTGCTTCCTGGGCGATTCTGACTGCGGCGGTAAAGCCGCGGTCAGAAAAGGGGAACCGGCGGTTTCCCGCCGGTTTTCCCCTGGCCCAGGGAATCCGCCATGCCATGGGGATTCCGACCCCCTTACCGCCAGCCCGGTTCTGGCGGATTTGACCGCCAGCCCGGTTCTGGCGGTTTTGACCGCCAGAACCTGGCTGGCGGTAACGGGTGTCATGGGGCCCCTGCAGTGCCCATGCCAATGGCATGGGCACTGCAGGGGCCCCCTAACAGGGCCCCACCAAGATTTTCAGTGTCTGCCAAGCAGACACTGAAAATCGCGACGGGTGCAACTGCACCCGTCGCACCCCTTCCACTCCGCCGGCTCCATTCGGAGCCGGCATCCTCATGGAAAGGGGTTTCCCGCTGGGCTGGCGGGCGGCCTTCTGGCGGTCGCCCGCCAGCCCAGCGGGAAACTCAGAATTACCGCGGCGGTCTTTTGACCGCGCAGCGGTATTCTGACTGCCGGTACTTTGGCGGGCGGCTTCTGCCGCCCGCCAAAGTCAGAATGACCCCCAATATGTTTTCACAAAAAAACAACCTAAAAGTTGTCAGTTAAGGCAAACGTGGGCTGTATCTAAATCATTGCTGTTCCTGAACTCTAGAATGCTGGATATGTAGTGAGAAGAGTAGGGGGAACCACTCATCTGACCACAAGAGGGATGGTGGGTTTGGAATTCTCAACAGCAACATTCAGGGGGCTGGGGAGTCAGGGGAGAGATGAGTCAGTGATGAACCCAAGGTTGAAAACATTCTTCACTGATCCCACTGCTCTCTCAAAGCAACCCATAATCTGGCACCTTACCGGAAAACAACAGTACTCAAAGCTCTGCCCTTAGATCCACGTATGGCATTGCCTGCCTGCCGATCTGGAATTATTTTGGTTAATGACAATGTGCTGAATGAAGAAAGTGTTTTATACTTAGGACAGCAGGCAGTTTGGCAAGAGATGGGTGATTATATTTTTCCATGCATCACCAAAATTTGATTGTGCCAAGTGCCACGTAAATAAGTGGGACAAGCTGCACACTCTCCACCGCAAGCTTACTGCCAGCACACTCACTGCTTAAATGCAGCTCCTCATACACTGTGCAATCTGGTCAAGGCCCAGGAGTGCTATAGTTTGAATGAATAACGCATTCTAGGGTGGTGATGCGGACACCGGCACTAGTCTGACCCCTGCTGAGTGGTACTTGACATAACTGCAAAGGTGCAAAGTGCATATGATCCAAAGTATACTTCTGTAACACGTGGAAGCTTTGACATTATTACATCATATTATAACACCACACTGAGAAGCACGTACTAACAATGATAGTGTTTAAACATGAATTAAGAATCATTCTGCCTCTGCCCCACCCTGGTGATGGTGCTATTATTGCACTAAGGGCCAGATGTAGCAAGTCGGCAATTTGCGACTTGCAAATTGCGAGTCCCTGCGACTCGCAATTTGCAAGTCGCAAATTGCTATGCAGTACGGTGTCTCAGACACCGACTGCGACTCGCAATGGGGTCGCAATGACCCACCTCATGAATATTCATGAGGTGGGTCGCAAATTGCGGCCCCATTGTGAGTATAGGCACTCGCTAACATGGAGGCCTGCTGTCGTCAGCAGACCTCCATGTTCGCGACCTGCTTTTCAATAAAGCAGTTTTTTTTTTTTAAAGTGTAGCCCGTTTTCCTAACAGGAAAACGAGCTGCACTTCAAAAAAACCGAAACCTTTAGTTTCGGTTTTTTTTCAGGGCAGGGAGTGGTCCCTTGGACCACTCCCTGCCCTGAAAAAATGATTTGGGGTCCAGTCACAAACTGGAAGGGGTCCCATGGGGACCCCTTCCAAATTGCGAGTGGGTTACCATCCACTTGAAGTGGATGGTAACTGCGACTTCATTTGCGACCGCGTATGCGGTCGCAAATGGAATTGCATCCCACTGCGAGTCGCAAATAGGAAGGGAACACCCCTTCCTATTTGCGAGTCGGAAATGCATTTTGCGAGTCGGAGCCGACTCGCAAAATGCATTTCTGAATGGCAAAGTGGCTTTTGCGCCTCGCAAACGGCGATTTTCGCCGTTTGCGAGGCGCAAACACTTTGCTACATCTGGCCCTAAGTGGCAAAACTGCTGTTGTGAACTCTGTATTTGGGCTAGTTTCCTATAGCGAGAGCAACATCACAGCCTATTAAATTAAATATGCTATATTTGTGTACAGCTTTCATTCTGAATGTGTATTGTATTTAAAACTAAAGAAAAAAAGATCAGTAAAATAACTTATTTACAGGTTTAATCTTACCTTGCCAGGCCATCCTGCAGGCTGGGGAGTTGGGTTTGGGGTTGGTGTGCTGCCTGTAGCTTCAGAGGGATGTTCGATGATGATTCCCAGCCACAGTTCACAGAGGAGATGAAAGTGAAAGCTCTACTCTGCGAATCCGGCTGAAATGCTATAAAACAGAATACACTGAGCAGATGCATGTGCAGTGTATTCTGTTTTCAACGTGCTGCGTGTGGTTTAACATCACTCATGACCTAGTAGTTAAAATGCTTTGTTTTTAACAAAATGCAGCATTACTATAGTAATCACAGTACAATGCAATTCGGGTGAGTCATGTATTGTTGATGACCCCACCCCAATTAGTCATGACTTGGGAAATGCGATCTTCATGATAACAGCAGATTAAGACATAAGCAGCCTTAGGAGGTGCAGGGCTTATACTGTAGCCACCCAGGACTGCTTTAAAAAATTACACTTCTCGTCTTTCGTGGGAGGTCGCCAAGGACCTCCACACATTGAATTGCAGGATTGGCACCATGTCAGTCTGTATGTCCCCAAGAAAGTATGCGTCACATGCACACTAATGCATTTGTTACAAGAATCCTGCCTCTTTTGTCTGATGTCCTTGCCTGAGTGTCATTTACCACCATCAGGCAGGCAGCAGCACAGGAGTCAGATTGCTTCCTGCATTCCTTTTAGAATTTTAAGTAACATCTCCACTGGTTGCCTTAGCATTATGAAAGAAACATGGATGCCAATAGCAATTACCAGCATGTTCCAAGCACATTCAGATAGGGTAGGCAGATCCACAGTGCCCTATCAAAGAAACCACTCCTGCCTAGAACACCAACCTCTGTTGTGCGCAGGCTTCAGCCACTGGTGATTCATAGCAGAGAGTGGAACACAGGTCTTTCCTCCAGCCAATCCCTGTGCCCCACTCTAGCTGAGCATGAACTCTTTCCCACTGTCCAGTCCGGTACTCATCTTGTCCTATTCATGTTCATGATAGTCAACAATGACAAGATCTGCAAGATGTATCTGAGGGCAAATGACCTCAGATAAACTAATGTACTCTGCTGAACAGCTTGTAACTCAAGGCTTGCACAAAAAAGACATGTTACATGGTACGCATTGCCTTGCATGTCCAGACATAGAAATAATTAAACATATCTATAACCAGAAATAGGCAAAGACCCAAGGACCTACCTCTGATTATGTGAGAATCATCTAATTTACGCATGTACTAGGCCCATACCATGGGTATGTGAGCTATTCCTGTATCATGCTTGTATCACAAGTTGCTATATCATTTTGATTTGTTGGATATTTTGATGGTTTTGTAATTTCTGCTTTTAGATCAACATCATACTACCTATTTGGGAATAATGCTGAAGTAATCATAATTACTGCATCATAATTGGATGGGTATTTCCATGCCTTTGTGGTTTTCACGAATAAAAGATCACGTAGAAGTTCCACAAAATGGACTTGCTGCTGTCAAAAGCCCATCCCCTTGAATTCATGTAGAAACTTTTGTCTATGAAACTTAACAGATGTCTGTGTTTCTTTTATTGAGGTTCTACACTCACTCCTCCCGGTAGCTTGGCACAGAGCAGTCATGCTTACTGTGAGAGGCACTCTGCAACGTATTTGTGCAACACTTCAAGCAGTAAAACAGTGAAAGTGTCACCCAAAAAGATTCCACACCATGTTAGAAGAATAGCTCTTACTTTAATAAGTAAAACAAGACACAGATGACAAAAATCCAACAAGTAGAGATTAAGATATGAATTTTCAAACAATACATGTAAAATAGTTCTCGGAAGCAATAAACACTTAACTGGATTATCTGGTCCATTGGACTGGCACAAAGTAAAATGTTCAGGCTGACCACTATGGAGCACAGACCAGATCCACTTGAGCCCACTAAACCAAAGTACCCTGATCTGGGATGCATCATCGTCAACAAAGATGCACTGTGCTGCTAAAGTGATGCATCAGTGCTGAGCCATGCAGTGGACGAGAGGCATTGATTTTCTCCATGCAACTGTGGTGATACATCAGTTCCTAGTGCAATGTGGTGGTTATGAAGGTGATGTATGGCTGCTGCTCCCACAGTAGGCAATTCCAATTGCGATGCACCGGGTAGTTGCAGCACTTTATACCCACTTCCAAGGGCCCAGGACTGGGCGTTGCACCACTTGACAGGGCAAGACTTACATCAAGCACAGTCCAGATGCTGTTGCAGGATGATAAGAAGTCTCTGATGTCCCTGAAGCTTAGAACAGGGGACACGTCAACATGCTCTTGGAGTCACTCTAGGCTCAAGTGAGAGGGTCCAGTCCTTCCTCAGCCGGGAAGAGGGTAGCAGGCAGCAGGGCAGCACAGCAGAAAAGCAGTTCTTCAAAAGCAGCAGTCCAGAGTGGCAGTCTTTGTAGCAGCACAGCAGCCTTTCCTCCTGGCAGAGTTCTTCACAGATCGAGTCCTGAGTTAGTAGGGTTTGAGGTCCAGTATTTATACCCAGTTGTGCCTTTGAAATGGGGTCCTTTCTCCCTGCTCTGGCTCCAGACTCACTGCATAGGGGTATGCATCTTTTGTGTGGGAACAGGACACTGCCTATTCAGGTATTAGAGTGAGGATGTACCCAGCTCCACCCTTCCATTATTCCCTGGATGATCCATTATGATGTTGATGTCCTATCAGTCACACCTAAGCTGCCTTTATGTGTGGCTGCCTGGAGGGAATGCACAAGCCTGTCACCCCACCCCCAACTTGTATCGAAGATAGGCTACAGGCACATAGGGCCAGGAGCAGGAAAAGGGCAACTTTCTGAAACTGGCATTTTCAAACTTTGTAACAATAATTCTGACTTTGCCATTATCATTACAATTCCATAGGCACTAAACATGACAGATCCACTCCTTCTTAATAAGGAACTACATCTTATTAAATATAATAAGGAATCCCCAATGTTAACCTAAGAGAGGGGTAGGCCTCACAGTATTGAAAAATGGCTTTGGAGGTTTTACACTACTGGAACATGTAAAACTTAGAAGTATATGTTCTGTCTTTTAATTACATAGCACCCTGCCCTTTCAGCTACCTAGGACCTACCTTCGGGGTGACATATGTAATAAAAGGTGAGTTTAAGGCTTGGCATGAGGTTGTAAATGCCAAGGTGATATGGCAGTGTAACACTGCTTTCAGGCTGCATTGACAGGCCTAGGACATGTTTTAAAGTGTTACTCAAGTGGGTGGCAGAAACAGTGCAAGCTGACTAGTAACATTTAATTCACAGGTCCTGGGCACATGAAGTGCACTTTACTAGGGACTTATAAGTAAATTAAATATACCAGTTAGGTATGAGCCAATAGTACCTCGTTTAGAGAAATGAGAACATGCACTTAGCACTAGATAGCAGTGGTAAACTGCTAAAACGTCCTAAAGCCAACAACAGTGAGGTCAGAAAAACGAGAAGGGGGAAACAAAATGTTTGGGGTCACCCTGCAGGGCCATTTCCAACAACAGGCATCCAAATCAAATTTGATTCTACCCTTTGCCATGCCCAGCAATAGTAGGCCACCTTGGGTCTGCCTTTCTGTAGCCTTCAACCCACCTTCCATGAGTAGATAGGCAACTTCTACTGTGCTTGGTCATTGACCATACACAGGAGGGGTACGTTGCAGGGCCAGGACTCTGGCTAATACCTACATCCCACCATCCATGGGTGGGAAGCCCACCACTACTCACAGCACATATCCATGTTTCATGGAAATTGACAGCAGAATGAAATAGGATTGTCTTCTGTGACCTGTAATGTATTCAATTCTAGAAGACTGCATAAAACACACAATGAACACAAATACTCTTTTTTTCAGAACCACCTTTACTTAATGAATGCATTTTGTCTTAGTCTTTTTAATAAAAACATTTTTGCATTTTTTTGGAATATGGATTTGTTGTTGTTTCAGAATAAAGCCCCTTTTAACGCATTGTATTCCCACTGCTTCCTTTATGAGCTTGAAAACTATCTGCGGATCCTATAAATGGCAGAATGAAAATTTAGGGGGTCATTCTGACCTTGGCGGTCCATGACCGCCATGGCGGAGTGCGGCGGAAGCACCGCCAACAGGCTGGCGGTGCTTCCTGGGCCATTCTGACCGCGGCGGTAAAGCCGCGGTCGGAAAAGGGGAGCCGGCGGTTTCCCGCCGGTTTCCCGCTGGCCCAGGGAACCCGCCATGGCGGTGCTGCTTGCAGCACCGCCATGGGGATTCCGACCCCCTTCCCGCCAGCCTGTTTCTGGCGGTGTCCACCGCCAGAACCAGGATGGCGGGAATGGGTGCCGTGGGGCCCCCTAACAGGGCCCCACAAAGATTTTCACTGTCTGCTTAGCAGACAGTGAAAATCCCGACGGGTGCCACTGCACCCGTCGCACCCCTTCAACTCCACCGGCTCCATTCCGAGCCGGCTTCATTGTTGAAGGGGCTGTCCCGCTGGGCCGGCCGGCGGTCTTCTGGCGGTCGCCCGCCGTCCCAGCGGGAAAGCCGGAATGGCCGCCGCGGTGCGGTCTTTCGGCGCCGACCGCTGCGGTCAGAATGACCGCCTTAGTGTCTAAGCCCATCTGGAACAAGTGTTAGGAAGAAGTCATGGGCTTTGGCTAGGGCCTGTGCCTCATCCTTTGAGGACATCTGAGTCTGGCTGCACATTTCATTTCGGTGTCTGCAGAGTAGGTGAGCTTCAGATATGGGCTTTTACTGTGCCCCCTGTGCCCCACTACATATGTAGTTGACTTTTGATGCTCAAGGCATATGGCCATGTGCAGCAGGAGTAGGATGCAGGGCCTGGCCTCTGGCAAGGCCTTGGCTCTACCCTACATGGGTATCTGCCCCTGGCTGCACAGGCCCTACATCTGTGTGCAGCAAGGGTGGGTCACAGCACCTCACTTCTGCACTGGCCTGGAACCTTACCATGATTCACTCGATAATCAACCTCAGTTAATCATGGCCTTTAGGTATTGCTCACTCAGACCTGAAACTCCAAGAGTGATTTTCTCTATCTTGAATTTTGCAGAGAGGGTGGAGTGTGTTTTGCATCCCATGTGCAGCAGGGATTATGCACAGATGCTAAAGGATCACATTTTGGGAAAGCTCCAAAGACCTATACTGGGTCCATGGCTCCTGACTTGTGAATTCTACAATAGGCTAAAAAGGGTTGACTAAAGTTGCCCTGGTTTTACGGCACCAGGTAAATGAGACTTGCATGTGCTGCAGATCCTAAAATAGTCCAGTGACACTCATGGGATCTCATTGGGAGCCATATATAATTCACAAAGATGGCAAATGACCTGCCTTTTTTCAAATTTAACTAGAAGAGGACCCCTTTGACACCATATGTGCCCACACATGGGCCTGGGTATCTCTGTGATCACCCTGCCCACTTATGTGACTTATTCCTCTATCACTACATGTCCCTGTGTCCTGTAATGGCAGCTGCAAAATGTTCTCACAATGTTGCAGTGAGCCAATTGCATTGTTCTTATACTGCAGACAAGTCTCAGAAATGTGGTTTTGAAATGGCCAAAAGGGAAAAAGACTCCCTCTGCTAATCAGATCTAGTATTGTTTGGAATCTATACTGCAGCAGAGGTCCACAATTTAAATACACCAGATCTTTATGTATTACAGTCCAGATATCTTTACAATTGAGTCTGTTCATGTCCATCCTAAGCATCTTTTCAAAAGCAAGTTTTTTTAAAACTCCACAATAGATTTAGACCAAACCGGGAAAAGTCCTTTGTTCATTAAATTTGTACCATTTTTCAAAATGTTGTTATTAATCATGTATTTACATCTTTTCTTTTTTTTATTTATTAGAGATGCTCGCTCTGAATCTCCGTTGTTTAAAGCAATCAGTTTTGACAATACAGTTTTACCAGCAAGGGTAGAAAACAAAAAATCTACTTTGAGCCCTCTCTGAATATGTAGGAGACGTAGTTTTATGCCAACTTAGTCTGGAAATGTAGCCATTGTATCAAATGTATTGAATATTAATGGTGGGTGAATATTATTGATGTGTATTGCATAGGAACCACCTGAAAATATCGACACAAAAAGTTAAAATTAAGAAACCAAGAAAGCAATATAACTTATGTGTGACAATCATTAATTAAGCAAATAATAATGGGAAATGTACATTTGGTTGGAACCTTTTATTCAAAGCAAGTGATTTTTGTGTGGAACCTTTCATTCAAAGCAAGTGATGTTTTTTTCCCCGTAACAAATTCTTATATGCAAAGATGTTGTAAAGGAACAATTTCATATTTTCACATGCATGTTAAGTATCTCTTCACTTTCTGTTATGTTTTCAGTATGTATGCCTTTGAAAACAAGATGATGGTCAACAATGCAATTATTCATAGTACAAATGTCAGGTTTGCATAGCACACTAAATATTGCACTAAAACAAAATCCCAGTAAGCATGCCTTCTGATGTAGAAGTGCCACTGGAGTATAATTTTGAAGTGGGTTACCTACACTGTAGATGTGTTCTGCCTTAAATCTAGGGTTTGGGGTAGGCAGATTTAAAAAAAATATATATATACAGACAGAGAGAGAGAGAGAGAGAGAATGCCGTCTTTTTAGCCCTGATCACCCCCATTTTATTTACTTAGAGTGGTGGTTACTGATTCTGACTGTGCCCCTGGCTCTCTTAACTAGTCCCAGGGCATGTGCTCTGTTTAAAGTTAGATGGTATTCAGGCATAATTATAATTGGTTCTGACAACCTCCCTGTACGTCTCTAGTATCTGATAGGCCATGTAGGATTATGACCCCCAGTGGAGTTAAGGCACCTATGGGTGCACTGCAGTGGTGTCTTTTGTCATTCTATATGCAGCCCTGCCTTTCTAGCTGCTTTTAAAATAAAATTCATATTCAACTTTGGAATTACAAGTACTTTCAAAGTCTTAAACTACCTTATTTTTGCATATGGCACCCCTATATTCTATACTAGGTGCCCCAAGGGCAGGGTGCAGTGTAATCATAAACATGGGCATTATAACAGTTGTTTTATAAGCCCTGGTGAGGGAAAAACTGCCAGTTGTTTTCTCCCTATTGTAGGAGATTAGCTCTATAGGCTAACATCAGAAGGCTTTATTTTAAATTGATAAAGTCTATCTTTTGGAAGAAGTGAGCTAAACATATCATTCAATGTGTTAAGTTAATAGTTAGAATAAATCCAACAACTTGCCAATAGTAGCTATATTGTAACTATTACAGGGAAAAACGTTTAGCACTCTTTCCCAAAGTTAAGGAAAATCAGCCCTGTAGTAGCCTATCCTGATTAGTAAGTCTTTGACAGGCTGAGCCAAGCTACCCTAATGAAGTGTAAAGTGGCCTGAATTGAGACAAAGGAAGCATCTGGTGTGAGAACTAAGGCAGCAGATGCCAGAGCAGGAAGGGAGTTGGGTGGCCAATCTAGTCTTTAAAGGAGGAAAATTCACTTGACCAGACCTGAACCTCCAGGAGAGATTTTATCCAACTTGATATTTTGAGAACCAGTACTTTCTGGGATTGAAATGTGCCACACTTTGCAGGAAGTGGTCATTACTGAATGGTTGGCCCTTGTACCCCATTATTCAGGGGTGCATCGCTGCTTGCCAGGTCAGAAACCTGGAAAAAAAGTGAAAGAGATGCCTAGCAATTTAGATCCCTTCTGTAAGAAGTCAGAAGGAGGACTGCTCGGCTGAAACCTGGTCTCCAACAAGAAGGACTGCACTCACAGGGATTGTGCCTGCTGCACACTCTGGGCTTCACCATAAAGAGGACTTTGCCTTACTTCTAAATATTCAGGATTAGACTCCCTGTAAGCAACAGGTATAGAGAAGCTACCAAGAGTCTCCTGCATCAAATTCTGCAAGAAGAGCCCTGCTGACCAGTGTCCAGTGGACTTTTAAGAATTTGACCAGAAACATTGTGGGAATTGTAGAGCCAATGCCCAAAAGCCTCTCAGAGCTTCTGGAACCTAGGATCAAGTTTGTGGATACTTCAAAACCCTAAAGCGACCTTCTGGAAGAAGTTCCAGAAGTTTGGAGAAGTTTTGAGCTCTTTTGGAAAAAACCCTTATAAGGTGACTGACCCAACGTAATGAGCCAAACTGGCAACTCTGAACTGCGAACTGGCCTGAATTTCAGGTTTGTACTGCTGAAGTTCTGAAGTTTTTCCTCTGTTAACGCATCCTTTTATGATATTTTATTCACACCAGGACTCGTTTTAGGCCAATGAATCTTTTGACCCAGTTGAGAGACACCGTAGGACGAGATAGCTAATCAATATATCAATCCATACTTCAATAATGTCACCAATATTTATCATGACAATGCATTTCACTTTAGTCAAAGTCATTAATCAATTCCAAGACACTACCAACCTTTCAGCCAAGAATAACCACACCTTGTTTAGTAGAATTTTATGAATTTTATTCCCTATTAATTACAATCTAATAGCAAATGCGTTAATCTCAACACCAAGAAACATAATAGCATAGTCACAATATGGCAACTTTGATAAGCTTTCATTAAAGCGAGAATCACAAACATCAGGACATAACACGGCGTGAACATAGATCAAGTTTAGCAGAGTGTCAATATTGCGTCAGTTTCAACAAAGCATAGTCTTGGTCGTTTGTCTATTTGCGTCAGTTTGATGAATCCCTGTCCTAACCACTGATTAGCATTCGCATGTTGGGCTTCATGCAAAACAATTTAGAACACCAATTTGGAAAACATCTAGCTATGGTCTCTGTCAAAAGCAAGCAGTTGGTACCTAGAAAGGAAAAGCAAACAGACAAATTACAAATGCATTGTCATAATTACCCTCCAAGGATTAGGTCAGCACACAGGTTCAGTCTTCGTCTTCAGGACATCAGTCAAATCGCCAACAGTCAGAACTCAGCTCTGGGGCAAAAGGGCACTTCCCTCGTAAGGAGGTAAAGTGTAAAGGGGCAATCTAAGGGCGAAGATGGTTTTAAGAAAACCAAAAAGTCACCAAACAGAGTGACAGAGTTTCTGGATAAAATCAATAGCATTCCCTACCTAATTCTAAATGACTTCCCGTGACATGGGTTTTTATCCCTTTTTCGTAGTACATTTCCCCAAAATTCTATTGGTCGTTTGTTATACCAAACTATCTTTAACCTATCAAATTAAGCATTAGGTAATCCTAATCTTCACCCCATATTGTTTTACAATTTTTTCATTGGTCTTCATAATTGACGTCTTCAGAAATGGCACGTCCTGGTGTGATTTCATCCTCCTGTAATTCTTTGCACATCTTTTGGTCAACAGTTCCATTGTCTTCACCGGTTTGAATGACCTTGTACATTACATTAATCTACACTGTTTCAATTCATTTTAACATTTATTTTGCAAGACGATGAGAAGCGGTGTGAAACGGATTTACATGGTTACATTCATCTTCCAAGTCGAAGAGAAAAGAATAAACAGGGTCATGGCCCTTTGTGAGTCAGCACACTGAAAAATAGAAAAATGCATTTAATATGAGAGCCAGGCAGCTAAGCTGCAGCTCATGCTATCTTAAGGCCTATGAGGTTTTCAATACAGATTTAATAACGCAAATGTTAGTATAAACTTATTTGAATGTAACATAAACATTTTGATCATCATTATTAGTTTGCGTATACATTGGTGGCCACTCTTCGTGGTCACAATTTAAGCGTACCTCTAAGCAAAATTGCTATTACTATAGTTTCTATGCGGCATCATCACACCTTAATTCATAAACATTTCATGTTAATATAGATTGTATAAGCTACGCTCTCTCACCTCATCAGCGAAACCTCCAGGAGTTGACGGGGGCATTGTGCTGAGCCAAGCCACCGTCATTGAGCAGAAATCTAGCTTGTGGAGGAGAACTGCTTGACTTCGAGAGATAAAGATGTGAAAAAAATACAAAGTCCAAAGGTAAATGTTTGATCGAGACCTAGGGCTCAGTGTATATTCTACTTGGGCACCATCTTGGTCGGCCTCAAACTTTTACCTGGTCAGGCGTGACCATATGTCTGCGGTTGGTGCTTTTTGCTTTTAAGCACTAGAGAGCACATTTTTTGATTTAATCTTTCAAAATTAACATTTCCTGTTCCCTACAATGGGATTTTTGCCATTTTTGTGTCATTAAAAAGATAAAAATATCAAAAAATTTTATAAATTGCTTCGATATTTTTATTGTGTGGTGTGTCTTTCTTATTTACTGTTTTGTTGATATTAAATTATATTAAATCTCCTAAGTAAAGCCTAACTGTTCATGGGACAAGCTACCAATGGTTGAGCAAGGATTAATTTACAAAGACCTTGATTGGACCTTATTTGTGATTGTGGCCTTACTACTAAGTGTAGGTACTTACCTGGCCTTACCTTCCAACATTTGGTGCTCAGCGGTGGGATCTAATACTTGTGTTTAATATCACAACTAATCTAATTTAATTTAATTTACTTTTTTTTATTTTTCTAAATTACTGATTCAAATTTTGCAAGGATTTTGGTAGGTGACCCAAGACCTAGCAATACCATGGAGCTTGATGTGACTAGGTCAAAGAAAGGGGGGATTGGGAGGGATAAAGGTCCAGTGTATATCCTCCAATGCAAGTTTAATAGTAACGTAATACACTGTTCCTAAGAAAGCCAGGGGACTGCAGGATGAGTGCTCTAGGGTCCCATAACTCAGGAGCACGAGTCCTCACACACCCAATTGGGTGTCATGCTTCATCATCGGACACGCTCCTCGTCAGACTGGCGCTGCAATGTCTGACGGGCACCACCCAATGGGGGGCTCTTTGCCGGAGATCTTCTCGATGATGCCGCTCTCGCCCTCAGGTAGATAAAGGGGGAAGACACCGAGGAGGGTTAGAAAAAGAAAGAATCTAAAATTGGCTCTGAACCCTGTCTCGTTTTGACTTTATTCTATTAATGTCGGGTAGAGGCCAAGATTAAAATACTCAACAAAAGAGTGAAACAGAGGTAATGCTCAACCACTCTCTAACTGTATATCTCATAGTGGGGGGTCAGGAAACTACAGGACCCCACCTCTGTATTGGGTCGACATGTTTCGCGTCTCAGCGGTCCATATGGATCCAATGACGCTTCCTCAGGACCTAGTGTAAACGAAACTCCTCCAACTGTAAGCTAAATTGGCTAATTATAAATCAGAACTGACAGTCAAAACATTAGATAACGTCAGTCACTTACAATAGTCCATGGTGGCCATAAATTCTGTTCCTATTCGTCGCCCCTCCCATTTAGAGTAAGGGCTTCCTGGGATCACGCGGGCCTACAGCCAGATGCGCATACCAAATTGTGGATGCCTGGTTGTGGGTGGATACACCTACCCTAGTCGCGCCTCATCTACGGGAGCGCGACTAGGGTAGGTGTATCCTGTAGGCCCGCGTGATCCCAGGAAGCCCTTCCAAAGGGGGAAGGATAAATTAGGATTCTGTGCACTACAGAGTTTTGAATGCAGTCACCAAGACTGATGCTTACCCCATACCTAGAGATGATGAGCTAATTGATAGGTTGGGGGCTGCAAAGTACCCGAGTACATTTGATCTGATATCAGGTTACTAGCAGATTGGCCTAAGTACACAGCCTTCCTAAGGTTGATGAACAGAGTACTGTCTGGGATGGAATCCTTTAGTGCAGCTTATCTTGATGATATAGCTGTATTCAGTTTCACCTGGGAGGACCACCTGGTCCACCTGAGGGAAGTGCATCAGGCCCTGCAACCAACAGGCCTGACTATCAAGGCAAGGGAAGACCAGATAGGGCACAGTTGAGTGGTGTACCTCAGCCACCTTGTTTGTTTCTAGGCGGGAATAATGACACATAGACACAAAAGTTGTGGATTGGATACACATGATAGAATTGTAATGCTTCAAAGTGTTGAGCATTATATTTAGACAAAATTGTGATGCTTAATTTAGTTTGGCACAATGATCAGTTAACTTAAAATATGTTACAAGATGATGCCTGCAGAAGTGTAAGGAGTTAGGTGCTTTTCTAATGTTATCACAGGAAACACTTCTGTGATCAAGTGTCACATGATTCTTGTTGGGCATGGAAAGCTTCAGGGTGATCTGTCAAGCGGGGGCCGAGAAAAAGGGGGCTGAAACAAAGTTGCATTTCTCATGTTAATTCCCATAGGATTCTTTAGACACAGGCCGAACCACTAGACGGAATTGAACCAAATTTGACAGAAAGCTAGCTGTCTGTGTGCAGATTACACTTTTGTCTATTTGGTGTGAATCTGTTCAGTAGGTTTTGAGCTACTAAAGCGAATATAAATTTGTATAATTCTGGCCATGAATAATTCATTGAAATCGTGATTTTTTTTCGTGACTACGTATGCAGAAAGAAGCATTGCAAATGGCTGACCGCAACCTACCTTCAAAGTTGCGGACGCCATTTTATTTCATAAGACACGATTCCCGGGGGTAAAAGTCCAAACTGAAAGTGGCCCAAGGGGTCAGGGTGAAGGTACCCTGACCCCAGGAATGTGATATAAGTGTGTTATAGGTGCAAATTATGGGTTTAAAATAATTTTGTGTCACCATGTGCAATATTCATGAAAATTCATAAGTTTTTGCGAATTATTCACGTATATGGAAAAGGTTGAAAGAAAAACCAAAGACCTCTTCATACACTAATTCATTCACTCACGCATGCACTCAGAGACTCATGCGTCCACTCACACTCAAACCCAGACACTCATGCACCCCCTCAGACCCACTCATGCTCACACACCCACTTTCAGACCCACTCAAACACTCATACACTCACTCACAGATCCACTGACAGAGGCATGCATGTGGCAAACCTCTGCTGACTACAGCAAAAGGAAATGTATGACGTGGGGTTGGGTGGTTATAAGGGCTTGGCTGCAAGGCCTGGCTGTATGCCAGGCCTTGCTACCAACCCCTGCCTCGCACGGCCAAAGGTTGTGCGCAGTGTGTGTTGGAATAACGTATAGTAATTGACATTGCTTTACGTTAAAAAAACATTGAAATTCATTGAAACAACCAAAGGTTACACAGACGTTATAGTTAGGTTCTGAATTTACTTGTACAAAACCATAGAAATTCAGTAGTTATAGTTAGAGTTCTTTTAAGTAACCATAACTTGCAGCCTAATGTAACTATAACTTGTGTCTTCACCATGCACAGCTAATTACTTCACATATTATGTCATTGATAATATCTTGTATTGGAAGTTTTGATATTATCACTGCAACATTTGCAACAAAATTATTGATGAGACAACTGTGCATGTTGAGGGCACAAGTTATAGTTACTTTGGGACGCGAGTTATAATTACTTAAAAGAGCTCTATGTAGCTGCCATCGCCCGCAAATAGAATTCCAAAATCAAGCACAGGCCCTCCAGTGTTTCGTTTGTCGTAACGCTGTTTATTACATATAGCTGTCCGCCATTATGTATTTTGGCCCAAACCAGGCCTTAATCACATGACACACTGCATCCATCTCACCCATTTTTAAAGTGCAACAACATGGCCTAAATATGGAAGAAATACTAGAGCAAAATTACATGTCACTCACAATTAAAAACCATAAACGACATTGTTACATCAGTCTTATTTAGATCCCGGAGATTTCATAAACATAACAATGATATTTCGGGAAATCCCTGATAAATTTATGTTCTGATTCAAAATACGAACAAAAACGCTTTTTCATACCCTAGAAATGCATGCAAAAAACAAATTACCATATTCATCATTGAGGTTCAGCGAAGCAAATTCATCTAATTGCGTTTACTTCACTCTTTTCCTAAAGAAATGCATTTCAATGGATTTCAAAGTCAAACCAAAAACAATCAAGATAAATTAACATTTAGAAGGAAAACAATATCACCAAGTGACTCAATATCCAACCTAATCTCTCTTATCACATAGCATGCATCACTTAATGCAATTCATTACAATGAATCATAAATATTGAATTATTCAATTATTGTGCAATAAATGCAAAATAATAAACATTATAAAAATCATTGCATGGAGCTAAATTTTATATATTGATCCTCAAAATGACTCACTGCAAAAATCTCATACATGTTACATTCCAATGAAAATATTTCTCAAAACTTCATACCAACACCCACAACCATTCTACTGTACTATGATTGAAATCATGGTGATTCATACAAATCCTGCATACACTTAAATGCCAAGGAGAGGGTGAACAGGTGCATCATTTTTCTTCAATGTTTAAACGGTTTGCTATCTTGGAGTCCAATTTGATTATATATCCACTCTCCAGTTGCCTTAATTTCATTTCTTTATTGTCCCCTTTTTGTTGTAGTGGGTCTGAATCAATTACAAAATATTTTAATCCTTGCTCATCTCCATTATGGAACTCAGCAATGTGACTTGCCACTGGAAATGTGAGGTCCTTATTTGCTATAGCTCATAAATGTTGCAGTATTTGTTTTTTAACCTGCAACTTTGTGCTACCTTCATACTGCAAACCACATTCAAACTTTAATACACAAATAGTAAATTTCTTTTTACAGTGATAGGGAGCCTTTATCTTAATGGTTGTATTGCTGAAAGGTGATTCTACTTCATCCATGTCAACCCCGTACTTGCAGGCCTTACACCTGTGACATTTGTGAAAACTATTTCTCTTTAACCAAGAGGAGGATCTCCACACTTCAGGCCTACTGGAGACTAAAGAGCCTCTCATCGAATGTGCTCTACTAGAAGTGATTTGAGGACATTTAGGTAAGGAGGGACCAAGAATAGGGACTACTTTTGTTCAGGATAGCTTGGAAATCTTTATGTTCAGTGCTATATGTAGTAATTAATCTAACCTGGGAATCATAATTAGTCTTTCGCTTCCCTTGTACAAATAGTATTGAATCTCTGCTTTTGCCTTCAACTTCCAATACTGCGACATCTATAACACTTTGATTGAATCCTCTCTGTCTGAATCTTTTGACCATCTTAATTTTGCTGTTTGTCCAGTTCACCCCCTCACTGGTGTTTCTCTTCCCCCTAAGCAACTCTCCATAAGGGATGCAATTAATCATGTGTCTAGGATGAAAACTGGCAGCATGTAGTAGAGAGTTTTCCGCTGTCGGCTTCCTGAACAATCTAGCTTGTAGCCTGTTCTCACATACATATATTTGCAGGTCTTGAAAGTCTGCTTGGCTCATGCAGATATGCTCAGAGAACTGTAGATTGAAATCATTACAATTGATCAATTTTACAAAATCAGAAGCAGATTGGATTGTGTCACGCCAAACTACAAAGACATCATCAATGAAACTTAGCCAACATATGATTCTGTCAGTATCTTAAATTGTCTCGTCCCCCATGAGCACCTGTTCCCCCACCAGCCTAAATGAAAACAGACATAGTTAGGGATGAAACAGGTGCCCATCGCGGTTCCTCATATTTGTCTGTCTGATGACGAATTGCATATATGATCTTGTAGGAAGAAATCAACATATCTAGATATATTCATAAAGAGACCTCTGTTGGCAACAATAATTGGTCTTTCTGGTGGTGTGAAGCATTTTTATGGATCTTTGGTATTAGGTACATTTTAGGAATTCTAGTATAGTAATTCCTAAATAGTAAGTATTCATCCTGGCTTAGTAGGCTTTCATCTCTCCATAGCATAAGCTCCCTGTGGTACTGTTCTTTTATCACTCCCCACTGGACTCTGTCACATTCCATATAGCTTCTAGGATCATTCAGTTGATAATTGACTTCTGCTGTATACATCTAAACTGGCCAAAGAACTACAGGTCCAACCTTATCAACATTTCTCACAGTTATGTTGTTATCTGATCTAATTTTCCTCATAAAATCTCTATTCTATTAGTGGATGTAAATCCGAGATTTGGAGACCCTTTTTTTTCTGCATCCCTTAATAAATACAATTACAAATACAGTTTATTTCAGTTTCTGTAAAAATATTTTTTTTAATTTAAGTTTCCTGCTGAATTTGTACGAATCAATGTGAGTATCACTGCAATTAATATTGCTTTATGGGCAATATGAAAGGCTAAATTTCAAAATCCTCTTCTCCTTGGCACCTATTTACATGTCTGCTAGATTAATGACTGTCATACTCGCCTGCTCACTCACTTTCTCTTCCATATTTCTGTTTCTGTGACTCAGTATGTGTCCCGGGCTTTCCTCCATTCACGTCTTCTTTGATTACTCCTTTGTTTGTGGGATATTTTTGTGCTCAGGCTCTGAGTGACTGCATACAGTCTGTTCTTAAAAAATCCAACTCATCCACAATGCTCGGTATCAGATTTGCAGATAAACCTGATATGCCAGCTCTTCCTTCTTCAGGCTAAGTTTCTGGATCTGAGCTGGATTCTGAGCCGATTTCCACGACTTTACTTGCTTGAATGCTCTTGGTACCTTCAGCCAACTTCTGTCTCCTCATGGTATCAAATGTTTTGGCAAAAGTGAGTATCTGACCCTGTTCATAGTCTATTTTATCACATAAAAATATATGCGTCTTTTTGACTTTAATAGTGACCTCATGCTTTTTTAAAACAGTAACCATTTCCTCACAATATTTTTTAATTGCACCCTGTTCTTTGCTTTGATCAATTTCAGAATTTAATGATTCAATCATTGTTTGCAGTTCCAACCTATGTATTTCTGCATACTTGGTAATTATTTCCATCAATGGCCTTTAACCCATCTTGTTACTCTCATCATTGCAGGGTTGGGCTTCTCGTAGTAGAATTCTTAGACTCTGAGGCCCACACCACACCTCCATGTATTTAGCCATGGATTCTTTTTCCACCATTTCGAATTTTCACTTTTCATCATCCTCTTTAACGTGCATAATTTCACTTTCTAGTCACTTCCCTTAGTGTTACTGAATCCACGTTCATTACCGACACTTCTAACACCTATGTTGTTGAAAAGTTAATCTGCAGCAACTTCCTGGTCTTGCAAGGCGTTGGCTTACATCTTTTTAACTCTAGCTGCTTTTGTGTAGAATTGTTTGCCAATGACTCGCTCTACCTCCCAACCTGTAAACCCCCAATTCACTCATCGATTCTGCTGTCGACCCAGACAAAAACTGGATTCCAACCTTTCACGTTGAGACAGAAGAACAGCACAGCAATCACTTGAATTCCACCATAATTTTATTTCATTCCGACAGTTAGCATAAAAGTGTGCCCAATGTGTTTGGAGCATAAATCACTTTAGAGGATATCACATTACAGTCACCTTTTTCAGTAAATCATTAGTGGAAATGGAAAAAACTATTCAATTAAATAATTTTTAAACTCCTCAACATCCCAGTAGCTGTTATAAAAATTATAAGTGTGAAGTAAAAATTTTTAAAAGGAGGAGCATACCTTTTCAGCACTTAAAATGCAACATAACAATAAGTGTATTGGAACTGTGGTATGCCTAAGTATAAGCCACAACACTAGGAAATATGCTTCAATGGTAGAGGAATCCATACCACCACATGGACTATTTCTCACTAACTGAAAAAAGGTGCAGCATACGTCTATTGTTATTGCATGTTCCCAATACATCACATAATAAGGTGTATATATTCATTCACCGGGACAAACCCGAAAATCAGGCCGGGTTGCGGTTGGGGCAAGCCGGCTAGAGTTGCCGGGGTGGGTCGGTCCCTCTATGGAGCTTATTTTCAAAAGTTCTCCAAACTTCTGGGTCTTCTCCCAGATGTTCTTTTAAGGTTCTTTTGGGGTCCACAGCTCACCCCAAGGGTCCAGAAGCTCTGAGATGATCCTAGGGGTGTGGACTACAACTCCCAGAATGCACCTGGCGCAAACTCCTTTTTGGCCACTGGACAGTGGTCAGCTGGTTAATTTCTTCAGGAGGTGGTGCAGGGGACTCGGGTTAGCAATTTTTCACCTGTAGCAAACAGGGAGTCCCTCCTTGAACCAGTTGAAGTCAGGCAAAGTCCTTCTTGTGGTGAAGCCCAAGTGTGCAGCTGGTGCAGTCCTTCTGAGTGCAGGTTCCAGGTGCAGGCCAGGGGTCCAGCAGGGCAGTCCTTCTTATTCTTTGGTTCTTCCTTGTTGGAATCTGATGGGGATCTGAGGTGTGGGTGCAGGTCTGCCAGTTTTATCCTTGCTCCTGGGTGAAAAACAGGGGGGTCCTAATTCTCCAATCAGGTGCAGGGTCCTTCCCCCTGTGACGACCGCCCCATCTGGGACCAGACTCACCTCTGGGAGGTCATTGCCCAGGATAGAATCTAGGGGGAGGTCAGAACTGACTACCACCCTAAACCAGTCAAGGATACCCTCCCTCTCTAGGGGCACTATGGCTACAGGTTTGGAGGTGACCTCCCCTGTGGCTATCCTGACTTTCCTGGTCTCTCCTGGGACATACATGTCTGGGGTCACTAACCGGTCACTCACTATAGTGTGACTGGCACAGATGTCTCTCAGGCCAGTGGTAGGGATCCCATTCACCTGAATGGGGTGGAAGTGCCTACTCCCACTATCAGGGATCACCAGCTTACCATCTGGTCCTGTCTCCCAGCTCAATGCTAGGAGGACTTCGTCATCTGAGGAGTCCTCCTCCATGGCTACACTGGACTGCCCAGTGCTAACCACCTTCTTTGGACAGGCTGTATCTCCTCTGAAATGACCTGTCTGCTGACAGTCAAAGCAAGCCTTACTGTCCAAGAGCTTTTTTAACCCTGGGTCTCCCTGTCTCTGCTTGTCAGAGTGGGAGTGGGATTTGCTCTCCTCCTTCTTAGGGTTCTGGGGTACGGAGGGAGCCTCTGTAGTGGGCTTACCACCTCCCTCCTTAGGTTTTTGGAGACCTGACCCCCCCTTCTTGGAGTCTCCCCCCTGGGACTTGACAACCACCCTGGTTCTCAACCACTCATCAGCTGCCTCCCCCAGCTCTCTAGGGTTGGTCTGCTTTGAGTCCACTAGATGCTGGCGTAACCTTTCTTGGATACAATTGGTCAAGATGTGCTCGCTCATGATCAGATTGTATAACCCCTCATAAGTATTTACTTTGTTACCATGAATCCAGCCCTCTAGTGCCTTGCGTGAGGTGTCTACAAACTCAACCCAAGACTGGGTATTGACCTTCTGGGTGTCCCTGAACTTCATCCTATACTGCTCTGGGGTCAGACCAAACTTCTTGGTTAAGCACCTCTTCATACTACGGTATGAATCTGCCTCCTCCCCACTTAAGGTCAGAAGCCTATCCCTCCCTGAGTGAGGGGCCAACTCCCATAAAAGTGAACCCCAGTATTGAGGCCTAACCCTTCTCATTTGGAGTCCCATCTCAAAGGCCTCCAACCACTTGTCTATGTCACCCCCCTCTACATAGGCAGGAACCACCACCTTGGGTAATCTGGGGCAAAATCCCCCACCCATGGACACCTCAGCTTCTCTGTCGCTGCCACCATCTCTTTTCTCTTTCTTTGCCCATTTTTTCTTTTCTAGGGCCAGCTTCTCTGCCTCCAAAGCTATAAATACTAGCTGTGCCTCCAGCTCTCTTTCCCTGAGGGACAGGTTCTCTCCTCCTGAAGGGACCCCCTTCCCCCAACTAGCTTTGTGTATGACCCTAGTGACTGTGTGTAGTGAGGACCGGTCTTCCTCATCCTCACTTAGGCTCAGAGGCCCTCCCTACCCTGAGTGGCTGGAGCTAGCATCCTCCCCTGCTTCTCCCTCCTCTGGAGCTTCCTCTGGGCCTACTTCTTGGGCCTCGGCCCATGCTGTCAGGGATTAAATCAGGACATGCTTCCTGAGGTCAGTGGTTGCAGGCAACCCCCTTGCAGTACACAACCCCCTAATCTGGACTACTGTCAGTGTGGGTAGGCTAGCCAGATCAAGCTCCATGGCTCCCTAGTTTTGTGTCAACAAAAACGTTTTGCAAAAATTGGAAACAAGAATTTAGAAAAATCACAAAGATTCAATAATTGAAACCAATAATTAAAAAATGTTTTTGCACTAGGACAATTCAAAGGATTTTTAATTTGTTTTGCTTAAAACTGTTATGTGATACTGAACACAAGTACAGGATCCCACCACTGCGCACCAAAAATGTTGCAAAATGGGTTATTGGTAAAGGCAGGTAGGTACCTACACTTAGCAATAGGCCACTAACCTCCACTTAGGTCCAGTTAGGTCTCAGTAAATTAAACCCAGCTCAACTCTTGGTAGTTGGCAACGAGGCTTAACTTAGGAGACAGAGTGTAAAGCATTCAAATATCACAAACCAGTAATTAACCAAAACACAGGAAACAGTTTAAAAATCCAAAACCAATTTATAAAAATAGATTATATTTTTATCTTTACAATGACTCAAAAATGAATAAAATCAGATAAGGGGAACCGGAGATATGAATTTTTAAAGAACTATTGTTTTTTCAGTGCCTAGAAACAAAAAGCGCCAATCGGGTCATCTGGTTGCACCTCAACCGGGGCAAAGTCAAAGTTTAAGGCCGACTGCGATGGAGCCCGGCTCAGCTACAGGCCGCGGGAGGCCTCGGTCAAAAGTTTACCTTCGCACTTAGTCGTTTTTCTGAAGATTTTCTTCAGCGGGACGAACTTGCCAGTCCAATCCGACCTCCTGGAACTCTTCTCCGGATACGCGTCGTGGGAGCCCTCGGTGGAGATTTTTACCTTCGGACGTAGTCATTTTTCCGAGGTGAAAATCCTTCGACCGGGGTAAACCTGGATCTTGATCCGACGTCCTTGGATCCCTCCTCGGATACGCTGGCTGGGAGGTCCCAACCTTCTTGGTCTTCTCCCAGATGTTCTTTTAGGGTTCTTTGGGGTCCACAGCTCACCCCAAGGGTCCAGAAGCTCTGAGATGATCCTTGGGGGTGTGGACTACAACTCCCAGAATGCACCTGGCGCAAACCAGGACAGTGTTCAGCTGGTTGATTTCTTCAGGAGTTGGTGCAGGGGACTCGGGTTAGCAATTTTTCACCTGTAGCAAACAGGGAATCCCTCCTTGAACCAGTTGAAGCCAGGCAAAGTCCTTCTTGTGGTGAAGCCCAAGTGTGCAGCTGGTGCAGTCCTTCTGAGTGCAGGTTCCAGGTGCAGGCCAGGGGTCCAGCAGGGCAGTCCTTCTTCTTCCTTGTTGGAATCTGATGGGTATCTGAGGTGTGGGTGCAGGTCTGCTAGTTTTATCCTTGCTCCTGGGTGAAAAACAGGGGGGTCCTGATTCTCCAATCAGGTGCAGGGTCCTTCCCCCTGTGATGACCACTTCCTGGGAAGTGTGGCAAAAATCAATCCCAGGAGGCAACATTCTTCAAAAATCCATCATGGCTGAAAATGATTTTTGGAGGTTACATCTGGCTGAGCCCACCCACTGGTGTGGCTAAAAATCATAAACACACCCCTCTCCTGCCCTCTCCTAATCTAATCAAGGGGGCACCTAGTTGTCTGGGGTTTGAAGGATGTGAGGATGTTGCTGGGTTGCTCCAAATGTCCTTCTCGGCCTTTGAAGACCAGTTTGGCAGCCCTCCCCCTTCCTACCTCACCATCTGCTGGGGGGAGGGAGGGAGATTCCCTCCCACAGGCACATCTCTTTGTGTGAAGCCAGGCCACTTCACACCTCATCAAGGCAGCCTGGCCATGCTGCCAGAGGCTGGCCAATTAGAGCACAACAGCAAAAACAATGCAGGGCTGAAATTGGCAACTTTTCAGGTAATTTTTAAAACTTTTTACCTGAACAAGTTATATTAAATCCAACAACTGGAAGTTGTGGGTTTTATTATAATAATAATTAATTTGGTACCACACTCTTGGTATCTGTCACTTAAGGGGACTTTTCAAATTAAAATAAAGTCTCCCCATTCTAGCCTATGAAGGCCATTCACTACAATGAGGGAAAAACAAATTTGGCTGTTTTTACCTCACCAGGGCTTATACAACTAGTTTTATAAGGTCCCTGCTTATAGTTACATGGCACCCAGCCCAAGGGGCACATATGGCACACCTTAGGAGTGACTTATATGTAACAATAAGGTAGTTTAAGACTTTGGAACTACTTTTAATTCCAAAGTCGAATTTGCATATAACTTTAATTTAAAGGCAGCCAGCAAAGCAGGCCTGCCTTTAAAATGTCACTGGGCACCTCAGCAGTGCACCTATGGGAGCACTGCCTTTGCTGTGGTCCCTAAACCTACATGCCGTACCATATGCTAGGGACTTATAGGTAGGTTGACTTAGCCAATTATAATTAGCCTAATTTGCATATTGATTTTACACAGAGCACAGGCCTTGGGACTGGTTAGCAGTACCCAGGGCACCATCAGAGTCAGGAAAACACCAGCCAAAAGTGGAAAATTTGGGGCAAAAAGTTAGGGGCCTCTGCAATCAGCCCTGTTTTCTCACAGTCATTACGTGAAAAGTGCTGTAAAATAATACATATAAAATGCCACATTATCTTTTATTCAAATGTTGCCACACATGATTTGAACAAGCAATTAATATTGTACGTTCCCTATGTATCACCTGATGAAAAGTTTAGCAATACGAGCAAAGTGTAGCAGTGCAGTGATACAATTTATGTAAAGTGTTGTTTATCTTGTATTCAAATGATGCCTGATATGATTTGAACATACTATTGGTATTGCACATTCCAGATATATCATGTGATGAAATGTATATGATCATTACGACAAAAGTGAAACAGTGCAGTGATAGAAATCTACAAAGTACTACTTTATCATTTTGAGATGCAAGAATTTCAAGGGTTATTTGAAAAAAATATAAATTACATACATATTACATTGTGAAGTACTCATTGTCTACAAAAGAAGTGCAGACGTCGAGATGTGTGTAACTCTAACCATATTCAAGACATGATCGAAATAAAGTGCACTGTACATATAATGAGGTTAGACATGTTAAAAAATCCCTACCATACATAAAAGCAAAAAGTGTTTTAAAAAAAAGATGATTCAAATCTTTCAAAGAGTGAGAATAGTAAATTAAATTCTAAGACATCATTTGCATCTAAAATCTCCATTGCTTCTTTGCACATAAAAGTTCATTATTATATAGCATAAGACCATTCTTAAGAGATCCTAAAGATGTACATGTAACTCAGCATCAGAATTATGTCCCATTGGTATTTCTGTTCCCAATGAGATAATCATTCTGGATTCCATTCTCTATAATGTTAATTCCCGGTTTCAACCTCTTTCATTTGGTCTGATGTGTCTAACTGCATGATATTTAAGATCACTTATCTCACCTCCATGATGTTTTAAAAAATGTTGGACCACTAAGTACGAAAAACCTTGGTTTATAATGAGTTGTAAGTGCTGTAGGTTCCGGAGTAAGGTTTTAGTACTTGTGCTTCCAATATATAAACTTGGTTTCACAGGTAATATGTTCTCTGATTTTCTCAAAGCAAAACACAAACGCTGTGGGATAGCGTAACTCTGATTTTCTCAAGTCTGCCATAATCCAGTTCGTACGTGGTTTTGTTCACACCATTTGAGCAGGCTTTACAATTTTGTACATCTCTAAAAGCTTGCTTGACTAAGACAGTTTTTGTTGTCTTTTCTTCATCAGGTATAAAGTGAATGTATGTAAGGAAATCACCCAATGATGCAGCTTTTCTATTAGTTACACTATGGTGTTCAGTTAAAACAGATTTTTAGTGATCGTCCTATTTCAAAATTATCCAATTTCTATGGAATGTTTGTCTCAGTTCCCTATGCTTCAAGTTGAAATCCATGATCATACGCATCTGGTCATCTCTTTCTGGTATCTTCCTGCGAATTACAAGAAGTTCCTCCTGGATCGATTCTGAACCATTTCAGTCACATCTGTTGTTATTTTCGTATGGTTACCCCTTTGTAGGAATCTTTCCATCATCTCTGAAATGTGATCTTCTAAATCCTCGGGTTCAGAACAGTTCTGTTTTGCTTGTAGCATCTCTTTATAAGTAATACTCCATTTTAAATTTAGGGCCTTGGGTTGGCCACTATCAGCATGGAGCATACTGTTGCACGAAGTTGCCTTATGGTGAATTTTACTGCAGACTCCATTCTTCACACAAATTTCAGTGTCCACAAAAGTGATGTGATCAGGACTGATACTGTTTAAGTGAAGTTCAAATTACAATCATTTTGTTTCAAGATAGTTTCCATTTCTTCTCTATGTCCTTCCAAATAAAAAAAAAAAGATATTCTATAAATCATGTCCAAAGTTTCACATGTTTTAATATAGTTTGATTACCATCTGTCCATATGGACTAAACCTCCCAAAAGCCCATTAAAAAGTTTGCTTGTGTTGGGGCAAATGAGGTCCCCATGGCTGTGCCCTGTTTTTGTAGATAACATTTTCCATTAAACATGAAAATTTTATGAGTAAGGCAAAATTGCATAATTTCTAGGAGCATTCCAGAATGTTTTTAATGGCTTACAGATCTTGGATTTCTCAGATTTTTATTCAAGAAGTCCATTGAATCACGGATGTAAGATGGAAGTGATGTTACATATTCAATTAGTAAAATATCAATGAATCTTGATGTGTTCTGTAGCAGAGACCCAATACTATTTACTATAGGGCAATCGGGTTGCTCCTTCAGATTTTCATTGATCTTTGGAAGAAAATGTAATGTGGGAATGATAGGGTGGTCTGCTTTCAAGTATTTGTATTCATCGTCATCAATTAGATCTAAATTCAGCCACTCCTGTAACTTCTCATGATAGTCATGATATATAATGTATGTATATATATCATGAGAAGATAAGGAAGTGGCTGAATTTAGATCTAATTGATATATACACACACTAAAAAACAAAACAAAGGTTACAGGGACGTTATAGTTAGGTTCTGAATTTACTCGTACAGAACCATAAAAATCATATAAATTCAGCAGTTATAGTTAGAGTTCTATTAAGTAACTATAACTTGTGCCCTAAGGTAACTATAACTCACGCCCTTGCAATGCACAGTTTTCTTATCAATAATTTTATTGCAAATGTTGCAGTCATAATATCAAAGATTCCATACAATATCTCATCATTGACATAATATGTGGAGTAATTAGCTCTGCATGGCGAAAGAGCGAGTTCTAGTTATGTTAGGCCGCAAGTTTAATAAAAATGCCGGGGGGTGAGAGGATCCTCCCCGGTAGCACCACCTCATGGGGGATACATAAATAATATTGTTATGGGTGGCCCGGGGGCTACCACCTCTGCGGGGTTACGTTTAATAAAAAGATGGTTGGCCACGTGGACACCCCGTCCCCAGAGAGCACCAAATCCTAGTGTATACATAAACAAATTTGTTGGGGTGGGAAACAGACCCCCCTGGGCCTCAGGGACTGCCACCTCCCCAGGGTTAGAATTAATTTTAAGGATGGAGACCCACAGCCCCAGGGACCATCACCTTCCCAGAGCCCCCCTTCCAGGCCATATATGGCCCTGGGGACCACCATCTCCCTGGGGCCTGCACGTGCAGGTTATATGCCTAGCCTTGGGAGATAGCTGTTTGCTTTAGCTTGGCGGGAGCTGTGACAGTTCCTGCCACGCAAAAGCAAACACTCTGCTTCCAGCAAGTGGGAGCTGTAAAAATGTTCCTGCTAGCTGGAAGTGGAGATTTCATCTCTTTCCCTGACCACAGATATGCAGTCACCAAAATAAATGAAAGTATTGTTCCCACACGCAGGGAGCTGCACTTCCAGCAGCTCCCTGTGTGTGGGAGCAATGCTGGCTCCTTCAGAAGGGGGAGAGTTGGCGGGAACTGGAGGCTGCTTGAGACTCCTTTGAGGTCCCTAACATTTATTTAAAACCAAAAAAGAATCCTGTCCTTCATATTTATATGCAGGGCAGGATTCATTGTGGCTTGATGCTCATATCACAGTAGTAAAGCTCAATGGAAAGCGCTTACAGATATAAACAAAGCAGGTGCCTAAGTTGAAGCTTCACTTCTGTGAAGTACTAATCATCCTAATTTCTTGCACAAGGTCAAGACAAACCAAGTGTGTTTTCTTTGCATTTCCACGGTGAAAAGATATCTGTAATCCTTGATAAAGGTGCTTGCATCCTTCCCTTTTTTCAAGCACATTACCTTATGTAGTGACATTCTTTCTTGTCATCTGCTGCTGAGACCAGAGATAATGTAATGCCTTTTAAAAACTAGAGTGCGTGAAGTGGCATAGCCCTTTTTGCACCCCTCCACATACATTAAAAATATGTAATGTCTTCGGCCCCATTTTCCCAGGAAGATGGACAGCTTACTTAAAGGACTCTCTGAGCGAGTTTCCCAGTGATTTTGGAGTTGTGTTGTTGATGCAAAGGAATATGATCTCATCTCCACCACACAAGGAAGCACTTCATGAGTGGTGTGGGGTTGGCCACAGGGTCAAATGCGTGTGGTTGCGTGGGTATAGAGGGCTGGCCTCAGGCCCAGGTGGCCAACCCCTACCACTTTATAATCTGCTTTATTAACTTTCCCATTGCTGGTACAAATGAGTATTTTTTGCAGGCCATGAAATGTCTTTGGCAATTAGAAGGAAGGTTTGAATGAGTGGCCTTGTCTGCATCTGGACTCTACACCCAACCAGCTGCAGATGCCCATTGCACACAGCCCAGTGCAGCTCAGGCCTTTGTCTAACCACCTCTCTGCCTTTGTCTTCAGTTTTCTGTCTCTCTTCCCCACACCCCTCTGTCTTTCAATATTTTAAACTTTCATGAATGTCACAAATACTATCAGACTTGAATGGGTGGGCAGGATACAGGGACCTATTAGTCCCAATGATAGAGTTAACTTCTCAAGGTCCAGTGCAGAGAGTTGGGCTAACTTTGGAAGAGACTGCAAGGAGCATGGACAGCACTGCGGGCAGCACCTACTGTAGGGCAAGAGCCAGCCAGGGGTTTCAAACAGTCATCACTGCAGCATGAAGATCCTGTCAGGCATCATGGACAATCCTTCCTGGAGCTTCATGGTAGTGGTCAATGTAGGCTATCAACGCTGTAGCACAAAGTGCATTGCCGGTTGTCACTAACGGTTGCTGTAGCATGAAGAGCTGGGTACACCTGAGCTTTGCATTGGCTCTCATCATAAACCGCAAGAACTCAAAACAAACTGGCTGGTTTGCAGCTGTGAAGAGCCCAAAACTTAAGGACTTCTCCTTCTTCAGAGGAGGAGTACACTCTGATGCCATTCAAGGGCCCAGGACCTGGGGCGGCACCTCATGTGAATCAAAGACTCTTGCAGAGATCGGCAGGGCTCAGGCAGGACCAGACAGTTCCAGTTGCAGCAGATCAGCTGGGTAGTTGCAGGGAGGCCTCAGGAGCTTGTTATGTCCCTATATCTCTGAACAGGTCAATCAGCTGACCCTTGAAGTCACATTCAGGTAGCCTGGGAAGAAGGGGGTAGGTCCAGGTTTCAGTATCAGGCAGATGGGTAGCAGCCTCAGACAGCAGACAGTCCTCTGGCAGCAGGGCAGTTATTCTTCTCTAATATCCACAAGTCCAGGATTGAATTAAAGAATTGGGCTGAGAGTGATAACTGGTGCCATCTTCGAAGTGGAAGAACCATCTTGACTTCCCCCCACATTTGGTTCTGGAGTTTCCTTCCTTCCCCTGCCCTGACTCAGAGAGATCTGGGTTGACAAGATACTAGTATGAAGTCATTTGTGAGTGAGATATCCCCTTTGAAGTGTGGTAGGTAACATCTCAGCCCCACCCATCCTGACATGATGGGCCGTCATGACAACACTTAGTCCTACTTTGTATCACTGTCTGGGAGGAATACACAAGGGCTAGTTGCTACATACACCTAGTCATGAGACCCCGGGATACAGGGTGCAGGCATCATATGGTTAAGACTTTGAAATTGCCAAATTTCTAACATTTTGATAATTATGACATAAAATCCAACTTTACCATTAATGACAGTTTTACATTGCAATAAATTAGACACCAAACACATTTTCACTTGTTCCCAAACAAATGTTATCACTTAATAAATGTGATATGGTAACCAAATGCTATCCTATGGAAGAGGTTGCCTCCCTGTAATGAAAAACAAATTTAGGAGTTTTTCACTACCAGGAAACCTAAAGGTATATGTCGACCTTTTGAAATGCAATGCAAAATTAATACAAGGTCCTATGAGTTCTTTAGGGGCCTTGAGGGCCTACCCTAGGGATGACATATGTATTGTAAAGGGAGTTTTAGGCTTGGAAGTTTAAAACTGCACACAGGCTGCCATGGGTCACCTGAAAAATGTTTCAAATGGTTATCTATGTGAGTGGCACAATAAGTGCTGCAGGCCCTCTAGTAGTATTTAATTGATTGGCCCTGGGAATATGTTATACCACTTTACTAGGTGATTTTAAATAAATAATTTAGTCCAATTAGGTCTAAGTCAATTTTAAAGAATTATCCCATGCCCTTCAGCATTTTTTAGCAGTGGCACAATGCACTGTGCCCTAAAATCCAACTTAAATAGGTATAGAAAAAATGAGGAGTTAAGGCAAAACGTTTGGAGGTGATCCTGCTGAGAGGGTCAAGTCCAACATCTAGAAAAGGAGCGACACAAAGAAAACCAAACCTAGCTAAATAATGTGCACTGTGAAGAAAAGATTAATGAGGGGGTTTGAGTAGGATCCGCAAGATGGTGTTCGAATGTTATGACCGCTCTGCTATGTGGTTCATGATCTGCACAAAATTACAGCCTTCCATGCTCTGCGCGGTGCAACGTGAGCCATGCTGCCACTCACCTAAGCTGGTTGACATTATTTGTCCTCTGGGAGACACTGTACCCCCTGCATTGACTTGATCTCTCAGACCGAGGTGCCTGGTTGGGCCTGGCAGATTGGGAAGTGCATCCTCTGCACTGCCAATTGGGTACCACGGTTTATTCACAATATTGGGCGCATGGATAGACTGAAAAAATATCCTGTTCCACTATCCTTTATTCCCTCAAACATCTGTTCCTTGGTAGGAGTCACTCCTTCTGTAGATCATAAAATCTGCTTATCTCTGATGGTGATACCGGCACCATTGAGGAGGGCCCTAGGCTGCTCGTGCCCCCCTTGGTTCCTGGCTTTTGATGACATAGGGGTGTGGCAGACCCAGCCACCCTGCCACACTGGAACTGAGGCTCTCACTATGATCATGGCAGTCTCTAGACCGCCAGGGTCATGGTTGGACTGAAAACATACCGGCGGTCTGATCGCGGCATTATGACAGTGGCGTTACCGCCAATGTCATACTGCCGGCACCACCACTTTTCAGCCAGCCGACGGTCTGGCGGTATGAGTGGTCCCAATCTGTCAGGGCTTGGCATGGGGAGTGTGGAGGCCTCCCTGACCAGCCCTGTTTCTCGTGCACCCAACGCACAACAGCATTGCCACCGGCTCTATTATGAGCAGGCATCAATGTTGTTGTGTGTCTCCTGCTGGGCTAGCAGGAAACTCATAATAAGGCCGGAGGGAAGGAGACCGCACTGGCATACTCCTGACCGCGGGAGTTTGTCGGGCAGCCTTTTCCACCCACCAAACCCGTATTAGGGCCTCAGTCATGACCCTTGTTAAAATAAAAAGGACCCAAGCACAACAGTGCCACCAGGAGGATGTTACTCCCATCATCTATGCCTCCTAGTCCGCACACACCTTAGTGAAGTACAATACCTTATCGGGATCTGCCCAGCCAATTAAGGCCTTCTCCCTCCAGACTGCTTGAGGTGCCCCATTGCCTATCTGCTGAGAGTGGCACAGGGGTCAGTGGGGAGTCACAAATGGTCACACTACTCCCTTCTTCTTTGATGGACCAATTATTTGGCCACATCATTATTTCTCCTAAATCCACTGCTCACAGGTGCTCAATCATGGGGTGGAAGAGGAGAGCTGACCCTCAGCCACCAGGGCACCTTACCAATGAGGTCACAGATTACCCAGCCCAAGAACCACCTACGAACGTTTGACCTCGACCCTCTCTGATACGAAGTTTGACAGGACCCTTGATGCCATAGCTGATATCAGGAAATACTTACAAAATAGGAATGATGCAGTGGCTGTCAAGTTGGACTCTTGCGAGATGATCAGAGAAAACTGTCTGCCCGTATCACAAATGCTAAAAGTGAGATCAGTGAAATCCGTCTGACCTGTCTGACCTTGAGATGCAGGTTAGGTCCCTCATTGCAGGAGTCCAGGAGTTGAAGAGCAGAACAGAGCAGAAGATTTGGAAGGTCATCCCAGAGGAGTATTCTCCATATAGTGGACTTTCTGGAGGGGGTGGGGGGCATCGATCCAGTTAGCTTTTTCAAATCCTAGCTGGAGCAGGTGGTAGGCTCTGATAACCTACCTTCCCACTTTCTGGTGGAAGGGGTGCACCAAGTACCGGTGAAGAATCCACCAGCAGGAGGGTCCCACAGGCCAGTAATAGTACTGATCCTCCATTATATAGACAAGTATGCCATATTGTGACTAACTCAAACTGCTCAGGCACTCATGAATGACAATGTTATCACATTTCTATTCCCTAGCTGCACTCTTGCGGTACGTCACTACAGAGCATCCTTCGAGGGAGTGAAGAAGCACCTGTGACAGGTCAGCAAAAAATATTCACTACTCTTCCTGGCAAAGCTCAAAGTCATGTTCAATTAAACTAGCTACTTTTTCACCAAACCAGCAGATGCCTGGGACTGGGTTGAATAGCGCCGATACAAATTATTCATCTCTGCTCTCTCCACCCCCGGCTTTATCTGGACAAGAAAGAATGATGTGGAAAGAGCAAAAGCCAGGATCCTAAGACCATCCGGCTACAGGGCGCTCCCACCCCTGCACAGGCCAAGGAAGAGCAGGCACCTTCGACCACAACCTCCTTATAGGTGGACAAATGCTGACCGCCAACCCAAATCCAGAAGACATGCTCTCAGAAACTGAATTGGGCACAGCTGCAAATGGGGCTTCATCAGTGGTACTGCAAGATGTGACCCCCACAGACAGCTGACAGTTTACTGTAATTGAATCTTCTATCCTGTTATGTTGTTTATAAACTAAACATGCCCACAGGGACCCATGCCGGATGCTGGCTGTCACTGGTGGACACACTCCTGGACTCTCTCTTACCCCAATAAGAATTGCAGAGGCATGGTGTTAGAAATGGGGTTCATGATTGGCTAGAGTATGCACCTAAGCCAGGCAGAACCCACCCACTCTAGTCAGGGCCAGGGAGTTACACACCCAAGATAACCCCTGCTCACCCCCTTGGTAGCATGGCACAACCTATCCCAGAGGCAATGTTTAAAGCTTTTGCACAACACACAACATATGCGACTCACTATCCCCACCACAAGGAAAACTCAACACCAAGTTATATAAAAATAAACTGTATTGTACACAACATCATTAGACCGAACACAACATGACAGTAATATCCTGCTACCCAAGCAGTTGTCAGAACATTACACAGTACTATTACTCTATGAAAGCCAGCAATAGTCACATAGATCACATAGGTTACTGATTATTCTGCAACATAAGCAGTAGTCAGGAAAACATTACTAGAATAATGCACATGTCATACTAAACATAAATGTCCATACCAGGAACATCAGAGAACACATGGCAAGTCAGTAAAACATATCACCGTAAAGGTATGGGTCATAACGAAACACATGATCATTACTGCCTAGACATCAGCATGAATGTCCAAAAAGTGAGACAACATGCACATGTGTCAGTATGGACGTATTTATACCAGCGATGGTAACTCCAGATTCATGTGTGGCGCAGAGGAACTCCTATGCTTCTACTGCTGGAAAGCAGTGATTAGCTCTCGGTGGGTTAGAGCCTTCATTGAGGCCCGCCCGTCCTGTGATATGATGGTCCCAACAATCATGGCCCCAATGATCCCCAAAATATGCCTGGGGAAATACAACAAAGCAAGCCCACACCTCTCTGCATACAGCGACCCCTGCCACGGGGCCAGATCTCCTCATCCTGCAGTCTGGGCTTGCTGGGAAGTGGGTGCGGTGAGGGGAGAGAGGGGGCGACTCCAGCCAGCTCCATATCTTGCAGTGGTTGGAGACCGCATGTCTCTGGTCTCAACACACCAGGTGGGGTTGAGCCTCCAAGCTCGGGACCCGGCCCGGCCCAGGATCAAGCCTGCCGGTCCCTGTGTGGGTGGAGGACTCCGGCAGGGGAATCTTCCTCCTCATCACCTGTCTCCTCGCTGGGAGCTGGCAATGCAGAAAAAGCGCTCTCCAGGCACCTAGTAAATAAAATGAAGTCGCTCTGAAGGTGCTAGGAAAATAAAAGAAGAGCGCTCACCAGGTGCTCATCTCCAGCACTGGGGCTTCCAAATATACCGCTGACCTCGTACAGGGAATCCAGTAATTACAAGGGGGACAGGGGCCACAGCACCCAGCCCCTGGGGACACAAGTGTAGCACAGGACAGTCGGGCCCAAGAAGCAGGTCAGCACAACAGCTGCAGTCCAAGGCGGTTCCTGGTGAGTCCCTCCAGCAGCATTTTGAGTCAATTTCCGTAAGATGTTTTTTGTTCATTTTACACTGGGAAAATCCCCTGTCCGTATACTTTGCTTTGTAAAGAAATTTCAAAGAGGGGGAGAAGAGGTTCCAACCAGCTACAGCTGGTTCTAGGAGGGTTCCCTTTCTCCTCCAGCACATCATTTGGGGTAAACAAGCCATTTGTGTGAGGCCAGGGCACAGCCTTTACAAATACAAGTGTGCCCCGCCTCCCCTTCTCTCAGCATAGGAAGACCATTTAATATGCAGATGGACCTCTGTGACACCTCCAACCTCCCTGTGCATTGGCTGTCTGAAAATTATGCACAAAGCCCAGATGACCCCCTGCCCAAGACCTGGATTGGAGTCAATCTGCAAAACACCAGATTCATAAGCACAGAGAAATGCTCACTTTCTAGAAGTGGCATTTCTACAATGACAATAAAAACATCCACCTACACCAGTAAGCAGCATTTCTCAATACCTTTACAACAATGCTAAACATGCCTACACTACCCCTCATAAATCAGATAATATCCCCTATTCACAAGGCAGGGCATTTCCAATGCAATCCTATGAGCAAGGCAGCACTCACAGCAGTGAGAAACCAAATAGGTTGCTTGTCATTACCAGGACAGGCCCCACAACCAGGCACAAGTCCTGCCTTCTACATACATAGCATCCTGCCCATAGGGCTTGCAAGGGCCTACCTTAGGGGTGACTTACATGTAGTAAAAGGGGAGTTGTTGGTCTGGCAAGTACGTTTAGATGCCAGGTCCCTGTGGCAGAAAACTGGCCCTGTGCTAGCAGGCCTAAGACAGGTTTGAAGGGCTACTTATGTGGGTAGTACAAGCGGTGCTCAGGCCTACTAGTAGCATTCAATGTACAGGCCCTGGGTATATGAGAACCACTGTACAAGGGACTTGCAGGTGAATTAAATGTGCCAATTGGATGTAAGCCACTCATACCAACTTTAGAATGGAGAGCAACTGCACTTTAGCACTGATAAACAATGATAAAGTGCTTAGTTTCCTAGAGCCAACAAAAAGAGGTCAGAAAAACTAGGAGGAAGAAGGCAAAACATTTGGGGATGACACTGCAAAAAGGGCCTGGTCCAACATATGGGCTGAGTAGTTCACCTTCCATAAGCCACTATTGCAGATCTCAGTCTGTCTGGGACTGACCCTTCCACTCTGGCCACTACCCCTCCTTGCTCTGGGCGGGCAAAGTTTTCACTGATGAGCGAACAGGAGACTTGTACTTTTATTGTTTACAGGAGTAATTCAGCATACTCTGTCTTCCCCTTGTAAAATGCATATCCCACTGTCTAACACATGATGCGCTCATGGCAATGTGAGTTTTACATCCTTCTATTTCATCCCTTATTGTAGTGTCACATGACTGTGATTAAAGTCTTGACATGGAACATTTGAGGTTTGGATTCAACGTGCTGTGCAACAATATATTAGAAGGAAAGGCACTCAGGTCATGCTTTTACAGGAAACACGTGTAGCGGGAGGTGAGAATGATAAACTACAGTGACGCTGGCAGGGTCAATGTTATTTTACCACATATTCAGGTTTTGCACAGGGGGGTCCTCATCTGAGTCTGGCCTGGAGTATTAGTTTGCAACATTGCCAAAGAAATTGCCCCGGAAGGATGCTATCTTTTTGAGGAGGGACTACTAGATAGAAGACCTGTCCTATTGGGAAGTATATATACCCCCAATGTGACACAACTGGCCTTCTTTACACACCTTTTGACTATCCTGACCAAGTGAGCACATATCCATTGGGTCTTTAGGGTGACTTCAATAGCGTACTTGACACACACCTGGACAGACTGCAACCCCCCTGCCAACCTCTCCTCTATCAGTCATTGGTCACTGCTAGATAGCTGGCACATGTTTCACCCAGACATCAGGGAATATCCATACTATTCATCCCCCCATAATTTATATGTGAGGCTGGAAAATATTCTGTCTCACTTCCTTCCAACTGCAGTCCACCGCAGTTGAATATTTGGGAAATAAGTTCTCTGATCTTTACTCACTTTTGATATAGTTTGATAAGGAGCAGTTCACTCACCTGTTCCCTCTTAATGACTACAGCCTTCTATACTAAGAGACCTGGTATTCTGGGATGCCACATAAGAGACACTATCACACTATGTAACTGAGAACTGCAACTTCCTAGCCAAGTGGAATGGGAGGTGTTAAATGTTGTGTAATGAGATAATCGTATCTGCATGATGTTAGGGATAAAGCAGACCTGCATTGGGAACTGATGCAACTCAAAAACAAGCTTAGGATACTAGAAGTCACAGCTCATACTGATCCAGGGTAGCGATGTGCATTAGTGACAGCTTCAGAGACACATGCTCTATTAGTGGAGCAATTGTACTGCCTGGATTTTAGAGCATAACAGGCCAAAATGCATGCGGAATGGAATAAGTCGGGTTGTTTATTAGAATGGCTCCTACGTACTGCAGTCCCCACGGTACCAGTCACTATGGTCAGGCAGACCTCAACATGTTTACTCATTAACCAATTTCGACAACACAGAAGTCCTCAACTTCTGCTCCACCCCCTCTGCATGGGATGACTCCTGGTGGCCTGCCACTCTCGGAGCCGCTTCGACTCCCACCGACCACGCACGCAACCTAGGATTCATCTTGGACTCCTCATTATCCATGACCCAGCAAGTCAACCCCATCTCCTTCTCCTGCTTCACCACCCTATGCATTCTCCTAAAGATCTACAAATGGATACCCACCAAAACCAGAAGAACAGTCACCCAAGCGCTCGTAAGCAGCAAACTGGACTATGGCAATGCCCTCTATGCAGGAACCACTGCCAAACTGCAGAAGCAGCTGCAATGCATCCAGAACGCCTCCGCACACCTCATCCTGGACATCCACCACCACTGCCACATCACAGACCACCTGAGAAACCTGCACCGACTCCCAGACCTGGCTGTTAGCAGCACTCTCCCCCTTTCTTCCCCCCTCTTTCCTCAGAGCCTTGAGACCCTCACGGGTGAGTAGTGCACTTTACAAATTCCTGATTGATTGATTAACCAAGTAGACATACATAATGCATTTACTATACACTACCAAGCTTTATATGGCCCTCCACTCGTAAATAGGACACAACATATTTGCAATTTCCTCAGTGAGTTCATATTGCCCATTTTTGAGCTCCTGGTCAGAGAAGAACTCCCCATGCCTATCACGATATAAGAAATATGGGAAGCTATAGGAGGTGATGCCACCCGCAAGATCCCAGTGTTAGATTCCTTAAACTCTTCCAAGCTTATCCCACCCAATCGCCTTATGCCACTTGTATGGTGTAGACGTAGAAAAAGTGTTTGACACACTGGAGTGGGAGTACATGTTTTCCACCCTAACTACCAATTGGGCAATGTATCTCACACCTGTTTACAGTGAGCAGGGGAATTTGGCAGGGTTGTCCCCTGTACACCCTCCTTTTTGTCTAGGCCATGGAGCCTCTGGCGAAGAGGCTTTGACAGCAGGCTGAGGCATTGGGCATACCATTAAATGGGAAAGTACTCACAGTCTCGCTATATGTGGATGATGACATTCAGGACAGCATATCTGACATCACACCCATTCTCTTGGAATTCCGAGCAGCTCTGGCCTGGAAGTAAACTGGGCCAAATGCTGTGTGTTTCTCCTACATCCTGACTGCCCACCACAGCACTTATTGGTAGACACACACTTATTGATCTTCCAGTGCACATTGCTTGGAGTGTTTTTCACATGCATCATGGCACACTAGCTAGTTTTTGTTTTTGGAACAAAAGAAGGCACCATGTTGGACTGTGCAAATTACAGCTACCTGTGGACAAAGGATGTGGAGCTTCGATGGCCCACCTGTTAGTTGGGGATATGCCTATTGGAAGAGCTGGGACAGGCCTCATATGCTCACCAGTGGCACAGAAGGCATTCCTTCCCTGGAATAAACCCCCATGTCACTCCAATATTTTGCTATGTATAGCTCATGACAGTTATCATCGGAGCCTATGACTCATGCTGTCTATCTCACTGTAATCTCCCAAAATTAGGCTTGACTCCATTCGTCCTTTTCATAACAGGATAGGAAAGGAGAGCCTCCGGTTGTGGAAGGCAGCTGGTGTAAACACTCTTGGGGCTCTGTTCCATAATGGCGCTCTCATGCCTTTATAAACAGATTGGGACATACCGACTGGACGTTTCTTGGCACACAGTCTACTTTTGGCTGCCTTAACACAGGCTTGGCACTTTACAGACACTGAACTAGAGCAGCACCCCTTAGTACACACGCTACACACTATAGGCGGTTGTCGTCATTTGATTAGCTGGTTTATCCACACCCTAACATACACCGCATGTGAACTCTTGTTACCGACTCATAGCGTTTTAGAAGAAGGTAGGGAATTCACAGAAAAAGAATGGGAAAGAGCATTAATATATCCTTGGAAAGTATTGCACAGTGCAAAAGTCCAATACATACAGCACAATAACCTTCATAGCGCTTATTTCACTCAAAATTCCCTCCTCAAAATGTTTATATCCTCTTCAAACTGTCCTAAGTGGCAGACCCCAGCTGCTGACCTGGCACATACATTTTGGATCTACCACTGGAGGTGCTATTCAGGAATGATCTTGCCGGAGCAGACTGTCATATATACCATGGAGGGTTCATTGCAGGCATATTTAAACTACCAAAAGGAGGAAAAGTGTCCAATTGCATTATAGACCTCACTTTATTGATGGGCTGTATAACAATTGATGTGCACTGAAAGGCCCAGGCTCTCCCGGGAATGTATTGTTGGTGCGCAGGAACGCTGGCATGGGGAAATGGTGAAGCTGTAGTGCTTAGATGGGAGGAGGTTCATGGATTATGCAGGGTTTTCATAGCTGCAGCCTGGGAGGCTCTACTATTTGATTTACAAACATACAAAGAAGAGATCCCAGGTTAGACTCCTGTCTTCTTTAATTATTTCTTTCTTCAGTGTGCCCACACAGTCCTATACTCCTCACCTTCCCTACTGTTAGAAATTGGGTTTTTGGTTGACAGTCAGGTTACCCCCTGTTCAAGCAAGGACCCTCACTTTAGTCAGGGTAAAAAAGAATCACCCTCAGCTAATCCCTACTTACCCCCTTGGTAGCTTGGCAGAGCAGTAGGCTTAACTTCAGAGTGCTAGGTGTAAAGTATTTGTGCCAACACACACACAGTAACTTAATGAAAACACTACAAAATGACACAACACAAGTTTAGAAAAATAGGAAATATTTACCTTAACAAAACAAGACCAAAACGACAAAAATCCACAATACACAAGTCAAGTTATCAATTAAAGATCAAAAAGAGTCTTTAAGTAGTTTTAAACACACACTAGCGCTGCTAGCGTGAAAATGTACCTGTTGTGCGGGCGGGTGTGCATCAAAAGAGGCTTGCGGTGCATCGATGTCGCTTGCGAGCGAGACCTTGCGTTGTTTCCCCCTTCGAGTCGGCGTGCATCGGTTCTTCTCTCCGCAGGAGAGCGATGCATCGATTCGGTCCGCACACAGGTCCAGGTGGGCCTTTGCGTTATTTTTACACGCACGCGATGGTTCAAGTCAGACATTCTGCTGCACGATGATCTGAAAACCACGCAGCACGGGGTACAATCTCCCAACCTCCGTCAACGATGCTGTGAGATGTTTCTCCAGCCGCGGGTGTCGATTCTTCGGTCGCGTCGCAGGTGACCGTCGATTTCAGCCGCAAAGACGGCGGCGCATCGATTTTCCCAGAGGTTGCATTGACATTTTCCCCGCATGGCGTCTTTGCGTCGATTTCTTCCTCTTAGGCTGCCAGCTCCTCCTTTCAGGGTCCCAGGAACTGGATGGGCACCACAGGGCAGAGTAGGAGTCTCTCCAGAGACTCCAGGTGCTGGCAGAGAGAAGTCTTTGCTGTCCCTGAGACTTCAAACAACAGGAGGCAAGCTCTGAATCAAGCCCTTGGAGATTTCTTCTCAAGATGGAAGGCACACAAAGTCCAGTCTTTGCCCTCTTACTCTGGCAGAAGCAGCAACTGCAGGATAGCTCCACAAAGCACAGTCACAGACAGGGCAGCTCTTCTTCCTCAGTTATTCAGCTCTTCTCCAGGCAGAGGTTCTTCTTGGTTTCTAAAGTCTGTGGTTTTGGGTGCCCTTCTTATACCCAATTTCTCCTTTGAAGTAGGCCTACTTCAAAGTAAAGTCTGTTTTGAATGTGAAATCCTGCCTTGCCCAGGCCAGGCCCCAAACACTCACCAGGGGGTCGGATTCTGAAAGGATTGGTTAAGAATAATTGCAACTTTGAGATTGAGGAAGTTGTAGAATTCCTTGCTGGTTCAATCAAAAGCCGCTTGTAGAAAAGAGAATAGAATGGGGTTTGTTTTATAAATCACATCTTTGATATATAGGATATTAAGTGATGACCAGGATTGCCAGTGAAGGGCATTACCGTAACTTTTTTATTAAAGAGTTGTGCCATACTGGGCATTCTGGAAAGTATCATTAATAAAAATGAACATATCAACATTATGTTTATTTCTTTTTTCCACCCTGCCATGCATATTGCATGAAACTATTTTTTCTGAAATCAGAAAGACGTATTTCCACTTTTGCATGAAATAAGAAACAACCCAGACTGAGGGCCTCATTATAAGTTTGGTGGTCCCACTATGGAACCGCTAAACTCACGGGGAGGATGCCACCACCAAGGCAGTGACGTCCCCCCTGAGCATATTACAATGTTCCCGCTGGGCTGACCAGTGGGAACATTGTAATACACATTACGGCTGCTCAGTCCAGGGGGAACAGCACTACAATATAGAACTTGGCTCCATACTTAGGCACAGAGGGGGCCGACCAGCACCCCCAGAATGGCAAAGCAAACAGTGCGCATTCCAAGGGTCCTGGGCAGCGGGAACCCTACACTGCCCATGGGCATGGGCAGTGCAGGGGCCCCCTTGTGGCCATCAGCACTGGCTTTCCACCAGCCTTTTCATGCAAGGGTCCCTGCATGAAAATGCCAGTAGAAAGTGGGGCTAAGTACAACCCGACCACCATCACCACGTCAGGAACAATGTTCCTGGAGGGGACAGTGGTATTTAGGCGGCTCTGCCTGCCAATGTCTTAGGGCTGCCAGCCTTGTAACAAGCCCAATAGTATTGAAAGTCTGAGTGTACCTATTGAAAAAGGAGACTAGCTCTTCCCAACTTTCTGCACTATTACAAAGGAATAATTATTATCAATAAAACTAGATTGACTGTCTAAGCCACTATGATTATGATTTTTTTTTAGAGATGATCATAGGTAATAAACCTTCAACCTTCATATTAAGAAAGAACCCCACAACCCAAAGATGCTGCACAGTACTGGATTTCGCCCAGGAAGAGTCACTGACTCGGCACTCATAGCAATCTGGGATGATCTTAAAAACACAGTCGACCACAATGGAGTTGCTGCACTACTTCTTTTGGACCTCTCCGCTGCCTTTGATACGGTTGACCATGACACCCTAATTCAAAGACTCCACGAAGCCGGCTTAGAAGGGACTACTCTCAACTGGATTACATCCTACTTTCAAAAAAGAACTAACATCATCTATTCACCCCCTTCTCGTCCAAACCCTACCTCACAAAAGCAGGGGTCCCCCAAGGATCAATCATCTCACCTTTGCTTTTCAACATCTACATGATATCATTACCAGAAATGATCAATGATTTTCATCTCAAATGCTACAACTATGCAGATGACACACAAATACTACTTAAATTAGAATGTCCCAAAAACATTGAAAACTCACTAATCTTCAGTTGTCTCAGAGCCGTTGATCAGTGGATGACTTGGAGACATCTCAAACTAAATGCCTCCAAAAACAGAATTACTCATATGTGGTGACTAGAAAAATTATGACCCACTGTGCACCTGGCCTGACGATCTCGGACCACCTCCTCAATTATCCAAGGAAGTTAAAAGCCTTGAAATCACCATGGACTCCAAGTTAACAATGAATGCCCAAGTGGACAAATTAGCACAAACAAGCTTTATCACCTTGAAGACTCTACGACGCGTCTTCTCCCACCTCGGTTTTCCACACAAGGTGCAAGCTACTATCTTGCTTGTACTGTCCAGACTTGATTCTGCCAATGGCCTCTACCATGAATCATCTCTATCTACTATGAAAAAATGACAATGTATTCAGAACTCCGTAGCCAGGCTACTATTACATCTAAAGCCACAAGCCCACATCTCCCCTACATTGAGAGAACTACACTGGTTAGCCGTTGCCAGAAGATGCACCTTCAAACTGCTTCGTATCACCCACAAAGCTATACATGGAACAGGAACGCTTTTTATCAGAAACAAAATAACCAAATACATTTAACAAAGAAACCTCTGCTCAAGATTGGCACCCCGCCTTAGAACACCATCATACAAGAAAAAAACTATTGGTGGTACATCCTTCTCTGTTCAAGCAGCCAAACTATGGAATCATTACCCCCAACTATAAGAGCCACAAATAATTATATTGTCTTCAGAAAACTATTCAAGAGTTGACTCTTTCCTTCATAACCACCATATTCAAACAGCTATGGACTGCATATGCCTATGTTGATAAATATTTTTTATCTGATTATGTGTATATTCTTGTTATATATAGTTCTTTAGAAAATATGTATTGCTACTATGTCATAACAATAAGCTACACACATACTCTTTAAACCTGTGTAACTCATGTATATTTACTCATGCTTTAAATATGTATATGTATGTACATCTTTGTGTGAATGTGTGTATTCATGTATGTATGTGTGTGTGTGTTTATATATATATATATATATATATATATATATATATATATATATATATGTGTGTGTATGTTATTCTATGCTTATCATGTTCATAGGTCATTGCATAACTCCTAGATAAGTTGTTATATTAGATATTTATGAATCCCTGCTCTCATTTTATATCACACTTTGTCTACCCATCACCATATGTCATGTCTCTATCAATTTATCCTCCATTCCCACTCATCCCAAATCCATTTTACTACTTTCATCTCCTAAATAACCCTGCCTAAGCTCTTCCCTCCTCTTCCACATCTAACTAACCCAAACCTCGCTTTACTATCATGATCTCCCAAACAATCCAACTAAATTCTCCCTCATTTATCTCACCCTGCTACTATGATATCCCTAACCCTTTCCACAGACTCTTCCCTCTTCCATCCCCCCTTTACTCATCCCAAGCCTAAATCCTATTACCATAAACTCCCAATTAACACTTCTGGATTCTTCCTTCCTCCACCCTTCCATTACTCCAGTCAATCCAACTAACAAACTCACATACACGCGGCTCAAATATCTCATAATAATACTAAAACTGTACTCATATTTCCCTATACTAATCCACCACTAATTCCTTTTCGGTTGCAGAGTAGCGTGCTACTCGCCGAAAACCGCTTTGACGCCTCGTCAGGGGTAGTAAGCGCTAAATAAACACTATTACAATACAATACAATACAATGTATCATTATCTAGAGGCAAAGACATAAATAGATAGCGTCAGAGTGATATGAGCAAATCTGACAACTAGTTCTCAATTGGAAATCTATTTCAATGGGATTCCTCATCCCAAGTAAAATCAATACAGCGAGAATGGTTTAGATTTTCATAAAACAAAATAATGACAACTCCATGTGAACTGGCAAGTATACAGATAGCGATAACTCACAACATCGTAGCAACAGTACATTCCCCAAAACCAAAAAATTAGAACAGAACAATGCAGAAGAATTATTGCCAAAATCATCAATCAAGAAGAAGAAATAACAGATACATTATTGAGTAAACGGATAACAAAGAAAGATCGTACAAAAGCTTAGATAGCTTGAACAAGGTATCCAGATATAACCACAGGGTACTCAGAGGAGCCACCTTTAAACATGTATCTGTAAGTATAATGGTTCAAATAATATACTCCTGAAACCCTGAATAAGCAGAAAATCCAAACATATCAGCTATGTCCCAAAGGAAGCAGCATTGACATAAGGAAACATGTGTTCTTGTCCTCTTCTCTGACAAGACTGACAATCGATATTTATTAAGATAAGCTATATTTTGGGTAAAGACAGAACCCTAAAAGGGTATTATTGCTATTGTGGAGTTCTGTATGAGTCCGAAATTCAAGGAAGTATGAAAGAAAATAGCTCTTTATTGCCATACTAATAGCACTTTCTACTAGTACCTAACATTGTAAAGATAAAGAGGCCGCTTGGTCCGAAATGGGGATGAATATGATATGCAATACTAATGCTAAAGAACAAATATATTTTAGAATAATAAATTTATTGGCTAAACCCGTAAAACTATGGGGACAATTTGTGGGATATCCTTTAACAAATCGAGTATGTGAAGAATGAAACATATATACACAGAAGAAGTGTGTACTGTTTGGGGATCGCCGAAACAAAAAAATAATTAAACAAATAACTTGGGCGTAAAGGCTGAACTTTACTTAAGGAAGAGTTTGGTTCGATGTAGGTTTGTTCTGTATTTTTCACACCAATAGTGTTTAAAAAGATGCTTCTGTTGGTCATGAAGAAGATACATTTTAGAGCATTGTTTCACCATTAATTCATGGAGAATCCGCGGTTCCTGGAGGATGATACTCCACGGCTCTAAAATTGAAAAAAAAAATGAATTTGAATGGATGAGGCACCTTTTTCTTGTGTCGGCTATTTCGGGTCTGTGGTTTTCCCCTTTTATTTTCTAATTATCTCGTCACTTAAACATCTTTATCCTTAAAACTATATGACATATACCTGACAGTACTGTAATAAATTAAATCACTTGCTAGAAATATAAGAAGCACTCAAATAACAGATTCTCTAACCCTTTGTAGAAAGTCTACTAAATATTCCAATGACATTCTTGCTAAGCACATTAAACTACAGATATTTCCTCATCCATTCTGTCAGCTAAACCTAGCTTCATTATGTAATGCTGCCCTCATATGACCCTCCAAGGTCAGACTATAATATGTAATTCGAGTTAAGGTTTTTTAATTATTTGCTGAAGGAAACAATGGCATTAGTTAAATGCAGCATAACCTCAGTACCTTTACCTAATAATAAAAGTGTATTTCTTCTGTACACCAGTTTCTAAGATTAACCAATCAAAGCATGTGTCTAACTTTTAATCACATCAACTATTCACCTTACATATGCTGTTATTCAGAAGACTCCAGCTTTAAAATCATCGCAGTTATTTTGATCACCTTACCAGTTTCACAACCAATTACTGCATAGACTATACTTATTGGGTACCTTTCACTCTAAGTTTCTTTGTAACCTACCATTTCTTTCATTTTGAAAAACAGCCACCAAAACCAATATAATTACTTTAAAACAATCACCTTGTTCTATTTAATAACCTTCTTCTCGGTTAAGACTTTTCATTTCGCAGCTTATTTACTGAGGCTCACAAGGACTTCAGCAGCATGGTTCTTCTCTGGATAGTTGATCACATATGTCTACATTTGGCTTGCAATAAATGGAACCTATTCAAATCAGAGATGGCCACTCAGTGTCCAACTTTCAAATGTTTGCTATATCGGTGGACGTGAGAAAAAGAGTAAAACACAACATCATATCACAAAATCTTACTAGAACAATCTGGGCTTCACCCTTACTAATATTTACATGTGCTGCTTGACATTCACCTTTGCTATGCCTTTCTCTCGAGAACAGGATTACCCGGCCTTAGAAAGAAGGTGTTTCTTTATCAACATTGATCTTCTCTCCTTCTACCATACTTAAGAGATGGTACAAATTTATTGTTTCTCTTGTTTATTGGCTGAACGGCTGGAGCCATATCATGTCAGGCATTTGGCTCTATGCTGCGCCAGAAAAGGTCAATCCTGATGTGGCCCCTTTTTGTGTGGTTCTCTGACCCATCATTTTTCCTTAAGTAACCAAAACAAAATGTCTAGCTCATATCTCTTTTACTACAAGGTCCAAGATATTCATGGGCACACCATATCAGTTTGCACCATGGTGCATAGTCTGTCCATCACAGACTGGGACAGTGCACCTATTACACTGAAAAAATCACTGTCCTCAGTGCAATTGTGAATGTGAAAAGCCTGCACTGAACAGATCGCATTATTGAAAGTCTCAGCAGTGGTTTAAATCCAGCGATGTAATGGCCGCAATTGAAAGAAGGAGCATGAATCCTATCAAAGGTGAGTGCAGTGGTTACTGCTGTTAATACATCCACCTGTAGTGTGGTGCCTGATGGGGGTCAGTCGAACCCCATAATCCATTCTGCAGGAGTGCCCTTGGTGGAGGGTGCACTGACTATAGATGCTCTGTGCGTCCTGTCATCTTCTTTGCAATTATGGTTGCATCTCTAAGGAAGCCTGTGAACATCAGCGACGTTTTAACTCATTTGCTTGGGGCCATGCCCTCATGCAAATGAGGGTATGCCAACCTGGGAGTGTTCTGACACACATCTTGCACAGGTGCATCACAAATATACATGTCCATTGCCCCCCTGGGGATTTTGTATAATAAGGACCCAGGTTGCCATAACTTTTGTATATAAAATATTTTATTACTAACCTTGCAAATGTCTAACAGCGAAGTGAGCGACTTATAATACAACACAGTTAAAAAAATATCAACCACAATGATTAAACTGATAAGAATAAAAATGTTCAAATGATGGGGTCTCCGCATCTTTTCTAAAAGACAGAAGTTTGGGTGTGACCCTGAGTGTGGATGGAGTCTAGGTGGCAGAGAATTCGAAGCATGAAGGTAAAATTAGCAAAATCCTGATTTGCCAGGTGTACATTCATGGCTAAGGATTTGATGGGATCAGCAGTGGATTTACTGCATGCATCGCGAGTAGACACCCCCGCCCCCTCACCTCCCCTACTCCCCCTCCCCCAGGCAGGTTTACAGCTTAGTTGTAAGGCAGAAGGGTAGGTGTAAGCTTTGTAAACAAGGTATGCCATCTTGAACTGGATGCAAGACTCAGTGAGCAACCAATAAAAGTATCTGAGCATGAGTGTGATATGTTTGTACTTCTCGATTCCAGGTAATGAGCCTATTGGCTGACTTCCCTCCAGGCCTCAGCAGGAGAACCAGACTCTTTGGAAGTCCAGTCAGCAGCGCATTTTCATCATCAAAGTGAGAGAGCAGCACAGATTGAACTGCTGTCCAGACCGCAGGTGTAGGAACATAAGATGTAACATCTTTACTAAGGAGGGATGAAGTGTGAGTTGAGTGAATTGAGCTATGCATCGTTTAGATAAGATTCATCCTCTGACTGTTATCTATGGTGATGTTCAATTACAGCATAGCTTTTAAAAAACGAGCCTAAACATGGTCTGATAGGCATCTCGCCAATTGGAAACACCAATTCTCCCTTGGCGTATTGCCTCACCTTTTCAATGCAGGATACTTAAACATTCTGCTTTTAAAATTTAGCAAGACACTGGACAGTCATGATGACTCTGCTCCTTGGTGTGAACGTCTTGGACTACACCAACATGTTTCCCAAATATAGTTCTTTGCGATGGCCGCACTAGGACAGAAAATAGGCCTAGAACTAAATTAAAACTAGCCCCATTAGCGAATGAGATAGCCTAGTAGTGACCCACATTTTCAAATTACGGCAGTTTTTAACTTTTAAAGACCAGCTCTATACGTGTTTTGCAAGGGATGGGAAACCGAATGCATGTGTGCTTGCTGCAGGCAATGTTTCAGTAATATAAGAAGGATCAATAGTACAGAGTGGCCCAAAAGACCGTAAAACAGGCCCACAGGCAGGCAAAGACAACCCACACAGTGATCTGTCAAACTAACACTACCAGATATTGCCCTATAGGCAAGTCTTATCATGACTGCAGCATGATGATGATAGTCGACTTAGTGACACAGCTACTTTCATATCTATCTCATGTAAATCAGGCACTCAATATTATGGTATTTAATTTTATGACAAGACCGGAGGCTCCTATTATGCGTTTCTCTTCTCGCTTTATTAACACAGCAGTCAAGAAGAAACTACAAATCCCATTTGGCTAACACAGCGAGCCAATGGGATTAAAAACGTAGTACATAACATGTTAACCAATAGGAACACCTCTGTGCTATTATGATGTCATTTGACTGCAAGCAGCCCTCTTTTCTTGCTGCTGCAGTCAAGATAAGTTCACCTTTTCTTTCCTCTAATGTTGTTAAAATTTAACGGTAATATTTGGTATTTTTATTAGCATATACTTGACCCGGTTGTAATGCTATGTTGACGGCAAGTTGCCGCACTGCTTATTTCAGCGCTTTCCTCGCGCTCTCGTTCATTTTCCTGCTCTCGGGTAGCAACTCCGTTGCTCCCGAGTCAGGAAAATAAACAGCTTTGAGCGCGCTGCGTGCGCGACACTCTCTGGGTCTCCCTCGCGTCTAGGAAATAACCGTCACTCGGTTTTTCCTGACGCGAGGAAGCCAGCCTAATTACACGCGCTCCTCACTTGTTTACATTTCTTCAAGGCCATTTCTTCGACGCGAGTCAGGGTTTCCCTTGTTCTCCTACTGGCAACACCTTCCTTGGGTCCGCTCTCGGACAGGAGGGGTTTTTTCCTGGTTCAATTGACATTCCTCCTTAGTTAACCCCCGGTTGCCTGACTACTTTTAAAGACAATTTCCATTACTTTAAGCTGTTTTCTCAGGAGTTTTTCCTCCTTATTTGAAATTTAAAAAGAAAAACCCTGACATGGAATCTAATACTTCTTCTGGGGAACAAGGTGTGCCCAATGAAATTGAAGATATCAGAAATGAACTTCGAAATTTTATAAAAAACTCTGTTCAACAGGCTATGGCGTCATCCATGCAAAAATTATCAAAAAATTTGGAGTCAAATTTTTCTAATTTCTTATCCAAATCTTCGACCCAGTCTGCGGGGGAATGCAGTCAACGCCAGCCTGTCAACCCTACAGGTTTGACTCAAACGAAGAGTGAGTTTGCCTCACATATGGCAGAGGACGCGGTTTATCACAAGGCTCCTGCCAAGGAGTATAATAATATGGCTCCCAAACCTCTTTTTGATGCAGAAGGCTTCCCCATGTTCGACCCTTCCCACATACTTCGTCCCAATTCCACGGAATGGTTCCCTGCTGACCATGTTGGTCGTTACGTGGCTCAAAAATTATTTTCTCCCCTTGATAAGCAAACCAGAGCCAAACTCAAGTCAGAATGCCTTCGCCCGGTGCTTCCACACAAGGCTACTTCTACCCCTTCCATCGACCAACAGATGCTGACCTTTTTTACCAAACAGGGCAAAGACCCTCGCAAAGGGGTAGATAAAGCATGGTCGTCCTGTCAGGACAAGTTGTTGGACGTCATTGGTCCACTTACCAGAATTTTCGACATGGTTGAAACGGCTAGACTGGATGGTAGTTTTTTAGATCCAGAAGAACTTTCTTTGTGGGTTCAACGTTGTTTTTGTCTTCTGGGCAATGCTAACTCCTCTCTAATACACGAGAGACGGAAGGGCCTCCTTATAAAATTAGAACCTAAATTGATCAACTTGGCAACGGTTCAACCTCAGATTCACAGAGAAGGACAGCTTTTTGGGGACTCTTTCATTAAAGACCTCAGCAAATATGTTGCCATATTCACCTCTTTGGACAAAGCACAACAGTCCATGAGGAAAATGTTTAGTCAACGTGTTTTTGCTAGGGCCGGTAGAGGCAGGGGCCGCTTTACCGGCTGAGGTGCCACCACCCAAGGCTCCAGAGGGTACTACGGTTCCTACCAACAAGACTTTAGACCGCAATTCTACCCCCACCGCGGCAGAGGTTATCGTTCCAGATCCTTCAGACACAATAAGGCCGCCAACCCAACAGGTAAGCCCCCAAGTTGGTTTCTTTCCAACAGGGGGTCGCATCTTCCACTTTCTTTCAAATTGGTTAACAATTACTGCGGATGTGTGGGTACTAAATACTGTACAAGGTTACATGATAGACCTTTATTCTAACCCAGTGCAAACGTTCTCCATTCCTCTTCCCCATTTTTCCACAGAAATGACCCATCTAATATCTCTCGAAGTAAATTCTCTCTTGCAAAAACAAGCAATTTCAATCACCCAACCGCATCCTTCGGGATTTACCAGCCCAATTTTCCTTGTTCAAAAGAAGAACAAAAATATGCGTCCAGTCATCAACCTAAAACATTTCAATCGGTTTGTTGTACACAGACATTTCAAAATGGAAACAATTCTCCACCTCAGAGATATACTTCTTCAAAACGACTGGATGGTCAGACTGGATCTGCAGGACGCCTATTTAGTGGTTCCTCTACATCCAGACTCCAGGAAATTCCTTCAGTTCCACTGGCTCGACCAAACTTATCACTTTACCTCTCTACCCTTCGGGCTATCGTCTGCCCCTTGGTGCTTCACCAAGCTCTTGAAGCCCGTCGTGGCTTTTCTAAGGTCCCAGGGCATAAGGCTCTTAATTTACTTGGACGACATCCTAATTTTAAGTCAGCCTCCTCAAACTCTCCTTCTCCACTTACAAACAGCCTGCTCACTTCTAGAGGATCTAGGTTTCATAATAAACAGAGAAAATTCTCTCCTAGTGCCTTCCCAAATCATAGAATTCTTGGGATTTCAAATCAATTCCATATCAGCCACACTGCTTCTTCCTACGACAAAAATAAGATCCATAAAGTCAGAGATTCTACAAGTCCTTCGCAGTTCTCTTATCTCTCTCAGGACTTTGGCTCGAATAGTAGGCCTGCTGTCCTCTTCTATACAGGCAATCTTTCCAGGTCCCCTCCATTACCGCTCCCTTCAAAGACTAAAGATCCAACACTTGAGGAAGGGTCTATCGTATTCCGACCTCATTCCCTTAGACATGGAGTCCAGCACAGAGCTTCAATGGTGGATAGACCATTTGGAGCTTGGAACGGGAAAAGTATATTTCCATCAGCCCCAGATCTTGTGTTAGAGTCCGATGCAAGTCGTCTAGGCTGGGGGGCCCGGTGTGGTCCCATCTCGACTGGAGGTACATGGTCTTCCGAGGAGTCCAAATTGCATATCAATTGTTTAGAGATGCTTGCCAGCTCCTTTGCAATCAGAAGCCTGGTAAAACACGAAGTGCATTGCGCAATACTCCTCAGGATGGACAATATTTCTGCGGTAAGATCCATAAATCATCTTGGAGGCACAAAATCCAAACCTCTAGCGGATTTGGCCAAGAGTTTTTGGGAATTTTGCCTTTCAAACCATCTTTCGGTTCATGCAGAATACCTTCCAGGAGCTCTCAATTCGGTCACAGATTGGCATTCTCGTCATCTCCGAGACTCCAGCGATTGGAGAATTCATCCTTCAATTTTTCACAAGATTCATTCTTTATGGGGCCCGTTCTCGATAGACCTGTTCGCATCTCGACTGAACACTCAGCTTCCCCAATTTTACAGTTGGCGCCCAGATCCCTTAGCCTTGGCATCAGATGCCTTCTTACAAGATTGGTCTCATTCCCTCAATTACACCTTTCCTCCCTTTATCATGATCAACAGGGTCCTAGCTCATGCCAGACGTCAGCATGGCTCTCTTATTCTCATTGTTCCGTTTTGGCAGTCCCAAGTATGGTTTCCGACCCTTCTGGAACTCTCTGTGGATTTTCCATTGTTAATTCCGTCCTTCCCAGACTTGCTGTTGGATCCTCTCCAGCGTCCTCACCCCCTCATTGTGGACAACATTCTCACTCTATCCGCCTGGAAGATCTCAGGAATTCCCAATCTTTCCCTATCATTTCGTCAGAAGCTTCCCAGTACATCTCAAACTCCTGGGCCCCTGGTACCAAGAAAGCCTACAAGTCAGCCTGGTCTTTATGGGACGGCTGGTGTTTGGGAAGGCATCTTGAGCCCTTTTCAGCAGATGTAATTTTTGTAGTTAATTTCTTGGCTGCAGAAGCCAGTAAAGGTAAAGCTTTCCGTACTATCAACCTTTATAGGTCGGCTATTTCTTCTAACCATATCCATGTCAATGGGAAACCGATAGGCGAACATCCGCTGTTGTGCAGATTAATAAAGGGAGTAAAATTTTCCAAACCTCCTTTACCCAAATATAACCAATTATGGGACGTTAATGTTGTTCTAAAATTTCTGATTTCTTTACCGGATAATCCTTTTCTATCTCTAAAAATGTTATCTGCTAAGTTAACAATGTTATTGTGTCTAGTTTCCATTAAACGTTTATCAGATGTAAAGGCTTTGGACATCTCAAACCAACAGTTCACCCCTACGGGGGTGCTGTTTTCGGTTGTACGACGTACAAAGACCAGTTTATCGTCAGTTTTTTATCCTTACTTCCCACAGCATCCCAAATTATGAGTGGGCCAATGTCTTAAAGTTTATGAACAGAAAACTGCAGATTTGAGAACATCCTCCTCCCAACTTCTTATTTCCTTTAGGAAACCCTATCACCCGGTTTCGTCTGCCACCTTAGCTCGTTGGGTCAGGTGGATTATGTCCCTAGCGGGTATCGATATTTCCAGATTTGGCCCTCATTCTGCCAGAGGGGCTATGGCCTCTAAAGCCTTCTGGGCAGGCTCCCGTTTGGAGGATATTCTGAAATCTGCAGACTGGTCTAATGACAATACCTTTAGAGTATTTTACTGCAAACCCGTTGACGATGTTTCACTAAATGTAATTAATATGCTTTGAACTCGCATAATAGGAGCCTCCGGTCTTGTCATAAAATGTAGATTTTCCTACTTTGTGACGGAAAGTCTTAATTTTATTAAAGACACAGAGGCGAGTATTATCCCGCCTCTAGTTTAAACACTGTTTTTCTCCCTCCCTTTCTTCCAGCACCAGTTTCAGCCACTCAACCAGGGTCCTAGTATGATTTCTTCTCACCTTGGGAAGGCTTCGTTCATGGCAAGCACGGGATCGTATTCTCCTGATTTAATGCAACACTCTTTCCTTTGTAGGATTTTGGACTTTTCTTCTGATGTTTTTGCTTTCATGATGCCTTTGTTTATTCTTTGCTCTCTATTTCCGTTGTTATTCAACAATTGACTTCATTCGCAAGAAAAGAGGGCTGCTTGCAGTCAAGTGACATCATAATAGCACAGAGGTGTTCCTATTGGTTAACATGTTATGTACTACGTTTTTAATCCCATTGGCTCGCTGTGTTAGCCACATGGGATTTGTAGTTTCTTCTTGACTGCTGTGGTAATAAAGCGAGAAGAGAAACGCATAATACTCACCTCAGTGTCTTTAATAAAATTAAGACTTTCCGTCATAAACTAGGAAAATCTACATTATCCGACTTCAGAAGAATGTCAGTATTAGTGGGTCTTGCTGAGATCCAAACCAATGACGGTCATATTGCACGACACACCGGATTTCTGTATTTTGGTGCAAGTCCGGTCAGCGCCGGAAATATCCTCACCAGGTATGCCCTGCACAGTGCTATCATACACTGAATTAGATAACCAAATCCACTGTCACCATTTCAGGAACAAACATCTGAGTTTGTGGACTAGAGAGTCCATAACAGTGACAGACTGGCCTGACGTGTACATCCATAACACTGTCTTTCACAGCCAGAGAACTAAATTGAATTTTCAGAAGTAAAAGGTATTGCTCTGTAGGTAGGTACAGTGTGACTACATCTGCATGAGAGGGTTATACGTGGGGGATCTCTGATACCAGTATGTCCCTAGTTTACCCTCACAAAAACACACTAACTGTGCTTCACGTCATAGGTGACCTATCTCCCATGGAGGCAACACGTGCACTGGCGCAAACACAATCCCTCATTTAAATGGGGTCATATCTTCATCCAGATGAGGAAATAATACCTTGACATTGTGCAGCCATAAAGTGTTCACTTTGTGCATGGAATAACCCCTTGACATGGTGAGGGCATAAAACGTGCACCTCTGTACAGGGAATACCCCTTGACATTGTGCAGACATGGAGTGTGCACCTTTGTACATTGAATAACTCTGTGACATTGTGCAGGCATAAATATGCACCTTTGCAATTGCTTTAGCCTTCTAAACATGACTGTTTTGACCCTCTTCCGCAGTAAGTGTTGTGCCAGCAGCTAGGGCACGTACTATCGACAGGACCTGAAAGCAGTGAGTTATGATATTACTAAGCCATAGTTTCACCGTAACACCTTTTTGTGAAAACGACTATCAACAAAGTGTAGACTGTACTAAATTAAAACCTCTCAAATGGACCAAAAGTAAAAGAACAAGTAAATGGAAATTCTACGTGGATGCTTTAGATTAAAATTCGAGCATTCAGAAAGAGACAGAATTTCAAATCTTTACTTACTAGGCTGGGATCAGGACTGGACAAGTTTGCACAGTACTAGGTTTCCTCATTGAAAAGAGTACTTTCCCATTGTGATGTAAATACTGAAATCCCCTTTGATTTTATGTATAAGAGGTTTTTTAGACATCTGTCGATGATGTGCTTGCTTGACAAGATAGTGGGCTATCTCAGAAAGTAACATCAGGTCAAAATCACAAGCTTAATTTGATTCATTATGTTTGAGTTGAGAACATCCAGACTGGGCCCAGCTAACAAAAAAGAGCATGGCTGTGGTTTATTATGTATGGGGATAATTCACTTCCCAAGTTATGGGCCCACCACCTCTCAGAATGTTATCTCGATGCTGAATACAGCAGTTAATGATAAGGCTATGAGGGAAAGGGATCAGTGCGAGAGCAGAAATGCACCTGATTCTTTTCAGCTCGTGAAGAAAACACGTACAAGATGGAACTTCATGTAAGTCATTAATTCATGGAATATTATACAGAGAAAGTGATGCTAGAACGTAGTCATCTTGTTATATGAATGGAGTTTCTTCATAGGGAACTGAAGGGTGAATAGGGTTCCACACACTGGAACCTGTCTACGTCATCAGGCTGTGTCAGAGCCCACAAGTGCCCAAGGAACATAATCAAAGACTCATTCATAGCATGTCAAACCGGCTTACTCACTAATATGAGTTGGAGGTTTGAGACCGAGAGTGATAGGGCAGGGATTTATTTAAATAATAGTGTCACACAGCAAAGTCGCTAGGATCTTCTAGGTGCGCTTACCTGTCATGACCCAAAAAAAGGAAAAATAATTTATAGGCAAAGCAAGTATAAGTTTGTGAATGTCTTCCAGCTGCAAAGCAAAGTGCATTCAGCACAGGTGAGTCTTTGAACTTAAAAGAAAAGGTTTATTTAAAGATGTCATCCCCTTAGAATACATGGAAATTCAATTGAGGGGTGCACTGTGCCTAAAGTCAAACCGGAATTCTCGTCAGTGTTAGAAAAATTCCAACGTGGTGCATCCATCGTGAGGCCAGTGATTCCTCAACATACAAAGAACACATAATAGAATTTCTTAACAAAATCAGGAACAAAAAAGCAAACCTGAATATAAGGGTTACACAGATATGTCAGTTTCTTTTCCAGAATCAGAAAGAATAGAGAATTCAGCATGGTAGAATTAGTACTCCTGTACATTTGAAGCAATTTTAAGATATACCAATGACAAGAATACTTGTATTTGACGAGGAAATGGTGAAAGGCAGCTTCAAACAAAACTACATCATTAGAGATTGGAATTTTTTAGTCTGAGTGTAAACAGGCCACTCAAATGAAGAGGGATGAGAACACAATATCGTCGTTGGAACAAGTTAGAGGACCGAACCTATCCCACATGAAATATGCCAGGCAAAATAACTGAAAACCTAGCAGAAGGCAAAACTAGACTTTGCTATCGTGGTCACTTTTTATAGATGAACTACTGACAGACGATCTTGCATGCAGTAAGCAGAAAAAGAAAGCTTAGCATGTTTCAGTTTCAATGCCAAGATTTATGCAAGCTGCATAGCCTGTGAAGGGGTGAAGCATGCATGTATAGGACAAGAGGCGAAGATAAAGGTTTATACACGACCAAATTAAACACATCTTAAGAAAATCAGCTATTCATCTTGGATATCGAAGAACGTGGAAACTGCTAAACTACCTGCTAGAGCGAACACCCCTACAAAGTTACAAGCACTCTGTCTAGCAGATGGATCTCATTTATGGCCAGCTATAATATCTCTAGTGCTCACATCTCTCTCACAATTATAGTATCTGCAGTGATCACCTGTTAAGAATACCCATCAATAGGTAAGAAATAACACACATAGATGTGAAACTAGACTCTATCTTCGTTGTGACAATGCAGGATCCACATAAAATGTGATTACTAGCCATATAGACAGGGGAACATCTGCAACTACATTACCCCCTTAGCCACTATACCACAATAAAGCAGCTGTGCATCTGATACCTGACTTGTAACCTAAAGCCACATTTTCATCAGCTCTTCAGAAAGTTCATAGGTGCCCCAGCCACAAGATGGTAATCTTTAAACTCATGATAATCTCTCATAAGGTAATGTTCCAAAACTTGCCACATTTTCTAGGTGTCAAATGTAGTTGGTCCCTGCCTAAGTGAGTCCTAAGATAAGCCAACTCTTCTCTATTAACGTTTACAAAGGTCAGATGTGGGAGATCTGGAGGTATGGTGTTTTATTTGATTCTGTCAGGACTTAAAATGATCTTCCCGTACACACTTGAAATGAAGCAAATCCTTTTGGATTCAGGAACCTAGGCTTAAGCCAGTTGTTTAATCTCTAGGTGAACGTTCTGGGCTATCAGAAGCTGTGGTAGTTATTTTCTAGAGTTCTGTTTTGCAAATTGGTACTTTACAAATCATAAGACGATGTAACTTAAATGCTCACAATGGGCTTTCTCACTCATATTGGTAAATTCTCCTTATCCATGCACCCCTCTTATATGTTGGAGGCTTTCTGTTTCCAAAATCGTTTCAGTTATTTTCATAGTAAAAAAGAATAAATGTTTCAAGTGAATTTGTCAGGAGATATCAATAACTCACAGTGTCCATCTGTAGCACATTTCAAAGCATGAGATCTAGGGGGAGAGAGAACACCCTAAATATGCCCCTTCTATTGCAGTACAATGACATTGGAGGCTTTATTTAGCAATAAAACTGGCCTTCCTTACCACAATACGTATGTGTGGGAGAATAGAGTTGGCCATCCAGATGATGACAGTGATAGAAGTAATGGGGGGAGATCATTTATTCTGTCTTCAACCCAACACGACTTGATGCATTCTGCTTTTTACAGTGTCTGCTCAAAGCAAAGGCCTACTAGTGGGCTGGTTAAAAGTCAAATGTATTTATTATCTCACCTGCTGATTGTGATACAAATACAGTAACCAGTCAATAATCAACAAAAAATTATACATCTAGAGACATCTAGACAACACGACGGTCCAACGTTTTAGCAAATATTGGTCAGCTGATACAGGACTATTTTTAATTAACATTTTTGGCTTGTGCAGGTCTAAAAGTCTGTCATCATTTTCTGCAGTTTGGATCCACCTATCATCTTCTGTTTAGTAAGTTTCCTACAGTCTTTCGACAAATTGACTATAGCTTAAGCACAATGGCATGCTGTAGTTTTGATGGACTATTGAATAGATGGAGTATGGTAGCTAAATATGGAGTGAAAGGAAAGGGGATTTACAACTATGCATGGAAGGCAAAAGGTTCACATTTTCCCAGCTGTCAACTCTGTTGCCCGAAAAAAAAAAAAAATCTGCTCCCTCGATCCTTGATGAGAGCACGGAAAGAAGCTTTATGTTAAGCAAGAAAAACAGCTTTATGTGAAGCAGATTACGTGCCTGATGAAGAGTTAGGTGGGGAGGGTGCTCTGTCACAAACATGAGTGAGTACCCTTTGCACAAAACTCTCTGCTCAACCTCTTTCAGGGGAACCACCAGCTTTTAATCATAACTGCTCCCACTGGCTCTGTTGACTGAAAGCTTAGTCCATCAGTCTGGGCTGGTGGAGTGCTGGCTGTTGGAGTTAGGGAATCACACCCCCCACCCAATTGAGGGAAGATGGACTGATATCCTTTTTTTGTATCGCTGTCATTTTAAACTTGATGGTGATGAATTTGTTTGGATTGTCCTCCACCAAATCTTTGGTACCTTCAGAGGAGCCGTCATGACAACGGTTCTTCTGAAGGTACTTGATCACACCTGAGCCAGCACTGATCTCTACATATGGTGATAATGGGTGGCAGATGTAATATCCTCGGCCACCCTGTTGGGCAGCGACCATGCCTCCAAACCATAAATCAGAACCTAAATCTCTTCAGTAAGCTCAAAGTCTGAGCTTCTTTGGAGATTTGCATTGTGTTCGAGATTCCCTAATTTCATAAAATAATACTGTGTGGGTGAAATGAAACCAGGTCTTCTTTAAACGTCTATGTAGAAAAATGAAAATTCCGAAATATTATGTGAAATTTTATTAAGAATCCTAGGACACGAAACTGGGTTGCTATGGGAATGGAATCCCTATTGATACTGTGTGCTTTTTTATTTAAAAAAATAAAAACAAGTTTAACTCGTAGGAGTCACTGGAATCTGCAAAAGAACACACTCCTGGACTCTTAACTGAGGTCAGAACATAATGAAAAGAATGAGGCTGATCAGAGAACACATACATTTCCGGAGCTAGGATGAGGGCAAACATTTCTCAACTATGTTTGTCCTCCAGGAGAGTCACAGCGATCAAAAGTGCAAGAAGTACAGTGGCGCCGGAAACCAAAGGTGTAGGGAGCGCAAAGCACCTCAATTGTGTCAGTCTTTTACTTCATAACGGGGGCGAGGGACACCTGCTTTCTTTGTACATATCACGTCCTGTGGCCCGACGTCAGATGTCTTTTGCAAAGGTTATAAAAAATATCATTTAAAATCTACCTACTGTTTTTTTAAAATTATGTTTGTATTAGTTTGCTAAAAAAAAATCCGATAAATTCTATCTTAAGTGTAGACGTGGGCATTTCTGTTAAATAATATGGCGTTGATCAATGGCTAATAAAGGCTAAGGGTTTTAAGATGCGCGTTTTAAAATAACTGTAGTCAATGTGTTCTACTTTCCTATTGTTAAATGTCAGAGAATTCAGGAGCTCGATTTTAGACCATCACATTTAAACTGAAAAATCAGACTCTGCTAAATAAATAGTGTTTTCTGGTACTTGGTTAATTTAACCAAATTAAGAAGCACTTTCGTTCACGTCTAATGGCATCATTAATCAAATTGCCCAAGAGCATTCACATTGGAGAACACATTTAAAATATTTTTAGGTGCACTGAGCATGTGGTCATACTCCTGTGGATAAAACACATAGCCATTAACCCACCTGAATATCCATCCATGCAGAAATGCTCCAGGACAGCCAGTTGGAACCGTTTAACTTTCCAAGTCAAATAATATAAGTTTAGTTTGCTTACCAAGTTATGCAGTTTTCAGTTGCCGTATTGCTGCATAAACATACTAACTTAAAGACGAACAATAACTATACACGTTTGGCTGTGTGGGCATTTTTATGATTATAGTATGCAAGGATAAATACATTATGCTGCTGCGATATTTGGCTATTGCCACCAAGCATTGGTGTACATAGGTGTTCAGCTGAGATTCAGAGTACAGCTGTGCGTTTTTTTACACCAATCTGAGTTTGCAGAAAAGAAGAAAGAAATATAATCTCATTATCTCATTGCAAAGAAGATAATATGTATGTGATTGATGTGCGTGGTTTGTCTACCTGTTCATGAAAACGTCTACTTCCTCGTGTTTTTCTTCTTTTTGTTCTTCTGCTCCTTCCATTCATATTATTATTATTATTATTATTATTATTATTATTATTATTATTATTATTATTATTATTATTATTCCAGAGCCCTGAGGCTTGATGGAGAGCTCCTTTGGGTGTGGCAGACAACAGCGAACCCCTCCTGTTAGGGAGTTTACTGCCACCTGAGGCAACTGACTCATTCTGTGGAGAAAGGGGGACTCTGTGTCAAGCTCCTGGGTGGGTGGCTGTGCAGCACAGGATCCAGACATTCACACTATTTAAAGGTCTGAAACAAAGCTGGTAGCCTTTGATATGAAAATCAATATGCTGACAGACCGCTTTGACCTACTAAAGGGAAGGGAAGACAGACATGAGGAGCAAGTGGACCAACTTGAGTATCACACATTGGACTTGGAAGACATGCTCAACTCAACTTGAGAATGAATTCTGCAGATGGAGAAGGTTTCAGAAGTCATACGCAATGAAAGCGAAGACCTGGAGGTGTGTTCGGGCCACAACAATCTTACAATCTTGGGGTCCCTTAATAAACAGCTATGGACCACATGGAGGACTTCATGGAGGAGATGCTGCATGCTCTCTTTGGGGAAGCTCTCTTCTCCCTGCTGACAGTGGATGGAGCACACCGATCCTGCCCGCCAGATAATTTCAAAGCTTCTAAATTATATACAGAGACACCACAATCCTTCTCACTAGGCAAAGCCAGCCTCTCCAATATTGTGGCAGCAAGGTCTCTTTCTTTCAGGACTTTACTCTGGCAGTCCAGGCTGCCAGATGTGAGTTTCTGCCAGTGAAGTGGGCCTTGTAGAAGACTGACACTAAGTACTCGCTGGTTTACCCAGCCAGGTTACGAGTGCACCACTGTAGCAAAACACATATTTTCACTTACCCCGTGGGACAGTAGTGGACACTCTAACAAAATGGCACACTGGTCATCCCTTGCCTCCCTAACCTTCCCATCCAGTCACCCAGCACTCCAAGTGATCGGAGAGAGTCGGATGCACTCCGTAGGGATGAGTCAATTTCCAATCTTTTCACTTCTCCTTTGGGTTTTGTTGGGATGGAAGTATGATCCTGGTTGGCCCATTTGGGGGTGGTGGGTATGGGTTGTTGCACTGTTTCTTTTGAATGTTTTGGTTTGTTTCCCACCTAGAAGGCCACTCAGTCTTGCAGTCCTTACTATCTACAATGCACACACCTGACCGACTATCAATCTTTCCTATGCTTCTGATGTATCTTTATAGCAGCAGTTAAATATTTATCCTGGATGTTCAGGGGCATAAACCACAGATGCAAAGTGCAACAAAATGTTCCTATTTACAGAGCCACAGTATGCTATCTGCTTCCTGCAGAAGCAGCACTTACCTGATGCAACCCCAAAATGCTTGAGGGGGCACTAGGTGGGCAAAAAGCATGATGCCTGCTATTCTAGCTATGCGTGTGGGTTGGTGGTGGTGCTCTGTAGAAGACTACACTGGTGAACACATTCTGTGCTTTGCGACCCATGTAGGTGATATGTTATCATAGTGGGCACTCTATGTGGGTTCCCACTGATATTGACATCTGTCTATGGCCCCCAACATTGACGACATCCTTTTTTTATCTGAGCTGTGGTGCCTGGTGGGGACAATAAGTCCTGGGGCTGTGCTGCAGGGAGGAGATTTCAATGTTGTGTTAAATGCTTGTGCTGACAGATCTAGCAAGATGCGCCACCCCCACCCACTAGCTGCTGCACAACTGCACACTATTATTACTGACAACAACCTCGCAGACCTTCGACACACTCGCCGTCCTCATAGCACTGAGGATACATGCATAACATAGACTCACAACTATTGCTCTAGAATAGGCTTCTGGCTGGCCACCAGGACGTCGCCTCATGGACCACTGATGTTCAGCATCTCCCTTGCATGCTGTCTGATCACGCCACAGTTCTTTTGGATCTCTGCCTGCCTGACACTCCCTCATGAGTGTTTTCTTAGTAGTTCCCCACCAACGTGCTGTGTGACCAGGTGTTTAGAGCAAACTCCTTCAAGGACATTACAGAATATTTCAAGCACAATGCATCAACCATAGACTCCTCATCCACTCTGTGGGAGGCTTTCAAGCTAGTTATCCATTGAGTCTGTATTGCCAAACAGGCAGGGGTGCTCACACCACGTTGGGTAGACCTCTCCCATCTCAAGGTGGAAATTCACGCCTTAGAAATCAGTAATTTTGAGACTGGTGAGAGCGATCTGCTCACTTCCATACGTAGTAAACTTGTGGAATATGAAGAGGTGGCAATCTGTGAGATGCATTATCTGGGGAGGGAGGCACGAGGTCAGAGATACGGAGAGGGTGACAGAGCTGGTAAAACTCTGGCTGGACTATTGTGCAAACCATGACTAGTGACTATGTGGTCAAACTGCTGGATGACCACCACAATACAAAGGTGGGCTATAATGCTGTACAGCGCACAATGGTGAACTTTTATACTAGCCTGTATTTCTCCACACACTCTTCCATGCCCCTGGATTTGGTACAGCTCCTGTGGCTGGAGGAGGGACATCGTCTTTTCCTCAATGAACCTTTCACAATGGAAGAAATCATCCAAAATTATTGTGGGCCTGTAAGGTGACAAGGGCCCTTGTCTCAATTGGCTCCCCGCCTCCTTTTGCAAGGAACTTGTGCCGTTGCTCACCCCACACCTCCTTGATATGTATGAGGAGTCTGTGTAGACCGGTGTGCTTCTTCACTCAGTGCATGAGGTGCTGATCGTGACCATTCTGAAACCAGACAAAGACCCCTAGGCAATGGGATTCCTTTATTCCCCTCTCTATGGTTAATATAGATAATAAAATCCTGGCTAAGCTGATCACCTGGCTGATTCTTGTCCTCTTTCTGCATGTGGTCTGTCAGGACCAGTGTGGCTTTGTGCTGGGCAGATAGACGGCCCATAATTTCTACATGTTCTTTGTCCTCATATACATGAAAGAGCCGAACCTAAGTGCTGCAGCTGTGTTCCTGGATGTCACTAAGGCATTTGATTCGCTCAAATAGCCTTACCTCTTCCACCTCCTTGAAGGCCTGGAGTTTGGAACACATTTATTTTCCTGATTCTATTGCTACACTCCCTGCCCATCACCCGCTTGTGGATTAATGGCACAATCTCAGCCCCCTATGCCATTGTCTTGGGCACATGGCAAGAATGCCCGCTGTAGCCTATATCATTTGCCATTGCTATGGCATTGCTTGTGGCCTGCCTGAGGCAGCATCATTCGCATTGCGGATTCACGTTCCGTCCCAGGTGGGTGCTTATTTTTATGTATGCGGATGATGTTACACTGTATGTCTGAAGTCTGTCGGATAACCTGGCACCCCTCAATCAGAAATTCATTCATTTTGACAGCATGGTGGGCATTTTGATTAACTGGGAGAAATACATCTTGTTCTCACTTACAAAGGTCACACAAGCCTTGACTTCTGAATTCCCTCTGACTTGGACTTGGGGCCCTGTTCGTTATTTAGGCATATAGCTTAGCCGGAATGTGGAGAACTGTGGCAACAGAATTATGGTATAATAGTGGCATAGCTGGAGGACCGAGTGCCTGCTACCACTGTCTTTAACCGGGAGACTGGCCATTGCAAAAATGGTTGAACTCCTCAAATTTTTGCACCTCTTCATCAACATTCCTCTCCCCTTACCGGCCTGCTTTCTGCAGAGACTCCGTTTCCTCTTGATCTAGCTGGCATGGGCTAGCAAACAGCCTGTGGTGTCTTGGGAAATATTGATCCTTCTCTTCGACCAGAAGGGCCTGGGAGTGCCAGATATGGAATTGCATTACCTTAGCACCCAGGTGCAGTTAGCATACTACTGGCTACATCCTACCCAGCTCCATGTGCATATTGCAAATGATGCTGATCATGCGGCCCTGTACCCGCTTCAAATGGTCCTCTATGGGCCAGTCCGGTGGTTGAAATACAAGAAGGATACTGTGGCATGTACGCTGGGAGCATGGCATGAGCTGCAGAGAAAAGCTTGCCTAGACCACTAATTCATTCCATCAGTTCCTCTCTTGCAACACCTGTTAATCCTGATAACTGCTGATACCGATGCTTGTGTGCACTTGCAGTGAATGCAGCTTTCCTCCCTCAGAGCAGAGTACCCAGAGGCGAGATGTGCCACTTATCAGCAAGTGTTTACAGACACTACACCCTTATTCCTCAATTCCATGACCTATTGTCAGCTTACATAGTCCTTAACAGGACTCTGTGCCACGTTCCCTGCGGTGCCATCCATGCTCTTGGTGCTGGAATAATTGCTTACCAACCCCTCTCTCAGAAAAATTGTCAAGCGCATCTATGCTGACACACACAGATCTGTGGCAATCTGCAAGACTTCAGTCCATCAGATGTGGTCGGAGAATATTGGTGTGGCCATAAACCATAAGAAATTAACTAACTGCAGCTCCCAGGCCAAGGCTCTGTCCCCGAACTATAGGCTGCATCTGATTCGTTTAAAATTCTTGTATAGAATCTGTCATTCACCTGCACGCCTGCTGTGCATGAGCTTCATGGCCACTGGAAGATGTGTGTACTTTGCAGCACCACGTGCCACATTCCCACACTTGGTTTGGAACTACCACGAGATTTAGGATTTGTGGGGGGAGGGTGTTTTGGGTTGTGGTTGATGTCACAGGTTACTCCCCTGAATGCTCCCCCTTGGTTGGGCTGCTAGGTTATGTGAAGGAGGTTCCCTCGGAGGTCGAAGGTTGAGAGCTATGATGCTGCTATCGGCTAAACATGAGGCGGCAATGCATTAGGGCAGAGGGTGGCGTTCCAGCAGAGACACGTGGCTGAGGGATGCCGCTACCTGCTAGAAGCTATTAGAGGATTATTGGGAACTAATGCCTGTTCACTAACGCCCAAGGGATATTTGGCCCCCTCTTGTGAACTACCTTCGGACAACCGCAGACCTGAGTGAAGATATGGCTGCCAACAGTGAAGGCCCCCAGATGGCTGAGGAGGCTGACTCCTCCCCTCCAGGAAATCCCCATCAGACTGCTCTGCTTATGTGGAATTATGCCCTGTTGTTATCTTATGTCAGGTGTGCTACCGCTGGATGTTATTGACTCGGGCGAGCAAGGTCCTCCCCAATTGGCTAGTTAGCTTACCCGGTCCTTCTACTTCTATTCCTGTACATCCCATCCAATCCTACCCTCCTTGCCACCTCAGCCCCCCTGTTGTATTTATGAGATTTTGAACTTTTGGTATATCAAGATTAGGCTGTAATCGCAACTGGGATGTTTGCTTCACTGCAGCACTGTTCCATTTGTGTTTTGCTAAAAACTGATAAACAACATGCTTGCTCTTTCATTTGAAAGGACCACACACCGAGGTTTTAAGTGGGTTGTAAGAAAGGTGATGGCTTCACTCCTCTATATGGTTGCAGAACTCCTTGGTGACTTGATATATTCATATAATGTACAGCAGGTGGTACTTTACCCAAAACATTACACATTCATGATGGGATCTGCAATTGATCTATCACAAGAACCAAACGTTATGATCTAATAAAGATAATATGATCTTTGTAAGGAATTATTGGCTCAACATTGGTTACTTGACTCAAGGAGCAATACTTGCACCTGTACACCTCGCCTGCTACTTGCCTGTGGCCTCCAATTTCTGCCTGATCCAGTGACACCAGCACTGCCTGGGTTTTCCCCAAACACTGCTCTTCCTGCCAACAGAATCCCCTCTACTGCAGGACCTACTTAATACAGGCAGCATTGCGACTGTACAGCTGACACATGCAGTGGGCAAGCCATAGGCAAGCCCATCTGCACCTCTACGCACCTGGATCACACTCAGCACCACAACCCCTGGACCTCCTGTCCCCTGAAGATACACCATCGCCGAGCTCTACACCCTCGACCCAGATGCCACATCAAACATTGCCACCACCGACCCAATCTCCACAGTAAAACATTTCCCATGCACCCACTGCACTTCACCTGCCATAGTACACACACAAGCCCCACCAAAACACACAACATACTCCACCTAAACAAAAACACCAACTCGTATGCGAACTTCTCAACACAAGCACACTCTGCAAACACATCACCAAGATTTGGGACCTCATCTCCACCCTCACACTCAATGTCCTCTTCATCACTGAGACCTGGGTAAGCCCCACTTCTGCACCTGCAATACCCAAAGGATAGAAGATCACCCACCATGACCGCATCAACAAGTCTGGCAGAGGGCTTGCCATCACGCACCGGGAGTCCAACCATTGCACCACCACAAATGTCGACATCACCCCAGCCATGGAACACCTCAACATCCAGCTCCAAACAGAAAGCAAAACTATCATCTGGGGTATCCTCCAGGACCATGTCCAACCTTCTACAATTTAATTGCTGACTTCATAACCCCCTCGCTGTGGACTCCAACAATTACATTTTCCACAGTAATCTCAACTTTCATCTCAATACAACATCAATACTGTCAATCTCCTCGACAGACGGGTACACCATCAGACTCAGTAACTTTTCCATGACCCCAAGTACACCACAGGCCACATGCTAGACCACATCTTCATCTCTAGCGACTGCATCAGGTACAGCCACACCAAGGAAATTTACCTGGACTGATCACTCTAAAGTCCACTTCAACATCAACAACTCTTGGACCTCCACCTCCAGGTGCCCAATGCCCCCTACCGCAGCTGGAGCAAAGTCTCAAAGGACACATGAATCAATGCCCTCAACACCATCCACCCCATCTCCTCCAACAACCTAGACCAGAATGTCGGAAACTCTAACAATTGGATAACTAACTGCGCTAACAGCATGTCCCTCCTATTGGCAACAACACCACCAGAAGGTCAATCAAGCAGGCTAGCTGGTACACTGAAGACCTCAAAACCGCTACACAGCACTGGAAACAACTGAAAATGAGATGGTGCACCAACAAGGGCACAACTGACAAAACCGCTTTCAAGACAGCCTTCAACCTCTAACACAGACAGTTGAAAGAATCGAAGAAAAAGACCCTTGCCTCACACACTGAATCAAGCTCAAATAACACATCACTGAGACAGCCCTCATCACAGCTACTGAAAACATCTGAGCTCTACTTGACTGAGAAGAGACTGTGGGGGTTATTCTAACTTTGGAGGAGTGTTAAATCGTCCCAAAAGTGACGGTAAAGTGACGGATATACCACCAGCCGTATTACGAGTTCCATAGGATATAATGGACTCATAATACGGCTGGTGGTAAATCCGTCACTTTTCCGTCACTTTTGGGACGGATTAACACCTCCTCCAAAGTTAGAATAACCCCCTGTGTCTCTGATTCTCCTAGACCTCTTAGCAACCTTTGTTACAGTCTCCTGCCACACATCCATCACAAGGCTGCACAACAGCTCCACCCTCTTCAACAGTTATATGACACCTCTGGTCAGTATTGCCAAAACCCACACACTCAACAACATATCCTATGCTGATAACAGAAAACTCATCCTCTCCCTCTCCCAGGACACCACCAGCACCAAGACCAAATTCCATTCCTGCATGACAGATATCACCAACTGGATGCAGGACAACTGCTGGAAGCTCAACACGGACAGACAGAGGTACTGATTTTCATAAACAAAAGCTCACCATTGGAAGCATCCTGATGGCTCTTAAAACTTGGACCCACTCCTACCACCCCCGACCACAATAGAGATCTATGCATCATAATGGACAACAAGCTCTCCATGATGACTAAGGTCAACTCTCTCTCGTCTTCCTGCCTCTTCATCCTCCGCATGTTTAATAAGATATTCCAATGGCTACCCCAAAGCTCCAGATGCACCATTACCTAGGCCCTCAAAATAGTTGTATGTTTCTTTGGGGCTAATTTGAGTTACCTTAATCCACATTTAACAGTTTCCTCCAAAAGCCCGGTAGGGCAAACCTTCTTGATTGAATGAGGTGTGATCACACACCGAAATGTATATGCATTTTAGAATCCAGTTCAGATAAGCTCAGGTATGTAAAATTCCAAAAATAAATGTAACGCAAGTAGGAAATATGCATTTACTTTTCTGTCAATATTACTTGAGCTCTGAAAATGTAGTTTTTCTAGCACTTTCTAATCAAATGTAAAGATTTAAATAAATACTGATGTGAGTACATGTTACAGGTAGGACATTCCTATACAGTCTTGGTCGCAAACACTACATCTATGATTAAAATACCTAAATCTATCTGTATTTCAGTGGATTGAAGATTTATTGGGATATATATGTAAAATCTTGAGAGTAAATGTGGAGAAGCAGGTTTTAAACTTCCAATCCAACTTGGCAATATAACCTTCTTACCAAGCCTTAAACTCTCCTTTTGTTTAACGTGTCACCCTTAAGAAATGCCATAGGTAGCCCTTAGGGCAGGGTGGATTGTAATTAAAAGGCTGGACATGTACTTTTAAGTTTACATATCCTGGTAATGAAAAACTCCTAAATTATTTTTAAATACAATTTTTAGTGTAATTACTTAACCACCTGACAACTAACTTGCCTTCATTCACCCAGAGTACATGCTTACCTGTACATTATAGAAAAACAATTGTTTATGTATTTTGACACATTCAGAGGTAATCTCAGGTCATCTGTGAAAAAGTGTTTACTTAATTAGTAGGTTCTGTCATATTGAGAAGTCACTGTCTGCTATGCCACAAAATCTTTTAAGGACTTTGCACTATAAGTACTCAAGTGGGGTAAAAATCTACCAGGGAGGTGTTTCCAGCACATTCACTCTCCATTTTTCATGAAAGAAGGGAGAAAATTGAAGATGCGATCTTTAGGAGGATTTTTCAAGAGGCCTGAATTAATACAAAATATACTGTCTATCTTCTTAACCTTCAGTGTCCAATTTCTTGCCAAAATACCATGTTTGGGCTTGTGCTCTCCCACCATGTTTTCTAGAGACCTACCCCTTCGTGGCACAGTGTATTATGTATTTTTCCAGAGAGTCATTACACCACAAAGAGGGGCTGCAGGTCAACATGTTTTGAAATCCCCTATAATCATTTGCCACAAGTCGTTTGAGAATATTTTCTGAATAATCAAATTTTTATCTCATTTTAGATGCTTTTGGGCAAAGTCTCAAAGGAATTTACAGTATATGTGAAGCAGTACTAGAGGAGTACTGTGTCACGTACTCATGAATGCCTTTGTGAATTGGCATGTAGGTCCTATGATATGTCAGGTTAGTATGACAGTTTTCACTCTGGCAAAGTGTGGGTGATCCTAGTTCTGGAAGAATTAATCTTGCTGGATTTTCCTAGCCAAAGATACAAGTGAATACTTCCAGTAATCACAGTTTTGCTAACCAGCAGTAGGTGCCTTCCAAAAGGAGACTCAAGGAGGAAAAAAAAATCAGCGAGGCAAAAGAGATCCTGAACTGAAGTCTTGATGGTAGGACTGTCAGATGGAATACCCATAAGTGCATAGAAATAGAAATTGAGAATGCAATTGCATGATTTGACACAGTTTATTTTCAGATTGCTCAGTGAATTATCGTATTAATTATATTATGGGCCTATGTCCACATTAGTAGAATGGATGGATTTGGAATAAAGAAGTTTAACTTAGATTCTATCATCTCTACTTCCACTAATATTCACAATGAGTCCTGCATTAATTTTTTTAAACATATTTTACTAACTCAACTCCTGATGTATTCCTATACCTGTCAAATTAAATATAAATATGAAATGCCTTAAGCTACTAGTTCCTTGCTGTACTGTGTTAATGACATCTTAAAATTCAATAGAAACTGACATTTGATATAAAAACATAGGTTTTTCATTTACACATGCTTTAAAGCTACATTGTTGTCTAGTGGTATAATCCTTATAACTTGAATTATTGTTCACTATTTTTCTCTGGGATTGTAAAATAAAGGTTTTGCCTATTTCGGTTTGTACATGTTTCTTATATTTTAAAATACTATGAGCATACATTAGCGTCCTCTTAGCAAAAATGAATAAGCTTATGGCAGAGGAAATTATTTTACTATATTTCTGTATTTGTAAGGAAATTTTAAATATGCCATGCAGATCAGCATCTTAGACAATAGTAGGTAGAAATATTACGAGAAAGTATGAACTTCTATTTATTGACTACATAAACTTCATTTATTAACTATACGGAAGTCATTGCATGTCCACAGGTTTGTAAATTTGCTAATCCTTGTATTTTGAATCTGAATGTATATACATTTGTTTTAGAGTTATTTTTAAGTTTTAATTTTCTCAAATCACACTACAATGTAATAAAATAACCACTATTTTTGCCACAGTAGAGAAGGGGAGCTAAAGGAAATATTCTTGATAGTTGGAATTCCTTCCAAAGAACACCCTTAAAAGCATGCTCTTTATCACATTTGTAAGCTCCAAATCATGCTGATAATTTACAGTTTTTCCAACTAAGCCGAAATGTGCAGCGTTTAGAACTTAGTTTAAAATGTCACCATAACTTTAACTTGCTTTTAGACTATTTCTGACTGAATATACTGCTTAAGCATGATGGACAGTACAAATACTTTAATGATGGTACTCAAAGTGTCCCCGTAGCACTTGGCAAATAATCTATATGTATTAGAAGATTGAATTAGTAAAATCTGTTATCAAAAGAACTAATGTAAAAATTACCTTAAATAGCCAGAAGATAAAAGAAGAGACTGGTCATTAAATTGGTCTCAGATGAAAACATCTGAATAGCACAAGATTGTTCTAATGGAACACAATTAACAGGCACATTTGTGGAATGCCCATCTCAATCAACCTACGACTGGGTAAAATGTTTAAAACAGATGTATAACAATCCTGCAGTAGGGCTATTAGAGCAAATGATAATTCTTGATTAGTATTCATTCAAATTTTGATAAGCATTGAAAACTGAAGATAATGGAGAACATATGACTGACAGTTCAGCAATGAATGAGACAAAATTATTTCTCCTATATTATGGTCTGTCTTTTCTTCAAGTGATGCACTCGGATCCGGAGGTAAGCATGGGGACATGCTCAAACGTATCGAAAGGGACGAGGCCACCTACATGTTCACAAGGGACAACATTCCTGTCATACAATTTAGCTTGCCTTCTTTAACTTCAAATAGCCCTTGATTAACATCGCTAAACAGGCAGCAAATAGTACAGATTCCAATCAATCTACTTGTTAGTCTAAGCAAACAAAAAGCATTGGCACAGCCAATACTTCTCACATCTATGATCTATTGCCTTTGCTAGTGGTATTTAACCATGCTTCAAAGCATCCCTGATGAAAAAAGTGCTTTGATGTGGCCACCAGTGGCATTTAGTATGCAACCATTCTACACATTTGTGTGCCCACAAAATTGCCCAGGTAATTGTTTTCAGTTTAGTAACTGATTTGAGTTGGATTGGTGACTAATTGGAAAAACATTCAAAAGTGTATTTTCTTATTAAAGAAAAGCTAGTAGGATTAGCAAACTGGTAGTGGAGGCAGGTGTTTGAGTGTAAATTTTAGTAATGCTTTTAGTGACTTAGACGTCAGCAGTAGGTGACATTTTAACGCATGTTTAAAAGTCTAAATTAGAAAAATGGCACTGACACCTATTTTAAAAGTGATCATGTTTTCATTGGTGGGGGTCACCACTTTGCCTACCAGCTTTAACAATGTGCTAACAAGATTTAAATAATGTCAACATATATTTTAGACTCTAAATTATTTGCTAGTAGTGAAACAAATACTGTTATTTAATGTTTAACATGTGATTTGTGAGTTTAGATGCATAAAAATAAATGCACTTCTCTGTCATACTCAACACTTCTCTGTCATACATACCATGATGCTTTAACAAGTTTGCAATTCATAATGAAATGTTCTATTCTTTATGAATATAAATGATCAATGTTGAATTTATAAGTTTGCACATTGTGTGTGTTTATCAAAAAATATATCAATGCAGTACATTTCTTGTGTTAGCACACTAGGCCTGCAGACTTCGTATTTGAAGTCATGTAAAGGTAACAAATTCTTCTTCTTTTTCTAACATTAATGTTTCCATCATGTTGTTCTTATGAATAGTAAAGGGTTCCTTTGTTTAATTTAATCAGATTTTTTTCTGAATGACCTTGGTTCTGGAACATTTAGGCCTGTGGAATAAACATGAATTTTATTGTTTCTATCAGCATGTGCTTTCATGTGGGAAGAGGACGAGCCCATTGTACCCCCTGGGAAGAATTTGTATTGTTGTAGCTGATAGAAAATCATAATTGTTGGATTCACACAGAAGAAGGAGATAACTTCAGACCAAACCTGAGAAAACTTTGCAATGTTGCCCCTTTGATTTGTGTTTAAACTCTGATTGGATATTGCTTCTTTTCCTAGATGTGGGACCACTAAACTGTCAAATCGGAGACCTTTGTGTACTTTACTATAGGGATACACTTTGTACGTTTCAGTTATTTGTCCTCATGTGGTCCCCGAGAACTGTTCTCTGTGTACCTCGTGTTCTACACTTACTCTGATGGGGCTTCTAATGGACTTTGCTGATGATATACATGCTTTCCTGATGAAGAATCCTTGTATACTGACCATGGGAGAGGTATCTCCCTGTTAATGCTATTTCCTTTGTCATGCCCTTTTCCTAATAGAAGCTAACATTCTGACACCTACCTATTTTATTTTCCTAGTTAGTTTCTCTTAGCCCAAGATAGGTTGTTTTCCAAATTATTTTGTATCCTTGTGTCTTTTGTTGGCATGTGTTAGTCCGTTCTCACACATGCATGTCCACATTTGGTTAGTTTTAGGGATAACTCATGTCTAACCCTGATTCTTGATCTCTGTTTAAGTTGATTTGACAAATGTCAACACAGTCTAATTTGAGATATTTTTGTATTTCTCAGATTGTCCCTAAAATGATATCTACTATTCTTCTTGAATGCCTAATGGTGTTGATGCTAAGTAGATTACATTTGTTTTGCCATTTTGGGCAAACAATGGTGTTGATTTATCTTTACAATTTGATATTTATGCTCAGTTTACATGACATTAGCTATGTGGATGTAAAATAAAGCCTTGAAACGTTTTATTGATTGGAGTTTTCCTTCCATGGCCACATTGGTCATGATGTCTAAATTTGCAGGTCTGTGTTTGAAATGACTGTGTATGGTTAACCACACTCTTTACTGGGTCATAAGATCCCTTGACCTCAGCAAAGCATTTCAAATCCTGGGAATGATGTTAACGCGCGTTAACAACTCTGGTAGCAGAATGACAGTTACATCCCATGAGAGGGGTAACCATATTTTTGTTCAGTATTAGGCACATGTTAGTGTTCAGTCCAAAACTTGCTCACCCTGTTAGTTGTTCTATCGTCAGTTTGAGAGGTTGATGAAATTCCAGCATTGTGTGTAAAGTGCAGTGCGGCGCAAGTATAAGTAGGGATTTGCGCTTGCAATGCTTTTTGCTACAACATTGCAAACATTGCAGTGAAGTCTGATATTGTGAGGTGTTTGCATAGTCATCATCCTCAAAGTGATTGTGCAGCATTGTTCTCAAATATTGTCCACGATTCTTGTTGTCAATGGTGGGTCTGTCAAGGCCTAAGGCCCAATGGAAATGCACAAGTGTAGAAGCCAGTTGATTAATTTATTGTCTGCTGTGAGGTACTGGTAATGAGACGTCATTGACAGTGCCAGTAGTTTTTTTCTTGAGTGAATGTGAGTTGTAAGTTGGCATTGGATGCATTGTGCCCTCTACCCTGCCCTCGCTGCTGCAAATGAGAGGCCCTCCACCACCCACAGGCACCCAAGTATTGTGTGTCTGTCTTGTAACTGTCTTTCATTTATGCCTTTTTTACTGCTTTATCTCCGCTTTTCAGCCTCTTTTTCCTTTTCTGTTAGCCTTTTTGCCTTTTTCCTCCTTATTCTGCCAGTTTTCAGCTTCTCTTAAGCCGTTCTCTCTGCTCGCCCTTTCCCGCTGCTGCGTCCCCTGCAGCCCTGCCCCCCTCGCGCGCCCATTCGCCCACCGCTCCCGCCTCGAGATGCTCCACCCTCCCATTCTTAATGGCAGCCGCTGGCAAGCCCGTCTGCACCAGTCCATGCCTGGACCGCGCCCAGTGCCAGACCCCCTGGCCCCTGCGTTCCCCACGCCGCCCGATGCTGCTACAGTGCCAACGACCTCCACGCCCTCAACACAGGCTGCTCTGCCACCTGCTTCCAAGCCACCCCAAAGCTCATCCACGGACCCTTCTCCTGTCGGAACTGCAGCTTCACCTGCCCCTAGGCCTCCAAGCATCATGCCAGAACCAAACATAACCACCTCAGCTGCATCCACAAGCACGCCGTCGAACTCTGGGACCTACTCACCTCATCATCCCCGAACGTCGCCTTCCTCACCGAAACCTGGAGGAACCCCTCCTCGGAATCCGACATTGCCATAGCCATCCCTGATGGCTAAAAGATCACTCGCAGAGACCACACCAACAGACCGTGAGGAGGGATCGCCATAGTCCACAAGAACACCATCAGAATCTCGACCAACATCAATGAAGCGCTTGATGCCGCCGAACACTTACATTTCCAGATTCACATCAATGCCAACACCACCCTCAGATGAACTCTTGTCTACAGACCCCCCGCCCCCCGGCCACAGTTCAGTGACTCCATCGCCGACATAATCAGCACCCACGCCCTTGCCTCTACAGACTACATCCTCCTTAACGACCTGAATTTTCACATAGAGAACGCCAACGACAGCAACTCCACCGCCCTGATCGCCAACCTCGGTGTCAAACAACTTGTCACAATGCCCACCCAGTACGCTGGCCACACGCTCAACCCTGTCTTCTCCGCCAGCAGCCACGTCACCTCCAGCTATACCACCGAACTCCTCTGGACTGACCACCGTTGCGTCCACTTCACCTTCCAGAAACCCGCCACACACCATGACCCACAACAGATCCCCCACTGCATCTGGCACAAGATCACTGAAGACCAGCTGATCTCCACCCTCGCCCGAGCCCCGCCACCCATCACCACCGACCCCAACACAGCCGCCCTCAACCTCAGACAATGGATAGACGACTGCGCCAACACCATTGCCCTGATCAGGAAACCCTCCAATAGCCACAACAGCACTAAGGCCAACTGGTTCACCGGCGACCTTCTGGCCTCCAAGAGGGAGTGCCGAAAAATCAAGAAGAAGTGGCACCAAGAATGAACAGAGAGCAACCACACCACCCTCAAGATAGCCATCCGCAAGCACCACCAGCTCATCCGGACCACCAAGAGATCCTTCTACAAGGAACGCATCGACAACAACGCTCACAATGGCAAAGAGCTCTTCAATATCGTTTAGGAACTCGCCAACCCCAGGTCCTGCTCCAACGACACCCCTCCTTCACAAGACCTCTCCACCTTCTTTCACCGCAAGATCACAGACATCCACAAGAGCTTCAACACCTCGACCCCCACGACCGCTGCCGCCACCACAAACCCTGATGCACCGGACCCCAGCCACACCAACCTCCTGCTCTCCTGGACCCACATCAATGACGAGGACACCATTAAAACCATGAGCACCATCCACTTTGGCTCACCCTCCGACCACTGCCTTCACCATGTTTTCAACAAAGCAAGCCCCATCATTGCCCCCAACTCCGTATGATCGTCAACAGCTCCTTTGAGACTGCCACCTTCCCAGAGAGTTGGAAGCATGCCGAAGTCAACGCCCTGCTAAAGAAATCCAAAGCAGACCCTAGAGATCTCAAGAACTACCAGCACATCTCCCTCCTCCCCTTCCTGGTGAAGGTCATCGAGGAGATCGTCAACGGCCAACTGACCCGCTTCCTGGAAGACAACAACACACTGGACACCTCTCAATCCAGTTTCTGTAGCAACTACAGCACCGAGACCGCCCTCATCGCCACAACCGACGACATCAGGACCATGCTCAACAAAGGCGAAACTGCGGCTCTTATCCCCATAGACCTCTCAGCTGCCTTCGACATCGTCTGCCACTACACCCTTCACACACACCTCCACGACGCAGGGATCCACCACAAAGCCCTGGACTGGATCACATCCTTCCTCTCCAGCAGAACCCAGAGAGTCCGCCTCCCTCCCTTCCTTTCTGAAGCCACCAAGACCATCTGCTGCATTCCCCAAGGATCCTCACTCAGCCCGACCCTTTTTAACATCTACATGGCACCGCTCGCCAACATCATCCGATCCCACAACCTCAACATCATCTCCTACGCCAATGACACTCAGCTGATCCTCTCACTCACCAAGGGCCCCGCCACCGCCACCGCCAAAACCAACCGCTACCACGGAATAAAGCCCATCGACAACTGGATGGAAAGGAGCCACCTGAAACTGAACTCAGACAAGACAGAGATCCTCATCCTCGGCTCCAACTACTATGCATGGGACGACTCCTGGTGGCCACCCTAGGAACCACACCAACACCCACCAACCACACACGCAACTTAGGGTTCATCCTAGACTCATCGCTCACCATGACCCAGCAAGTCATCGCCGTCTCATCTTCCTGCTTCAACACCCTCCGCATGCTCCGCAAGATCATCAGGTGGATCCTGACCGAAACCAGAAGGACGGTCACCCAGGCCCTCATCAGCAGCAGACTGGACTACAGCAACGCTCTGTACGTGTGAACTACTGCCAAGCTACAGAAAAAAAAACTGCAACGTATACAGAACGCCTCTGCACGCCTCATACTCAACATTCCACGCCGCAACCACATCTCAGCCCACCTGAGAGATCTACACTGGCTCCCGTCAACAAGAGGATCACCTTTAAACTCCTCATCCACGCTCACAAAGCACTCCACAATGCCGGCCCTGCCTACCTCAACGAGCGACTCACCTTCTACACTCCCAACAACCAACTCTGCTCCGCCAACCTCGCCCTCGCCACCATTCCTCGCATCCACCGAACTACAGCCGGCCGCAGATTATTCTCCCACCTCGCCAACAAGATCTGAAACTCCCTCCCCATCCACCTACGACAGACCCAGGACCTGCTGACCTTCAGGAAATGCCTCAATACCTGGTTGTTTGAGCAGTAGCACAACCCCCAGCCCCCACCCCTCAGCGCCTTGAGACGCTAGCGGGTGAGTAGTGCGCTCTACAAATGAAAGATTGATTAAAATGACTGTTTTTAAAAAAAATCTGTTTATTGAATTTGTCAAATGCTTTATAGTGATATAAACATAAGAGCGAATTATTATGCCAAGTTGTCTTACATCTAGAGCACCCCTTCTGCCATCATGGTGCAGCAACAGATCTCTCGTTCAACATTTGAAAGAAAAAGAGTAACAGTGAAATGCCATTTAGCAGGGAAAGATAGTTGCTCGCCGGGAGCCCAGTCTAATGTCTGAGTGTGTGGAGAAAGGAGGAGGGAGAAGGGGGTGGAACGAGGAAGAAGGAGGGAAGGGACTTCACACCGTGGGGAGACCAGAGGGGAAAGAGGAGGTGGAATGGAAGCATTTATACTAATGAGGTAGTCTTGGATCAAGGAGGCCGGGTGTCATCCTTCTTTTCCAGCTGCTCTATAAGGGAATCCCATATGTCCGCCCCCCTGACCACCACGCCAATATCGCGTAATGTGTGTAGCACCTGCGCCTCTGCCCTAGCCCAATGCAGCCGCTCTGATGACCAGCGGTGTATGTCTGGGGCACTGGGCGATTTCCACTGAATCGCTATTAGGCGTTTGAGTAGGACAAACGCTAGGTCCACGCACCAATGCTTATCCTTCCCGCGTCGTTGACGCACCCCTGGCAGGCAAGATTCCAGAGTTGGGAGTAAGGGCAATCCCGACCAGACAGCCGTCTGTGCCGTTACATCTTGCCTTATGCGGAGTACCAGTGGCCAACTCCATGTCATGTGAAGAAAGTCAGCCTCTAGCATTCCGCATCTCGGGTATTCTGGGGTAGAATGCGGGAACATACGCTTTATCCTGGCTGGAGTGAGATATGTCTGGTGTAGGTAATTAAATTGGGTGTATCGGAAACGGGCATTTCGCAACACCTCTCGAGTGGTTGTGAGCACTGTATTCCAAGTTTGTGCAGGTAAAGGTGAGGGCAAGGCCGCCTCCCATCTGGACTTTGCGTGTGTCTGGGCCTCCTCTGGGCAATCCTTTAGTGTCTTATATATCCAGGATATATCGGATTGCGTGCCCGAGCCCAGCAGTAGTTTGTGGAGAGCCATTGATGTGTGCAGCTCATTATTGTTGTTCCCCCATGTGTTACACACCACCTGTTGTAGCGCACCTTGTGCGACAAATTTGCCCCAGCCCAAATCAAATGTTCTCGCTAGTGTCTTGTATGGTAGAAGGCGCCCCTCCCCGAAAATTTCTCAGATAGTGTGTATACCAATTGTGGCCCAGGCAGCTAGTCTGAATTAGCCTTTTATTCTGTCTGTTCCGGGGGTGGCGAGCAGTGGGATCCTAAGCGAGTACAGCGGGGTCTGCCCCTTTACCATTACATATCGGCGCCACACCCAGTACCCCACTCACATCAGAATATTACTGTGGGACGACGGGCCTACTCGGCCGATGAGCCATCTTAATACGTCCGGGTATCCCAACGAGGCACTCACCCCTTGGCCCTCCGAGTCAAGGGGGTTGCACATCCAGCTCATAATCCAGTGTATCGGTGCTGCTGCATAGCATAGCTCAAACTGTGGCGCACCCATCCCCCCCTCTCCAGTGGTAGATAAATCTTGGCTAGGGCCACTCAACGGCGTCCCCCGCTCCATATCAGGCTTGTCAGCAGGCTGGCCAGGGGTGCAAAGAAATTCTTGGGGATCTTTAGCGGCAAAGCCAAGAAGTAATACAAGACTCGAGGGAGTACGATCATTTTAGCTATTGCCACTCTCCCCAAGGGTGAAAGTGGAAGTGAGCACAAGAAAGGGCACCGAGCCTCTTACAGACCTAATCCAAGTTCCCCTCTCTGAGATCCAGTTCATTGTGGTATATCTGCACCCCTAAGTATTTGAAAGTGGTGTGACACCACTGCAAGTCGTACATGGAAAATGCTTCTCTCTGTGGGCCCGGGATCGGTCACATCGGGAACAAACATGATTTTGACCAGTTTACTCTCAGACCACATAGGTCCCTGAAGGAGTCCAGCAATCGTAGTAAGTCCGATAGAGATTCAGAGCAATTGCATAGATATATTAGTGCATCATCCGCATATAGGGTGATGATTCGATATTCACTTCCATCTAGGATACCCCAATGCGGAGCCGCAGTACGCAATCGCGCTGCAAGTGGTTCAATTGCCAGTACAAACAGGAGTGGCGATAGGGGGCAACCCTGTCTGATGCCTCTGCCTATTGCGAACCCCTCGGATATAATCCCACCTGTCTTCACTCTTGCTTTCGGGTCTGCATATAAAGTTGCTGCCCATCGCATAAATGTATTGCCAAATCCCATATGTCTCAGTGCATCCATCAGGAATGGCCAGCCCAGCGTGTCAAATGCTTTTTCTACATCTAAAGAGACCGCTGCTCGTGCTTGGTCTAATTCTGGGGTCTCAGCTATTAGCCTTAAGAGGCATCTGATATTGGTGAAGGTGCTGTGGCGGGGTATAAAACCGGACTGATCCGGGTGAACCAGGGTTGGCATCCGTGGAAGGAGGCGATTTGCTAGCACCTTCCCCAACAATTTGCAGTCTGAATTTAACAGAGACAGGGGCCAGTAGGACCGAACATCTAAGGGGTTGTGACCTTTTTTGTGGAGGACTACTATTATTGCTTCTCGTTGTGACTCTGGGAGACGACCCCGTTCATATGCCTCCTTTAGCATTTCCAGGAAAGGTGCTAACGTCTGCGCTGAGAACATTTGATAGTACTCAGCTGGGAGTCCATCCCCCAGGGGCTTTATTATGGGCCAATTGTCCCAAAGCTTGCTGGATCTCGTCCAGTTCTATGGGTTTCTCCAAATCAAATAACTGTGATTCCGTCAGGCGAGTTCATTGAGATGCCTGGAAAAATTCCCTCATCTGTTCCGAGGGCGGGGGCCCGCTTTGTACAGAGTGGCATAGTATTGTCTAAAAGCCTCATTTATCTCCAGCTGTGTATTGACTATGTCCCCCATGTCTAAGCGGATGGCGTTTATGGTGGTGTGTTGTTATTCGCCTTTCACCAGCCAGGACAATAATCTGCTGGAGCGGTCCCCCTCGGCGTGCATTCGCGCCGTGTAATGTGGATAATCTAATTTCCTTAAGCGCATCAGCCTCGGTCTATTTTTGTTAGTCCAGTCATATCGCCCATGTCTCCCTCGCCAGTCGCCACCCTCCTCTCCGCCCCTCGCAACCTGTCCTCAATGCTGTGTAGCTCCGTGGCTAACGTGCTTCGGACTCCCCCAGCCGCTGACATACACAAGCCCCGTACCACCACCTTATGTCCGTCCCACTCAACCCCCGCAGTGATGCCGACTTCGTGTTTATTTTAAAGTATGAGTCTATTCCGTGATCAACCTACCCCAGCGTACCACAGCAACCAGCGGACAATGATGCAATAAAGTCCTAGCCAGATATGATGCCTTGTCCAGGAGGTGAGTGAGCTCGCTTCAGCATAGTAGCAAGTCTATCCGAGTGTGAAGTTGGTGCACCGGGGAGAAGAAGGAGTATTCCATGTCTGTGGGGTGTAAGCTCCTCCAGACATCATGAAGTCTCCTCTCCATAAGCCAGGACTGCAGCGCCTGGGAGAGTCTCCTGCTATGGGCGCCCTCAAGCGGAGGGTGGGATCTGTCTATGGTTACGTCTGGCACGCAATTGAAGTCGCCTCCCTAGATACTGGGTATTGACGGATCCTGTGACAGAGTTGTGTAAGTGGACAGCAGAAAATCTCCCTGTTTAGCATTGGGTGCATAGATTCCCGTTATGGCCAGCTGTTTCCCATCCAATTCTCCTGTCAAGTGGACATATCTACCATCCGTATCTATTTGTGCGTGCTTAACTGTATGGGGGACTCCGGGGGCAATCCACACCACCCCTCTTGCGTATGCCGATGTTTTAGTGCCATATATCGAGCTCGACCACTTCATGCTGATATTACCCAATTCATCGTGAGGTGGGTCTCTTGGAGTATAGCTATGTGTAATTTATGGCGTTTAAGATAAGCATATATTCTGCAGCTTTTGGGGATATTAGCCATACCTCTCAAGTTCCAAGTTAAAATTAGATATATAACCATGACGTTGTGGTTGCCTTGCACCGCAGCGCCACCCTGTCAAGCAAGAGCCCACCATGTCTCGGGGACCCTCCCCCCACCCCGCACCTCGCGAGCATGAAAGAAATGGCGTGCAAAGAAAAGGCAGAAAGATGCAATAAAACTTACAGTAAACAAAACAACATTAAACTGTGTGGCACAACAGGTGCCAACAGAAACACTAGTCCAATCGAGGTCCATTCGGTAACCCATGTGGGTGTAGAGGCGTGGTCGGGGAGAATATGGGTCGGCGTGTGTCCGTGGCCCATGCGGATGATCATGCTTCCCTTACAGTCTTGGTCGTCCAGCCTCCCGGCCGCGCCTGTCCCATTAGAGCAAGAGCGGACTCGGCTTCCAGTTCCAGGGCCACATATGTCACATAGTGTTTATTTGTGCTACTGAGAGCTCAGATCTTCGGTTCGTCCGCGCGCACATACCTTATTTCAGATGTCATCAGCTGTGCGTTGTGTCAGAGCGGGACCAAAGATAAGTGGCGACGAAGAGGGGCTTAGGTGGCCTCGCGAGGAGCTCGAGTCTGTGTCTCTGATTTCACTTCTGAAAAGTGTTTGAGCTGTGGCGAATATATTTGCCTCTTTTAGGGCTTGTGCTTGTTCGTCGGTGGCCTGTAATTTTGATGGGCGTCCTTTAATCCCAGTGTTTGTTTTTTTCTTCCTTCGAGGACGTTGGTCCAGCCAGTCCCCGTTCCCATCGGTCTCTTCTACTGGGTCCACAAGGCCCTGGGCGTGTAGCCATGTCCATACATCCTCCGCTGACGGGAAGAAGAGAGTTCTGTCGCCATCCACCACTCGCCATCGGGCTGGGAACAAGAGGGAGTAAGTGAGGTTCTTGTATCGAAGTACTTACTTCACTTTGGCGAAAGTGGCGTGCTTGCGCTGGACTTCCACTGTGTAATCTAGGTTTGCCATGACCACGGTGTTCTCCATACGGACAGGACACTGATTCCGGAAGCCTTGCAGGACTTGATCCCTATCTCGGTAATTTAGGAATCTTGCAATCAGTGGTCGGGGCGGAGCACCGGGGCAGGGTGGCCCGCCCGGGATCCGGTGGGCTTGTTCTACTACCAGCAGAGGTGACACGCTTTGAGGCAACACTGTGTCCCTCAGCCATCGCTCCAGAAAGAGTTCCGCATTGGGGAGCTCTGCTCGTTCAGGTATACCCAAGAACCTAACATTGTTCCTGCGTGAGCAGCCTTCTGCATCCTCAGCTCTACGTTGCAGTAGTGTTATTTCAGCTTCCATGCATCTGATTTGAGCTTTCATGTCAGAGATATCGGATTGGGCTGTTTCAAGTGCTGATTCAGTGATGATTCTGTCCGCCAATTTGCGATGATCCGCTCGAAGGAGGTTAACTTCCAGCACTACAGAGTCGATTTTCCCTTCCAATGAGGACTTAGGGGGTCATTCTGGGCAGTTCCGCCCGCCAGGAACAGGATGGCGGTGAGGGGTGTCGTGGGGCCCCTGGAGGCCCCTGCAGTGCCCATGCCAATGGCATGGGCACTGCAGGGGCCCCCGTAAGAGGGCCCCACTTTGAATTTCAGTGTCTGCTCAGCAGACACTGAAATTCGCGACGGGTGCTACTGCACCCGTCGCACATCCTCCACTCCGCCGGCTCCATTCGGACCCGGCATCCTCATGGAGGGGTGTTTCCCACTGGGCTGGCGGGCGGCCTTTTGGCGGTCGCCCGCCAGCCCAGTGGGAAACCCAGAATAAACGCGGCGGTCTTTTGACCGCGCAGCGGTATTCTGGCGGATCCCTCCAGGCGGGCGGCTCCCGCCGCCCGCCGGGGTCAGAATGACTCCCTTAGTGCTTAGTACCGCTTGCAGCACCTTGTCAAATTACGCTGTGAGTAGCCAAAGTTTCGGACATCCTGTGTAGGGCGCCAGCTTGAGTTCCTGTATCCCCCTCTGGAGGTGAGATCCCAGCCCCCTGCGCTGGGGTGTGCCCTTAATGGCTTCGGTTTGACCATAGTTGCGCGTGATGTAGCTGTCTTGACCACTAATTAATGCACAAAATGGCCGGCCCCTGTCATATATCACAATCTACTCCACGGCAGGGCACCTTCAGCCCAGCCCGTCCTGGGGGTACCTGTCCTCCTCACCTTCCTCACCCCTCTGGGCCTCCACACGTGCCAGTCGCCGATGCCGCAACCCCCGGGAGAAGCGCAGGGGCAATTGCTCCAAAGCTGTCAGACGGCAATGGTCAGGGAGACTGCCACTCATGCCGCAGTACAGGTCTGTTGTCACTTGGGCCGGTCTACAATGTGCCCGGTGTCCTCCCACACCGTCGTGTGGCCCGGGGTTAATTGCCCAGTCGAGAGCCGGTGTCGCCGGTCCCCTCAGCCCAGACCGCCGATGAATGGATGAGGTATTTGGGGGAGAGGTGTAAACAGGGTCTCCTCCGGCAGGGCCGCAATCGTCAAGTCACAGAAAAAGGGGGGGGGGGGAGATCTCAACCTCCCCACGCGATCGAAGAGGGGGCCCGCTTACTTAGGAATGTCCTGGTGTGCCTTAGTTTCCTGCAGTGAGTCCAGACGGCCCGCTGGACCCTCCCGGGGCCAATCAAGGACCTCCTGTCCTCCTGCAGCCACTTCAGGTGATCAGAGATCCGGGGGGGGCGCCCGCAGGACAATCCATGATCAAAGCCGCTCCCCTGCTCCTCCACGAGGTCAGGGGGTCCGTCTCTGAGCACCCACGCGGGTTCCGCCACGCCGGCACGAGGAGTCCGCCTCTGTCTCCGGCAGCCTTTTTCACAGATCCAGCCGTGCTCCAGCTGCAGCCCGATCCCTTTCTCACCTCCCCGACAGCGAAGCGACAAGGGCGTGGTGATCTCTGCCGCAGCGGCGACCCTCGGAAACAGGCAGGGGGGAGCCGTGCCGCTCGCGTTCAGCACTCGGGCCCAGCAGGGATCCGAGACCCCTCTCCCGGACCAAACGCGAGTGTCGGGAATGACAATGGCAGCAGCGGGTGTCGCCGGGGGGCTCCACAATGTCGAGATGGACGCCAAAAAACCTCAGGGACGGAGATTTGCTCAGATTAATTGATGTGCCACGAGTGGAGCTCGAACTAAACATCCGCTTCGGCCGCCATCTTTCTCACGCCCCCAATTGAAATGAATGATTGATTGTGAAGGCCTAGGGAGGATCCGTATCAACCAGGGCGAGAATTGCTGGTCAAGTTTCAATCATTGAATAACTGCGAAAGCCACAGTCAGATGTGTAAGCCGTACAGCTTTTGAAATATTTGAGCACTACCTGTTGTGTGCAGACAGGGTTTTTTGGGATTTTTGAAGTTCTCGTAATATTTTGCATTTAATGTATGTGTGAGTAATTGCATGAGAGACAATTGTGAAGCAACTGCAGCTGCTGAGTGAAGTGAGTGTGACGTCATTTCTACCATGCTGGGATTGGTTGGTTGGTGGAAAAGTTGCCCTCATATTGGTGAACAATATTGTATTGTCATCGGTTGAGAACAGCTTGAGAGGAGGATTGTGAGACTGAATTTACTTCCTGGTTCCATTGAAATTTGTAATATTAACTTAATCTGTGTGAAAATGAAGATTTTCAAGGCTTTAAGAAGTGCACTGAGAGGAGATGTGTTTATTCCAGTTAGGGAGGGTAAACAGGTAGTACCCAAATGAACACCAGCATATGAGGTGTCAGAGACAAGAGGAGTTTCAGCATACATCTAAGTTAAACAGTGGTGTAAGATCACTTAGAAGGAAGGTTCATTAGTTTTTCCTTGTTACTGAACTTTTAATTTGAGAACTTTAGAAACTATGAGGTGAGTATTGGGCAAATTAAAGCCTCCTCCAAGACCTGAGCAATTTGAAGCCCTTGTTTTTTGGGAGCTTGTTGCTACACAAAAAGAAACAGCAACATTTGAGAGCAGATGAAGAAAGCAGCTAACTCTCTAGTGGAAGCTAGATGGGATGCAAATCAAAAAAATGTGGCGAGCAGAGATATCAGATGGGGTGAGAATGCTTCCAGCTATCACAGAGGATGGTAATTTTAGTACAAAACCTAAAACGAGAAAGAAGCAGACAGAGAGAGCAGAGCAGACAGTGGATGAGGGTAACAAGACAGCTACACATGAAAGTGACTCAGAAGATGAGTTTATAAATAAGCTTTTAATTAATCATCCACCGCCATACCATGTAGTTGAGGGAGTAGTGCAGAATGTAACCCTAAATATGCGGAGAGCACCGGTTTCAGCCTGGTTCAGGTAGCTCCGAGTACACCTGTGAGTTCAGTGACCTGGGTACGCCCGATTTATCCTCCAATTCCAGTTGTTAGTACAGCACAGCACATTCTGAGTCCAGTCATGAATCAGGAAATGCCATCCCCTCATGTGAATCAAAAGGTGTCCACACCTAATGTGACAGCACCTGTGCAAAATCTGAGTCAGCACCAGACTCGGTCGATGTATACTCCAGTGCAGACAATACCAAATATAACCCAGAGTCTATCAGGACAGACTTTCAGCACACTTTTAACTGGTCAAAGTGCTGGAATGGCAATTCCTCAGAATTCAGGTTTCAGGTAACCCGGAGGTATTCCCCAGACAACAAATCCTGTATCTGCAGGGATGTCACCATCTGATATGCAGTGATCAGTATATTCAAACAATTGGGAAATGGAGAGGATAGCTTTGTTTGTCCCAACTTTGACCCCTATACTAATCACGGATCCTAACCAGATGTTAAATCAAGCAGCACTGATAGTTGATGTGAGATGTCCTCAGGGAACTCCATATCCTTGTATGCCCACACCAGATCAGATTGCCAGTGTACATTTCAATACCCCACACAGTATCACCCAAACAAGCAGAACTAGTTTGCAAGGTTTTCGGTGCAGCAGTTAGCTGAGTAGTTAGAAACACTGAGCCAAAGAGGAGCAACAGGTACAACAAGTAGTAGTGTGAGAACAGAAGAGACCCCAGAGAGAGACAAAACAGTGAATGTGCCCAGATTAAAATTAGAAATAAATGAGTTAATTAAGGGAACACTTGAGCTGGAATGATTGGATTCATACAGTGAAGATGAATTGTGCTTCATGTTCAAAGATGTCACACAACGTACCACGGGCAAACTCCAGAAGAGGCTGCAGCGCATCCAGAACGCCTCCACATGCCTCATCCTGGACATCCCCTGCTACTGCCACATCACAGACCACCTGAAAAACCTGCACTGGCTCCCAGTCAACAAGAGAATCGCCTTCAAACTCCTCACCCACGCTCAAAAAGCACTGCACAACACCAGACCAGAATACCTCAACAGACGACTCTCCTTCTACACTCCGACCTGGCATCTTCCCTCTTATGACCTCGCCCTCGCAACTGTCCCACACGTCCGCAGAATTACAACTGGCAGTAGATCATTCTCGCGCCTTGCCGCCAAAACGTGGAACACTCTTCCCACCCACCTGCACCAGACCAAAGACCTCCTTACCTTCAGGAAACTTCTCAAGACCTGGCTGTTCGAGCAGTAGCAGCACATACCCCTCCACCACCTTCTCCCAACTCCCCTCCTCAGAGCCTTGAAACCCTCACGGGTGAGTTGTGCGCTTTACAAATCCCCGATTGATTGATTGAACGTGTATGACTGACTTATGGCAAATCAGATGAACTGGTTGAAAAATATGAAGTAGATTTAGGAAAGTCAAAGCCCTTAAAAAGGAGTTACAGGTTAGAGTTCAGTACCAAAGACATTGCAAAAGTGAGATCACCTAGCATAAGAATTAATTACGAACATTCAAACATAGGGAGCATTGGACAAATGGAAAGGCAGATGGGCAAAGACAAATGACCAAAAGAGTGAAAAGTAGAATTAGCCTCTGGCTGGAGCAAATCAAGTCGAACATAGTATCAAAATGCTGCCAATGAGGGAGAGTCCAGGTGAAGGCTATATACATGTCCCATGGAGCAAAAGTGACATATTATCATTCACAAAGGATTACAGGAGATTGAGGGAGAAGCCAGTGAAGTGGTATAAGTAAACAGAAAGGTTAGCGAAGCTTTCAAAAAGCCTGTGGGAATATTTGAATAGTTTATTTGACATTGTGGTTCCAGTCATTTTGTGATTAGAGGTAAGGGTCACTGTGTTCGGATAGGTCAGATAGGTAATGTAATTGATGTGCAGTCAATGAAGAAAATGCAACCAAGTCATGTGTGCAGCAACTTTGGGCACTGGAAGCAGGAGTGTCCGTATAATAATGTGCATAATTTGGTGCACAATGGTTGTGTTGCTCAGACGGTTGACAGTGGTCAAGTTCAAATTCAGAGAATCCAAAAACCCTAAATCAACAATTTTGCTGTTCCTACAGGATTACAACAGATGCAGGTTTACAACAGATTCAGGTCCTCCAACAGATGCAGGTCCCCCGACAGATTCAAGTCCCTCAACAAATGCTGATTCTACAAGCCCTAATGACACAGCAGCAAGTGATGGTTCTTCATCAAATATGAATCAGAGAGCAAATGCTAATGAAAACCAGTTGGTAACACAATTTCCCTTCATTGATGTGAGTGTTGAGGAGTTTTCAGAAACCTATACAAGTGACAGCTCTGATGAGGAGAATTGCATGTTAGCCACATCCTTATAGGTGGATCAGTGTGGTCCCTATGTAAATGCAAGTTTTATGGGACACGATATTTCATTCCTGGTTGACACTGGAGCTACGCATCCCACTGTCAGAACCGCAGAAGTAGCAATGTGCCCTTGTGAGGAAAAATAATTCAGGTGGTAGGAGTAGAAAATCAGCAGTTAACTAACCAAATTCCAGAACATATCCCAGTCAAAATAGGGTCATTTGAGAACTGGCAACAATTTGTTGTTTGCAATTCAAGCCCTGTGAGTTTGTTAGGACGTGATCTTTTGTGTAAGCTAATTTGTTCTATTAGCTACACACACAGGGGAATAGCCATTCAGACAAATAGTGATCATGAACTACCCTGTAAAACTGAAGAAATGTACCCTCTCATTTTATTGTTCCCAATGATAATAGTTAATGATTTACCTGAGGGGTTGCAAAAGTTTGGGATTTTTCAAGAAAAGAAATTGGACTCATAAGAGGAGTTGAGCCAGTTAAAATCACAGCGAAGCCAAATGCAGCGCAACCGAGGATACCGCCTGATAACATGACACCAGAAGTATCTGCTGAAATAATTCCCATAACTGAAAATTTCATTGAAGAAAGTGTTCTAAAAAAGATTTTATGAAGTCCATGCAATTCCCCTATTTCTGGACTGCATGGAAGCCCAATAGAAAATACTGCAAGGTTTAGGATTTGAGAAAGGTGAATGAGATTGTCGTTCCATGTTTTCCTGTGGTACTGAATCCTGCAGTGATTTTGTTCCAGATTCCTTATGAGGTGGAATGGTTTTCTGTCATTGATCTATGTCAGGGATTTTTCTCCATTCCATTATATGAGGACTGTCAATTTTTATTTGCATTTAGATTCGGAAGCCGTGTTTTTTCATGGTCTTGTACGCCTCCAGGGTATACTCAGTCACCATCCATATTTGAAAGAAGAATTTGGAGTCACTTAAAATGCCTTTTCATTCAGTTTTGGTGCGGTCATTGATGAGTTGATGGTTGCATCAAACACATGTGAAGCCTGCAGGAGAGATTCAATTGCCCTGGTAAATCACTTAGGTGAGAATGATTATAAAGTTCATCCGCAAAATTGCAGTACTGTCAAAAAGAGGTGAAATACTTAGATCACCACATAGAAAAGGTGCAAGGAAGGTGTCCCATGAGATAATTTCAGTAATCATGCAAATGAGCCCACCAGTAACACAGAGAGATGTCAGAATGTTTCTGGGAATGGTCTGCTACTGGCACCAGTGGAGTATGATTTTTTTTCTTTTGTCCAAGCCTTTATTGAAATTGACATATAAGGAGGTGTCTGATCTGGTACCACTTGATGACATATGCATGACAGCCTTCTCTTAGGTGAGAGGAAGCCTATGCTGAGCTCTGGGAATGCCTGATTATAAGAAATGTTTTTTGTTTGTTTTGTTCTGAATGAGACGGTTGTGAACTTTCTGTTTTGACACAGTTACTTGGAGGTGTCAACAGGCTAGTGGCATAGTTTTCCTTCACACTTGATCCTGTAGCTGCTGCATTATCCGGTGGCTTAAAATCTGTTGCCTTCATAGGTGACAGTATTGGTCAGTGCAAAAGCATTGTCATGGGCCACCCCCTGAATGTTTTTGTGCCCCAGTCTTTTGAAGACCTTTGGACTCGAACCAAGAACCAGTATTTAACCAATGCTTGTCTGACCAGTTATGAACAAGTTATTCTGGGATCCCCAAATGTAAATATTAAAAGATGTCATACACTGAAACCTACAACGCTTTTACCCATTACTGTTGAAAATGTGAATGATTGCGAAGATGAGGTGGAGCATGACTGTCTCGATCTGATTGAACTGTGAACCAGTCCAAGATCTGATATTCAAGATACCCCATTAGTTGAAAATGACTATGTCATGTTCATTGATGACTCCTGTTTAAGAGATACTGATGGAACTCTGAGAGTTGGTCATGCAGTTTGCACAGTCCCAGGAGTGATAGATGCTTCAAGGCTTCAAGGACCCCTTTCTCCCCAAGTAGCCAAATTGATTGCTCTTACTAGGACATGCTGTACTTCTGAACAGCTTAAAGGGACCCTTTTCACTGACAGTTAGGATGTCTTTGCTGTTGTTCATGACTTCGGACATTTATGGTCCAAGAGAGACTTTATGACCTCTTCTGGGTCACCTATCTGAAACAATGACAGGGTTTACCAATTGTTGAAAGCATTACAGTAACCTGTGAAAATTACAGTTGTTAAATGTGAAGCACATCAAAAGTCAAATGATTCATCTTGTTAAGCAATCCCTATGCTGACCAAGTGGCACAATACCATGCTCTCCATGGCACATCCTTTAATGAGGAATGGAGCGATGGAACCAATGAGACAAACCAAAGTTTATTCATGATCGCAATCGATACTTGGGAAGATGTTGAGGGATTGCAGAAGGAAGAGACAGAAGAGGAACTTAGAGGCTGGAGTAGAGCAGGTTGTGTTCAAAGAGATGAAAATTATGTTTTGGTTTCCAGTGAAGAAAAATCAGTGTTGCCAAATAGTTTGCTACCTTCAATGGCTAGGAATTACCACACACAGGCATATATTGGCAGAGACACCATGATCAGAACTTTAAGACAAACATGTTATAACCCCAGATTCAGATTGATTGCAGAAGCTGTGTGTCACATATGTGTAACATGCCAATAGATGAGTGTAGAGAAACACACTGTGGTTAATCTGAGCCACATAAATAGTTGAGGAGGTCCTTTCAAGCGAATGCAACTCAATTTCATTTAAATGCCTGCTTGTAATAGATTGGGGTATATTTTGGTGGTGGTGTGTGTATTATCACATTGAGTCCACACTTACCCAATTTTCAGAAAGGATGGCCTCACAGTTGCAAAGCTGTTTTTGAGGGAGTTGATATCTCAATTTGGATTTCCGACTTCTTCGGAACAGATCACTTATCTCATTTAAAAAATGAGGTCATAAAATTATTATGTGCAGCATTTCAAATTGAGCAAAGATTACGTTGCAGTTATGGACCAGAAGCCACAAGATTAGTTGAGCAAATGAATGGAACACTGAAGTGTTGATTTGTTAAAGTGTGTGTATCTACAATGTTGAAATGGCCGGATGCATTGCCTCTTGTTCTAATGAGCACGTGCAGCACACCGGACAGAAAGACGGGACTGTCCCCTCATAAAATAATTGTGGGATGAGCTATGAGGTTGCCAGCTGTGCCTGAAAATGCACTTGTAAACATTTCAGATCACTTGGTGCTGGATTATTTCATAGGACTAGCTTATGTGGTTCGCTCTTCATCTTGCCAGGTTGAAGAAGCAACTGCTCAACCACCAACAGAACAGTGCCATGAATTGAGTCCAGGAGACTGGGTTCTGGTGAAGAAGCATGTCAGAAAAACATGCTTAGAACAACACTGGAAAGTGCCTTTCCAGGTTATTATGGTGACTTTAACTGTTGTGAAGTGTGCTGGTCGGGCCAAACTGGGTTCATGCAATCCACACACACAAAGTTCCATGGCCTCTTGATGATACAGTACCTGTTCTTCAAGGGTTGGACATGGGGAGAGAAGGAGTCCAGGTTAGCCAAACTGTGAGGACTGGACAAGTGTCTGCCACAGAACAGGCAGAGACTGGTGAAAATCTGACCATGTCAAAATTAGTCAAAGGTGCAGGAGGGTGATGCCAGAGTCAAGTGACTTCTGTTAGCTCAGTGAACATTGAAACCTAAGTTGTGCCTGAAACAAAAATTGTGATTGGAGACCAGTGACCTGCAAAAAGTCCATACCCAGACATAAATGTGCCTCCAATTATAGCTGAAAGACTGAACACTCTGATCATCATGACATTGAAAACTGTGCAGCAAGGAGGTCAAATGAAAAAAAGAGCGCCGAAGATACTCAGCACCTGAATGGACTTATTATGCAGTTAATGTATGGTAGAAGGAATTTGTTGCCTTTTGTGCTGACAATTTGAATTCAACTGAATATTTTGGAACTTGAAATTGCTTTAGAACTGAACTTTGAAATCTCCTTGTAGCTTGATGAACAGAGACATTATTTGCTGGAAGTGCTAATCAGTGATTACCAGATGGTTTATTGTTAGAGACATTTGAACTTATAGCAGTGATTTGAATGGCAGGTAAGAAACTTGATGAGCATTTCAGAAGATCAAGAACTTTGTGAATAAGTACAAAAAGACTTTGAGAAGATATTTTTGATTTTGTTTTGCTTTTGTCACCTGAAAAAAAGAAAAGACGCTATGAATAATTGAAAGCAGCATTGCGTTTTGAATTTTTGATTTTGATTTTGATTTTTGAATTTGATATCTTGGTCTGACTGTAGGCAAGTCATGAGTTTGGATCAAGATAAACAGTGTAAATATAAGTATGTGTGTGTGCGATTGGCAAAAGTTCCATGATTGTAAGTATTTTGGTGATAGTTGGATTGAGTCTACTTATGTATGACGAAGTTCATAGCACAATTACACCAGTGTTGGAAGATTCACATACGAAACAAGATCCCGTGTATGAGGCTGAGAGATTACTTCACCTTGATTATTCAAAGGGAGATTTATCTTCAAATGCACAGGTTACTGTATGAACACATTGAGACTATGAACGTGCGTGATTGTTATGTTTGTACACAGATCCCTTCATCAGTACGGGAAGGAATCACAGCTTGCCACTAACGTCTAGAATTTCTTGCAGCCTGTTACTAACTTGATTATATAACCAGGAGTATATAGAATATTTCTTTTCCAATTTTTACTTAGTGTTTTCTTGTGTGCCTATAAATCAGCACCTGAGTTGTATTGTAAAAGCAAAAACAAATTGACATTGTCAGAGGTTTCTTTGAACCAACCCTGACTTTTGGAACTGCATATGCTCATAAAAAGAATTTAACATGCATTCTTACACCAGTAGTGAAAGAGTTAACTGGTCAAGTAGATGACAGAAGAAAAGCAATGCAAATCAAAATAGAAAAAGGAGTAGTTTTATAGGAGTGGCAGAAAGACGCTGCACACATTACATTATACACAAGGACACCTAGCATTAGGTTGGCAACATGTAGGAAGGCTGTGTATATATATAGACCTAAGTCAAAGATAGACACAGGTTTTGTAGGGTCTAGTGAATGTAGACATGCATTTTTGTTTAGAAGTCTCTGGGATTCCATGCTAATTGAACAGAACTCTCCCATACCTGGTGTTTATTTAATTTGTGGAACGAATGCATATTACAAGCTGTCGAAAATGTATCATGTGAACAATCTTGACAATCTAGTCTGGAAAGAGAAACTGAATTCCAGAGTAAGGAGAGAAGCTAGGGCAGCAGTGATTACAGGTGATATGTTTGGTGCCATTATTCTATTAGTTGGTGTTATCTTGAATGATATCAAGATTTGGAAGTTGTCAAATTGTCAACTATGGTGGACAAAATGTCTACTGATTATTCTGGAACAATGCTGCCAATTGATATGGAGATGGTTGCTGTGAGATCAATGATTTGCAAAATCATCTTGCGTTAGACATATTATTGGCGAAGGAGGGCGGAGTCTGTAAATTTTTCATGCACAGCATTGCTGCACTTACATGCCAGATAATAGTAGGAGATGAGGAAGTTTATTTCAAACATCACAAATCTGAAGCATGACCTGAAAGACTTAGATGCAACTTATGTGCATGGGAAGCCATAGGTAAAGGATTTTTGACTATTGGAGCACTGCTTGTAAACTTGGGGAAGGGAATAGTAAGGATGATCTTGAAACCTGTGTTGATTATGTGCCCTGGTTGCACTTGGACTATGCAAACTATACAAATTTCAGAAAGCAAAAAGAGCTAAGAGTAAACAGAGGAGGGAAGAGATTGAAAAGGAGAAGATGAGGAGTGTTTATTACAAAAAGTTACAGTAGACCAAGATCAACATGTTGTCAAGCCACAAGGCTTTGAGTTGTCTCATTGGAATGAGAGTGTCCTGATTGTGACAGCATAGATTAGCATCAGAGGAGGGACTGTTGGAGTGTAAATTTTAGAAATTCTTTTAGTGACCCAGACGTCAGCAGTAGGTGACATTTTCATTCATGTTTCAAAGCCTAACATAGAAAAACTGCACTGCCACATATTCATGTTTCATTTTTGGTGGTCACCATTGTGCCTACCAGATTTACCAATGTGCTTACAAGATTTAGAGAACATCAAAGTATATTTTATACTCTAGGTTAATTTCTAATAGTGAAATTAATTTTGTTCTTTAATGTTTAATGTGTGATTTGTGAGTTTAAATAGACTTGTGCATTTCAATAAATGCACTTCTCTGTCATACCTAACTGGATGCCTTAGCAAGTTTGCAATTCATAATGAAATTATTTATTCTTTTTGAAAATATATTATTAATACTGAATTTATAAGTTTGAATATTGTGTGTGTTTATTGATAAATATAATAACGCAGTATATTTATTGTGTTAGAATAACTAGCGCTCCAGACTTCGTATTTGCACTCATGTAGAATTGATGAATCATTCTTTTTTTTTCAAACATGAAGTTTTCCATTAGGTTGTTGTTATGAATAGTAAATTGTTCTTTTGTTTAATTTATAAGACTTGTTTCTAAGTGACCTTGGTTCTGGGACATTTAGGCCTGTGGAATAAACATGCATAAAATATGTCTATCGTCATGTGGTTTCACATGGGAAGAGGATGAGTCCATTGTATATCCTGAGAAGAATTTGTATTGTTGCAACTGATAGTAAATTGTAATTGACTGTTGGATTCACACTGAAGAAAGAGATGACTTCAGACCAAACCTGAGAAAACTTTGCAATGTTGCAACTTTGATTTGTGTTTAGACTATGATTGGATAGTGCCCCTTTTGCATGATGTGGAACCAATGAACTGTCAAATCAGAGACATTTGTGTAATTTACTATAGGGATGGACTTTGTAAGTTTCAGTTAGTTGTCCTCTTGTGGTCCCCAAGAACTGTTCTCCGAGTAGCTTTTGTTCTGCACTTACTCTGATGGTGCTTCTAACAGACTTTTCTGATGATCTACATGTTTTGCTGATAAAGAAGCTTTGAATTTTGACCCTAGGAGAGAGGTATATCTCCCTGTTAATTCAATTCCCTTTGGCATGCCCTTTTCCTAATAGAAGCTTGCATGATGGCACCTACCTATTTTATTTTTCCAGCTTGTTTCTCTTTGCCTGAGATAGACTGTATTCCAAATTAGTTTGTCTCATTTGTCTTTTGTCCACGTGATTGTCTTTTCCCAAAGAAGGCATGTCCTAATTTGGTTAGTTTTAGGGATATCTCATGTTCAACCCTGATTCTTGATCTCTATTTAATTTGATTTGACAAATGACAATACCGTCTGATTTGAAATATGTTTCTATTTCTCAGATCATCTCTACAATTATATGCATTATTCTTGTTGAATCCTGTTGGTATTGATGCTAAGTAGATTACATTTGTTTCACTGGTTTGGGCATCAATTGATGTTGGTTTATCTTTACAATTTGATTTTGCGCACAGTGTACATGACTTTAGCCTTGTCGATGTAAAAGAAAGCTTCAAAACTTTTATTGATTGGAGTTTTCCTACTGTGGGCAATTTGGTCATGGTGTCTAAATTTGTTGGGGTAGATTTGAAATGATTGTGTATGGTTAACCACACTCTTTACAGGTCAAAAGATTACTCAACCTCAATGATGCATTCCGAGAAGGAAGAGAAAATGCATTGGCACAAGGAAGTAACCTTTGTGGGGTGGCCGTAATAAAGAGGATGCTAGGACGAAGAAAACCAACGGGCAAGAAAGCAACATGGAGCAGGCAGGGAGAAGTATGTGGGCAAACAAACAATGGGAGGCATCTTGGTTTGGGTAGGAGACACAATGGACTTAAGAGGAGAACACAGGTGGGGGAAAGAAACACAGGGGGGTCTGGCAACAGGCTAGAGAGCAACATGGAGCAGTTGAGATGTGGTGCGCACAAGCAATTAAGCTTTGAAGGTGTACACATGGGGAAGCACAATACGAAGGGGAAAGAAAGGGCACACACCCAACAAGGAACAGTACAAACTGCATGGGGAGAGACCTAAACCAGACAGAATGTTGATAACAACTTGCACTCTGATAAAGTGCTCAACTTAAAAGGACAACATTTATTTTAAAACAAGCAGTAGAAGCATACAAATCAAAAAATCAAATGTGATAGTAAAGAGTTGATGCTCTCTGGGAGGCACAATTGCAAGATTGACAACCAGGGGCGCAAGAAGCTGGCATTTGTAAGCGACGGAAAAGCCAAATAAGGGTATGAAGTGGGGCCTCTGTATGTTCTTGATAAGCCCACAATATGTCTCCCAGTGTGGAGTTGTCTACTAGGCGGGACATAAAAACAAATTCACAAATTAGTTAACTATATACAGTTTTGGGAAAATAGATAAAATATGAAAACATTTTATAGGTGAAGATTATCTATGAGCAACATGTATCCATGAATAGGTGTTTTTTTGCTTACCCGTGTTTTTAATACCATTCACTTTGATGCATTACTTTATGGAGATTGAGTTAGAATAACCTATAATTAACATATCCAGAGGAATTCAAAGTAACCTTTTGTCCTTTTCATTTCTCTGTACTCCCTTATAATGCCCATTCTTTTTTTAATGATCTAACAGAGGGTTAAAAGTCTAAGTCTATATCATATTCCTGACCCGGAAATTAGAGTGTCTTTAATTTTAAACCGTTTTATATGTTGTCAGTTTTGGCTACCTTGTATATCTGCTCTGTCAATGTCTTTCAACTATTCAAGTTATTATTTTATTAAGGTCTCCATCAGGAATGGAACTTAAAAATGTGATGCCCCAAAAGTACGAAGTAACATTAATTATTTTGATGGAAGCAGAACCACATAAGCCCTCAGTGGTTGATTTTCGTATTGTTCCAGTCCTACCAGAATTGTCAGGTTTGTATGAATTAAAATGAATTCTACTTGCTTACACTTGTGAAGTCGGTAGTGTTCAGCATACACGGAATTATATGATCTACATATATCACCACTCCAAAATACTGATGTTTCCTTAGTCCACGATCAGAGAAAGGAGGCACAACAGTACTCAAGTGAAGTCTCAAAATTAGTTTATTTTAATCACCCTCACAGTGCATGAATGACTGAGCTATATTGACACAAGCCTTCCATAGAGTCATAATGCATACATGCATACAGAGTGCCTTTTTAAAGGGACAGGCTTTCCCCATTTCAAACACCATCTAAAAAACAAAACAACACCAGACCAATATTTCCCTTCATATTAACTCCATCATATGGTGGCCATGTTGGAATTATATTTTTTCATATAGATATATATATATTAAACAAAGAGTCCTCTTATTCCACACATCAATAATCCACTTGGTTTAAGAAAAGAAGTCCCAGTCACAAAGTCGATTGTTGCAATGAGTCTTTTAATGGCACACACACCACTCTACGTGTTTTGGAAAATCAATTTCTTTGTTCACAAGTGACAAATGCTTCATAAATTACTGTTTATGTTTCAGTGCCTCCCAATCACCTAACAAAACAAGACAAAAAACAAACTATAGAAACATATACTATAATCGGCGGAGATCTTTTACTGGCTAAAACATACAGAGTAGTTAATTCCAGATGACAGTACCAATGCTGTAACCCTGATCTTTACTGTGTGCAATTATTGGTGAATCAACTATTCGATTATTAATGGAAAACACAGCCTCACTCTAAAACAATTCACAACCCTCCTATCTTTCAAATACCAGTTTCCAAAACATGGCAGCCATCTTTAAATGGCTATTCATCTCTATGAAACTAGATGGGCTGAATACTCAATTTAGATGTTCACATTACAGTAATCTCCACAATAATTGCATAAAATTGTTTAAAAAATGATTTGAAGAATGTGTGTACACAAACTCATTGAGCTAATCATTTGTATTCGTCTTGAATGTCAAAAAGCACCGCTTAGCGTATTTCTCAATTCATTACGCTTCCAACCACTTCTTAAAAAGGATACAATAGCTCTTATGCTTTGCTTATGGTCACGTAACTGTCAAAAGACAGTATATCTATATATATATATATATAGATATATATATAGGTATACATATATCTGTGTATATATATATATATATATATATATATATATATATATATATATATATATATATCCAATAGCAGAGAAAAAAGGGGGGTCCCAAAACATGTATTCCCCAAGCATTTGCATGTCATAGGGCCTTTAGACACAACTACAGACCGAACCGCTGAACAGAATTACACCAAATGTGGCGGAAGGAAGCTAAGTCTTGGTATGCAGACTTTTTTTTGTTGTTATCTGGTATACATCCATCCAGTGGTTTTAGAGTTATTAAAGAAAAAATAAATGTATATATCTGGGTGGAACCTAAACATAGATCTCATGGTGAGCTCTGATTGGCTGTCAGCACTTCAACTAGGAAGTGCTGGCAGAAACCTTGGGAGCAATATGCATGATAGCACCCTTTCGGAATGCATTGTAGTGAAAGGCAGGTTTTGAAGTTCACAAAAAGGAGGAGGTATGAAGGGTGATAAAAGATTTTAGTTACAATATAAATCATTTGTTCATAGTACCATGCACATTTTTGGAACTGTGGTGTGGGTGTGTGTTATAAGGTGATTTTACCTTGTGTAAAAGACTTCTACTGGGATTTCATGAATCTTTGAGAAATAAACTGCTTTTTCATGATTCTCCCATAGTGGCTATGGAAGGTGCTCCAGAAGCTAAAATTAGAACATATTTCCTGTAAATGTACACCATCTTTCTCTGCCATATGAGAATGAAGTCTGACATTCTCAGTAAAGCATGTACTTCCAACAGGAGCAGCCTGTCAGATGAGTCCCTTGTGTTCTACTGCAGCCTCCCAGAGTATTTGAAACAACAACTAGCGTGGTAACAGTCTTACTTATGACAAACGTGTGGCACACCTTAGGCCATCTTGATTGAATCAAATTAGTAAAATATTTAATTTAGAAAGGAACAAAATGAGGGGGTTCATTTTGCCATAGAGATGTGGTGAGTACTGTAGAAAGAAAAATTCGGACACGTTTTAAATGAATTTTCAAATATCTTCCTCTTGTATTAGTTAAAACATTCTGACAAGAAGACTGAAACATGCACTTTCAATTCCAGCAGCAAACTGCCAGTTAACTTGCTAGTGATCAGCAACTTTACTACAGTGTTCTAATGAGCATGTAGAGTGCTAACATTCTGAATTTATGCCAAAAGATTGGCACATCCGAATGCAATCTTAATGGAATGGAAATGGAAAACTAAAAGCATTTTCTACTAAGGATAATGCAGAATGTAAGTAAAGTAGGGTGCTTCATAACATCTAAGTTTCCAAAGATGGCCAGCAGAGTAAAAAGACCCCAAAGGTAGTACAAATATCACCCAAATATAGCCCAAGTATAACCCAATGACAGACTTGTGCAAAACACATTATTCTTTTTTGCAGTTTTATATAGTACAGACTTAACCTGAAGGGATTGGAGTGCTTTACGTGTACATCACTTACATTACATAAGGACAAATTCATTTTGGTTTTAGGCATGATGAGATTAAGTGATTTGCCGAGAATCACTGGATGCCAGGCTAACGCTGAAACTTAAACCTGGTTCCTCAGCTGAGAAGTCTGCAACTCTGTCCATAATGCCACATTCTTTCCCCTAAGTGTAACACATAATCAAGTGATCAACTGGATGAGAAACATAAACATAGTAAATAATTTAAAAGTTCTTTGTCGCTATTTGGGAAATCAAAAAATGTGTCCTGTTTTTAGAGCACTAACCATAATTTCTATGGGAAGAAGACACTCTCATCTTTATAATTTCTGAAGGAAATGCATTCGGTATTACAGTTTTGATTATGTCAGGTGTGCCACATCTTAGTAATAAATATAGAATATCAGTAATCCAGTTGTTCATTAGAATATTGTGGGGAGGCAGATGTTAGGGCATGGACTTTTGATAATTGAGGACAGGGAAAGGGTTGCAGATGGATCAAGTTGACAATGCTGGGCAGATGCGAGTGGCAGTGGCAGCACAACGGACCATGGAGAGCAGAGAAAAGGGGGGCAGGTGCAACAAACCAACCATGCAAGATAGGCAAGAGATGCTGTGGGAATATAATTGATCACTGAGGGCAGAAGGAAGAGGCAATGGTAGTACAACCATACATGCCAACAGACCCGATTCAGACAGGAAACTCCAATGTTTTTAAGCCCAAAAGGGCTTTTATTTTATCTGTCCCGTCCCTAAATTCTCCTATTTTGTAATATAAGTCAGTAGGAAAAAATGATTTCCCAGGTCTTTTTATTTTTCCAAAATCTCCCTCTCATCTAGTTTAAAATGTTGGCAAGTATGGTACATTGGATCACGGAGGGCAGGAGGAATAAAGGAGGGGTATGGACTTGGATAATAGTGGGCAGGAGGGAGATGGGCAGGTACACCAAACAGACCTTATAGGGCAGGTGTCAGGGGTCGCAGAAGCACAATACACCACACAGGGCAAGCAGGATGGCAGTGCAGCACAACAGACCAAGGAGGGCAGAGGATAGGGGAACAGGGGCAACACATCAACCATGTAGGACAGGCAAGAGCTGCTGTGGCAATATAACAGATCATTGAGGGCAGAAGGAAGAGGCAGTGGCAGTACAACCATGCATGCCAACAGACCCGATTCAGGCAGGAGACTCCCATGTTTTTAAACCCAAAAGGGCTTTATTTTATCTGTCCCCTCCCTAAAAACTCCTATTTGTTTTATATAAGTCAGCTAGGAAAAACGATTCCCCAGGTCTTTTTTTTTTAAATCTCCCTCTTTCCAAGTTCAAAATGTTGCCAGGTATGGTACATTAGATCATGCAGGCAGGAGGAATAGGGAAAGGGCATGGACTTGGATAGCAGTGGGCAGGAGGGAGTTTGGCAGGTGTACCAAACAGACCTTACAGGGCAGCAGTCAGGGGTTGCAGGAACACAATACAACACATAGGGCAAGTGAGAAGGCAGTACAGTAGAAAGGACCGAGGAAAGTAATTGGGAGGGAACAGGGCCATGCACATAGGCAACAGAGAGCAAAGGGGAAAGAGAAAGAGCAGCAAGCTGACCATACCAGACAAACTGGAGTGCAGCAGAGGAAACAGGGAACAGGGAAAGCAATAGAGAGGGAACAGGGCCATGCACATTGTTAGAAATGTGGTCTCTAGTTGGTAGTGGTTTGAACCCTGTCCAAGTATGGACCACCACTCCAGTCAGGGTAAGTCAGATTTACACCCTAAATTAACCTGTGCTCACCCTCTGGTAGCTTGGCATAGAACAGTCAGGCTTAACTCAGGAGGCAATGGGTAAAATACTTGTATAACACTTAAATTATAGTAGCATAATGAAGACACCAGGAAAAGACTCCACACCGGGTGAGAAAAATAGAGAATATTTAAAACAAGACCAAATTACTAAAATCCAATCAACAGATCAAAATATATGTGGGATTAAAGCTACTAGGTTAGACTCATTGAGAATCACAGTGCTAAGATAATAGTGGGTCCTCCCTTTCAGGGAAATACAGTAATGTTCTTACTGACGAATGTAGGCAGGGAACTCGAGCTTGTGGGCCTCGTCGCGGTGCTCCAACCAGTTGGTGAATCTCATGGTCCTTAAGTGAGCAGGCTTAGGGCACACTCAAGGAGTTGCGCTGGGCCTTATCAGCCAGGACTGCCCTCTAGGGTTAAATGTGCATGTGTGCAATGTGGCCCAGGGCTGAAACCCTTACACCACTCCTACAGTATGTGGTTTTGACTGACATCGCTGGGGTTCCGCATTGACTCGCAACCGCTTGGCTTCTCTGGGCCAGCTTCCCCGGGGGCCGGTGGCATAAGTGAGAGGAGACACTGGAACCACAGCCCACTCACTGGCAGTGCAGAAAGCAATGCAAATCAGGTGTTATGCGTGGCCCGCGCTCGGAAGTTGAGATAAGGTGCTGGAAAGCCTTGAAACACTGCACACACTCCAGGGATGAAGCAGCGATGCAGCGGAGTAGGGAAGTGCTGCCCATGCACCTCGGATGAGAAGTGGTGCAGCAAAGTCCACAGCATCGCACATGCACTGAAAGTGAAAAGCGATGTAGCCAAGTGTGGTAGTACTATGCTCACGCTGAAGTTGAAAAGGGAGGCAGCTCTGAAGTAAAATTTTGAAATGCTCCACAAACACTGGAGTCCCAGAGGTGCAGGGACACTGATCCTTGCAAGGTAATTTCCTGCAGGGGTGAGGTCAATGAGAAGTAGATAGAAAGGTTTTTGATGTCCCTGAGACGTTAAGAAGACAGGGGGCAAGCCAGCAATCCCATGGAGTCACTCCCGGGTGGTCTTGGCAGGGTAGAGATGAACAGGCAGCAGGGTAGCACAACAGAGCAGCAGTTCCTGGTAACAGTCAGTCTTGGCAGAGTGGTGATCTTTGCTCCAGCAGAGTTTCATTCAAGTCCAGAAGTGCACTACTTGAGTGGGTCAAGAGACCCAGTACTTATGCTGAGAAATGCCTTTGATATTTTCTTGATTACAAAAAGAGTTCTTGTGATGTGCACAGGTCCCCCTTTCAGGTCCGCCTCGATTCCTCCAGACTGCCAGTGGGAGGTAATCAGCCTCTTTGTGTGGACTCTAGTCACTACTCTTTGAAAAGTAAGTGTGAGCCCCTACCAACCTCTTCCTCAGGAAGACCCATCAGTATGCAGATGAATGTACATGTAGATGAGTATCCTGTGTTGTGGGTGTCAGAAGGGAATGCTCAAGTGTAGTTGTTACTTAGCCTAAGCCAAACATGTATTAGAGATAGGCTGTATGCACACAGGGCAGAGAGTGCAGAGAAATGGCCACTTTCTAAAAGTGGCACTTCTAAAATAGTAATAATAAATCCAACTTTACCAGTAAAGATGATTTATTATTACCATTCCAATGGTACTAAACATGATGCAGCTACTTCTCTCAGGGCAGGAATTACAGCTTAATTATTTTTATAAGTAATTCTCAATGCTGGCCTGTGACAGGCCTCACAGTAAAGGAAAATAACTTTTAGAGTTTTTCATTACTAGGACATGAAAAATGTAAAGGAACATGTCTTACTTTTTGCTCACATGACATCCTGCCCTATGGGCTATGTAGGGCCTATATTAGGGTGACTTAAATGTAAGTAAAGGGGAGTTATGGGCTTGTCAAGAGGTTTTAGAGGGCAAGTCGCGGTGGCAGTGAGACTTCACACACAAGTTCTGCAGTGGCAGGCCTGAGACATGTTTACAGAGCTACTTAAGTGGGTGGCACACTTAGTGCTGCAAGCTCACCAGTAGCATTTAACTTCAGGCCCTGGGTAGATGGTATACCATTCTACAAAGAAATTACAGGTAAATTGCTAATTGTGGATACATCAATATTACCATGTTTTAGGGGAGACACACATGCACTTTAGCACAGATTAACACTGGTTAAGTGCTCAGAGGCCTAAGGCCAACACAAAGCTACAGCAACAAAACAGAAGGTAAAGGCAAAAGGTCTGGGTTAAAATCACCCTAAGGGTACCAGGTCTAACACACAGGGGCACCAGAGAGCCAAAGGACAGTTGCAGCATACGGGACCATTAAGGGCAGGAGGGAAGGGGCAGGTGTATGACAGCAGACCAGACAAGGCAAGAAGGAGCAGATAGGAGCATCCACACATACAATTGAGGGCAGGGGGTAAGAGGGCAATGGATGGCAGGGAGGAGGGAGGCAGAAGCAGCAAGTCTAGGTGGGGGCAGCACAATGCCAGGCCCTGTGTCCAACCCTCCTCCCACCACCACTACCCTGCATTGTAATGGGCATCTTACTTAACCCTAGAAATTCACTGAAAAAATCAAAGGTTACAGGTACATTATAGTTAGGAAATAGAAATAAAAAAAACTTAGAAATTTACTAAAAAATCAAAGGTTACACATAAGTTATAGTTAGGTTAAAATTTTACACACACAAATCCATAGAAATTCAGCTTTTATAGATAGTTATTTCAAATAAACATAACTTGTGCCCTAAGGTAATTATAACTGGCACCCTTGTCATGCACTGCTAATTACCTCAGATATTGCATCACTTATGACATCTTCTATGACATAATTGATAATATCCCTGTACGATTTACAGTAAAATTACTGAAGAGAAAACTGCATGGTGAGGACACGAGTTATAGTTACTTGAATTAACTCTAACGCTGAAAGTTGAATTTCTATGGTTTTGTGCCTGTAAATACGAACCTAGCTATAATGTTCCTGTAACCTTTGTTTTTTAGTTTAAATATACATCTACATATAAATTCTGCTATGTTTTTAAATGGAAGAGAGGGTCCTTATAGTGATATCAATTGTTTTCTAAACTTCCATTGCATTGTACATATAATGAGTCATTTATCTTGCCGCTGACATGAAAATTAGGCACATTTTGATGTTCACACAGCATTGCATGTGAGCTTTGCTGATGGAAATGTGACCTACTAATAAAAGTTCACAGAATGAACAGTCAGGAATTCAAGTGTTTTCATTTCCATAGTGCTTTCAGTTAGATATTGTTTTCATTTATTTGCTGATTTGTCACTACATGCAAACCAGGTTAGTCACCGGGACGAATAAAATGCCATGCATGGGCCTCAGCAATGAATTTTGTTACTCAAGTGAGGAGCAAGTCTGAACTGTCAGCAAGTTATGTCACACTCTAGATTAGGCCAGGAAGATTAAAAGAAAAACTTAACCCTTTTTTTCTGATTTGGAACCTAAATTTGGCACCTTGTAAGCAAGCTTTTTTTGTGGTTTGTGATAGAAAGACGTAGCTGTGCAGGATTCAGGTATAAAACATACATTGTTAATGCTCTTGCATGTAAAAAAGGTCTAAAGTTGGCAGAAGTGGTAACTTATGTGTTAGCCGGTAGTAGTTTACACATTAGTTGGCGTGGATTAGTTCCCACCACAAGTGAATAGGTCACTGCCTTGTTAGGTCATGGTAAAGGATTCAGTGAATTTAAATCTGAGCTTGTCTCCTGGTAGTTGTGCAGACAGGCTCAGAAAAAATTTGGAAAGCACTTGGAAGAAACAAAATAGTTAAAAAGTTGGAAACACAACACAATAAAAGTCCATTTTCAATTTGTAACAATATAATATGATGTAATGAACAAAATGACAAACATTTCGTATTGGCATTGATTACATCTAGACTGGACTACTGCAACTCATTGTTGCTTAATGCGAATAAATCGGCCTTAGATAAACTACAGTCAATCCAGAATGCAGCAGCACGTCTAACTCTTAATTTTGCTCATACTATGGGGGTCATTCCAACTTTGGCGGGCGGCCTCCCCCGCCAGAAGACCGCACCGCGGTCAAAAGACAGCAGCGGTCATTCTGGCTTTCCCGCTGGGCTGGCGGGTGACCGCCAAAAGGCCGCCCGCCCAGCGGGAAAGCACCAGCAACGAGGATGCTGGCTCCGAATGGAGCCGGCGGAGTTGCTGGTGTGCGACGGGTGCAGTTGCACCCGTCACGATTTTCAGTGTCTGCCAAGCAGACACTGAAAATCAATGTGGGGCCCTGTTAGGGGGCCCCACGACACCCGTTCCCACCAGCCAGGTTCTGGCGGTGAAAACCACCAGAACCAGGCTGGCGCGAAGGGGGTCGGAATCCCCATGGCGGCGCTGCTTGCAGCGCCGCCGTGGAGGATTCCCTGGGGCAGCGGGAAGCCGGCGGCAAACCGCCGGCTTCCCTTTTCTGACCGCGGCTTTACCGCCGCAGTTAGAATAGCCCCTGAAGCCCCTGGTGCTTCCTCCGTCCCCTACCCTGGCGGTCTCGGACCGCCAGGGTAGGAATGACCCCCTATCTCTGCTAAGAGATGTGTGATTTCTCTACACTGGCTTCCTATTAGGAAGAGAATTGTGTTAAAAACTCTTTGCCTCACGCATAAAGCTCTGTAGTCAGGGGGATGCGATTATTTGAAATCTTTGTTGTTGTTTTATCTTCCTCCTAGACACCTGAGATCAGCTTCAAAATATTTGATCAGGGTACCACGCTGTAAAAAAGTGAGATGGGGAGATCGGCTTTTACGGTGGAGGCAGCCAGACTGTGGAATGGCTTGCCTCTCGCGCTGCGCCAAATATCAAATCACCTTCTCTTTAGGAAGAGTCTTAAAACCTGGCTCTTTGTAAACTAATTTTTAGGGATAAGATGGTGTTTGCCTTTCTTTAGTTATGGTCTGCTTAGCGCTTCGATGCTTTGGCCGGAATGCGCTCTATAAATGACTTAATACAATACAATACAATAATACATCCAATGATGGGAACCAGAGATATGAATTTTAATGAAAATAGCACCAATATGTGCAAACCATTAATGGTAGTAAACAGTTGTGGTAGACTGAGACCTAGGTGTTATTTGAAGCCAGCCGTAATGGAGCACAGGTTAGATAAATCAAGAAGATTTACCCAGAGAAGACCTGCAAAAAGCAAAGTTAAAAAAAAGTATGAAAGGGTTATTTTTCTGAGGAAAATCTTCTCAAGGCAGGACAAACCTGAAATTCAGTCTGATGCTAAGGAACTGCTGGCTAGATACTTTTTATGGGCAGTCCACTTGAAGCTCTAGAGCAAAAGGTTTTGAAAAACTTCTCAAACATACTTTGGTGCCCAAACAACCACAGGAGTACACTTCTAAAGTTTGCAAGACCTCAGAGGGAGCAGGTAGACAGTCTTGGGGTGTCTTGTGAGGGTGGCAACAGCAAAGTGAGTCTAGGTCAAGTTGCCACTGGTCAACTGGGATTCTTCACATGACTGTCCTCTTCAGCTTTTGCAAGTTTATGGAGTCACTCTGGGCATCAACCTTATGATCTTTGGAGACCTTTCTGTCCTTTGATTACAGATAGGAAACAGTTCAATCTCCTCAGGTCCATCTCACAGATCACAGATGCCACCTACAGCAGGTTCAGTCTATCTGGTATACTTTTGCAAGTCCAGCAGTATTCTGTGGAAGGCAGGGTGTGGGTCCAGCTTTTTAGGACTCACCGACCTGTGGGTGGGGGCACCCCAAGACAGTCCTTCTTCCTTTCTGACTAATGGAGTTAAGCTTCCCAGGCCCTGCCCTACCAACTTTAGCAGTACTTCCTTTTTGTTTTTTTGTTAACAGGCTCAAAACGCAATGTGTTAAGGCAAATGAAAGTTAGTGTGCCTCTCTGACCACACTAAACGTGGGCTAGGAGTATGATTGGGAAGCCTACTATGGTAATCCTTGACTTATCTTAATCAATAATATAGCCAAGAGACATTTTTGATACAGACACAGACAAGTGAGAATGGTATGAAAACTCAAGTGTTTCTAGCTTCCTACAAAAAGAGGTCAGAGGAAATCAAAAGGGAGGTTAATGACTGTAAAGAATTCCTGGCCCAGTCCAAGATGAATAAGCTACAAAAGTACCGCAAGTAATTTTCCATAGAGAAAGTTTAACCCTACACCAATAATGAGTATATCAAGCAGATGATAGAACAGAACTCTAGGCAAAAGACATTGGGTATGAGGGACACGGACACATCTAAGACAGGAAGTAGTGGAAGTGAGTATGAACAGAGATTTCAGACAAGAGGTAGGGGCCATTGGCAGGGACGCGGTCGGAGGTCTACCCCATCCCCTTTTCCAGGCCCAGGTTTTGGGTGATCACTTGTATATCCACAGTTCCAACCCTTCCATTTTCCGACAGAGAAAAATATGAGTACTTTTTTAGTGAGAGCAAAGGATGGAGGAAGAACAAGAAAGAATAGCGGAGCCAGGGTGCAATGGGAGGACCTGAACCAAAGGGTAACAAAAGGCATGAGTCAGGAGTTTCTCCCAGGGATAAGCAAGGATGCAATCTAGTGACAAACCTGCCTGATGTTGAATTGAATCAGGACCAGGAAAGGGTATTGTACAGAAGACTAGGCTTCATTCCCACCAATAAGGCAGATTTGTTCAATCTAATGTGTAAATTAATGGAATTTTTTAGAAAAATCAGATAGAAAGGTTTTTTTGTTATAAGGAATAAGGGTGACATCTCCAAAGGGGACACTGGCTTTCGTCCTAACTCCATATTTATATCTGCCCCCACACACTTATCCCCGGAGGTCGGGCCTTTGAGAATGCATCGATTAACGATTTGGAACGGAGAGGCAGAACTCTGGGAACTCCATTTGATAACCTCACTGTAAAGGAAAGAAGGGCTCTGTAAGAACTGATGGAAGATAAAAGGATGATGATGAAACCGGCTGTTAAGGGAGAGCAATTGTAGTATTGAATAGTGAAACCAATAAAGCAGAATGCCTAAGACTCCTCTCAGACACAGGAAATTGGAAGGTCCTGGACATAGACCCCTCAGAAATACTGAGTAAGGAGATCCAGACCCTGGTCCAAGAGGCACTTGAGAATGGATGGCTAGTGGAAAATGAGGCTTGAGTTTTGTGTAAGGAATCACATGTGGTGCCATATTTTTACATACTACTGAAGGTGCATAAAGAAGCAAGACCTCCTCCACGATGCCCCACAGTTTCAAGGATTAGCTCATTAATGGAACCATTGTCACAATTTTGTGACTTCTTTCTAAGACCAATATCGGAAAAAATGCCCTGGTATCTGAAGGATATTAGAAAGGTGTTGAACCTCATTAAGGATGTACCCTTTGATGTGGATAAACACTATCTGCTAGGATTGGATATTGAATCTCTCTATACAAACACCCCCCAGGAGGAATTGTTGCAGGTGATTGAGAGTCTTTTGTATAAGGAAGAATGGCAATACCATGTCTCTAGATCATTCATTCTCAACTTAGCAGAGCTAGCCGTACCCAGAAACATTTTTCAGTTTGAAGATAGGATGTACTTCCAAACCCATGGCACATCTATGGGAATGACATTTGCAGCAAGCTTGGCATGCATGTGTGTGTCTCACTTTGAGAAATCACATATTTTCTCCCAAGATAATCCTCACAAGAATGCAATTAAACTATGGCATTGCTTCATTAACAATGTCTTAATGATTTGCGAAGGAGATGAACAATCAGTTCAAAGTTTTTTGAGGTGGTTGAACATGAAGAATCTCCTTTTATTCTTCACATTGATTATAAAAAATGAATCCCTGCAGTTTCTGGACTTGGTGTTCGAATCAATGGGAGGAACCATATCTCTGAGAGTACATGATAAGACCATGGATAGGAATAATTTCCTGTCTGTCATCCCAAGGCACTGAAGGAGAATCTACCATATGGTCAGTTGCTGAGGCTCAGAAGGAACTGCACAGAGATACAGGATGTTGAGACAGAAGCTTTCAGCAACAAGCTACAGGAAAGGCATTACCCCCCAAAACTGATAAAGACAGCTCGAAATGGGACTGGAACACTCACTGAGAGGCACTTTTGGAAATGAACAAGAAACCAAGTGCAGATAGGAGTATCTGTGTCACAACATTCAGCACAGCATCCAATTTGGTTAAGAAAATTGTCAAGAACAACTGAAGAACTCTAAATTTGAGTGGCTTGGAGTTTCCCAATCCTATGCTCGCTTTCAAAAGGGGCACAAATATAAAAAATCTATTGGTGCACACAAGATCCAGGGATCAAATGGAGGCACCAGCAACTAGGCTGCAGGATCTTCCCCCAGTCACTGGACACATCGTATGTGCGATGTACAGAGCAGGTCCCCTAACTTACATGACAAAGACCTGGGTTTGAAATACCCATGGGAGTTAAGGAACCACACAACCTGTAACTCTGAGAATGTTATCTACATGGCCAAATGACAGTGTGACCTCAGCTACATAGGTATGACAATTAGGAAAATAAAAACTAAAATAGGGGAACATATGAGCAATATCCAGTGAGGCAAGACAATGACTAAATTAATGACCCACTTTGCTGAACAAAGACATACAGTTTCTGATTTTAAATGGGTTCTTATTGACAAACCATTCGTCCCAGGAAACATCCAGGGCCCCAAGCAATTCCTCTTTATGAGGGGACAACAGTAGATATACAGGACCCAAAGTTATCAAAGATGGCTGAATGATGAAATCCCATGGAATCAACTGAGCACGAGCTGATTTATACACAAGGGTCTCCTAGGAGAATGTAGGGAGATATGGTTGAGTCCACCCAGTAGGTAGGGTTGTCAAAAAGTAATTAATGATTGATCATATAAAATTAGCTTCCCCACTGCTAAATTGAGTTAGTAGGAAGTTAGACATGCACTGTACAACAACCAGCATGAAACATGACTAATTAGGGGTACAAAACCGTAGGGACCACCCTCTTGTGCAGGAGGGCGATAAACTCCATTATGGTTGTGCATAAAACTCTGCCACAGCCCACATTAACAACATTTGAGTTATTGGTAGCAGCAAAAGAACTGGGGGACAGATTATCTTCCAGACAGGGCGCCTACTGCTTCACTGAGTATAGTTTTTAGTGTGCTAAGTGAGATGGACTCTGAGTATGATGTGGGTTCTGGTATAACAAATTGAGTATTTTTGGGGGGAGAATGTAAGGATAAAGGAACTGGGAAAGGGTACTAATACAAATTTTCTCAATTTAAAGATGTGGATAGGACCCGTGTTAGAACACTGTGACCCGTGATCAAGGCTCACATCCTGACATTATGACCCACAGAATGTGATGAGTCACTGTCACAATAGAACTTTATAAGTTATGGCGCCTTAGGCTAGGGTGCCGAATGGAGGGAGAGTGAGTGGCTCAGTGAGGAGGCACCGGCTCCTTGGAGTAGTGAGTACCTATGTATAATTCCCTCACACCTGGGGGGGCTTTGTAATATTCCAGGAGAGCTTGGTTGTTGGTAGTGGCAAACAAATGCATCGATTGAAGGCAAAGCGTTAAATCATGTGAGTAGTGTGTTGTGGCTAACCAGGTAAGGAGCGGGTTCAGAGCTGATGGTTTAGCGGGGGTGAGTTGTGAACGGGAGAGCCAAAAGACTTGAGCAAGTGAGCAGCGACATTTGATGAGAGGTGCTGTCCTAGCCCATACCAATGTATAAGGATGAACTGCACACATATTTACACTGTGGGGCACTACCGCCAAAGGCAGTTAGGGAGTTCACAGTGAATGGACTGGATATGGCTAATTGTGGGCTACAATGTGAAAAAGGCGATCTGTGCGTTTGCAGTGAAAGGAACTTTGGGCTGCACTGAGAAAAGATTTGAGGATGTATTTAGTGGCAGCTAACCACAGGTGTTGAATTTTGCGTGTAAACAAGCTTGTACTTATGAGCTTGATGAATTCTGTGAACTCTGCAAAATGGACCAAAGACTGCAGGGATAGCAGAGAGAGGAAAGTCAGATTGGCCAGTCACTTTGGGGAGATGGACTGACATTGTCACAGTACTTCTTGTTTATATTTTTGGCATCTCATTATAACAGAGTGTGACAATAGGGTGGCGTCCCTATTCCATCCCTGGTTTCTGAGAATGATTTAAAGAAACTCAGTAAGTGAGCATGTGTGGTTGAAAACTTGGAGAAGGTTTTTTTTATTTAAGTCACCTGAATACCCTGCACACTTGGGTGAGTGATATGGGATCCCTCTTAAGGGGGTTTTAATGATTATGGTCGAATTATGTTCCCTTTTCTCCTCAGGAACTTTTGAGGTGCTATAGTATCCTCAATACTTCTGACTCAGCAATGTTGAGGTAATGAGCAGAAGGATGATTGAGTAAAGGGATAGGATGCCCTGAGGAAGGTCCGTAGAGACTAAGCGGCTGAGAACTGGGCCAAAACATTTTGGTATGAGTGAATATAAATGGGGTCTTGAACACTAATATCCGTAGTTTACCCCACGTGTGGTTTTAACCCTGTAATGGGGACTTGTTTAGTAAAGACTTCAGAGGGTACCCACCTAGGCAGTTTTAAGTTTTTGTGATTTACATAGTAGATCCAAAGGGAATGAAAGTGGTGATATAGGCTTTGGTAAAAAAACAAATGCTCCATTCAGGATGTTGGTCTGTACCTGGACGTAGTAGCATGCCCAATAATGAAGCATGCTACTAACTAGTGGGTGAGGGCAATCTTTTAAAAACCTTACCTTTGCCAGGTTGGAATAAAGGTTGTACATTTTACAGTGGTATATGCAACCCTGTTCCTCTGTTGAGTGTGTGAATAATCTTTGTGTCCTTCCAAGTCTAACACTAAAATCTAGTATGAAGCATGCACAGCACCTTTAGCAAACCAAGAGACAAAAGTCCAAGAGGACAAAAACAATGCCTTTCAACAACCAAACAGAGGATGCACAAGAATTATCCCTCAATCCTGTCTGATGCCTTTGATGGGTGTAAAGCTGTTAACGCTGTTAGATGTGCTTCAGGCAGTCCTGTTATGCAGGACTTTACATTGTGTGGTCAACCGGTGGAACACAGCCCTTATTTTCCATATTGTATTCAACTCAGAGGTGGCGTCACTGCCCATTCAGGTCAGCTTATTGTGTGCCCTAGAAAGAGTTTTACACCTGTTCCCTGGCGCAGAATTGGAACTGGCAGAGTCTAAGGCTATTTAGCTGTCAGACAGTTCAGGCAGGTAAAGGGTAACTTCCTAAACATTAATTTTCCTTCATTTTAATGCAAATACGATTTCACAATTGAACTAGATTTTATACCTGTTAAAAAAAGTAGTTTAATTATTCTTCCAGCTGATTTCATTCCTGAGTATTTATAATCTATACTCTGGTTTAATAAATAGGACACTTAGGCTAGTTCTGGAGGCTGGGTTGTTGGTTGATTAGGGTGTGAGCCCCTCTCACCAACAGCCACAATTCACATCAAGGTGAACACCTAAAGTCACTAAATTAACCTGTGCTTAACCCTCTGGTAGGTTGGCACACAACCAGCCAGGCTTAACTTTGAAACAATGTGTTATAGGTTTATGCAGCATATTAGTAGGACTAGAAAGATGTAGGTAAAAATTGTGCTTAAAAACATAACTGGTTGCGATGGACCGGGACAAAGTCAAGAATTCAGGCAGACCATGATGGAGCACTTGCCAGATACAGGGTCCAAGTTAGCCCTGCTGAGAAAGATACCCTACATCCTATTTGTGTAGTGCTGTGCCACACAGCAGCAGTCCTGAGAAGCAATGTGAAGTCCACTTGAAAGACGTTTATCACAGCTGCCATTTCAATGAGCTGTGAGGGCTGCGATGCAGGTTTGCATTGAGGATGAAATGTGCTGCCTCAGTTCTGATGAGAGGCTGTGAGGTCTGCATAGAGGGTACGTTGTGCAGCAGAGCTTCTGATGAGCTGTGCAGGCTGCTGTGTGGGCTTGCTTTGAGCCTGCATCGTGCTACGTCAGTTCCGATGAGGTGCTGAGTTTGCATTGTACTGCATCGGTTTGCATTGCACTGCATCGGTTCTGATGACTCCACACCTGGGCTGGCAAAACACCTTCAACCCAGCTTTTGATGGTCCATATTTGGAGGGGCACAACTAGGGGGCTTATGGCTCAGTAGAAGCAGAGTCATTGTGCAGGGTTCAAGATAGTAGGAGCCTTTTCTGTCCCAGAGGATCTGATCAGGAGACCATCCAACTAACCCTTGGAGTCACTCTGGTGGTCTGGGGTTCAAATTGCAGGTCTAGTCCTTCTCATTCTCGCTGCAAAGTGACAGGGTAGCCTAGCAGCCCTTCTTGAAGCAGAGCAGTACAGCAGTTCTTCTTATTGTTACAGGCCCATAGGTGTACTGAAGAGAACTGATGGTCCACTACTTGAACTTGTTGCCCACTTGGAAGTGGGAGAATTTTTTATAGTCTTTCCCCTACAGAGGTGTCTGGAATTTCTTGACTCCCTGCATTGGCCCCAGCTTGTCTGGGGGCACAAAGGACTAGGTTGAAGTCTTTTGTGAGTGCACTGAGGCAGAGTCTAGGTGATATGCAAGCATGGTAGGTGACATGTCTGTGCCCTTTATCAAATCAGTAATGGCCCATCCTTCCAAAACCTATTCCCATTTTGTTTCAATGTCTGGAAGTAATACACAACGGCCAATGGCCAGCTACACCTAGTCATGTAACCCAGGATACAGGCTGGTTGGGACAAGCAAATCCCAGCTTACCAAATGTGGCATTTTCTGAATTGTGACTGAAAATCTGACTTTACTATAAAAGAGGACTTTAAATTAGAATTCTTTGGACACCAAACTCAAAATTCCTAACTGCTCCAAACAGAAAGTTGTCATTTCTTAAATGTAATAAAGTAACCCAATGTTATCTTATGGAAGAGGTATGCCTTGCAATAGGGAAAACAAATTTAAAAGGTTTTCACAACCAGGACATTCAAAAGTAAAAATTGCAAGTTCCACTTTTCAAACATACTGCACCTTGCCCTATAGGCCTACTCTAGGGGTGACTTATATCTATTAAAAAGGGAGGTAGCCTGTGTGTGTGATTTAAAACTGCACACACAGGCTACAATTTCAGACCTGTGATGTTTAGAGGGCTAATTAAGTGGGTGACACAAGGGGTGCTGCGGACCCACTGGTAGCATTTAATGTACAGGCCCTGGGTACCTGGGGTACTACTTTACTAGGGACTTACAAGTAAATTAAACATACCAATGGTTGTAAGCCAATTTTACCATGTTTAAAGAAGCAATCACTTTAGCACTGGTCAACAGTGATGAAGTGCACGGAGTCCGAAGGTCAACAAAAACACATTCAGCTAAAATGGAAGGATGAAGGTAGAATGTTTTAAGGGAAGTCCTCCTTAAGGCTGACAGCTCTAACAGACATGGTAACATTTTTTCTCCATATTTAAATACCATGAATCCTACCTTGTGGGCTACACGGGAGAGTATCTTAACAATATTTAAAAGGTGGGGTTCACTTTTTCAAAGGATTATTGTAACAGGCCCCACTATAGGTTTTATGATGCAGCAGACAGGCTACAATGGTAGACCTAAAGTTGTATTTTCATTTGTCACACTAGTGGATGACACAGTAAATGCTGCAGTCCTCTGGTAGCATTTTACCCTTCTGTGTCATCGTATTTTTTTCTGCACTGTATAATAGGGCCATAAACAAAAGTTAAATAAACTAATCAGGGACTTGCCAATTTCTGTATGTTTTAGTGGTGAGAGCACATACTGTGGACATCGGACAGCAATATCTCAGAGTACGTCTAAAAGCCAGCAATACAAGTTAGCAAAATATTTAGAGTGGCCATGCAAAATGATGCATTTCCTCACATCTGCCTTAAAAAAACAGTTTTACTACTGACAAAATTAGGACTCAATGTACTTTACCACTGCTAAGAAGTATTAAAGTGCTTGTGCTCTCTCCTCTAAACATGGTAACAGTGTACACCCCAATGACACATTTAATTTACTTATACGTCCCTAGTAATGGCTACTACATATATGCAGGGCTTATAAATGAAATGCTACTAGTGGGCCTGCAGCAGTTGTTGTACCACCAATTGAAGAAGCCTTTTAAGCCTTTTGAACACATCTCAGCTCTGCCATCGCAACCTGTGTGCAGTTTTAAACTGCAATTTCACCTGGCAAAATACACTTTTTGACAGGCCTAACCTTCCTTTTAATATTTATAAGTTACCCTTAGGGTAGACCATAAACAGCCCCAAGGGTAGCGTGCATTTTATTTCAAAGGTTGGACATATACTTTTGAGTTTTATATGTCCTGATAAGGAAAACCTTTTACATTTGTTTTCAATACTGCAAGGCCTACATCTCCCTTAGGAAAACGTTGGGTCACCTTATTAGATTTAATAAGTGCGAACATTTGATTGAGAACAAGTAGAAAAATCAAGTTTGGTCTCAAAACACTTATAATTTAAATTTGATTAATTAATTGAAATCCTCTTTAATGGTAAAGTTTGATTTTAAGTCACAATTCTGAACATTTAGATAGTTGCCATTCTCTTGTCCTTAAACTTTGGTGCCTGATTTCTGGGTCACATGCCTAGGAGTAGTTGGCAGTTAGCCTTTGTATATTCCCCCTACACATAATATCACAAAGTGGGACTGGACACTGGCAGGGTGGGCTATCCTGGCACAATGGAGGGGCGGAGCTGTCACCTACCTAACTTGCACTTCAAAGGAGTTGCTTTAACACACATACACAGACCTTCACATTAACCCTTGTGACCCCAGACATCCTAGGACCAATGCAGGGGAATGAAGGAACTTCCAGAACCAGATGTGTGGTGACATGTAGACATTTCTCCCACTAAAAAGCTGGTACTAGCACTAAATATAGAACCCTTAAATCAACCCTTTAGTATCCTTCTGGACCTGTGGTTACTACAGAAGAAGGACTGCCTTGCTGCCAGAGGCCTGTTCTGCTGCCCGAGGCCTGTCCTCCTTCTGAGAAGGAACACTGGACATGCTCCTTTCATCCCAGGCTATCTGAAGGGTACTTCAGCTAATTGACCTCCTGTCCAGTGCTACGGGGATATAACAAACTCCAAAGGCCTCCCTGTAGCTACCCTGTTGACCTGCTGAACTGGACCTGCCCAAGCCCTGCGGGCCTCTGCCTTACTGAGTTTGTGATCCCCAAGGTGTCCCCCCCACATCCTGGAGCCTTGGTGCATCATCGCTGGAGCTTCTCTTGGATGAGAACAGAGAAATCTGGATGTTTTGAGCTTTTTGCGACCGAAAACATCCCCAGTCGGTCCAAAATCTTGGCATCTATTCTGACTGCCAATGCAAAACTCCAGTGATCCCAACCCTTCACATTATAGTGAGCACCAACTACGGTCAGCAACTCCAGATCTACTCTTCGCACTACAGCAATGACCATCCGTGATGCTCTTTCTCCTCCTTGTGTTACTTATTCCTCCTTGCAGCCTCCATCACCTCAAACTGGACTCTTTGTGCTGAAGTTTGATAAGGTAATTCTTACAGAGGGATGAACCTGGTTAACCTGGATCTTGTGAATTTCACCCGATCTTGCACAACTATGTAAATACAAGAGGTGCTTTGTACTTTTAGGAAATATACTACCTAAATATTTGAATATGATGAAGGAAATTTAGGTTCTACTGATTGGATTTTTGTTGTTTTGATGTCAAATGATTATGAGGCTTAATAATTTTAGGCTTAATTTTCTAGCAAGTCATAGTTGGAAGGCAGTAACTAGATATCCTACTAAAATTAGGGCTGAGAACATTTGGGAATTCTGTTAATCACTGCTAATTAAGACTTATGAAACACTGCTCTCACTGCTTTAAAACATCACAAGAATATCTGCTTGGAAACCTTCCTCTTTTTCTTGAGAAGGAGTAAGGGGAAATAAATTACACTTCTATATGGGTCTCTGACTCTAAAAAGCTTCTCTCAGGTCAGAAAAGCAGAGCTTTGCAGGCCATCAAGGCTAAGAGGAGTATTTTCCTCAGTTACAAATACCATCATTATTTCTGAGGGGGATAATAACACAGGATTACACATTGATCTCATCAGGTCTTCTGAATAAGGATGCATTAAAGGGAAAATCAGAAATGGCATCCTCAATCCAGAAACTAGTCCCATATTCTTTTGCATTTTACCTAGATATTCCAGCTTTTTTCAGCAGCTGAAGAGTTCATGGTAAAGCACTCCTGTCAAGCAGTGCATCCAAGGGACTTGTACCGAAGTAAGGATTTCTGAGCCACTAATAATAATGGTCCCAGATGGCCCAGCATCATTTGTGGATCTGTTTTTTTGGATCTTTAGCTATTTCATCAATGTCCATGCTTTGGTAAGTCTTCTCATTGCTGATATTACATGAAGGTGACAGCTCCATTGAGGGTCACTATATTGTCAATGTACTTCCCAAAAATATGTTTGTAACAGATATATATGTGTACAAAAAAGGCACATCTTCAAAGAACTTCACCTCACCACACAGTCTATAAGAATTCATCAATGGGAGGGAGTCAGACTGCCCTATGACTATAGTCTCCTAAGAGCAGAAGGGATAGCTAACCACAGGAGAGCAGTTGTATGATCATAGCTTGCTTATAGATTACATATTACATTCTTGCACTGAACTACCACAGGTGAACAGGGAACTCTGAGTCAGAACATCCAGGCTGCCCCACTGCAGGTCCCTGGGTGTTTTGTCACTTTAGATTAAGGTTCAGGGACCTAAAAGGAATGTAAATGAAGGAGGAGGGTGCTACATGATGTGTGATGACCAGTGGGCCACGTCTGGCAGTAGAGGGCCTAAGAGCTGGTGATGATGCCAATTCTGTCTTGGAGGTGCTGCCTGCACTGTCAAGGAGCCAATGGGACACCTATACCAGGGAGATGCCTGGACGTAGGTGTGTGTACAATGGAAGTCCTGGATTCCCAGGCAAATGTTCAGTCTGTGTTCAGATCCTGAATGTAGGGGCTAATCTCAGGGTGTCAATCCTGAGATGGTGGAAGTGTCAGAGAAAGGGGTGTGTCTGTAGCCTGGTGATGTAACCCTTGGAGCATTAGAAGGCCTCAGGTGCCACAGTAGGGCTTTATAATGGCCTAACAACAGGAGAGTTTATCCAAAGGCAGGATTTTCAGATTTTGTCTACACAACTGGCCTGCACATTTTCCAGGACTTTTTTGTGGCCCTGGCGATGGCAGGTACTAGATTAGTCTTACACCTTGAGCTGTCCTGGGCTGGAAGGCTTCACACTGGGAGGCTTGGTTAAGGGTTTCCTGTGCTGAAAGAACCTTTGCTATAACCAGTTTAGCCACAGGAACCAGTAGGTGGCTTATGTAAGTCAGCGGTCTGGACTTAAGGCCTACCCAAGGCACTGGATTTCAGAATTCAGATGTAAGTGGATGGCCAGTGACCTGGTGCAATAAACTGATAGTGTTCAATTGTCTCTGGTCCTTGTTTGCCTAGGCAACAGAACTGACCATAGGATGGGAATTGAGATCTGACACAGAAAGCAGAATGGGTCACTTAACCTGTTTGGCTATAGTGGTACATTTTGCTTACTGAGATACACAGGTGGGGGTCTGCAGATGAGAGATAGGGGCAATAGCTAGGGCATAACTTGAAAGAATAGTACTGGTAGGTTCAGAGATGCATACAACAGACTAATGGCACTGCAGAGCCAGTGAATTGTCCTTTTTCTAGCCCATGAGCAAGAAAGTCATTCAAGGTATTGATTAATCTGCCCAGCTCTCCGCTGGAGGGGGCCTGTTTTAGGCATTGTCACCTCCGATTGTTCACCTTTTTCTGGACCCTATGTTCTCTGGTAATAGTACTCATTGCACAGTGACACTGCTATTCAGTGCCATTGTGTGTGTTTTCTGCCTCTAAATGGTATTTGTAAACTTGGTTTCACTACATTGGTCTTTTTAATTGTCCTGTAAGGGTATAGTATATGATGCAGCAAATTCACCAACAGCAAGAAAGTTAAAAATCAAATGTGGGACTTAGTTTTTATTTATACCATCACATACATGACAAAATGATATGTTTGTCAGGTGTACCAGTGTGCACTGATCGGGCTGTTGTTTGAAACTACTGTAGTAACACATGGCAAGGGGAGTGGCTTTACCATGCAGGAAAGCCTATTTTTATATATTAATAATTATTCCTAAAATCTCATTTGCAAGCCCTCAAGGAAATATGCCTAAAATATTTTTTAAACGTGGTATGAAATATTTTTATAATTGTCCCATCCCAATGACTGAACTCCAAACAGTTAGTTGCACTATGTAGAATGTACTAGACTGTTCCAGAAACAGACCTGAGATTGTGGAAAATATCAATTCGGTATCTCTGCCTAGGAAAATCCTAGATAAATAATTCAAAGTTATTTATTTTTCAAACTCTGATTTAATTATGAAATCAGACTTGCATTAACTTTGGTATAAGGTTAAATGATTAACTTTTAAAAAATATATTTTGGGCTGTCTGAGACAAAACTGACTTAAAAGCAATTATGCTACTCATTGCACATCCAGAGCTGGCATAGACATCCTGGCAAAGAAGACTATACTACTATACTTTGCCCATGAGCCCAGGATGAACAGGATGATGTTAACTGCTAGCCACTTGGCAGAGATTAGCCTTTTGGGCTGGTGAAAGAACGGAGAACAGCCTATTTCTTTCAACCTGCAGATGTCAGGTAGATCTTCTATTTACCCCCAGGAACCTCCTAGGCAGCCTGACCCCAGCTACAGTTTGGACCCTGTACTTTGGAAGGATAGCTCATCTAAATATGACAGAAGCTAGAGATTTGAAGAGAAGTCTGCCTAGTGGCAGTAGGGGTCTGCCATTTTGATACAGGGACTTCTGGCTAATTTTACAGTAAGGTGAAGAGGAAGGCGATGGTCCTGCCTGGAAGGCATGTTCTCACTGAGTATTACATTGATGTTTGGGTCCGGTTGGAACATCAGAACAAAAGCTGTAGAACTTTTGCTATATGTTCTGAAGATTTTGGCATTTGCTATTGTTGGCAACTTTCTAAAAATGGACAGTTCCTGCACCTGACAGTGACTGTATTTTAAAAGACAGCATATTTCCAGAACATGTTCTCTTTTGCATTGCATTGGTCTATTTACAAAAACAAAAGCTCTGTTAAACCCTGTCAGTTTTTTTTGTGACAGCTAACTCATAACTATGTTTAAATTAATTCCTCCAAAGGCAGCCTTGGGTTAAGAAAGCTCCAAAAAACGGTTTAGTGCCTTCCAATAACTAGATTTTATTTACCTCAATTAAGTGTTATACATTTTAGTTAGGTATTTTGTTTTGTGAATTGTGTTGTGAGTATTTCGTAGCGATAATTCAGTTTTGGTGCTGCTTCTCATATATCATGTATTTTTTTTTTCCTGAGAAAGTCGTTACTTTTTCTGGCAAGCTTGCCGGATCAGGGTTTATCTCAGAATCTTGTTTTTCTCTCGCTAGATTTTCAGTTATCACTTTCTGAGAGGACAGCGTTAGCTCACAAGAACTAAGTTTAATATCCCTTTCCACAGTAGTCTAACAATTTGGTCAATACATAACTATGGGTGTCCTACAAAAGCGGTTCTGAATGGAACATTTTGAAAATATGTAATATCTATTGCCGTGTTTGTAGTATAAAAATGTATGGGGGTGAGTATAAAACGCCCTTGGAGGAGAGTAACTTTAAATACAAAATATTAAAATAAATCATATCCAAAAACATGATTTTTCTGCAAAAATAAAGATGGGTTTGAAACAGTGATACTCTTCAGAAATGTATCTTCTTGAACATAATGAGTTCATGTTTTACATTACATAAACGGGCACTACATATTTTGTATTTTCAGCATATCTTTGTGTAAGTACAGAAACCAGCTTCAGATGCTGAAAAATAGATTCTGCAATAATTATGGACTTTTTTCATTCCAATTAACATTGGTATATATGAGAAAGAATATGTGTTAGTGCAAACTAGATACATGTAATAATATTGTGAAAAATATGATTTTGGTAATCACCAAATGTCTGCTGATAAGAAATAGGAAATAAAAAATGTGTCCTACTTTGTTCTACGGCGACGCCTGATAGAAACAAAAGGACTGAGGAATTATGATCATGATCTGTTCAGTAAATAAAGCCCTAATATGCAATATCAACCAAAGTGTGACTGAAAACGTTATATAATGTATTCTCTCCATATACCATACAAAGACCTTAACGTCCGTTGTTCCAGTCTAAGGTAGTATTATTTGTTGTACATTTCAGTGTGATCTAAACTTTCATATTTCTTATTTTCTTACCATACTACTTGCTTCGCTTATCATCCATACACAATCAAATGTTTGTCGAACACGATGTAATTTCTTCTTCTAAACTGTTTAGCATGGCTAAAATAAGCTGTGGCTCTCCAGAGAGTTTAAACCACGTGCTACAAAATATTCCCAAACAGAATGTAATGTGTCGTCCACGTCAGGTATTGGGTTTACTCCCAGATGGACTGTTTAACAACTTACTAACCGTTTCCCTAAAAGATATCCGCCAGGCTTGTGCCTGCAAAGAGGGTTCAGGTTCAATCTGCCATTACAACGTTGTTTACATTTGATTTCATGTTAATGGCAGAAATGTGTGTGAAACAATTGGGAGCACATATTGTCAATCCAACACTGTTCTGGTGGAGACAATAGCAGCACCTGAACCACCATCATGAAGAGCGCTTGTGGCTTCCAGGCGCTAAGAGCTCTGCTTCTCCCTTTCTGCTTTCAGTACACAGCACCCCAGGGTGCTCCCAGGACTCTCTGTGCTTCTGGATAATGTTTTACTTGCTATCTAGCTATGTTTCTAATACATACATCCCAGTACTCAAGGACAGGATGCCCTACACGATCCTATTGTATTGCAATTATGTGGGCCAATGTGAGAATATTTCCTCAACAGGAACCTGGTATTAGAACAAGCCATTGATAACAACATTCGATTCAATTCAGTTGAGAAATCTTTATTCGGATGAGATAAACATCCACAAAAAGTCTCATAACGAATGCCATGCACAAATGAAACCAAATGTGATAAAATTCACACTGTACTGTGCAAGGTATTAGAAGAACGTCCCCAACTCTCAATATGAGAAATGATCTAACATAACATTGTGCTCCGGGCTTTCACTGCCACCCTCAATAAAGAGTCCACATGTAAGATGGTCTCATCATCCGATAATTGCAATAAAACGGTGAAAGCAGATTTAAAATGCTTGTACTGGCTACATTTTGATCTTAAAGGTGGTATTAAAAATTGCTTTGTATAAATAAACAGCATAACATTTACAAAGAAAAGTCAAATGCAGCATGGTTTGTGAAAATATGTATCCTCGAGATTTTTTACATAACGGAATGGAAAGCACCGCGAACATGTAATAGTGTCTGATCTAAAATGGAATAACAGCGAGTTCCCAGCATCCTCACTCTCGCAAAAGGGAAGTGGAACGCGGATAGGACACGGGAAGGCATCCCATAAGCAATAATGGTAGGGTTACTCATTTGCCTGCTATTTCTTTGCAAATGCAGTCAGCTTTGCAAGGCGTGTCTAACATCCTTATTATGAGTGGCAATACTGTTCACCGGTGAGCCAAAAACATGTTGCAAATTGATTTTAATGAATTCTGATTTAATATACGATAGCCAGGGAATGTGAAAAAGTTCTTGGCATGAAAGGCAGTCCAATGTAATGTCTCCGGAAAGGCCCGCCTAATCATTTTTCCATATGGCTAACCGTAAGAGGTCAGGCTGTTCTCTAATGCGGTCTCCTAAATATGACACACCCAGTTCTTCATGCAAAATTAAACTGGGAGTTGACGGTGCAACAAAAAGTAGCTTCCTAAAGAAGCAATTTTCCTCCCTCTGAATACCCTCACAACTCACTCTGCCCCAAATTCCCGCAGACAGAGATGCACTGTGAAATATAGATGTTCAGAAGTGGAGCGAGTGCTAGTCTACGCAGGGTGCTGACCTCTTTAGTAAGTTTAACCCTTTGTTGAGCGATGTAAAGGACCCAGGAGCCTATGTCCAAAAAAGTGACCCCAAGGTAGGAAAAACAATTTGTACTCCTTATACTATAGTTGCCCACAGACATAGTAGCCAACTGTCTTCAATTTGGGCCACAGGACATGAACAGTGACTTAGAAAAATGAGTTATTAAGTCCAACTGTGCCAAAAAATCCCTAAAAACAAGTACCCGATGGTGCAGGGCTCTAGGCATATGTGCCACGAGCACTGCATCATTTGTGTACAAAAGTGTAGGCGACACACTTGATGTTAGGCACATCCAGGATAACAAAGGATAAGACAGGATAACGTTTGTTGACATACAATATAAAAAGCAAGGGAACTAACGCACGCCCTTGTCTCACACTTCGCCGAACGCCCACATCACCTGAAATCTCGTCTTCAAGCTAATCCTGACTCTTACCTTCATATCCTCGTGTAAAAAGGCCAAGAAGTGCAACAATACTATGTCCAGTCCACAAGTATATCCCACAGTTGTGATGGTTGAAAGAGTCGAATGCTGAGGATAAATCCACGAACTAAATATAAAGAACCGTGTTTGGCCACAGTATATTTCCCGAGGATGAGATTCAGTTTTAGGCACTACTTGTCCATCCCATGCCGGTCCTGAAGCCATATTGACACAAGTGTAAGACAGATTCTCTTTGGGCCCATTCCTTGATTCTGTTGTATATGACCCTGCCTAAAATGTTAAGGGTAGAGTCAATCAAAGAAACGGGCCTGGCACAGCCTGGCTTAGACCGATCACTTTTCTAAATAATGGTACTTTGAAAGAAATACTCCAGGTAGCAGGAATTCAGTTATGAGCGAGGTTGTTGAACCCGTTCGTGAGTAGAGGAGCCCAGAAATCAACAGTACATGTTATTAAGTTGGTTGGCAACCCGTCGGGACCAGGGTCTTTACCACTATTACTCTGGTTTATCGCCTCCTCTAACTCGTTTACACTAGCTCAAAGGTTTTTTTAACTATCGTAATTAATTACAAACAGATTTTCAAGGGAGGGGGCTGCATAAATACAGGTGAGGTGGGGTTCCCATGTGCTACTGGTGATGTGACAGGTGGTTGGGGACACTAATTGACTTTTACGCTTCAAGTCACAGACGGTGGCCCAAAAGGATTGACTGTCCTTCAGGGAAGCTGCCTCCGCTCGCCTGTCACATTGAGAAAGTCAAGACCTCCTTCCAACCCATAGCAGTAGTTGCTTTGTAATGTTTATTTTACGTGCCTTAGCCAGAGCCAAAGCATCCCTAGGTTTGTGGGCCAGTGCCCGCCGGAGCGCTCGATTGTCCGCTGGGCAATCATGATTGAGCCATCTTGGTATACTTTTTATTGGGCAAAAAGTCCTTAAAAGGGCTTTCCTGATATTAGAGCATAACTCATCAAATGCCTCAATGACAGAGGGGAGAGACTCTGGGTCAGCTAAACACATTTCCACCAAGTTCATTTTCTCCACAATAACCAGATTGAAGAATTCGGCAGGGTTGCGTATCTTCCCCACCAAACGCAGATTATCCAACAAGGCCTGAAATCCACCTGCCCGTTTCTCTTCCCTAAATCTGCCCTTATGGAGAACTAGAAGGATTGCTTCCAAAGAACTGTGGTCCCTAAATTCAGAAGCAATTACCTTGCCATGCAATATTAGCCCCAATAGATTTTGAGAGATAAAAATATAATCTAAGGTAGAAAGGCTACCACTTCCCCTTAAAGTCAATACAACTGAACCATTTATCCCTGCTACATCCATAAGATTCTCCAGGTTATAAGGCGCTAATTATGCCTCCAATTCCTGGCTTTTTGGGTCGGTCAAAACATGAGACTGTGTAAAAGAGCAGTATGTGCTGTGTCTGCTCGATAGCTTCACATGAAAGCTACCGCCCATACAGAGGAGGCTCTGACGCCCTGCATGAGTGTCCCTATCACGCAATGTTGTGACAAAATCAAACAACAGTGGAAACTGAGTATTTGGCATTTTCAAGAAGTCATTATTATAGAAATTATCGAAGTAGAAACTCAAGTCAGTTTTTAATGATATGACTTGAAAACTACGATCTTTGTACTCCAAAGAGCTAATATGTGTCCCAAGTTTGACACTCGTCCAAACCACCAAACCCCCTGGTTGGCAGCCATGCCAGGAGGGCAGCCATGCCAGGAGGGCATAGCCGGAACAGTAAACACTGAAACCCATGAGGCCCAAGCGCCTGAGTGTCCCACGGCTCCTGGAAAAAAACAACATCAAAACCCTAAATAAAGGAAATCCAACCTGACTGGCTAATTTTAGAGTGTAGGACTGCGATGTTCCAACTCGACACCCGCAGAGGGAAAAACACCGCGAAGTTGAAGCCATAGCTAAACAAGGAATTTTAGGGTTGAGTAAGAAGTTAACATCTTCAAATGCAGGGCACTGGTAGAGAGTCAAACCCCATATGCTGTCCTTGATGGTCAATCAACAGCTTCTAGGCCAGCCAGCGGTGCGACCCTATTCACATTAACAAAAGGAGGCACCAATGCAGGAGAGGCACATGGATGAGAATGCAGGGACTTTAGCCTGTAAACATAACCAAGAGGAGGAGCGGTAATTCGGGTCTCAGACTGCCCATTGACTTCTCTCACAGCTAATATATTTTGAGCACTGATATGATTCCTAGGAATTACAACAATGCAGTCATCTGTGACGTTTTTCTGTGAATGCCCCACCCAACCAGCCCTGCTTACCACGATGATCTCATTCAAACCCTGCGCATTAAAATGTTTGTGCTTTTGCAGCCTGTTCCCTATTTTACTACTCAGCTGGCCCCAAAATTACTGTTGACCAGGTCTAAGTGGTGGAACACCCGCAAACACCAAAATATATGGAATAGCTTCTAGCGATAAGCTCAGTACATCTGGGTTGCATGAGTCGTCGTGTCCCGCCACTCCGTTGCCCACAGTATTGTTGACCCTAAGCCAGCTGCCAGTCTTTGCAACAGAGTCCACAGTCGTATCCAATCCCTTGTGTTGCGGGAGTGGGAGGGTTTCATGAGCTTACGGGGTTAGATTATGTTGATGCCTCATTATCAGTGGTCATCAGTTCAGATGTTATAACAGTGACCTGATTGGTAGGTGCCGGCAGACAGTTTGAAGCTCTCGGAACCCACCCCACAATACCACCTCCATGTCTGTCCAGCAGCACTGTTATAAGGTGCTCAGTACCATCCAACCTGCCCTGCAACGGCTGCAACTTCTCTTCCAGGATCCTGCAAAACTTTTCTCAAAGGTCCTTTTGGGTAGGAAGTTGCGTGGACAAATGAGTGAGCATTTGAGTTGATTAGTACTTATTGGTGAAAAAGGCTGCGATTGCTACCCTTCGCAGATAGCAGGCGGAGTTTTTTGTGTGCTCTTCTGTTTAGCAAGTACGGTCTTTCCAGTGAGGCTTTTCCTTTTCAAAGCTGGTTCTTTACCAGGTGGAATGGGCTTTGAGTTGACAATTGGGGCCACAAAGTTACTAGAAGGCAAGTGCAGATGCTCAAGCCCCATTGCAGGTTCTGCTGCAATGAGGTCTTTGCCTGTTTCCAAAGAGAGCCTACACTTTGTGAGTGTGATCTCATTAGAGATAATCCCGACTGCCCTTGCCAGCATACTGTCTATAGTCACTGAAGGCTGTGCTATGCCAGTAAAACCAGTTACTTTGCGCTCACTCATAATAAATTGGGAAAAGTCAGTGCCCAGTGCACTTACCAATTAAACGACAGGGGTAGGGAAATTGCCATCTGCAGGTGTAAACAGCACCAAACTTTAAAGACAGCTGGCCCGGCCCAGCCTCACCTGGCCATGGACCGGCGCAGATGGATCCGCTCTTGATCTGGTCTTTGCCAGGATGCAGGGCCGTGGAAAGCAGATATAGCTCTCCAAAGATGTTACAGGTGAGGTGAGTGGGAGGGTGAAGACACACAGCTCCTTCCGCAATGAAAGTTGGTCTTAAGTCTCTCTAGTCCCCTCTAAACTTCCAAGCTGCTCCCCATGCTGTGGGCCGTGCAGAGCAGATACAGTGCTCCATATGCACTGCAGGTGAGGCTAATTGGTGGTTGAAGGCCCACAGCTCCTGATGCAATAGAAGTAAGTGCCTGAAGTCTCTCTAGTCCCCGCTGAACCTCCAAGCTGCTCCCAGACTTAAAAGAGAGCTCATAAGATAGTCCCTGAAGTCCTTGCTCTTCATGCAGTCAGTACCCTTACGGGCCAGTGCTCTGGCCCTGTGGTGGTAGCAACAATCAGATGCTCACATTGACAGCAGCAACCAATGCCACACAATTCAGCCGGCAGAGGGACTAACAGAGACAGTGTGCCCGCCGACTGACTGTTCACCAGGCCAATAGTCTATACATGGATTTAGCGCTGTATTTATTTATGCAACTTTTAAAAAAGTCCTTCATGGTTAACTTGTGACCACTTTTGAGTGCTAAACAAAATTATTAAAATGAAAACAGTGGAGCGGAACACTGGGGTATTTTCACGCAAAAGTGCAGGTTACTTAGGGTCCAATTCACAAAGAGCCCCTGGGGATCCGCAATGGTGGCTTAGATGAACAATATGTCGGAATGTCCGCAATGAGAAACTGCAGCGCGGAGATTCCGCCTCGAGTGTGGAGAGTCCTCCACAACTGAAGAGGATGTTTATGCATGGGGCCCTAAGTATTTAACTCGATGTGATACGTCAAATTACATCATTCTTCAGATGTTTAAAAGGCAGCGGCACTAAACCGAAGTTTAGTGCCGCCGTAATTGTGTTTTTAATAATCATCCGAAGTGGTGCTGGTGGTTTGAGTCACCTCATGAAGAAGGGACTCTGTATGTATCATAGTTTTAGGAGATATATATACAGATATGAATAAAAGTAAGAATAATATATATATATATATATATATATATATATATATATATATATATATATATATATATGGTAATGTCAAGTTCATCAGAGGCACATTTAAAGATAAAGTATGGCTTGATATGGATAGAGCAAACATACACAATTATAGATCTATGCATCAATAGAAAACATGCATTATTTTTGTGGGATGTTTTGCACAGGGGCTCTGGGTGGCATGAAAAAACATGTGTGAAGCTTCAATTATCAACGATATTACTCATAACACTGAGGTGAAAATGTTCGTTATTCACAAGTACCCCTTTACAGTTTTACCTTGCTTATGGCTTCAAAAATACACTATTGTGAACAGGTTTTCGAATGTTGGTATTTTAAATAAAAATTAAATTGAACTGGAGGTTCCCGCTCCTGCTCCCCGACTCATCTGTGATACCACACATCGGTGGAACATATGCTCTGTTAATCACTGCTGTGACGCAATTGTGGTGCATACCAGCCTTCTGGTCCGGGGCTTAGCTATCAGTGGTGCAGCAGGTGCAGTAACACTGGGGCCCAATGGTCTCATGGGCCCCTGCACCCCAAGAGTTGCTGTATTTTACTATCTGGCACGAGCTTAGGTAGCCCATTGTCCTTGGTCGAATTAGGGTCCCTGGCACTCTTGCTACCCACTGCTTCGGAAACGCCTCTATAGAAGAGCGGATGGATATCGGAGCCTTTACAGTAAAATAGGCATTGATGTGCAAAAACCTGCTTTTGCCTGAAAAATAATGTAAAAGGAGTTTAGGATTCTTGGCTGGGAAACACTCCTGACTAGGCTTGGCACGGAGCCTCGCGCTCCAGATTGGAAGCACAGGATAGCAATGCAAGTTCTGAGGTAGCCTGTCTCGTAGGCAATTAGATAAACACAATATCTTTCTGATTCCTCGAGGCACCTGTCAATCTACGCCATGAGACCCGCACCTGCACATCACAGCAAGACAAAAAGAGGGGGGAGAGTTGATTGAAGAATGCCAAGAAAGGGAAACGCGAACGCCGAAGCGCCGCTTCTTGCAGTCCAGCTTGGCTTGCACTTGGCAATGCTGAGGTGTCACTGACGAGGGCTCTTTGAACATGTGCGCGTTCCCAAGGGTCGGCGAGCAGAGCAATCACTTGTCCTTGGGTAGAAAAAGATAGAATGCGCGCTTCTTTTCACCCGTAAGCCAGCCTGTGCATAACACCTTGCGACTGCCCTGTCCCTGACACTTGCATATTGTTCCGCTCCAGCAATGCTTAACTACAGTTAGAGCGCCCAGGGATGAGCTTATGCTTATTTAGGCGCAATCAGTACATAATGGGAGAGGATCTGCCATGGATTGGTAGATATAGCTGGTGTACAACAGTATTTTCCCAACGTAAAGGTAAGTGGCGTGGCTGGGTATTTTTATAGTGCATTGATCTGTAACTGTATGGCTACCTGGCGCTTGCATGTAATGACAATTGGGTTCAAGTACCATAAACATGATTTAATTATCGATGCCATTCGCTTCCGGCTCTCTAGAACCTAACCACATACAACCTCTGTGTTCTTCGTTCGCCCCCATCCACTCAGCAGAACGCTAGCCCCGTCCTCTCCGCGCATTCCCATCCCGTGATAAGCATTGGTCATTTCTAGACGTTCTTACTTAAAATTGTGATCAACCTGTTTGTCAGGTCGCGCCGTTTTGTGGCTGAACTGATTGGTAGTCCGCATTCGAGCAGCACAGGTGTGCTAAATAAGCGCAGATAAAGGATCTGGGGCGATCCTGGCGCCAGGAGGGGATCCCGTACATCATGTAGGGACCGCGGCTGCCTCTGGCTGGAACTGACCTGGAAGGAGCAGGCGTGTGTGAGTGTGTGTAGCCATAGGTGCGCAGGAGAGGCGGCCAGTCGGCCACTTCTCTCCTGACCGAAGAGCAGGAGCTGCGAGCGGACGGAGTTTTATTCTAAGAATCCCCTGCCTCACGGCTCGTCGTCCCTTTATATGCGCTGCCTCTCTCTCCCTCGCCCTCTGGCACCCTCCCCTCCCTGCCTGCCTCCCTCCTTCCCTTTGATGCACATACGTTGTCACATTCCATTGACGCGCCCCTCTCCTGCGCTCCGGCTCCGCCGCCGCCTGCGCGCAGCTCCAGCCACAGCTCGCAGCCTCTCGGGCGAGTGGGAGAGCAGAGCCGAGCTCGCCTCCGTCTGGCGCACGGTGCCCGCTGCTCCGCGCCTGCACACAGGACCACAGGAGGTGATGTCACGCCGCTCCCCGGCTCCTGCGCGCTGGAGGGACCTCTAAGGGCAAAGCCAGGCAGAACCACTTTCCATCAGCATTTTGTTAAGAGGACCCGGGGACTTGGTTGTGTAGTCTGATGCTGGCGGTGGAGGCGAGGTTGGAGGGCAGTCATGCTGCACCCTGCTAACAAGGGCAGGAAGCCGCCTTCCGAGGCAGGTAAGAACACTTCACTCCCGGAGTCTGTATGCATGAGGCGCCTTGGTAGTGGGATACAGAATGTTCTTGGCGCATCAATCGGCACCAGTGTAATGTGCAAATAGCACCGGACTATAAATTATAACAAGGTCTGTAATTATTTTGATGAGACGAAACGTGTAAAGGGGTAGATTGTTGTATCAGGCAAAATAATGCTGTCAGGATTTGGCTCCAGAGGTTCTGCGAGGTGGCGCCCAGGCGCTAGATGCTGTTTGAGACGTACAGTGCGCGCTAGTTCTCGGCAGGTGGAACTCGGCGGCTAATGTGTTTTTAATCTGCAGCGCCGATCGGGAAGGGATTTCACGCCGCTGCATGAGTCTGAAACCCTCCGCGGAGCACCTTGAGCTGCAGTTTGTCAACAGCCGCACACCGTGAGATTTTTGTTAATGGGGAAACTGCCTCGAGCTATTCAAGATCCATTTGACAGCTGGAATAAAACATTAACATATCTCAGTATTCAGGGAAGCGAACCTCTCCCACGCGCGTGTGCCCGTTCCGGGCAGTGGTGAGCGGGCAGCGCGGCGAGGTACAGGCTGGAGTCGCAACCCGTGCTAGCCTTTGGTTGCAGCCCCAGTGGCCGGTGTTACAGAGAGGTGGCTGTACACGAACCGCCTCGGCGTCCAGCTGCTGGTCAGGCTCCCGAATGTGTAGTGGCTCACCGTACATGACCTAGGGGCACTGTTGGCAGAAGGACACATCTCCTGTCAGCAGCCCCTCGGAATCTCACCTAACCACACGAAGTAGTGCTCATTTCAACCATCCACACCTGTCCCTTCCCTGTCACTTGGAGAGCAGGACGATGAAACGCGAAAAACGGACACGCACAGCTGTATCCCCGAGGCATGTGTGACCCTGGTCCTAAACCGGCGAACGCCTTTCTTAGGAGACTCGGAAAAGCTGGTGCGTGTTACCGCACAGTTGATCCTTGACATCCGAGAGGTGGGAGGATGACTCCACCAAGCACAACAGCCGTGCCCGGATACCTGCCCAGGTAAAACATGTATGTGTATGAACAAGAGTATGTGCACGCTGTCAGGACCCGGTGCACGTCGAAATTTACTCGGCATATCTGACATCTACCCTTGTTCTTTTCCTGACACCCAAAGTCCCCTTTTCTGGGCGAGGCGCCCACCATTTCGAAACTAAAGTATTTTAGAACAAGGATACACACATATCCATTCAACCTCACCCTTTAAAGTGAGCGACCCCCAGCATTCCCACAATGTGGATGTGGGGTCCGCTCGCTGTAGCTTGCAGAAGGTAAAGTTTGTGCTGCTAGTCTTACGACAAGTTACTTTCGAGGAGGACTTCTGGTAGCAATGCTATTGTGAGCGAGATGTTTTATGCTGCGGCTTCTAAGCGCTTTAGTAGGAATAACAGTGCGGTACAGGTTCGATAGAGTACGTGCCTACTATAAGAAAGCAAGCTACACCAGCTGCCCCTGTGAAGGAAAGGAGGACGGACGGACTCACGCCACGGAAATGTGGCCCAATAATAACACGTTCTTTAAAGCTACTGTAATAATAAGCATACATCTATGCAATACAGTGCAAATGTCAAATTCGAGTTTATTACCACACCAGCAACATTGGCATGTGAAATACAATATTTGCTGCCTCACAGATTACATGTATCAATTACTTTACACAGAGAATCCTCTCTCCTCAGAGTAACAATGTCTCTTCCTTATCTTACTGCACACGCTTAACTCTTTGCATCCTCTATTGGCTAAATGAGCATAGTTAAATAATTATATATGAAAAAAATGCCACAGCCTTAATTACTTGTAATATAGATGCATAAGGTATAACATGCTCTTTATTGCCAGCGTAAAGTGAAAGGAGGGACTTCATGACCACTGGCGGCTTTGCCTCGGGTGTGGTGACTCATGGGCCCCCTGCCCACACTCTACAGTGTTAATAAACGGCATGTTATACATACCTATGGCGTCACCTTCATCTGCTCCCTCTCTCTTTATATACATATAAAGATATCTAGATATAGATATATTTCTGTTTATCTTGCAACTTGCGTTAGAGCGCCTTGGCCACAAGTGGGTGATTTGAATGTACCTACATGCAGGGATTTCCACGCCATGCCCCTCTCTGTGGCGGTAGAGTTGCAAGGATTCTATGGGCCCTGGTGCAAGCAAGAGAAATTACCCTTTTGACTGCCGTTGGGGTTGTAAAATAAAGTATTGTCAGGGCTCAATGGGCCGCTTGTCCACATCACCTGCTGCACTAATGGTAGCTACGCCCCTGCTCCGTGAGGCCACTTTCTGGTGGTAGGACTCATAACGTGTGAGGTAGGTGTCTGCGGGTGTCCTCTCAGCAGAGGGTAAGTGGTCTGCCCTATGGGGACGACGCACGTACCTGCCCGTATATCGGTTTAGTATTAAGATAATTGTTTCCTTAGTATTCTTTTATTTGTGATTTAAAGGGGATGCATGTGGTCACTGTTCACCCATCTGCATGCAATCAGGCGCTGAAGCCACATTCTCTCCACTATCCACGCACAAAACACAGCTGCGTGATATACACACATTAAACCCCGTTTTAATGTCTCGAATTCGGGCTTATCAAGTGCTTCAGCTATGCGTCAATAGCATTTATGCCAGAAAGAGCAGAACTCATTCCCAACTCTTGATTTCACCAAGTACGGCCTGAATATCGAACATGGCCCTCTCACTTTTCTTGGAGATGTCTTTAAACATTTGGCTCCAGGTCAGGCTCCTGAAAAACGGATTCTCCGGTCTCTGATGGAAGGATCGTTACTCATTGTAGACAGTCACGGCGCAACCGAGCATTTGAGATAGATTTCTAGGCGCTCGACCACAGCTCTTTCCGTTGAAATGATTATACGTAGGAGGTCAAAGACTTCGCCCCCGGCAGCAGCTAGCAGATACATCTCCGTTTTCTCATTCCAAGGAAGCGATTGCAGGTCCATCCACTGCTACTTGTTAAGGCTGAAAATAATCGCACCTGTCCTATTTAACCGTTTAATAAGAGTGCTGTCATTGTCCATATGGCCGCTAGATGGCGGCGAAGAGCAATGTAAAACCCACTGATTGCTACAAACTTCAGGTAAAAAAAAAAAAAAATCACATGAAAAGGAGCATTTTTTCCAGAATGTATGCACTTAAATTTTGTACTTAATTGTCAATGGGAATTAAAGAGATACAGTTTTTTTAATCAAGACGCAGAATCCTTTACATTTTGAAGATACATTGATCGCGACGTGATTCGCATTCAACTGATTTCGCCCTAACGGCTGGGAAATGATCATTTCTTGAACTGGTGGGGTGTAGAAACACACATAGTGATAGTTGAAAGCAAATGAGGCATTTTCATAATTACAGCTGTGTGAAAGTGTGCGCCATCTGTCACCTGTCACACATGCCATGTCTCTATACCACGAAATACCAGGTCAAGGGGCCAATGTCTTATTAGAATTAATAGCATCGCTTTCCAAGTGTAAATTGATTTACTGTGATCCCCATGGCCACCATGCTGCTAAGGGTGAATTTGCATGGCTGCCACAGAGACTGGGCTCCTTCACTGTGTAGAATGTGCTCCGAAAATGGGCGCCCTGTGGCGATCAGGGCAGTGCAACAACAGCAGCGGCTGAGACACAATGTTTAATATGATTTCAGAGATTAATTTATATGATGGTTGTAATATCATATCAGTCTCTCGTAAGGAACATCTGATAAGATCAAAATGTTCCCAGGAAACAGAGCTGTAAAAGAGAAAATGGGGGAGGGAGGAGGGACTAGTGGGATGGTGGGGTGGGGGGTAGGGAGGGGGCAGAAGGGAGCAAAAACACAATAAGCGCGCTCCGAAATGAAACTGGGAACCGGGGCAGCTTACTCTAAAACTGCTGTGTTAGTAATCACTTTGATGAAATGACAAATCTTTCCCGCAGGAGCGTAGAATTCTAATAAACATGCACTAACTGATGCAATTTCAGGCAAGCACTGACCTCTATCTGTGGGAATATTTATTTTTGCACTAGAGCAGTAGCAGTGTGGATATGACGCACACAGAGGCTCGCTCCTCCTGCACACTCGCACACATACAGTCATGTAAGCACGCAGATACGTTCAGGTACCATATATGTATTTATACTGGGTGCTCGAAATGACAAAAAATAGAAGTGTGCATACCCTATACAAGAGTACCTGGAGAAGTGGCCATACTCTCCAGATATACGTTTTGCACTTCTGCTGAGAATTACAGGTACTCTCCTTATCAAAAATAAAATGCAGGTGCTCAGAACCCGACAGTACAGGCCTGTTTGAAGCACTGTTTACACTATGGCATTTACGTTCACTGTGACCCAGTAAGGTCATGTTATATGGACGAAAAGTAGCAGTAAACCTATATTCCCCCGTTTACTACTACTGCACCAGTCATATACCAGGTCATGGCACTCCTGAGCCTAGCTCATCGCAAGTAATACGAGTGCTCACTGTTTGGTCACTCACTTATTGCACATTACAGCGGCTTTGTAGGGGAAGTCACCCCTACTAACACGAGGCCTAGTCAATGTGAGTTTATATCACTACATGGACTTAACCCCTTGTGACATTGTCCTCGTTAAGTACTTTTGTTTACAGCCAATATACACAAATCAGAATGTCATAAGCCATGTATGTATGGTCTCGCCACACACAGCATTCATAATTAACAGCATGAGAAGCACTCGGCACACAGGCATAGAGACTACTTAAATATACATAATAGAGCCTTGGGTGGAAGGGCAGCATGGGCTCTATAGTGTAACCTTAAAGCTCGCATCAGTTGGGCAAATGTTACCCTACACATCACTGCAAATCACTCAGAAGCTGTTAGTCTGGAGATGAGACATCAAGTCTGAGTTGCCTTGTGAATTTTTAAAAATGCTTTCTTTGGTGGCGATAAAAGTGTTTTGTTGGCCTAGTTACGTTATCCAATTTTGCTCTGTTGATGGCTGGCTACTGTCCCTGTATAACTAAGATCGCAGATGAAATACCATAGTGCCTCAGTGAGAAAGATAACTGAAGTTTTCTATGGGTTGAACAAATATGTTAAACTATACTGAAAATGAAAATATATTTGACGTGCTATATAAATACTACAATACAATACAATACAATACAGTACAATATTTAGAAGCTGTAAATTTTTTTGGAAAACAATAGAATTATATCACTCATTTCTGTTTTGAAGAAAATAGATCTTGTTATTGCCACACACACACACACACACAACACACACACACTATCTCTCTCTTTCTGTTCCCGAGCACAACGTCAATAGAGTCACAGAGCATTCTACAAAAAATATTGTAACAGCAATAGCAAAATACCTGTTAGATCCAAATACGACAGTGGGATAGAAATAGGATGGGGGGTCAGGTGTATTAACTCTGCAAGTAGCATCTTGAACAATCATGTGCTGGTGTTGAGTCTCATGTCTTCCAGAATATCATTCCACCGTCTCGGCATTAGGCAACGAAAGGCCTTGCTTACGTTTTTCCTGTTTTTGGCTTTTGGCAGTAGATATCTAAAAACAAGCAAGTGCCTGTGCCCCACGTTTGCTTAGAAGCCTGTGGACCATGCTACCAAATGTCAGGAGGCTGAATACCAAAGCTGCCTACTCTTGATTCCAACTCTTGTCTCTTTCATCCAGCACACTACACTTTCAGCCACTTTGTGTCATTCTTGCTGGTTCTTTTTCAGCCCTGTTTTCGCCCTTTGTCACTGCTTTTCTGTATTATTTTCCCCATCTTCTCCATTTTGTGTTTTTTCTCTCACCGTCTCTGGATCAACAGTCAGATGGTGTGCTGGTCACCACGAATGAGTGGCAGTGAGCTCAAATTAAGCATTGTTTTTTTTGTTATTTTCACATGAAATATCAGTCCTGAACCTCACATGGCTTGAAGTTTGGTCCTTGTATAATCTAGAGTGGAGGCCCTTATGAGCTATCCATGAAACTTTAAAGTGGATTGTTGCCTCTAAGGGTAGCCAGTAGGCGTCTTTTAGGATAGGTGGTATTGTCTGACTGCCTGGCATTCAAAACCACATCTGCTGCAATATGCACTAAAATGTTATATTGTTTTCTATTACACTCAATCACCAGAAGTGCCTTCTTGGTGGTAAACGAAGATACATATGTGGTAATTTGAAATTGTTGAAAAGCATGTGATGTGTAACAACCAGCTCATCTGTCAGATACTGAAGGCTAGCAGGTTGTGAGCTTTTTACAAATGTTTTCGAAGTTACATATTTATACTTCTTGTATTAATAACATAGTCTCCAGTACACCCTTCCTGTGGCCCAGAAGAAGGGTCCAGATGAAGGAAATAGCATGGGGAATATCACTGTGCCCAGGATGGCCAGTGAGGAATTTGAGACCAGTATGATAGAAGGCATCAGGCAGTGAATTAGACATGGACATCTATTGATCGACTCTTCTGACCTTATGTACCACGTGAATCCGGAAAAACTTTGACAGTTGACTTATATTTGCTGCTGAAAGGTTAAATAGTGGGCAATACGTGAAAATGACAAGAGTTTAACTTTCTCTTTCTGCTCCTGCCAATATGATCCCTGAGACTAGATGTAGCAGAAGGGCATGTGTGCTAAAAGGAAAGCCAAGAATGGCCACTGCCAAGTGACATGCACAGTTTAAAAGGATCCCATTGCTCAATAAAAAAATATAGAGCTGATGTGATGATATATACCTTATATAATGTTTTTCCTGCGATCAGCACCTATTATCACATATGCTGCCAACTTTAACGCTTGGCAGATTGGCTATTGAGCATCTGGGAACTTTCCAGCGTTGCCAGTTGTAAGTACCAAATTGAAGTGATAAGTATATATGTTTAGGATTCTGGTAGCAGTGAAAGGACCCTCTTCATGTAGTTGGAAGTTACAGCTTTTAGCAACAACTGATATTTGTTAAACAATGGACAAGCCTTCATAAAGTAGTAATGTCAGAATGCAGAATACTAGAAAATGTAATGTGCTTCGCCCACAGGTAAAATTCAGGTGTTCAAAACGTATTTTCCCCAGTACATAGGACCTTTGTTCTGGACATGTTCAGATTCATTCATCCAGAAGTTGACTGTTGATAGACAACAACTCAAACTCGAAGACTCTTAAGTGTTTTCTCCAATTAAACAAAAACATAATGTCTCTCATCCTTGTACATGAGCATTGAAAGTGTATAATATCTGTATCAGTATCTGGCTTTCTGTCCAGGTATGTTAACACCAAACGGGCAGGTGCAAACGTGAGTGAAGGCTAAATAGTGTCTTCTTCTACCTCAAAGATGTTTATCACAAAATGCATCATTGCCTGCCTGTGCCAGTGTGTCAGTAAAATGGCAGAGCCAAAGGAAGCTGATCCAGAGGTTCCCAGGCACAAATGCCATCTCCATCTGCCACCTTCGGCACCACATCTCAGTTCTCCTTAGCATTTTGTCTGCTTCAAGTTGATTAAACAGGAGCACACTCTTTACAACAAAGAAATGGGTAAAAAGCAATCTTCACACAGGAAGGAACACTGCAACAGAGGCACAGTTTACAATATAACGTGGAAACAAAACAAATCCTGGAGTAGTTCACCTGGCAGGACACCCAGGACTACCCTAGATTCTGAAACAGGTCCACATTTTGTGTGGACTGGGCCCAGCAGACCATCTATCTGACTGAAGTATGGAAGGTGGACGGGAACGTTTGTGTACACAATGTGCCTGGAGGGATGCAAATTAAGTAATGGAAGCTGCCAGGTGCAGTGAGTGAAGGGAGGGCATATTTTAGAGTATTAACGAGAGAGTATTTTTGGTTTAGCCCTAAGCCAGATGGTGAGAAGGAGTAGCTGCTCAAAAGTTCAATGCAAATAAAGGGTTATATGTGGTCTGAGTCACACATCTATGGTAATGGCAGAATTGTATTTTCTAAAAAGCTGAACATGGGACATATTACTTGTAACACTTGAATGGATCATCTGCTTTGTGAATTTTAAAATATATATATTTTTTTAAGGACGCTTCAATTAATGTTTTATTTAATTCTAATCAAGAATAATCGTACGTCCACAATCAGGCTCTGTTTTAATTCTTCAGGGTTGGCTGACAGAGCTTTAAATTATCTTGCTTTTTTTACCTATGTTGTGATAGAATCCGAGACACTCACTTCCTGTAGTAGAACGGCCTCTCATCCTTAAAACAGCCTTCTTTAGAGGTCTGGAGAGGGGCAGACCAGCCTGAAGCTTGAGCGCGGAAGGCATGATGCAATAGCCAGCAACTTACTCTGTTTGTGGGCTTGCAGTGGCTTTTCCAGGTACTTAATAGCAATGCCAGTGCAATGCTCGAAATCACTTCACCTGATGATAGTGAAAAGAAGGGACACACGGAATTATCAACACATTTTTAACATTCTTAGGTGTTCATAGAAATGGAAACCTCCTTGGAGGGAACAGACTTACGATATGTGACTAGTACACTTTATAATAATACAGATCTATCTATCTATCTATCTATCTATCTATCTATCTATCTATCTATCTATCTATCTATCTATCTATCTATCTAAATCATTGCAAATCTATCTGTCGTACATGAAAGTGCACTTTTTAGTAACACACACACACGTGTGTATTTCAGCAGATGTGCAAATACGATTTTTTTTCAAAGTCTACAGGGTGTTCCTGGATTGCAACTTGCTTCGGGCTTCCAAATAGGCATGGCAAGCAAAGCACTACTCACCGTAATCATTCATATATATTGCAGCTCATTTCATTACAGTTTGCACTCCGCTATTGAAGTATTTATCCATTTAAATATTTTTGGTTCATAATATGAGTGGTCATGTGTTGGAGGAGGTCGATCAATGTGCTGAGCTGCATAGGGCTGGCGGAGGTGGCATAGTTTTCATAAATATTTTCTTTGTGCAACAGCAGGCTCATATGCTCACTGGTTGTGTACATCAGTTTAGCAGCCTGAAAATATTGTAGCTTGGTCTTGTTTACACGTGCACTGTAGTCTTTCTTGGACAGGTTGAGCATGGCGCCAAATCCTCAAAATATTACAACATTTAGGTAATTTGCTGTTGTCATTCTATATTCCGCAACAAATTCCATATTTTAGGTTTTGACAGAAAACAAATAGGGGCATAAAGTATTTAGCCAACTTCCACATTGTTGCATAGAGATAAACACATAGAAAAACAATAAATCACTGTAAAAGAACATCTTTATGTTTTTTCATGTTCCCCGCACCGTATAGGTAAATTGCAGTTTTCTGCAAAAAAATGTGTTTTCATTGATCAGCACCATCAAATAACCCTCCAATGAGTAAACAATTAAAGCGTTTTCCCAAAAGCGAAATAGCACTATGTGTCTTTTCATGTTCCACATTTACCTCGAGTATGACAGTTTAAAAGGACCCAGATTTGCTCCAAATAATTTAGAGTACATATTTTCCCATTACTGCACCATCCGGTTAAGGTGTGCAGAATATTCTTGATAACACTAATTACTCAGGTGCATATTACTCACTTTGTTAGTCATTCATTATTCATCAGCTATTTCAGGAATCTGATAATTGAAATTATAATCGCCTTTTGTTGTGAAAGACCATAATGCCTACATTCCCATTGAAATGCATCAAGTAATTCTTTGAGATAGTCCAAGGAAAACTATGATTATGTTTGCAAAAAAATGTTCTGTGTATATTTGCAATTATTTGTTATATCAGTAACAAAACAGTCACCAAAACCCCATCGTGGGTTTTGGAATGTCCTTATGTGCATGCCTGCTCAGCCGCATGTCTGGCAGGTTGCAAACCATCTGGTCGCTGGCTACCTGCCTGCCTCCCTACAGGGAATGCAGAAATCTTATGACTCAATTTCATGAAGGCCAAAGCTCTGCATTATGGTTTGCAATCTCTATCACAAATACCTTTGAAATGTGGTCAATTACAGGGTTAGTTCATTGACATCAATGGTTGAGAACAGATTAGCCATTGTTCACTGTGAGTTACTCATAAAAACAAAAGCTGTGTTAATTTCGTATCAGATACCTCACTTTACACGTTTCATGATGCAAACTGAGATCCAGAGACTCAAGAAACATGTAATTCGAAGATTTAGAATGTTCACCAGAGATGGCATCACAAGTGACTGTGATTGGCTTATCAAACGTACTTACCTTTGATATCCATAGTCACAAATAAATCTTAAACCATGTGTGCTAGGCACATTTCTTGAGTCATTTGACCTTCTCCCTGTATTTAATCTGTTTGCACGATTAAAGCTAGGCATAGCTATGATTTGTGCGCGGCATCCCCTGTAGCATATCGGAAACATATGTGATTTGATAATCCTTTCATAATACTTTGCTGCCAGTTTGTCAGCCAAATACTGAGGCACTTGTTCTTAAAGTCCATGAAGTTAACGTTCTTTTTCTTCTGATATCAGCTTTGAGCACCATATTATTGAAGCACACAGCTGAAATATGCAAGTACAAACAACAAAAGTCAATGTATTCTGGGTATTATCCTGCACTGACGCACTGGAAAATCTATGGCCGTGTCATGTCGAACGCAGTCGAACTACTCAGTCTATTAAAGAAAAAGCAAGTACCCAAGCTGACCGAGCAGCTGAAAAGTACGAGTCCTACATTTGTCAGTGAGGGGTAGAAGAGCAGAGGGACACATTACAAGAAGTCATGTTTGAAAACGCAGACCTGAATCCTCTTCTTGTATGCATGCCTCGCTGGATCTTTTTATTGTTTTGCTCCCTGTGTGTGACTCCGGTGCCTATATTATTGTGTAGTATTTTTTGTATTTTTTACTTATTGTGATATTTGGCAGGGCTTAGGTCTGTGTGATGTCAAGGAACATAAAAACGATGGATACAATCTTGAATTGATCTCAGCCCCTGGTCGTTTTTAGGGTCGAGCCTGCGCCGCATGTGCTTGCGCATGCGTTTCGCTAAGCGAGACGCTTTAGTAATTAAAAAGGGCTTGGAGCCCTGTCCACGTCACGTCAGTGTCTGTCATTGGCTTGTGGGCTTGCCTTTCCGAATCTGCTTGATTTTATTAGTGGAAGGCATGCACATGTCATGCCTTTTCCGGTGGATAGCCCTCCGCGAGCTCCTCGAATAAGTACAGAAAACATGCGAGGCTCGCTGTTTTCTTTCCGGCTCGTGGACTACTTTTTCTCTATTTTCCCAGCGCCATCTCACTTGGCAGAAGTCGAGCGCTTTACATAATATCGGCCCTGTTACACAGTTAATTGCACTTTTTCGGGTTACGTACATAAATTCACTTTTGCCAGTAGGTTTCATTACCAGTGAAAAGTCGGGTTAGGAGTTTACAACGCTATCAGCTCTAACACGAGCAAACGCGAGACCCGTTGCATTGCAAATGCTTGTTTCACTACGTGCCACCTCAGGCAGACGTACATATCTCACCTAGAGAGTCCAACTCAGGAACACAGAAAACTTCCTGTGGCGTCATCACGTGGATCAGAGTTCATATGACGTTACTTTCACCGCCCCTATCATTTGGTAACTCGTGGCCAGCCCTTGCAAACCACTAAGGGCCATATGTACGAACACATTTTCCCATAGACACAGAATGGGCAAAACTGCTTGCTACATCTGGCCCTAAGTCTCTTTCTGTTGCACCGTAGTACAAATGGGACAACACCATAATAGACATTAATTAATATTTTTTTTATACTTTTCGGCCTCTACCTGTACTACAACTACAATTTGAAAGATATATTACTCTGTGAAATCAATATAATGGGCGTATAATCAGTGTATTGTAGTAAAATATATAAAACAGGCTCACTGCCTGGAATAAAAGTTGTTTTTCCCAATTGTTTTTACACATTGTTTCACGAATGTAAAGACTAGTCTGTGAATCTCTTTGGATCTGATGAAAGTGAGTTTTTTTCTACTTTTACAAATTTGTATTTATTCCAATTAAAGAACAATCAATCAATGCACTTGAAGAGCTTCTTGCTCTGCTCACGTTCCTTGCTGAAAAGTTAGACTTTGCAAAGCACAAGTGTGCGGGTTTAAAAAAATAAATAAATAAGGGTATAGTTTAAATAGTAATATTTTTTTACATAGGGCCCAAGTAATGTCCTTATTTCGTATGCCTAAAATGGATGAAAATCGGAGTCAATCCACTAGAGATTAAAATCGATAACCTTCACTGTGGAGCAGTTATATTGTTTAGCATGTTTAGGTAATTAATATTTATATGGCATTTCATAGTAAATGTTTTTATTCTTGAATTTAAATTTATAAGCATAATTTACACTTACAGGTATACAAATGGGGACTTTTAACTGGTTTTGGTTGAAAAACAAAAGTGGCATTTGATAGTGTTCATTTCATGCTTCACTTTAAGAATGCTATATATATATATATATATATATATATTTTTTTTTTTTATATATATACATATATTACTACTGCAACTTAGTTTTTAATTGTTGCATTGCGAAACAAGGAGTCAGAGTTAATAAATCGTGTAGAAAGTAAACGGTGTTCTTGTCAGTAGGACCGAGCTGTCTTCATGTGAGTCCACGTCATCAGATATGAAAGGTAAAAAACACATAGGCCTTATCCGTCTACAATATACAGACGCCCAAAGGAGAATCTTGATTACGAATGGAAGATGGGGCTAGAAAGGAATCTTGATGCCACTTTGGTGAGGCAGGCTGCAGCCAAGAGAGGACTGTGCTTGCCCAGCTGCTGTGCACTGAGCAGTAACCGGTAGACACTTCACTTGAAAACGAATAAGGTAATGAATGTATTACAGTTTGGCAGACATCTACCCCGATATTGCTATGTCATTTGTATGAGCGGTTGCCTGATGTCTATATCAATAATGGATGTTGCATCACAATTAAGTAATGAACGCCTCTTACCTCACATTACATCATGTTAATGTGGCAGTGAAAAAAGTATCTGTGATGAAAATGTTTGTAACATGAAAGGTGAAAAGCATCTCTCTCTCCCTCCTTGGATGGCCAGGGTGGGTGACTCTCTCTCTCTCTCCCTTTCTCACTCCCCTGTCTTTCTCTCTCTTATCTCCCCTCCCCTCTGTCACCTTCTCCCCCCCCCTCAATCCTGGGAGGTCAAGGGTGGGGGTCTCTCTGTGGGGGTCTCTCTCTCTCTCTCTCTCTTTCTCTCTCTCTTTTTATCTCTCTCTCTCTCTCTCTCTCCCGCCCCCTCCCTCTCTCGCTCACCCCTCCCTCCCTCTGTGGATGGCCAAGGTGGGTGTGTCTCTCTCTCTTTCTCTCTCCCTGTCTTTCTCTCTCTTCTCTCCCCTCCCCTCCCCTCTGTCACCTTCTCCCCCCCTCTGTCCTGGGAGGTCAAGGGTGGGGGTCTCTCTCTCTCTTTTCTCTCTCTCTTCTCTCTCTCTTCTCTCTTCTCTCTCCCTCCCCCTCCTCTCTCTCTCTCTCTCTCTCTCTCTCCTTGGATGGCCAGGGTGGGTGTTCCTCTCTCTCTCTCTCTCTCTTCCTCTCTCCCCTTTCTTTCTCTCTCTTCTCTTCTCTCCCCTCCCCCTCTTTCACCTTCTCTCCCCCCCCTCTGTCCTGGGAGGTCAAGGGTAGGGGTGTCTCTCTCTCTCTCTTCTCTCTCTTCTCTCTCCCTCCCACTCCTCCCTCCCTCTCTCTTTCTCTCTCTTCCCCCCACCCCTGTCTTTCTCTCCCCTCATGGGAGGTCAGGGTTGGGCGGGTCTCTCTCTCTCCTCTCCTCACCTCCCCTCACCTCTCTCCTTCCCTCCTTGGATGTCCACGGTCTCCACAACTCCTTAAGTTCACAGGACACAATGTTCACCTGAAGAGGGCAATAACAGGTCGGCGTTTGCTTGGCTTTTCCGTGACTGAATCTGAACCAAAGAATACACTACCTGACTCACTGAGATATGCAAGAATACTCATTAAAATCTAAATTCGCCCAAGGAAATGAAAACTTCAGTGTCATAAGAGGCATAGAAGAGAGCTCCGCCACCCACAACACAATAACACACCGTGGCACCTATCCACAAAGAGATATTGGAGGATGTAAGTAGTACTCCTGTAGTACTTTGATGTGCTGTTACTCTTCCTTTGTGAACTGGCTCTAAAACATCGGAAAATAACACAAAATAGGAATGCTAAGGGAATATTGACATGCAGTTATTAGAAACAGAAAGGACTGTGTCCTGCTTGCACTTCTACATTATGGAGTTAAAATGTTTCAGTGCTGATTCACAGAGGAACGTAATAATATGGACTACACCCCATACTCAAAAGAAGCTGTCTCCTAAGTAATCCTGTTACTTGGGCTGCTCGGGCCATGGCGCGTGCATCATTTGAAGTACGTGATTTGTTTGCCTACATCTTTGCCAATTGTTCCATCCAATCGCACTAACCTTTTTCCATTAGCAGAACTACTGCAGCATGGAGATTTGTGACTATTCGTTGTTTATCATGTGGAATACAGACAGGGATCTACCATGGAGTCACACAGTAGAGTCTCTCACAATCAGCGTTAACATGGGCATAAATCCATTGTGAAAGGATCTAGCACGAGCAAACATGGTATAGGGTAAGAAGTTGCTCAGTTTATGAAACAAGTTCATTTTGAAAGAAGTCTTAACTTTTTTTCTCTTGGCCACCTTCAAAGTATTCCCCCCCACACACACTTTTCTTTCCTTCTTCTTTCCCCCTTCTTTCCCCCTTTCATCTCGGTGGCTTCTATCCTCTTTATCTAAAGTGCACACATCTTTTACAATCTGAAGTGACCTGGAGTGCCAAGGCCGTTCTGCTTTTCCCCATCATGCTCAGCGTGCTTCACATTACTATGTACCGATCAGGCAGCCTCAGCTTTTTGGGTGTTACCTGATATTTTTGTTCTGATGTGGGCTTCTACACTGAGAAGTACTACACGCTGACACGGGTACATCTCAGCAGTGATAACAGATTAATTCAGGCCACTGGCTTGCTTTGTACTGGTGTAAGTCGGTTAGCATCATCAGACTCTGCTATCCTGTTTGACCCGGTCTATAATGCATAGCATCTCAATGTGTGCAAACTGTGCTCATTTGCTGATCGAGGTGCTATGTTGCAATATTAGTCTGTAGAATATGTGCTTGTTCATATATTTTTAACGTGGTTGTATCATTGTATCATGGCTCTCTAAATGTGTTATGCGATCCATGCCCAGCCATTGGCTGCTACCCATATAATGTCTTATATTGCTGTGCATTCTACTCTTTCCACCCGACTGAAATCTGGTTTTCTAGAAAAAGACATTCGGTCTGCGGTAAAATATCCTATAAATTTAAAATACTTTAAATTTAGGTATATATTTCTGATTGTTTCTTTGCGCATACTTAGGTTTCAGTGCTCTTTTACTGGTGATCTCTAGTTTTACACTGAATATTCATTGCAATTGCAATGCGTTCTGGTTTAATAGCTGCCAATCTTTGTTTAGCATATATTGATTGGTAGCTGAGTGTTTAGCCGCTGGCAAGCATTACTAAATCAACATCTACAGCAGTAATCTTCCGTGATTAAGTGAAAATAATCCAGAAGTCATGCAGTAAATTTGAATGGTTCAAAAAGATACCCCTTTGCACTGGTCCTTAAGGATTGACACCAGTGGTCTGTTTGTTTCATAAATGTATAGTGATTCGGCTCTGAATGTTAGATCCTGTCAACGAATCCGTTGTAAATTCGCACAACAGAACCATTGTTAATCTTTCAAAACATGCAGCTTTCCTGTTTGCTTCACTGTTAATTGCCTAAAACATTGGAATGCAGGCAAACCCAGTCAAGTTCTGGCCTTGTTTGGCTTGATAAATATGTGGCCACAGTTCAACAGACAACATACCCTGGTTCGCAAAGCTTTGTGAATCGAGGTACCAGTAACAGACCATGCAATATAAATAACAAACATTATTATATCACGTTTGATGGTAATTTACAATAATTCACCAGTGCCTCTTAACTTCTTTAAATCTTAGATTTAAAAGGGAAGCCTAGAAGTAATGTTTGCACAATCTATAAAAATACAAGATAGATATATTGTACCAATGTCTAATAATGGAATCTTGGAATGCTTTTATTAGTTATAATAGCGAGTAAGCTATTCCAGAGTGATGAATGAAACAATAAATCGGTGGTGCAAATAAAACATTTGCCGAGCCAAATCGGAGAGATGGCACAGAACTGTATAATTGCCACTCTCCTGATAAAAGCGGTCCCAACTAATGGATTTTCCGATATACAATTTACAAATCCTTGAATTGTCTTTTGTGAACGGTGGATAGCCAGTAAAGGCCAACCATTGATGAAATATGGGACATATGTTAGTTTGTAGCCTCACCTTTACTTTTGAATGGGTTGTGTGTTTCTAAACAGGCCTGTGGCACCCACAGACAAAGATTACAGCCTTTGTTAAATCTCACACAAAGAGTTGCAGTGACCACCAATGCTCAAGTCAACTGGGACAAGAGTGATTGGCTCTTCAAATATATGTATGTGGTTTAAATAGCCATATTCTACCATACAGGCCTTGATGACGAGAGATAGCGTGCACATTTCCATCCCAAATTCCTAGCCTTCCAGAATAAAGGATATGGAGTGTCCCGTACCATTAGGTCAATACGAAAGGTCCCAAACATTACGGCAATGGTTTTGGGCACCAACAACTGAAATCTATGGATTGTCGTTATTAAAGAAGTTGTTATCACACCCATCTGTCAATCGTTACCATACTGTTAATCTTTTGCCCTGCATTTGCTGTGTCTATATGATGATCAGAGCTTCATCAGCATGTATGTGGACCAAGTGACTTCACAAACTGCATTTCAGGATTCTTTAAGAGCTTTACAAATTTTGCCAGATTAAGGAACCCAGAGAATCTCCTCAAAGGGGGCCTGATTGTCAAAAAGAAGACAGGGCAGGACCCGATTCCTTGTGGACAAATGTCAACTGAACTAATACAGTGGCACAGGCCTTAAGCTCCTATTTCCACTTGGTGACTGAACAATGTTTTTATGCAGAGCTCTGTAGAATGCATCTGATAAAATACAAGGGCAGTGGCAACCCAGCCTTCGACTGCTCCACAAATGTGGTTAAGCGTGGACACAAACGTTGATTTAATTCTGTGGCCAGCTTTCAAGAAGGTTGTGGTGATCATAGAAGCCAGAGCCCCCAACATAACTCAAAAAGTTACTAAAAATAAGTAAAAGCCACGCTTAAACTTCCCCTACCCACCGCAAACTTGCCTGAAAATAACCAGGTTAGGTAGATCAACCTTTAACTTTTTTAAACATGTTGTAAGCGTATCATGTCTCATTGCTTTGTTGATAGTAAGACTAAACCCCATAAACAATGGCTTAATGACTTAATGACTTAATGATATAGATTCTAGCCTGAAGTACTGAATGCTGTACTGAAGCAGAAAAACTGAATTGAGAGCATGATGAAATCTCCTTTTGGATGTCGAACACTTTTAGGAAAAAGTATTTAAGGCTATTGCATATCCATTCTGAAGAAACAAAGGAACCGGTCACGTTTGTGAAGTCACATTGTAGATAAGGAGAAATAGTTATTTTTATAAATTAGGACACTTCTATCAGAGGCGAACCAAATTATATATTTTGTGACTACAGTTACCTATTTTGGACCCATTACTTACTTCTAAAAATTACCTGTATAATAAATTGTAGTAAATTAAAGAAGTTTGATAATTAGTTTGGCAGGTTTGGAAGCGGTGGATAAAACCCTTTGATGGAAAATGGAGCAGAAGCAGTGGTATGGGATTTTGATATCACTTAGCTGTGTGAAACAGACAGACTTGAACCCAGAGGGATCCAGTCAGTGTGCTTAGGTGACATTCAATACAAATAGGTTTATTATGGTTTATGAAATCAAACCATAAAAACAAAATAATCACATAGATCATCTACATTTCAAGTACTAAACAGAGGACTTTTTGGATCATGTTACAAGAATATAGTGTTCATTTTCATAAGTGACCTGTTTTCTGCATCTACTGGTTTGATAGTGAGTACCCATGGATTAAATTATTATGATCTTGATCACTGTTCACTAATGGTATGCAGGCTCTATAAAGGTATTTGCGTGAGCGCACTAAGACATATATTGTGTGGAAATCTTACATTTAAATTTCTCTATGTGTAGGAGCATAACAGTAAATGTTGTTTCATGAACACCATGGAGAAGGTTGCGAAGGAAGCACGGGACATAGCCATTGGATACATTAATGTATTTAATTATTTTCTGAGGTGACTAATCCTAACCAACTAATTACCTAAGAACTCTGACCAGTCAAATGCATTTCTAGCTAAAGTAGTTCAAAGATGTTTTACAATGTGAAAAAATACTTATCCTCTGCTGGGATTTGCTGAACTATGTTTGACAGAAAACAGTTTTCTCCCATGCCTATCTCATGGAAATTAAAGAAGGTGCTCTAGAAGTTAAAGTTAGGTTGTATTTTTCTATAAATTCACAAGTGATTTTTTCAACCATGTAAAAAAGTCTGGCATTCTGAGTAAACCATGCAAGTCCATCAGCTGCAGCAGTCTGTCTGTTAATTACCTAGTCTTCTACTGTTTCACCACACATATTTACTGAACACTTAGGACACTAACATTCTATATTCATGACAAAGTTAGGTACTCATGAATACCGGTGCTGGAATAGAAACTGTAGAATTTGAATACTGTCCTAGGTAGGAGGAAGCAGTAAATTAAAACAGGGGATCCATTTTGTCATAGAAATAATGGTTGGTGTGCTAGAAAACTAAAATGAAGACATGTTTCCATAAATTCTCAACTATCTTCCTTTTATTAAGAAGTCTGTCACAGTGAGTGAAAGGTACTTCCAAAACCTGAGGCAGTCTCTCAGTTGACTCTCCTGCATTTCACTGTAGCTTCACCAGAGTTCTAATGAACAACTAGAGTGGCAATAGTACTACACAAATGCACGGCACTCTTGAACACCATTTTGGTGGAAAAGGAGCTTTTGAATTTATAGATTTGCGTACAATGCAGGCTTGAGTAAATGAGCATTGGAGTGTTAACACACATATGAAACCAGTTGTTTTGACGAATGCAAGAGGAAGTTTGGGATTTCAGTCATTGTGATGCAATATATTGTTAAAAGGGGTAAAATAGTTAATGAGAAAATCCAGAATCCCCTTCCCACATATGTTTACTAAGGTGACCCATCCTGTTTCTGGCTTAATATCACCTTAATTTTAAAATGGCAACATTTTAGTAGAAAGTAAAGTTTTTTTGTCTCCCATTTAAATGTATGGGATCAATTTGTTTTGGAGTTGCAGTAAGATATTTACATACAAATCTCACATTTAAAACAAATAGATTTATGCTCCATTAGATAGTGATACCACCTGTGTCCGATGCTCTTTGGGCATTTACTTTTTTCCATTTCCTCTTGTCAGTAATTGCGTCTCCCTACCTGCATGTGCACTGGCTTCAAGGACATTTTTACTGTGAGTTAAATATAACAAAAATATATAACACATTTAAAAATGTATATTTAGTTTCTATGTAAAAAAAAATGTTTCTACGTAAAATGTTGCTCTGTAGACCTTATAAACAACTACTTTCACGCATAGTTATTTAAAACCTATGTTAATAAAGTAAGCAGCATTTAAAATCAGACACAAAAATGAGGCCCATTTTTTTTAAACACAGTGAAAGTAGTCATGAACTGCACAATTCTCTCAGACTCAAATCAGTTTAAATATAGTGAAATTCTGCATTCTCTGCGTTGTCACCCCCCAATGTTTTGCCTTTTAATGGCCGCTATTTCTGCTAATTTTAGAACTCTGTGTAATTTATTCCTGCTGACCAAGAGTAAAGTGCCTGTCCGCCCCCATTAAACACTATTAAATTGGCTTTTTTCTAATTGGCACATTTAGCTTGCCTGAAACTCTCTAATTCGTGGTGTAGAAATTGTACCCAAAGCATGGACGTTAAAAACTACTTATGAACTGGAGCACATATTCTGTCATTCTGTACAAAGACAGTGTGAATATGGCTACAGGCCTACCTAGTGTAGCCTCACTGCTGTAGTATAACATTTTCTCTGCAGCCTGTAAAAATAACCCATTTTGAAAGGTATAAACTAACTTCCCTTTTAAACATTATAAAGTAACCCTAAATAGACCATATAGCCCACAAGGCAGGGTGCAAGATATTTAAAAGTAATGTTCTCTACAGTGACAAGGCTCTAAATGCTATTTTCACTGTGGCAGGTCTAACTATTCTATGAAGAAAATCAGAGTAAAGATTGAAATCCTAATACTGGAATCTCAGAAAAGAGAACAGCTGGAAAATTAATTAAAAATATTATGTAATACCTAATAAAAATCCAATTCAGTAGTGAAGTTGGATTTTAATAAATATTACTGATAAGTGATTTTCAAAAAAGTTATCTTTTTCCTGCCTGAAGCTCCTGGAGGCTAATTTGCTTTATTTTTTGATCATCTCCCAATGTGTACTCTGCCCAGAAAAAAGTGTGAAATCCCTCGCCCAGGGTAGAACGCAATAAGCTGAACTGAATGGGCAGAGACGGCTCCTCTGAGCTCAATAGAATATGCAGGATGGGGCTGTGGGCATTCTGTTGACACTACAGTGTCAAATTCTGGATGATAGGTCTGTTGAGCCATATGTAACAAGTTGTCACACTTGAGAGAGCAGAATGCCAGGGCATTTCTTGTATATCCTCTGTTTGCTTGCAGAAGGACCCTCATTTTGTCTTACTAGATATCCGTTTCTGGGTTTATTGTAGGTACAGTGCCTTCTTCAAAGCGGATTTAGTTTTAGGAGAGGGAGGGCACTAGTGATTCCCATAATGCAGTTTCTTATGTACCCACACCCCTCAGAGCCCACGTTAAGTGTGGTCAAAGTCTTTGGTCATCTTCAAAATACCCTGACACATGGCTTTGAGGACTTATTTGCAGAAAAGCAAACAGGTACTATTGAAAAAGTGAGCATGGTTGTACTCAAAAGCTTTTACCCCATTGCATCAAGAGTGCTAAGTTGTCATTCTCATCTACTAGCCAGGCATAAATGCGGCACTCCAAGGCACAGGGATAGAACACTTTCTGGAGCTGTAGAAGAACAGAAGAAGACCAGACTTGTTGTCTGTGACTTGAAAGGAACCCTGAAAGACTGGACCTGATTCCCCTATTCAGGACAAAAAAGTGAATTCCAAGGGTCAGTTGGCTGACTTCCTTTGTGGCTACAAGGATACAGCAAGCTGCAAGGGCCTTTTTCCTGGAGTTTTCAGCTGACCAAAAGAAACTGGACCTGGACAAGACCTTCCAGGGTTCCTCTACTGTAGTGAGTCCAGGGCCTGTAAGTGTTACTTCTGAGGTCCTAGAAGACTTAAAAGTGACCCAGAAGAGCTGCTCCAGAAATCCTTGAATGTTGGGACTTAAAGGTTTAAGTTCAAAGGTAAAATCTTTGAATTGGATGAACCTGGTTAGTGCGTACACCCAGCACTCATTTGCAGTCTGCCTGAAATTGGTTCCCGGGAGACTATCATTGGTACTTGGTGCTATATGGCATATTGTTTCTTAAGACTTCAAAAAATATATCTCTGGTTTCTTTTATTGTATTTTTGTCATTTTTATGTCATATTGTTTACTAAATTGACCTCTAGTTTTCTAATTTGTTTTGAGATTTGTGTTGCTTAGTGTTTTCACTCTTAATGTTGCGGTACTGCACAAATACTTTACACTTCGCCCTAAGCTGCTCTGTGCTACAGCTATTGGGATTGAGCTCAGAATAATGTAGTGAGTTTAAGGGTTCACCCTAACAAGAGTTATGAACATTCCTTGATGTGGGCAGCCACTCACTCCAAATAATTATCCAATTTCTTGAAAATATGCAATACAAAGAAACAGAGAGGACTGTTTTCGTGGCTGAGATATTGAGAAATCTGTAGCAGTAGATATAAGAAACACTTTAATGGACACATTCAGCCTTCTGCCCAGGAAACTGAAATATTTTAAACCTTTTGTTTTCAGAAGGAGCATGTCTCCCAGTGCAGGCTCATTTTGTGAGCTAGTTAAGCATTTTAGTTCATTATTAGAACTCTGTGATTTTCAGAAGCACCAGTTATGGGGAAAAAGATATGGGATGCTACACTAATGAGGTTGTCTCAGGTTCTGGCTATGAATCTCCTGGGTAGATATCGATTGTGTAGGAACTGGTCAAAATGCAACATTTTTGTGGTGTGCAGTTGCCCAGTTTACAATGCATGATAAACGTTTTTAATGTACCTGGCTACCAGTAAAGCGTGTTTAAAAAAAATAGCCAAACATTACTAGTGATAGCCACATACATTTCATTGTGCAGGTAATTGTAGAGTTGATTCTTATCTTTAGCTTTGCGTGGACACATGTTAACAATCCGTATCAATTACATTTAACCAATAAATGTTCCATCCCATCAGTATTAAGCCATCTCGTTGCCATTATGGTCCACAAGATACCCACCCACAAACACTTAGGGCCAGATGTAGAAAGCCGTTTGCATGTCGCAAACTGCGAAAATCGCAGTTTGCGCCATGCAAACGGCCTCACGCGATGCTCATTCCCAAATTGCTAGTCGATACCGACTCGCAATTTGGGAATGCGACTGGCAAAAAGGAAGGGGTGTTCCCTTCCTATTTGCGACTCGCATCGCAATTCAGAATTGCTTTGTGACCGCGAATGCGGTCGCAAACCAACTCGCAGTTACCACCAGTGTCACACTGGTGGTAACTCATTCGCAAAAGGGAAGGGGTCCCCATGGGACCCCTTCCCCTTTGTGAATGTCGAAAAAAATATTTTTTCAGAGCAGGCAGTGGTCCTAAGGACCACTGCCTGCTCTGAAAAAAACGAAACCAAATGGTTTCGCTATTTTTTTGATTTTGGAACTCGTTTTCCTGTAAGGAAAACGGGCTGGAAATTGAAAAAAAAAACTGCTTTATTTAAAAAGCAGTCACAGACATGGAGGTCTGCTGTCTCCAGCAGGCCGCCATCCCTGTGAGTGCAGGGACTCGCTATGGGGTCACAAAATGCGACCCACCTCATGAATATTGATGAGGTGGGTCTTTGCGACCCCATAGCGAGTCGCAGAAGGTGTCAGAGACACCATTCTGCATCCGATTTTGCGACTTGCAAATTGCAAGTCGCTCAGACTCGCAATTTGCAAGTCGCAAAATCGGATTTTGCTACATCTGGCCCTTCGTTTTCTATTCTGTTGCTTCTGCAGTCATGCTGGGCACTTCTCAGTTACCCCCTGAGGCTTGCGATTTTTGCCTGCTAACAAACTGGATTACTTCTACCACCCCTTAAATGAAAATTATCCTATGCATTCTGACCAATTTATGTGCACAATAAAGCTCTATGCAGAAAAATGAAGACATGCGTCAGATTACCTGCAGATGTCCCCACCAGGTCCTCTTTTACATGCTGAAAATGATGCTCACCGGTGACCATCACAGCATACTTTATGTTTGTTACATCTCCAGTAAGAGCTTATTAAACTGTAAAATATGGATTGCCTTTAACCTAATGGCCTATGAATCCTATTACCATACTATTAGTGATTTTTGTAGTCATTCCATTGTTGTTTTCAGAGAAGGACGAACACAATGGAGGTGGGGCAGGGGGTTAATGGTATTCGTCGTCTTTGGTACTTGTGACTGAATCTCTTATCTGAAATCATCGAATTTCATTTCAGTGGATGTTTTTGCATGTAACTAGGGTTTTCTCTGCCTCATTTGAAAGGAGAACGCATGGAGGCCTATTTCGTCTATGTTAAATTTAAAAAATCAATTACAGTGACCTATGATTAAATATTATACAAAGTGCAGCTTTATTTACCTGTGCTAGCAATGCCAAAATATAACAATTAGGTCCACTTTTAATGGCGAGTGAGAATTTTGAAATTACACAAAACCAGAGAGAGATTAAATTGTGTGGACGTCCCGATTCGCAAACATTTGTGGCGTGGCCGCACATACAGACAGGGCCAGAGAATAGACTGTCAGTAGAAAAATGAACACACAGCCGCCCAGGCAGAGGTGTAACCGGGAATATACTGACAGAGAGACAGAGAGCGAAAGGATGCGCCGGCACCTAGAACACGCTAGCACCTAGAACGTAATGCACTGACTTTGGGCAGGAAATACACCAATAATCGAACACGCAACGCACTATTGCAAGTGGGACATAGGGGAATGAGCACGGATATAAAGGTAATGGGGGCATATGTACATTCAACTAAGCAAGTGGGCATTTATTCCTGAGTGTGGACATAGAGGCTCGCACATAGACTCAGGGGTTCCTGAATCTGAAACAAGAAGGCAAAGACATGGACGTTAAGAAGGGGTCACATAAGGAAACATCGATATGATGTCTGGAGCACATTCTCTCTCTGCTTCTCTTTCTGCCCTCCACAGTCCTCATCGGCCTATGAAACAGAGTCAGACACTGCAGAAATCATTGAAAATGGAACTCATCCCTTAGGTGGGGATGGAGGTCACAATGCTGCGAAAACAGCAGAGAACAGTCTGCAAACCGAGACAATCAAAAGAGGCTAGATAGCTAGGAAAGGGGAATGTGGTCCTGTACAAAAATGATGCCGCATCATTTAAAGCAATAATATGTAACTTTACTATGTCTTATGGTAGCAATGGGTGGAAAATGCCTTGGTTCATACAGCATGCATCTTTTTTTCTTCTTTTTCAGAGAAAAAAATGTTTTATTAACACATTATTTATTAATTACAAACATATTTTTCTGCGCTGTTTATATGATTTTAATTATGGCTTAACTTTGATGTCGATTAACAAGCGCCTTTTTCACTATTTGTTTATTTTGATACTCTCTTTTTAGTGTAAATGTAGGCAACGTACATGCATTATATGTACTTAATATATTTGAGTTTAAGCACCTCTACAAAATATACACTCTGGAATATAAATTCTTGCGTTTAAAACTTTAACTGTTACTTCAGAGCCTCTCTTCACAGACCTGCTAGTGTTACAGGCCACAGCAGTCGAGGTGCTAATGCTGTCAGTAGGAGGAACAGCCGTCCTTCGCCTTTTGTTGCAAAAACATGTAATTACTTATTAATGGTAATTTTTCCCCAGCTTGGGAACAATCAGAATATGTATAATTTATTGCTGCATTTTTAAGGGCAGATTGCTGGCACCTTCTCGCTGCTTAGGTAGTGGTGTCATATCTTAAGCTCTGATGACTAGCTATCAACCCACCTGCAGGTGAGCCAAGGTTTAGGGTTCTGCTGGTTTGCCTTCTTGAGGCCCAGGCTGTTTACTAATCCACGTAGGAGGGTTAGATATGTTCATGCTGCCTTTACCGGACAAATATCTGAAGGTGTTCAAACGTGTCAATAGGCTAACTGAGCCACGGTGGCTGGACCTCAACCGACCGGTGCTGTGCCACCTCCGAGTAGGTAAGGTGACTTAGGCAACATTCACTGGTGTTTGCCTGGTTTCCCCATCGTAGGGAGTGCACTTGGTGCAGTTTATATACATACATAAATTCAAACAGCTGTCAAAAACAATCTGACAATTTATCCGTTGTCTACATATAATATATGTCATGTGAAAAAAGGCTACTACTCGGTTGCCCTGCACGTGGTGGAGTCATAGAGGTATTGCACGTTTCCAGCGTTCAAGCTTCATGTCCAGAAGCCTCGTGAGCCGCTGGAGAGGCTGCTTGGGAACGTCTGGTGATTATGTTCAGTACTAGTTTTATTTGCCCTTGTAGAAATCATCCAGCGTGATTTACCTTCCAGACATGGACGTGCTTAGAATAGGTCTGGTTGTCATATTGCTTTATGTTCCTTAGCCACAAAGCCAATGTTAGCATGACTCTTGGAACATGCTTCGCATGGAGAGGGGTCTTCCAGTGTCGTTTCTTCCAGAAAGCCATAACTAATGAAAGGAACATTTGGATCCGCCATGTTGGCTGCATCCTTCACAACTGCAGTTCCTTGCTCAACCATCACACCGGTTAGCATCTAAACAAAAAAACCCTCAGAACCGATGCACAGTCAAGAGGATTGATTTATGATCCTTTCCTGACATTTGTATATTCTTAGGGTAGACAAAAACATAACTATTGCACTTCCATTTCCATTAAACACATATGGAAATCAATTCGAGTAACACCCCTTCCCACCCGAGCAAGCACAAATAAGGTATTGATTACGTGGCTGATGGGGTCATGAGTTTGGTCAAATAATTATCGCGGTGAATACATCATCCACTGCAAACGACCATTATGCTATATTTAAATGCTGGAACTTAACCACTGAATGTATGCACACGTAGAAATGCATAGATATGACGGCCATTCTACACCGAAAATTAGTATAACAATGTGGCGTAATTGACACCAGGTACGGCTATTGCTCAAAAGATCTGCAATTACCAATATGGCATCCTTTCCCGCATGGTTCCAGTGGAACCTAATGAACAAGGAGGTTTAATCAAATGAATGCTACAAGTAATTACGACTCCCTGCTACAAATGAATGTCTTCTTAATTTGAATATTATTCATAGCTATTCAAAATCAATATGTGGTTTTCAGCAGTGTAATTCCATCTCTGCTTTGTCAAGGAAGACAAATAATGAAAATAGATGTAAACTAATCAGCTGAAACTACCAATTATATGGTCAACAAACAGGAGTACATTTGATTATCTGTGAAATAAAAGGATGCCATAGTAATTTATGTTTACCATACAGTGTTAGCTAGCTTGTTCTTTATTGTGTATACTGAGAATTTCCATTTTATATATTTATTTTAAGCACTAATTATATTGCGCCATTAAATGAGGAATGGGGTATCAGGACTAGTTGCTAAACAGTGGAATGCGGTGTAACATATCGAGCCTTCAATGCATCAGTGTTCCCATTCCATAAATTACACATATCATATTTGCTTCCGTTTTGTTGTTAGTTCAGATGTTCGCTCAAAAGTATCTTACATCACGAAAATGGTGATACGAATAAACAAATAGATTAATGCGCAGATGGAGGGTTAATGTCTATCCAAGAGGGAACGTTGTGTAAGTAGAATGAGAGACAATTGCTGTAAAACAACGTCCCAGGTTTTCTGCAAATGGCTTTACTGAAGACGATACGTTCGTTCTAAGTTAAATAGCAGCTTTGGGATATGGAGCTTCTGTTTGTGCCTCTGTGTGCAGGGAGACTGGGGTTTTACATTTAATCACATACTAAAGAAATTGTGCCACTCAGACTGGCTGGGGCACGTTTCACCGAAGGATTTCGTATGTATAGTATCACTCACCCATTTTTCTGTAACACCCCCTCAATTGTTACATATGGTTAGGATCAGCGCTCTATATTTCCTGCTGGGATCTTATGTGATCTGCCTGGTCCACCTCCATCCCAGTAATAGGCACACATGTTAAATCAGAATGGCTTGGCATAGGTAAAGCTTGCTGTGGTAAATAGCTTGGGATATATTGTTATTAAAAATGGCCTTCTGAAATGATCACCTTTGTGTGTGGGCGGGTACGGCTACCAAAAACTCTACAGGATTTTAAATTACATAGGTAGAAATGGACAGAATTCCTTGCAGTTGCATGCCAACTACAATTTCTATGTGTTATACGGTGCATAGTACTATTAAAGGCCGTTATGTAATGTATAAATTACGTTGAATTGAAGCATATTTTACGATCTATGTGCAGCAGCTATAGAAACATAAGAAAGCTCAACATTAGTATTTTTTTTGTAACTGTTGAAAGTGTGATTTCATTCCAGGCACATAGAATCCAGATTACTCTGAGAAGTGTAGAATCTCACAAATAAATTGTTTTTGGTAAATGAGCTACTTATTCAATTATGGAAGGTCCTCTGGAAGAGCTATATAGATGATAAAAATTCACATTGCAGAAATAGTTGCAAATGTTCACTGATACCGGAGACAATGCTGGCCCTGGCCAGATTTACCAAAGGCAGAGCCTGCCTTTGGTATAAGAAAGCACAAGAGAGGTCCTTTCACAGTGTGGCATGTCGGTAAATCTCCCCTACAACAAATTCCTTTTGGATTTCTGTATTGCTAAAGTGCTGAACATATGGTTATAGTCAAGAAGGAAAAGAGCTAGGACTTCTATTCCAACTTTTGAAAAAACACCAATAGCCTTACAATATTTTCAGATACAGGATTAGCCATTGATCACAAATGGTTTTATGGTTTTGGTGAGGAGCATATAAGCTGTTCTCGCTCGCACAAGTGGCCTACCTGATGTGGCCCATGTTAACCATCCTTATGATTTACTCAGTTACAGTGTTGTACTCTTAGCCTTCCTGGTGTAAACCACAAATGCCAAGTAGATCTGACTACTGTTCTGTGCCAAGGTTAGAAGGAAAGGGGGATTCATAGGGTCTTGAAACAGTGGGTCCTTTTATTAGATTGCCTACTTGTTCAAAGGGCTGCTTCTAGCTGGTTACAGGAGGGTTAAGGCACTTGCAAACAAATTCTAATGATACTGAAATTATTGTGATCTGCTGTCCATTTGGTGGCCAATTTAAAGATTTTCAGGCATGTTGACATCCCCTCCCTGTTGAATCTGATTTGCAAAAACAACAGAAGCCTTAAAATCCACAAATATCAGATTCCACCTGAACGCCAGGTTGAACATCGCCTGAACAGGGTTCTGAAATATTCCCAAAAATAGTGTGATGTTGATGGTCTCTACTGGAAACATGCCTCTTAGAGATTTTCCTTCCATGCAATGCCTCTTCCGTAGGAGGTCCTGCAAGCTTGATCTCAGGACAGGCTTCACTATTTAGTCTCACTGTTTTACTTTCAACAACATTTCCCCTTTGTAAAATCTGCAACAGAAGTGCCACCCGGCGAAGCGGCCTGATCTTGCATCAAGCTCTGGCTTTTGGAGTACCCTAGCACATTCCTGAGATATTTCTGTTTTGTCAAGACTCTTTAAAGTGACCTTAATATCTGCCTGTGTGGCCTGACGTTTGTGCTAGACACAGGAAATACAGATTTGTGAAGACTTAATTGAAATGGCTTGTACTTCAAGGTAACCTTTTATTGATGTGGTAACTTTTATTCTCGACCAACCCAGTCACTAGACTGACCTTTTCTCCTTGCAAGTGGGCCTCGTTTTTCTCCCTGGTTCAACTGAAAGTAGTCCATAGCAACACTTTATAGATTGTCTCAATATTCCCAGTTTCCCAGAGACTTGCATCAGTTCCCATTGACTTCTTATTTGTTGATGGCCCCACTGACGTCTGAGGGAGATTTTATGCATGGCAGGTTTCAATTTTCCACCACATATATTTTCCTACATTTTGGAGGTGCTAGTTCATACATTTTTAGCAGTTCTACTGCCTTGCTTGGAGCTTTTTTTTTTTTTTTTTTTTTTTAAACTGAATTGTCTTTTAAACATCACGTATTTAATATTTCCATATTAGTAAGTCTTGAACTGGGAGCAAATTAATAAAAGTGAGACAAGGGTACATAAAGGGGACTTTTGCCTTGCCTCTATGACGCCTTTCGGATTTCGGAAGAACAACTAGAAGGCATCTCAATATCTACGGCAGCTCGCGCACCCATATACTGCCAGGAAGAAATTGTTCTGACAAAAATGAAGTATAGCAGATATGTATAGAATCTCGGTTTTAGGGATGGAGATTTCAATATTCCAGGCTACATAGGATGAAGACAACAATGGAGAACAAATTGATACAGACAATATTCATGTTAATTATGTGGGTAATATATACAAAGTGTTCATAGACGGTCCTCAAGGATCAGTATGTAGAGGTGGAAATAAATAAGTCAAACTAGACTTAATAAGCCATTAAATAAAAGACAGTAAGTTACTAAATGGTGCTGTGTGTGTTACCATTAGGAAAGAAAGTAACTTATATATGGAAGCCAGTTTGGATTATCAATACAAAAATGATATTTCTTAGGAAAAATGGCGATTACTATTATTATTAGTAGTAGTATTGTTGATGTAATTATTTTCGTTATTAATAATAATACACATGCCCATAGGAATAGTCCTTCTGCTAATAAAATCATTATTTATGTTGATAATAACAGTAATAATAATAATAATAATAATAAAAATAATAATTATTATTATTATTATTATTTCCATTCCTTTTTTTGTTTCTAAGTAAAAAGTTCACTTTTGTCCCTGGGTACCCGAAGCTGCGTTTTCTTGTCAGCATACTGATGTGCCAAGAGACGCATGCTGCCATTTTTCAGAGGCTCTTTTGAAAAGCATATGAGAGTAAGAGGGCAATATAAATAAGAACCTCGGCATACAAAGTGGTGGAAAAGTCATGTCTTAGTTTGTGGGATGCGAAGGGTGAGCAAGTGTCTAAACAGCCTTGTATAAACGAGAACACGTGATGGGTGACTGGGTAAGGAAGCTTAACATGGGACTGACTTAGGTAAAAATGGGGCCCAGTTGAATAAGACCAAGAGGTGATCAGATGGACTAAAGTCACATCACCTGGAAGAATGATTACGTCAAGAGAGACAAAGAGAGAAAAGAGGAAGAAAGTATTAGGGTAGTGAGAAGCCAAAGAATGAACAGAGGAATCTTCAGATTACCCAGGGAAGTTTGTATTTAAGCGAAAAACCACTAACATGAATCCAGTGTGTTTTTGCTGTCTGTGGCAGTTATCATATTATACCAATTTCTGTTGGACTGCTTCCTTTGCTGTGAAATTGAACAGGCAGAGTAAGCTTGCAAGTTAAACGTGATTCAGGTTGTACCGAGATGAACCAATTTCAGTATAACAAGCTGTATGTGTTGACATTTCCTCACAAGGGAGCGGCAGCTGGGTAATAGCTGCAGAGAGAGGGAGAAGGCCGGCTCGCCCAGGGGACTAAAACGGCTGTATAATGTGCAAGCAGTTAAGGATCTGCTCGGGGCAAGAATTGCACCATGTCCATGCTGAGGACTTGGCCTCACCCCGGAAATATCATGCACTTTATTTCTCTAACTTGAGATTATTCATTGTATATTCTTCTGTCATACGACAGAGAAACACGAGTGTTATTATACTACATAATTCACCGATTATTAATCCTCGTCTGTTACTGAAACCGATTGCACTAACACAATTAGAGCACAAATTCATAAGGGGCCCATGATAGTATGGGCGGAAGGTAAGGGTTGGTGTGACGAGAATCAGAAAAATACCTTTCTTGGTTTTATCATGAATTAATGGGGTATTATTTTAAGGTGCCTTAACCTGTTGGACATCTGACACATACAAAGCTTTGAGGCCAACATTAGCAACACATAATCTAAGCACCAGGCTACTGCGGGCGCTATAGAATGTATGAGACATTGAGGTTACAGCACCATCCGAACCATTGAGTTTCAAGAGGGGAAACATGAGTATGAGATAGCCATAATCCCCTCATGTTGATCATGTCATAGTGAACATGCAGAATTTATGGGGTATTATTGCTTTGGAAACCGTGCAACAAAATGAAAGGATTCTGGGTTCCAGATAATGAATTGGTCTTAAATATTGCTGGAGAAGCCGAAAGCTGTACCCCAGATGTTGTCTATTGGACGCTGGCATTTTATGTGCTTACATCATTCAATGCAGAAGCTTATTATTTTCTATTATTTTCTAAAATCACTTTGTTTCTCAAAGTCTCACAATAAGTTTTATTGAAATGTGATCCAATGACAATACTTTGCTAAAGGATCATGTTTTATATTACTTTAAAATTGATTTCACTTGATCATGTGTCAATTCATACTGAATGGTCAGTTCCAAACATCAATATCTTAACATTTTAGAACAAGTATTTAAATGAATATTTGAAATGTGCAAACACTATGTCAACGGAACAGATACAAAAGCAAAAAACATGTGATGCTCATGACGCATTGTAAGAATGTGGTTTATTGGTTCGCTGGGGTGGGGTGAGCCATGGTCAAGCACTGACCACAATCCCTGTCAGGGTAAGGCACAAGCAAACCTCAAATTAGCCTGTGCTCATCCCCCTGGTAGCTTGTCATAGAGCAGTCAGGCTTAACATAGAGGAAATGTGTAAAGTATTTATGCAACACTTCAAACAGTAACACAGTAAAAATACATCACATAAGGAGCCCACAACAGAGTTAGGAAAATAGAGCAGAATTTAACAGATAAAACAAGATTAGAAAGACAAATATCTAGTCAGTGAACCAGAGATATTGAAATTCAAAGCTTTAGGTAAAATTAGTGTCACAAAGTGTAAAGTGCCAACTGTGGATGCCTGGTTGCGCCAGACTGGGACAAAGTCAAAAGTTCAGACTGACCGCAGTGGAATGTGGGCTGGCTCCAGGAACCCAGTTAGACCTACTGAGTCAAAGTACCTTCAACTCGAGTTTGCAGAGTGTTGTGTGAATCTGAGTCCAAGATGCATTATGCACCGAGGTGATGGGTTGGTTCCTAGAGGCAGGGAGGCTGCGGTGCGAGGTCCTGTTGCATCAACATCAAGGATCCTGTCAACAGGGCTTGTGATACGAAGTCCAGTGTCAGGGACATGATGCGCAGTCAGGGTGATGTGCTGGTTCTGAAGACCTGAGAGGCTGAGATGTGGAGTCCGGCATCATTGTCAAGGCTGCTGTCGATGAGGGATGCGAGGGCCTGCACCGGAGAAGCATTTTGCAGCAGCAGTTTCCAAAGGTGATGCGGGCAGCAGCAGCGATGTAAGTCTTTGTGATGGGATCCAATCCATGCAGTGGCAGCAATGTATTGGTTTTGCTTGGTTAGTGCTGCACAGCATCGTTCTGCTGGATCCACAGGCTGACAGAACACCCTAGGCCCACTTCCGTGGATCAAGGACTTGGGTGGCACCACTTGACATGACAGATTTGCAGATGGCAGAGTCAAGGTGCAGAGGCAAGGTTGTTGGAAACCTGTTATGTCCCTGAGGCTTCAGATCAGGCGGCCAGCCAACTAACCTTTGGAGTCACTCTAGGTTCTGGGTTTAAGTTATTCAGGTCCTCTCCTTCTCACCCAGGCAAGAAGGCTTCAGGCAGCAAGTCAGCACAGCAAAGCAGAGGGCTAGCAGATTGCAGTCCAGTAGAGTGGCTGTCCTTCAGCAGCACAACAACAGCAATCCTTCTTCCTGGCAGAGTACCCACAGGTCCATAAGTGTACTGAAGTGGTGGTGTATGAGGTCCAGTATTTACAACCTGGTGTCATGGTTGTGGATGTTGGAAGAAACATCTAGACAGTGGCTTTGAAGTTCAAGCCTGGTGCCTTCCCTGCCCTGCCGCCAGGCTGGCTGGAGTGACAATACAGGGTCATTAGTTCCTTTGTGTGTGGACAGGACACAGCCTATTCAAGTATAAATAAGGCTGTGTCAAGCGCCTCCCTCCCATCCTGCCCTAGATGGCCCATCAAGCCACATCTAAGCACCCAATGCCTGTAGCTGTCTAGAAGGAATACACAAAAGCCACCTGCCACCTACATCCAGTCATGTGACCAGAGACAGGCTGCAGGCAGCAAATGGCTAAGGTAAGAAAATGCCAACTTTCTAAAAGTGGCATTTTCAGAATTATAATTTTAAATTCAACTTCACCACAAGTTAGGATTCTGAATTGTGATTCAAAGGACACCGAACTTGAAGGAGCGATCTCTTCCCATTTAGAAATAACACATATAAAATGCAATAAGCAAAATCCAATCTTATCCCATGGTATAGATAGGCCTTACAATAGTGAAAAATGAATGTAAAACTTTTTCGCTACCAAGACATACAAATCCTAAAAGTAGATGTACTGCTTTCTAAGTACATTGCACCCTGACCTCTGGGCTGTCCAGATCCTACTCTAGGGGTGACATATGTATTAAAAAGGAGGGGTTGGGCCTGGCAAATGGTTTATTTTGCCAAGTGGACATGTCAGTTTAAACTGCACACATGAGCTCTGTAATGGCAGGCCTGAGACATGCTTAAAGGTCTACTAATGTTAGTGGCACAAACAGTGCTTCAGACCCACTAGTAACATTTAATTTACAGGCCCTGGGCACACATTGTGCACTTTACAAGGGAAGTATAGGTGAATTAAATATGCAAGTTGGGGATAAGTCATTATTACCATGTTGAGAGGGGAGAACACAAGCACTTTAGCACTAGTTACCAGTAGTAAAGTGTACAGAGTCCTACTACCAGCAAAAAGAGGTCAGTGGAGGAGGAAGACAAACACTGTGAGGAAGACCACTCTAAGGCTAACAGGGGTAACATGCAGAATTACATGCAAATGGAAAACTACACTCTCAAGTCATTCTCTGAGAGACTTTACACCAAGTAAAACATATCACAATTTATAGATACTACACTAGTTTGCTAGTAAATCCATGAAATATGTTGTTTTGACTCCTTTATCATAAATTCATAACCTATGAGCCAACCTGCATGACAGAAGTCAGCCATAAAGTACTTGTTCTAAAGTTGTGTATATGGAAATATATGGAAATATTTGCATATTTAGCGTAACATGGCATTACTAAAACATATTTAAGGTCCCATTTATTATTAAAACTCATTTTAAAGGTTTACATTGTAGTTGCAAGTGAGTGTATGTGTGTGTATTTGGCGTGTAAGAACAAGTCATCGTTTTCACATATTTCATATATGCGCGTTTATTGAAGTTCGATGAGTTAAGTCCTGGGATCTTCCACAGGAGCACCCTTCCATTTGCCATCTTACAATATAGATTCTAGATTCCGAGGGAGCCACTGAAGAATGTTGCACTTACAAATGACTCAAACATAAACATTGCTTACTGCAACATAAACAATGTAAACATATCCTAAAAGATGAAGAGTAAAAATAAGTGTCCTGACTTTTACTAGACTTCTATTATCTCCTTTACTGGGCGTCTTTGAAGCTGCCATGAATCTGAGCCAAGTCATTTCTGGCAACATTTGCTATTACCATAGTGATATTCAGTTCGCCTCAAACCTCTGGAGAATTGTGATATTTGAAATGCAACTACAGCTTTCGTGGTTATAATGACTATAAAGAAAGCTTTTCATAAATGGGGCGCTCCTCAGTAGGATTCCATTTTTTTTATTCAGGACTTAACACTGGGGATGAGCATCGTAGGTCAATTTGTCAGGAACATAAAGATTAATAGAGATAAACTGAGGATTTAGATTTCTTTATTTCATATATAATTATGTAGCCACATTTTTCACGCGTCTTTTTTTTTTTTTTTGGGTTGGAGATGATCACTGCATCAACTGCGTTTGACTTTTTCCTACACGATGAGGCATCGAAATTATTGTATTTTTGTCAGCAATAATGCGTTATTTCAGAAGAAGACAAGCACACATGCATAGATTTTTATTGATTTAAAATGCATATATAGAGAGAGGGATTCTCACTCTCCTTCGCAAAAAAAAATCTGTATTTAAGAATTCTTTTTCCTTAGAATATTAATTCACGTTTACTTGTGTTACTTTTCAAGAACATGATTAAGATGTCAATGTCCTGAAAACAGCCTTTGGCAAAGCAGAAGGCAGGGGCAGCGATCAGCAGCATATCCTCCATGTAAAACGATTGCTCCCTTCCAAAATATACCAGATGCTACTTTCCATTTTACGTTTTTGAACCAGTAGGACTATTGTGATCAGTAAATGCCAGAGCGACCTAGGAACGAAACATATCCCTGCCAAGAAAGAATCAAGCAAAGCCATGCCGTAGGAGGCTGTGACTTAAGCAGGACCACGGGCATGCTTCAGTCATGACAACCTATCATGCTCTGAAAACAGTCCCCTGGTCTGCAACCTGCGAGAGAAATGTAAATGTGGCAGAATGGCCTGTCTGGCTGTGGGAAAAAGACCCAAAGGTGTGAACTGCAAGGGTTTATAGGATAATCCTGTAAAGGTTTCCAGAGGGAACTGAAAGGCTGATAGACCAAGACCATGAGCCCACAGAGGAAAAGATATTGCTGCATGGATCCAATCCATTTTTCCATGCACACAAGCAAGCTGCGGGTGAATGTTTGATGCAGCCAGACAGTGAAGATGTTTTGTAGCTCCCAGTAGGTTTTATTGTAATATAGTCTACATGATTATTTATTTATTTTCCTGAGATGAGATACTTACAATAAGTCCTGCTTACAAACCTTTGGCCTAATTGCTTGGTATGGGTGTTTTTGTGTGTGTGGGTAGGTGACAGAAGGACGTCTAACTACTGTAACATAAGTTCTAGCCATGCTTTCTTACTTTCCTTTTCTACGCAACCACCTCGTAAACTGTATATCAGCCAAGTCATGTGATGGACACGAGTGTCTCTGTTGTAACCTTAAAGACACTTTCCTTCCCTCTTCCCTGGTTCTTTGTTCCTGACAAGGCATTACGATAGCATTAGAAAGCATGAATGGGGGGCAAACTAATGCATGTTCCTGGTTTTTTTTTCTTCCAAAATGTCCTCTGAAGGTTATATGCAGGAAAAGGATTGACATGTTTTTTTCGACCACTAAAGAACATTTCACACTGATCCACCAGCGAAGAAGATTTTACACCAAAATGACTGTAGGACTAATTCACAAAATCTAGAAATCTACTAGTTCTAGTTTAACTCAAATATTTTACTACCTTTCTGACCTATTTGATGAGTCATGACAGCTCCTACAGTTAGACAAAGAATCTCAAACTATTCACCGATTTCCATCCAAGACACAAAACCTACTTCTTGAAATATCTATTATACTTGTTGATGTGTAAATGTCCATTTTAGGGATTGGGTGTGTAGAGAGAATGGATCTGTATAGCAAGATTTGGAATTTTACAGTTGACAATGACCAGGAATTTGAAGCAGTCACTACAGCAGAAATATTCTGTACAGCATGCCCACAATATGAATGAGAAGTTAAATATGTGGCTTCGAAGTAAGAAGATTCAATTCATTTCGATCTAAGTGCAAACATAGAACTGATCAGGCACAAGATGATGGATGTTTCACCGTTACCAGTTCCCACCTACTGCACTAAGGCACTCTACACACTTCAGCCCACACCAGCAACTAAGAAGAATCTCCCACCAGAGATAACCCTATTAGAATATAACAATCATCAGCGGGTTCATGACAATATATAAATATATACACTTTCATAATTTATTCAAATTAATAGATCCCGAAAATAAGCTTTAGCCCCCAGGGATAGTTTCTGCATGTTTGTTGCCACCATTGAAACTGAGGCTTGATCTATGCCATCATCAAACAGATGCAGAACATCATGTCAAGGTTAAGAACGCTGTAAAATACTTAGAAACATATCAGTAGACATTACTCTTTGCAAAATAAACCTATGATATGAATGTAGGTACTTTAGGTAGTAAATACAATTGTAAGGATATGATATTGCCAAAGAATGTCAATCTTTTCTAAACGTTTCTCTTTTTTTTAATGAAAGATTAGCTGTCTATAGATTTGTCATGTCGACATACAGTTATCTATAACAAAAACCTAATCTAGACCCCTTGAACCAAACAAACGTACATCTTGTCTCCAATCTCCCATGGATCGGAAAATCCATCAAATACCTTTGCTGGTCAACTATACTCTCATATTGATGGGAATAGCTACATAACATTCATATGATTACCCTCTTAGGAAGTGATTTTTCCCATCAACAAACATACATAAAATACAATTTTCTGTTTTTAACCCCTGAGAAAATGAACTTCCTCTTGATGTCAAAATTAGCAAAAAGTATGCAGACATCACTGTTGAGTGTGCTTAATATAAATGGCTTCTTTTTTGCCATTTTCATCTTCCATATGCCAGGGCTTCACAACTGATCCAGCTCTTCCTTTCAGAACACACATCCAAAACATTTTGAAAGCTGTGAACTACCATTGACATCTCCTAAAGAAAATCTGACATCTCATTCCATCTGCACTACTCATAATAGAGGACCATTACTCTAGGACTGGAACATGGAAATGTCATCTTGTCCCCCCCATCACTCACCTAGTCTAAATCAACGAAATCCTTCAGTCCACAGCCAAGCTAGTTCACAAGGTAAACAAATATGATCACATTGCACCTATTCTTCGTGACCTGCACTGGCTACTCATCACACCCAAGGCCATGTTCAAACTCTCCATCCTTACGCATAAGGCTATGTATGACAACACTCCACTTTACTTTGCCAAACTCCTAACTACCTTATGAGGCTTTAGAGATTTCAGAAGCAAGGGATCGCTACTTCTTGCAGTCCCCAAGTTCAAAGCATCCACTGGCAATATCATTTACTTTTTGGGCCGGTTTCTTGCTACCTGCTACCCTCAGGAAATTGCCTTCACTACTGGCATTCAAAACGCAATTCAAAACTCGCCTGTTCAGATAGACCCAGAACCAGTGACCTATACTTTCTGTCCCTTTCTTGGTGGATAATGATTTACTGCCCTTTGGCTGCAGCATGTCTTGTTGAAATGATGAACTTCCACCCTAAACTAGGTGTTTTATAGTTGTTTCACCTATGCTTCTAGCTGGGAATCTTGGTCCATTCCCTTCTGTTTGTTGGTATATCCGGCTTTCTGTTGTCTGGTTTTCCGGTTGTTTGTAAACCACCCTTACACATTTCTGATTATTTCTTAGTTGTATAAATATTTAACTAATTGAAAAAGCTAAAGGAATTGGCTGCTACTGAAACAGATGTACTGGATTTCTCAGTGCTTATCATTAATGTTTTCTTTAGTAAAGGTTAAACCCCAAAATGATCCCATTCTTCATTTACAATACTTTGAACCTACCCTGATGTCATTAAGCAACAGGTCCTCTGGAAGCATGATGCACCACAATACACACCTTCAGTTACATATTTTGTTCTGGGACGTTCAGCTTTTGTGTGAATATTTAATAAATGCAGACATATTATCTTGCACAGGCAGGCCTCAAATTAGCTTTTTTTTTCTAGACAACTTTTGAATAGGCCCTACTCAGAAACTAAAAGCAATGTGTATGTGTTGCTGTATGCGTGTTGTGTAGGTTTCCCTTCCAGTGCATCCTCTAATGACTGTACAAACAGATGAAAGGCTAGTCAGACACCAGTGTGTACATGGGTGACACAGGTTTCTAAACCTACCAGGTGACCGGCCTGCGTCTGCCTTGCTCAGTAAAAGTGCAAATTGTGTTCTGCCAGGGTTTAGCAGAAAGAAGAAAGACCCGCGACTCTACAAGGACACATCTTAGTTTCAGATAATTAGCTTACAACACATTCGACTTATTGGATTATATAAATCTTCACATCACCTGTGCGCCGTGCTTGGCATTTTCAAATAAATCATTACATCCTGTAGCCTAGTTCTTAAACTAATTTCAAGGAGGCTGTGAGAGAATATTACTGTGGCCACAATGATGCATTTCACGTTGTCAAGCCGAATCTCCCGAGAGTTCAGTACCACATGTAAAACTCATTTGATACCCACTGCGAAGTAGTTATTTTTTGATAAGCGAAGTGCACAAACTGTTTGTCTTCATTTTCATTATTAATGTGCATGTGAGTCGCCTTTACAAGGAACTGTTTCAGCGCCAGAGGTTCATTTATGCTGGGTGATTCAAACGTTGACTGGGTCTGGCGTCCTCTCCTTTCTACAGTTTATATGTCTGTTTCGGACTTTTCCCCGCCTGCATCGCACCCTGTGATAAGATAATACATCAGGGGGCAGGCCCGGAAATGAAATAATAAGTGAAGAGAAGCACATGAGGTGTATCGGGGCACCCCTTTAAAAACACAACACAAAAAAAGAGGCTGCAGCAGGAGGGAAGCGCAGGTTCACAACCCCCTGCACCCCTTGAGTTGACAATAAGGAAATGGGCTACCGAAGCTAAAGTGACCTCACATCCGGGTCGTAGTTGATCAATATATCAATCTTTCGAAGCCCAAACACAGTGTGAATAGAATGTGAATAGTTAAGCATTTGAATGTGAATAGTTAAGCATTTGCAAAGCCAATAGGTCTGGCGTTGTCTTCCAGTTTGTTGTCAATTCTTGTTTAGTTCTGTTATGGTTTTCATGGTTATCCAAAAATGTATTGTTGGAGAAGCTGCCAGGGGTTCATCAATCTAAAAAAAAAAAAAACGAAACTAAAGGCAAATAATGTTTGTAGTTTCAAAAAAAGGACACATTACCATAATACTCCCCAGCACTAAACGGGATTACTTGTGTGTGGATATGCTCCTTGTGAAAGGGCAGCATTCCCTAAATCATAGTGAAGTCAGCCAATGGCTGAAGTTGGCAGATACATTTTCCTTTAATGCAAGCTTAAAAGGGTTTGAGAAAAAATGAATGACACAACTACAGACAAATGAATAAAATGTACCTAACCCCCCCCCCATAAGTCATTATGTTGTATACATATGTTTAGTAAAATCAAAAGGTCTTCGTTATCACAGACCTAACAAAGCCAGCCTTTCTGCCATTGGCTACCAGCTTCTTGCCTTTCAGAAAGAAAGAGTAAAGGAGAAGAAAGAAAAAGGAAAGAAAAGGAGAAGTAAGGAAAGGGGAACAAAATGAAAAAAGGGAAAAATGAAGATTGAATGAAAAGAGAAAAATGAAGGAAAGAAAAAAGAAGAAATGAAGACAAGAATAAACAAAGGAATAACAAAAGAAAAAGGGATAGAAAGAAGGCAAGAAAGAAAAAGGGAACACCCAAAGATGGAATGAAAGATGAAATAAAGTGAAGACAGAAAGATACAGAGAAAGAATGAAGAAAGGAAAGATGGAAAGAAACAGCCAGAAGAGAAAGAAAGAAACAAAGAAAGAATTTGAGAAAAAGAAAGAGAAAGAGAAAGAAAAAGAAAGGAAAGAAGGCAAACCAGAAAAAAAGAAATAAAGTAAGAAAGTATGAAAGAAAGAAGAAGGAAGGAAACAAATTTTAAAAAGTGTTACAAGTGCTGCACATTAAGTACGATAAAGGCGGTTTTACTTCCTGGGCAAAGTTTGTTAAATAAACATTGGTGAAACTGAGTCCAGAATAATCGTGCACTGAAGAATTGTCTACTTATGAATTCACATGTATATATTGAAGCTTTCACATTGTATAGTGCAGGCAGAGTGAAATAGAGGGTAACTTCAGTCAAAACAGTTTCAAATGGACTGTGTGAAATGCCAGCAGCCAGATAAACAAAGGACACTCCAAAGAAAATTTAAACAGCTCCGGTGGGAGACGAGAACTGATAAAGCATGGAATGTGGCCTATAGTCACTACTGGTATAAAACATCCTGCTTTCACATCAGTCTCAAAACTCAAAGGTAACAATAAAGTAATTATAAAACAAAAGTATAAACACTGACACTGAAGTGAACTACCTTGTGTGCAAATATGCTCATTTTGTGAGAGCAAGATGCAGTCACTCAAGGTGAAGTTAACCAGTGGCTGAAATAGGCTGGCACATTCTTGCATGCTATATGCTTTAGTGGGCAGAAGCAACATGTGAATGGCACCAGGGACTAATGGATGAAGAGAGGTGTCTGAGTGCTTCTTTAGGTAGGTATATTGTATGTATAATTTTAGTAAAATCCAAAGGTCTTGATAAATGCCAGACCTAACCAGGTGCTTTGGACATGAACTGGAAAATTTCATAGATATACTTTCACAAATATAAACAAGCATTTGCAATGCAATGGGTCTCTCATTTGTTCGACTTTTATACTTTCGACGCTATTAGCGTTGTAAAGCCCTAACTGGACTCATATTGAAGACATATTTTGATTCAAATAAAAAAAGGATCTGTATGTGATAGAGCCAGGGCTCATTCAGAAAAGAAGTAGTACCTCTTAATTCAAACACTCCCACAGGGGACTAAGTGCAAATGACTCTAAGTTTACAAAAATCTTAAATTTCCATAATAGATATAAACCCTAAGCTAATGGTTTTTTTATGGATGGAAATGTAGCCCATTTGATTTTGTAACAAAAGTTTAAAGGAATTTGTCCTTGTCAAAATCTACTTTTATAAACTCCGATAAAATATGATGGCATTTGAATGCTACTTCACACCTTTACATCCAATTTGTAACATAACTTCAGACTTGTTTTGGCATTAAGTTCAAATGCACGATTTGAGCATTTAGTGGGCTTGTTTAATGCATACCCAAAAATGCAAGACACTGTGGGTTTTCCCAATATTTCCAGCGACCATTCCTAACGCCTCTACCTAATAACGCCCAAGTTCTCATCCCTAAATATACCTTTGTAGCATGGGAAGACCACCTGTATGTTCCATTTGTGTGTGTGTGTGTGTGTGTGTGTGTAAATATCCACAAATTCGCCTTCATTTGCTCTTATTGTTGAATTGTTTTATCATCCTAAGGTGTGCAAAATGTTTTTGATACAATTTCACTGTTTCTTTTTTTGTTGACAATTGTAATAGAAGTAATATTTCATTGAATTACCACAGAAAGAAAGCATGTCTGTTTGGTGTGATCTCTATCCTGCTGCAGTTCTGTAAATCCATCTTGTGTTATATGGCAATAAATCTTAAACCTACAAAGTGAAACCTCAATGAACTATATCAATTCCATACAAGCTTTGCATACTTTCAGAACACATTGACTGACCATGTAAACTTTGACAAGGGCACATTGGAGCCATGCAAGCCTTTATGATTGCACATAGATGTGAACGTAATTAAAAAGTACAGTAAGGCTATTTTGCTGAGTGAGAGTGTTAATAAGGTATCTATAAGTATATTTAAAAATATTGATCTTAATTGTGTTGTGTTGTACATTTGAGAGTTTACAGGGCCAATTCACAAATACATTTATGAGTATGTGAAGTGATACTCCTGTATTGCTAATTCAATTAATCAAGGATGAATGCATGAATTGGTCAGAAAAACATCTAAAGTGGTAACATTGATAGGATATTCACTTATAGTTAGTTTAGCAAACACAAAGGACCATGCCCTCTTTGTATTTTTACAAATTTGGTAACTCTGGCTTATAACCAATTGTCATATTTAATTTATTAATCGGTCCCTAGTTAAGTGCACTACATGTGCCCAGGGCCTGTTAAATAAATGCTACTTGTGGATCTGCAGCACTGATTGTGCAACCCACTTTGGTAGCCTGTTAAACATGTCTCAGACTTGCCATTGAAGAGCCTGTGTGTGCAGTTTTAAACTGCCATCTTGACCTAGCAAAATAAATCTTTTGCCAGACCCAAATCTTCCTTTTTTTAAAATTGAAGTCACCCCGAATGCAGGCCCTTTTAAAGCCCACGGGGCAGGGTGCAGCATATTTAAAAAAGGTGTACATGCACTTTAAAATTTTACATGTCCTGGTAGTGAAAAAATCTTAAAATCATCTTTCACTACTGCAAGGCTTTCTCTTAATTTACTAACATTCGAGTTGCCTTACTACATTTTATACATGTAATTTCCAAATGGGAAGAGATGATTGGTTCATGTTTGATGTTGCTGAAATGTTAATTTAAAATTGTAACTTATGGTGAAGTAAGATTTTAATTTACAATTCTGAAAATGCCACTTAAAGAAAGTTGTCATTTTCTTCCTTAACCATTTGGTGCCTACAGCCTGTCTCTGGTCACATGACTGGGTGTAATTGGAAGTTGGGCCTCGTGTATTCATTCCAGTCACACACAGTGGGAGTTTGGGTATAACTGGATGAGCCATAACTGGCAGGATGAGAGAGAGGAGCTGGGCCAAACCTCACTTACCCCAGAATGGGATGTGCAGTCTCTTCACAATGGGCTGCATACTCCTATGTAGTTAGACTGGAGCCTGGGCAGGGAATGTAGGGCATCTGTGCATTTCTAAGACATGCTTCTATAAGCTTCTTCCCACTTGAAAGGCAGAACTGTGTATAAACGAAGGGCCTCAGACACCACTATTTTAGTATACTTCTAGAACTGTGGATACTCTGCCAGGTGAAAGAAATGCTGTACTGCTACAATTACTGTCACTGTGTTGACCTGCTACCTGCTGCCATCTTACCTGGGTAAAAGGGACTGAACCTGCATCACTTGAACCCAGAACCCAGAGTGACTCCAAGGGCTGGTTGGCTGACCTGCTGATCTGAAGCCTCAGAGACAGAACAGACTTCCAACAACCTTGCATCTGCACCTGATCTGTGAATATACCCTATGAAGTGGTGTCCCTCCAGTCCTGAACTCTAGGATGTGGGCTTAAGGTGCTTTGTCAACCTCTGCGGTACAAGTGGAACCAACACATCTTCTATGCTGCATCGCGCAACCCTGAGAAGGACAGACACATCTCCGCAGCTGCTTGGATTGAACCTTTGCAAAGACTTGCATTGCTGCCATAGCCCCTGTCACCTTTGGAATTGCCACTGCATGACGCATCCCTGGTGTAGGCCTTCGCATCTCTCATTGACGGCAGCTTCGGGGATGACACTGGGTTCCGCATTGCAGCCTCGTAGCTCATCAGAACCGACTCATCACTCAGACTGTACACCACATCCTCCACGCTGGACTTTACATCACAAGCCCTATTGATGGGGTCCTGACCTGTAATGCAGGCCCTTGCACTGCAGCCTTGCTGCATCTCGCGACCAATGCATCACTTCAGCTAAGCAATGCATCTTCAAAACAAATCCACACAACGCTTTGCAAACCAGAACTTAAGGTACTCTGTATAGTGGGCCTACCTGGGTCCTTTCAGCCAGCCCGTCCTCTTTCACAGTCGGCGTGAACTTGCTACTTTGTCCTGTCCAGTACAACCAAATATCCACAGTTTTTGCTTTATGATTTTTTGGGCCATTTACTCTAAAAACTTTGAATTCATTATTTTCTGTTCTACTTACTGGATTTTTGTTATTTTGGTCTTGTTCTATTGATTAAGTTAAGCTCTATTTTCTAACCTGGTGTGGTGTGGGATCGTTTTGTGTGGTGATTTCACTGTTGTACTGTTTGAAGTGTAGCACAAATACTTAACAAGTTACCTCTAAGTTAAGCCTGATTGCTCTGTGCCGAACTACCAGGTGTTGAGCACAAGTTAATCATTGAGGTATTGTGGCTATTTAACGTTGCAAGATCTTGGCCAGAAGGATGCTCCTGCTATACTTTAGTCTCATGAAACTCACAACTGTAGAACTTTTGTCTTGAAGATATAACAAATGTCATGCAAAACAGAACTTTTAAACAAAATTCACTTCTGAGAGAACTTATTCAGAGAGGGTTCCCATGCACGCATCTCAGCAGTCTGAATCTTCTTGATATATGCTCTAAGCATATTCCCATAATTTCTATAGATTTTGCAGCTTCCGAGTAGTTAAGTTGTGAAATAAAATAAATACAAGATCATTATTTTCTTAGGAAGCCCGCCACCGACACTCACCTATCACGTGAGCGGTTGCTTCATAGGAACCTTCATATATTGTGAATTCAGTGGCACTTTGGTTGTGCCTGACTTTAGGACACTTAATACAATCAGCCACAATAGTATCGAACTCTCATAATATTATGTTTCCTATAAATGTTGAATGATTATTGCTTTGTCTCTTGCAGTGTTGGCTCACTAGGTGGTGCAGAGAAATACCAGACCTGTTTATACATGTTCTATAGAATTGAAATCTTTGACGATCAGTGCTCTCAGTACAAATATAGATGCCCCCTAAAACGAATTGTAATGGTGCCCAATGGCAACAACCAGCTCACATTAAGTACTGCAGTTAAACCAATACCATGTCAATTAAACTGTGTCTGTTAAAACTATCAGAGACATTTCTTCCTCGTAGTGCCCAACTGAGCTGGAATTCTTCACCTTAGCCTTTGTAGTAAAAAAATAGGCATTTGCACACAAACTAGGATTTAGGGCCAGAGGTACGACCATTGCGACTCACAATTTGTGATTTATTTGTGAATTGTCAATCTTTCTGATGATTCTTCACAGGTTCAAGAGTGTTCTGAGGAGAGGTCTGTGGGTTCCAGTTGTATGCCCCATGCTAGCCTGTGGATGGAACCCAAGTCTTTGTCTATCCCTAAACCAGTTCTGGTCTGTTCCTTCCCCTTGGGTTTGGGGGTTTACTGCTAGCTTGACTTGACAGTCACAAGGGAGGCAGGCCTAGATGTGAGCTTCATCTGCCAGTGACAAGGTAGACACCCTATGAACTTCAGTAAGGGGCTACGCTGAGCTCTCAGGAAATCCTGTCAAGGGAGGAGCCCCCATCCTCATCCCCATCCAGAGCCCTTTGTCCCCTGTCTAGGAGCAATAAGCATCTCACCACAGCCATCAGGGGTTAGGTGACAGCTGGTTAGCAGCAGGAAAGACTTTTGGTTTTAGGCAAGAACATAACAACTTTCTAAAAGTGAATTTCCAAAATAGTAATATATAATCTGACTTCAGAGTTAAGTTGGATTTTAAATTACTATTAAAATGAGTCCTCAGACCATGTTTCTAGCTGCTCCCTAATTGAAATTCAGAAACAACAGACAATGGACGGAATGCAGAACAAATCAAACATTCACCCCCCGTCACAGATCTGGGTTTAATCCATCCGTTTTGTTTTGCTCGCCATGCCATTCCAGTTTGGACCCAGCCATCAGCAAATCAGTCTCGACTCTGTTCCCCATGGGAACAGTCCAGCCCAAACTGCCAGGCCAGGTCCTCCCTGGACCAGAAACACACATTCTGGGACTGGTTACAGGATATCACCTTTCATCAGCTAGGCTAGTTTGAATCTGGTGGCATAGCAAGCACAGGACCCATGTCTGGACATACTCTTCCCACTTGGGGCAACAAATGCAAAAACAACAGATGATGGCCTGGCAGTTTGGGCTGGACTGTTACCATGGGGAAAAGATTCAAGACTGATTTGCATATGACTGGGTCCAAACTGGGGTAGCATGGGGAGCAAAAGAACAATGGATTAAACCCAGATCTGTGACTGGGGGTGAGTCTTTGAAAAGTTTCAACACTCCGTCCATCATCCTTTACTGTTGCTCTAATTGAAATTAAGCACTATAAATTATTATGGTGTAAGCTAGTGTTTTCCCATGGGAGAGCTAGCCTTGCCACAAAACAAAATTACTTCCCTACCAGGACCTGGAAAACATTAAATGTACGTGGCCTACATTTGAGTTATTATACACCCGGCACTCTGGGCATTTATAGGCTATCCTAGAGGTAACTTATAGATATTATAAAGGAAGGCTCAGGCTTGGAAAAAAGTTTGTTTAACCAGGTCACAATGGCAGTTTAAAACTTCACACCTAGTCTGCAGTGGTAGGTCTGGAGACATCATTTGCAGTGCTACTTTAGCGGGTAGCACAATGAGTGCTGCAGCACACTATCAGCATTTAATTTACAAACCCTAGATACAAGTGGTGCCATATGCTAGTGAGTAATCCCAATCAGACGTATGCCAATTGTAACATGTTTAGAAAGGAAAGCACATCCCTTTGCCACTGGTCATCAGGAATAAAGACTGCAGGGTCCTATGGCTTTTAAAAACGAATTCAAAAAGTAAGGTAAACATCTGGGGGACTACCATGCAAACGTTGGTAATTTCCAACTGTTTGGATAATATAAATGTAAGCAATATTTTTTTGTTGCTTATAATAGGTGCTTAGCACTGTTTTAAATCTAGACAACGTGACAATCAAATGATGTTTCACTTACAGGCATTTCTCAAATATTCTCCACAGGTGCTGCAAAGAGTAGATTTCAGAGGTGAAACTATGTTGCCCGAAAGAGAACTTTTTACCTACTTACACATTAATATTTGGGCTTTCCTCTCCCATCTGACATGTCAATGTACAATTCACCAGTTCCCAGTGTGGTGTGCTTTATGGGCAAAGAAATTAGCATATTTGATAGGGAAGTGTGATTTTGTTTTTTGCTTGTAATAGTTGATCTGTAAACCTATCATTCCAATTCCCCTATTAGTTCTTTATTGGCCTCTACTAAGCATCTCTGTAAATTCCTTTAAAAAGGAGCAAACACAGAAAAACATGTATTTATAAATGTAGAATAAATATAAATAATTTATATTTAAAAAATAATGATACTGAGCAATCACAGCATCAGCCCACAATCTGCAAAAATGAATATAAATCTGTTGTAGTTTGTGAAAACTGATGTTTTGATATGGATATTTATTCCATTAAAACAAATTGTACATTTTTGTAGAAGGAAATAGCTCTACAATGACTGCCGAATTTATATGTTGATCGCCACATGCATGTTTCTTGGTTTGTCATGTTTCAAATAATCGAGGTTTTATTTACAATTTTCGGACATTTCAATTATGTGTACTGTTAGAAATGGGGTTTCTGGTTGGCTAGGGTATGTACCTCAGCCAGGCAGAACTTACCCACTCTAGTCAGGGCAAGGGAGTTACACGTCCAAGATAACCCCTGCTCACCCCCTTGGTAGCTTGGCACGAGCAGTCAGGCTTAACCCGGAGGCAATGCGTAAAGCGTTTGCACAACACACACATACATGTGACGCAATATCCCCACCACAAAGGAAACACAACACCAGATTATATGAAAATACACTGTATTGTACACAACGTAATTATTAGACCAACATCACATAACAGTACTATCCTGCTACCTTAGCAGTTGTCAGAACACGTTACACATTAATTACTCTGCAAACTAGCAGTAGTCACACATAACACACAGGTTACTCAGTATTCTGCAACATAAGCAGTAGTCAGGAAACACGTAATTACATTAGAACACTTGTCATAAGGATATCATAAAACGCCCATAGTAGGAACATTAGAAAACCTATGGCAAGTTAAGCAAACATATTAGCAAGTCATGCCCATAAAAGGAACATGTGCACACATATGTAAACACATCATAGGACAGGCAGGCAATATAACATAATTACAAAGTCTGTAAAAAGAACTTTCAATCAACGTTACATTAGTCCCTTTTAAAGTACCTGAAAATGATGAAAAGGCACCTCCAGTGCCTAAAACGAATAATGGGGCCCCGGCGCTCCTTTGCGCAAAAACGGGGGCTTCCAAAACATTGCAGATAGAGAGGGGCGGCACGCACCCTCTCTGACTCCTTATCGGGCCCCTTCTGGGACCCGTGATCACCGGGGGCCCCCCGGGCCTCCACCGGCCCTCTCCAGGGGGGGGGCCCCGAGTCAGGGAAATCTTGTGGTTAAGGAGGGGGGCGCCACGCACCCCCTCCAAGCTGTGCACGGGCCCCTCTGGGGGCCCGCAAACTCCTGGGGTCTCCCGGGGCCTCCGTTGGCCCTTTCAGAGGGGGAGACCCCTTTTCGATGGCCTGGGCCCACGAGGGGGCCAACCAGAGAGCTGGCGGCAAGGGCAAGCCTCCGATGAGGCTGCTTCCCCGCTTGCACCGTTCGGGGAGAGCCCTCCGGGGCTGGAGCAGGTGAGGGAGAGGCGTCCTCCTCTCCCTCCTGCTCGAACACAACGCCGGCACCAGTTCGGCCAGCCGGTGCCCCGGGGGCGCTCCTCGGAGCGATCCCTACCCCGGGGGCACCGCTAGGAGCAGGCTTGCTCCTCGTTACTTCTGAAGTGGTTTCCTCGCGCCCCAGGGCACGGAGCTGAGCGCGATCCTCGCGCTTCACAGAATTTACTTCCCCGGGCTGCGGCGGTGATTTTCATCAACGAAGCGCTTTTCACAGCGCTTAGGAAAATTATGCAGCCTGGGCTGCGGCGGTGATCTGGGCTCAAAATAAAGCGCTCTGCACAGCGCTAAGGCCAAATCTGACGCCCGGGCTGCGGCGGTGATCCTCTGCAGCAGCTTTAAGAAAGAGCGCTTTTCCTAAGCGCTAAGGCAATGCTGTAGGAGATCGGTGCAGGGGTCAGGGGCCACAGCACCCTGCCCCTGGGAACAATAATCAAGGAAAAGGTACAGGGCTGGTGGGCCCAGCTACAGGCCAGCACAAAGGATGCAGATGGTGGCAGTTCCTCCTAGTGACCAGGCAGGTCACAGGTCAGCACAGCAGCAGCAGTCCATGGCGGTTTCCTGGTGAGTCCATTCATCAGCGTTCTGTGTCCAGTTTCAAGTTCCAAGAATGTTCAAATTGTGGGGAAAATTCCCCTGTACTTATAGTCCTTTTTTTTACAGTGTTTTACAATGACAGGGAGAGGAGGTTCCAGCCAGTTACAACTGGTTCTGGGAGTGCCCCCTCTCTCCTTTCAGCACAGGCTCCAAACATCAGTGGGGGGTTAACGACCCTATTGTGTGAGGCCAGGGCACAGCCTTTACAAATGTAGGTGTGCCCCGCCTCTCCCTTCTCTCAGCCCAGGGAGACTATTCAGTATGTAGATGCACCTCAGTGACACCTCCACCCTCCCTGTGTACAGGCTGTCTGAAAAGTATGCACAAAGCCCCAACTGTCACTCTGCCCAGACGTGGATTGGAGTCAAGCTGCAAAACACCAGAATCATAAGCACAGATAAATGCGCACTTTCTAGAAGTGGCATTTCTGTGATAGTAATAAAAAATACACCCACACCAGTAAGCAGTATTTATTATCACCATCACAACCATACCAAACACGCCTACGCTAGCCCTCATAAATCAGACAATACCCCTACACATAAGGCAGAGCATTTCTAATGCAATCCTATGAGAAGGCAGCACTCACAGCAGTGAGACACCAAGTTAGGCTGTTTGTCACTACCAGGACAGGCCATGCAATATGGCACATGTCCTGCCTTTCTACATACATGGCACCCTGCCCACAGGGCGTACTTTAGGGGTGACTTACATGTAGTAAAAGGGGAGTCCTGGGCCTGGCAAGTAAATTTAGATGCCAGGTCCCTGTGGCAGAAAACTGCGCACACAGGCCCTGCGCTAGCAGGCCTGAGACAGGTTTGAAAGTCTACTTCAGTGGGTGGCGCAAGCAGCGCTGCAGGCCCACTAGTAGTATTTAATTTACAGGCCCTGGGTATAGAGATACCACTGTACAAGGGACTTATAGGTAAATTAAATATGCCAATCAGGTATAAGCCAATCATACCAACTTTAGATGGGAGAGCACCTGCACTTTAACACTGGTCAGCAGTGATAAAGTGCTCAGAGTCCTAGAGCCAACAGCGAAAGGTCAGAAAAACCAGGAGGAAGGAGGCAAAAAGACTAGGGATGACCATGCGTATGGCCAAAAGTCCAACATGTACTTTTAAATTCTTCTTAGTATGGAGAAAGAAACAATTGGAGTCCAAAGAACGCTTTCCCATCGGATCTCTGTGACATTTCAAGACAGCCTCTGGAGACTATAGTGTTACAATCTGACAATGTAAAACTGGTAATTTGAGACGACCTTTTTCCTTGACCCCGCCCGGCAATTGCAGATCTCATCTGCACAGGACTGCGGATATTAATTTATCACAGCTGTTCTTACATGGCATAAAATAACAATGCAAATATTGATCCACTTCTCTAATAAGAGATTGCAGGTTTATGTCTCACTGCTGTTCTGATGTTTGACCTAACAAACTGTAATAAAAACAACATTGGTGCAGAGCCAAAGAGAAGTCAAAACGATAAGGTCACAAAAGCTGAAGATATGGTGTATGTTTACGTAAGCAGATGATTCTTTGCACATTATTTATACTTGTGGATTTTACGTTATGTAGGGAGAAATAGTTATTCTCGGTTGCACCTTGTGGCACTTGCTAAAGAAGGAGAAATTATAGATCATTACATTGAAGTCGATCCGGAAGTGTGGCTAATCCAAACTGAGACAAGTTACCAAAGGGCATAATGAAGAGCTAGTTACTAAATGCTTTATACAAAGGGATTATGGGGGAGGTCAAGGGAGTTCACTTTGCGCTATATTTGCATACATTTTACGAGCAGGAAGTTCAAGATTACAGCTTCTTACTTGTAATTGGTAGTTTTGTGGATCTCGACAGGGTGTGTGAGGCAGCAAATAGAGTACCGGGCTTGATATAACTTAGTGTGAGGCCTGGGCCCTAGCCCAACGTGGGACCCGCTAATCGGTACTTCTGTTTTTGCCAGATGCAAAAAGCAGCAATTTTTCCTATGAATTACAAAAAAAATTTACTTTAATGAAAGAGACAAACCTGGTGCCTGGTGCCATCTGATGATATGGCCCTTGTGACGGCCCTGGAAGTGAGTGATTGGTAGACTTCTGCAGGACATACCTTTGTGAAGAGTAGAGCATTTAATAGGTGTTAGGTGAGTTGCTGAGAGGGTCTTGTGGATATTGAGGCAGTCTTGGTTGTAACCAACTTTATCTCACCACAGTCACAGTCCTGAATTAATAGTATTTGTTAATACTACTCACGCATAGTGGAGATTTGTTGCAAGACCAGCTCTCTCAGGAGGATGTCAATGAAGATTTCCAAAAGATGCTGACAGGCAGACAGGAAGTAAAAAAACAGTATCAACATAAATTTCTGATATGTAGTGGCACAGATTCTGGGTGTTTAGGATGTTACACCCACCTTATAAATGCATTTTCTGGAACATAATTGGGTAAGAGTACTTTCAGTTGGGCAGGTGTCTGTCGGTTTTCACAAGGAATTTTCACATAAACACAGACAAAAAAGCATACACTCTCTGTCCCTCATGCTTTGCAAGTCTTCAAAAATTTGGTTATTTTACAAAATATTTTCTCTGACTTAGTATCACTACCGATCGGCATTCATCTCCCTTTCCACTGCTCCTTTAGCCCCTCTCATGTGCCCGGCTTGTCGTTAAATGTATTTTGACATTATATGCCAGCGTGATTGTTGGAAACTCTGAAGTTCACAACACCCAATCCTAACCAAGCTATGCCCCTGCTGATATGCAACTGTTCCTTTAGAGTTTCATGACCTTTTTGTATTTTCTGATTTTATATACCTTTGATGACTTGCTTTTGCTTCAATAAAAGTGTATCCACAGTGCCGGAATAAAGGAAGTTCATTATTGTAATCTACATCTCTGACCCAATGGCAAATGAATAAGAAGGTAAGTGGGGAGTAAGAAGGGGCAATATTTCCTAGGCCTCACACTTTCACAGGGGCTGTCACTGTTTCTGCAAAATCTATTTAAATACTTTGAAGAAAGGATGTCCTGTCTTTTCGTGGCATGTAGCAAGCTTTAGGTGACTAATTGGCGCCAGGTACAGACATGTGGGCCTGGCCATTTTTCCCATAAAACATTTTTGAATACATATCTATTGCCCTGCTACAAACTGAACTGTGTTGCATTCTTATACACGTAAGTGTGTTGCTGGCCATTGAGAGTCTGCTACATGGGTCTTGTTGATGGTCAGTAATTGTTATTAAGGAAGTGGCATGCTTCAGAGGTAAAAAGGATAAGACATTCCAGAAACATTCAATTCAATGCAGTTCATGCTGCTTTTGAACCTTCTCTATAATATATTTATCCTGAGATCTGAGATGTGACGTTCACTATATGTCATATTCCTTCTGGGGACTCTTCCCTAAAAATCCTATGTGGCCAGATGGAGCAATACTGTGGGCAATGATGATGTGAAGGTGGCAGTGCAAATTTGAAAAGATTTTATGTTATCCTGCCCAAAAGCATTGGTTGTTTGCAAGAAATGGCCTACTCCCTTATTCAGTTATTATATTGACTTGATTGAGGCAGAAGCTCTAGGCTTGTGCTACAGGACGCATCACCCATTGTTCTATTGTATAGTTTCCATGTATATTTGGAGTGCTTCGATCATGTCTGGCAAACGAAAGAAAAAGGGGAAATCAGGGTGACTTTAGTTTGTTACTATCATAGCCATGTTATAAATTGAAGATTACCTTATGCTTGTGTAACTTATTATCTTACTCATAACAGTTGTGAGTAGACATTTTGTTAGCTGTGGATTTTATATGTTTGTAGTTGTTTTTATGAATAGATTATTTTCATCAATTTTATTGTGGCTTAGTGCTGGTCTGTACTTATGTAAGCTGCCTTATACATCACTGTGATTTTAACATTGCGTAAGGTATGTTGTTAAGCTGATCACTGAGAAAAAATACAATTAAAAAAAAATACATCGAAAATTGTTTAACTAGAATGTCCAAGCAGTTGTTTCCATTCTAATCTGTTTATTGTCCAGTCTCAATAATGATAAAATTACACCAGGAACATAGATGCCAAGTAGAACAGTACCAGACTGGAAAATAAAGAAAAAAGGCTGGTGTACAGGCATGAGGAATCAATGGGAATCATTGGATGGACATGCAAATCAATGCACAGACAGGCGTGGTTCATGATGGTTCTTGTCAGAGATGCTGTGTTCTGCAGGTCATGAGCTTGACCTTTCCCAAGGGATGCTCAGCCAATGACACACAGCTCATTCACGTCCTCACAGATATAATAACCAGTACCCAGATCAAGTTCAATGCCTGCATGACTGAAGTCACCCATTGGGTAAAGATCCACTATCTAAAGCCGAACACCGACAAGACTAAAATAGTGATCTTCAGAAGGAGCACTTCAACGTGGAACTCTCCCTAGAGGCCAATAGAGGTAGGACCAACACCCTCCCCACCACTCATGCCAAGAACCTAGGCATGCCCAGGGCAATGCCATCACTCCCTCATGCTTCCATATGTTGAAGTCCTGAGAAAGATTTTCAAGTGGCTTCTAATCAGCCACTGGAAAACCGTTACAAAAGCCCTTGTCATAACAAGCTGGTCTACTGATATACCCTCTATGCTAGGATCAACAAAACAAAATCACATGGAGGCTGAAGACCATTCAGAACTTGGTGGCCAAAATCACTCTCAACTGTGTTCACATTACACCACACCTCAAGGAGTTCCACTGCCTCCCCATACACAAACAAGCACAATTCAAACCCTTCACCCACATGTTCAAGGCACTACATAACACTGGCCCAGCATACCTCAACAATTGCATCTGCATTCACAATGCTTCCAGACACTTCTGCTCGTCTGAACTTTTACTTGCACACACCCCACACATATGGAAAACCAGATTCTCAGTAAAGCCTTCTTCTACATCGCTTCTAAAGCATGGAAGACCTGCATCTACACATAAGAGCCTTCTCCTTACTTCTTGAATTCTTCCAGAAACTGAAGACCTATCTTTCTGAGAACCCATACTAGGTCCTAGGTTTGGCTAAGCTCACACCTGCTCTGCTCCAGGATGCTCTCCCAGGTGATAGTGTGCTCTACAAATCTGCTTAGCATAACATAACATCCTTTTATTGTTTAAAGATTGGTTTTCTATGTCCCGTAAATTAACTAATAATAACCAAGTGACTCACAGCACTTAGAAGTTGTAGACTTACAGGATGTATCGCTGGGAAATAAGTTGCTTTCAGTATTACTTATAGCATATGTACGTGCGAAGCTTGCCAACAATTCAGTAGTAGTAAAAATTGCCTTATTTGTGTGTTATTGAGTTGAACGCGACACATCACAGCATAAAATAGATGCAAAATGTAAGATCCTGTCCTCATTAACAAACAAAAACACTCACACTACTGATGTCACTGTTAAAGCACACTACGATATTCAGAATTGTTTGGTGCAGTCAGCCACTTCCTCATCTAATGATCTTGCTACGTTTTCAGGAGACTGACTGGCTCTTTGGGGACTTGTTGGATCTAAAACAGAAACAAGTCTCAAGTGTCCACAAATGGATTCATCCAATTTAGAAAATCCTCAAAGGATGTACCCAGCAGTGAACATGCGCTGGTTTAAATTAGCAAAATTACTGTTCTGCGTCGGTGTCATGTGCAGAATATTGAGTGATGTCCTCTTTTTGAATTTGATCTAAGTTCTAAATATCAGATAGTGCTTCTAAACATGTCAAAAGAGCAGGAATATATTTTCAGCAAATTTTCACCTGGATGGGGTATTGTGTGTTCATGAGATGAATCGGCTTACATTTTGCACTCCCTCGGCCCCCTGGCAACGTAAAAAGTTCTGAAAAGGCTTACACAACCTTGCACGATCTTTCTGCTAATAAAAGCAAACGAGTTTCGAAAGTAGGACAGGCACTTCACCAAGAAGCGTGAGCATTTCATTGGCAAGGCCTCCTAGTCCTGCCAAAGTGACCTTGGTTGGTGGAAAGATGACAGAGCGCTTTCCCGGCTGCGCCTGACAGCAGTGCTATCGCAGCATATTTGACAAATCGCTCGCATTAAATCGGGGGGCACTCTCGGCAGCACCAGCGTCCCTATCCATCAGTCCTGATTACTACACAAATGTCAAGCATGGCACACAGCGCATTTGTCAGAGACAGTAAAAAGCAGTTGTTAGTGAGAGCGCTACCTGTCATACTAATGGACTAAAGCATGTTTGCTTGCTAATGTAGCAGCATGCAGGTTTGCAGAAGCTTAAAATCGGCAAATTCATTTCTGTAGAGGTTTATTTCGTTTAACAATGTACAGTGGTATGGACTACCTTGGCAAATAGCTTAATTTTGTCTTCCCTCGTCTCTTCTGCCGAGAAATCTGCAGCTGTTTCATCCTTTCCTCTTAGATCACAGGGTTTAGGAACTGAATTTTGCAGAAACAAGAGGAGACGTTTCTGAAATACCATTAAGCTTAAGCTGGAAGATTTCCTCATCTTCATTTCTTTAAACTAACAGCGTGTACAACTTTCTGGTCTCGTAGGCTGTTGCCCATTCTGGGGTGCTTTAGTCCAGCCAGCTGTAGAACCCCTGTCCAGTGTGGATGCACTGTTTGCAAGGTGTGGATCAAGCTCCGAGCAGTGGAGCGCTGTGAACGGTGACAGGAAAGCAACCAGTCAAGAGATACAGGAGAGGCAGCTGGGCTCAGGGACCAGAGGTGAACTGTTACTGCATCATGATGTAGCGCTCTTTAGAGAGATGTGTCTACAGCTCTTTCCTGAATTACAGAAGGATTAGGGTGGTCTAAAGGGATACATTGATGATTCTCCAGATTCCAAGTGCAAAGATGGACCTGTTCCCTTATTTTTAGGTGAATCACAGCAGCACACAAGCGCTGCTTTTCCAAAATGTTGGAATCTTTATGGATATTTAACCAGGTCTACCTCACGCCCATCACTATCACTCATTTGTGGGTTTGCCTTTCAAAAATCATTTAATGACATTGGTAAATGCTTTATGTTTGTCCCACCTTGGGGCGGTTTTGTTACTGCCTTCGGGACCAACCCTTTTACATGGATAATTCCACATTTGCTGATATGTTTGACTGTGAGTGAACTTTTTTCCTTTTATTTCTCTCCTTTGTGCTCATGGTGACCGTGGCACTTTGAATTAACCTGCTTATGTCAACTGTTTTACTTTTCATTTTCAATTTATGTGGCATGAAAAGTCCAGTTAGGAATTTACAACTCTGATTACTCTAATTCGAGCAAACGTGAAACCCATTGCATTGCAAATGCTTGTTTCTTTTTTTTTTTACAATTTGTTGTACTGACTATAGGAACCACTAGAGATGGTGCGGTTGTCAGCCAAGCTCTGACGTGAGTGAAAGTCATTCGGTCATATTATGTACATTAGGAAGCCACTTCACTTCCAGTCGGAAAGACCACTATTTTCCGTAATCTGTTATGAAGCCAGTTTCATGTAACCTGTTTAGTAACAATTAATTTATTGCATTGCTAGTAGCGACTTAAAGTTCTCATGTTTTTCTTTTACAACCTCTTCCAAAGGTTTGATTACTTCTTTACTAAAAGCCAGTACGCTAGGAGAATATTTCACGCAGGCTACTATATCATTGTGATATTAGTATTTTTCATGAAGAAATGCTGTTTTGTCCCTAACTCTTGTCCATGACGTACATTTTGCTTGCAAGTGTTATATTTATCAGTGGGATCTGACTCTTGGCAAACTCCCCCCGTTTCATATTTCTGGTTCCCTAGTTCTGGAAGGCAGTGCTATTGCCAGAAGATCATATACTAAGGCAGTATTTGATTGAAACATAAGTGTGCCCCTCCTTATCCTTTTCTCAGCTATCAAATTTTCATCTACAATTTTCTAAGACTGACCACAACATGATTATCCATCCATTACCTCTTGTGGAATTTTTCATTTTATGATACTATTGATTGGGATTGTTGATGAGTTGTCAGGTTACTAATTGCTTTTGTATTTCAAAGGCAAAGCAGAAGGTCAGTGTGTGGCTGAATGCTAGGATCATTCTTCAACACCAGGCCGTCTGAAGTTTCAAAGCTTCCTGAAAGCCTTTCTGTTATAGGCTTTCAGGAAGCTTCGAAACTGTTATAGGAAGTTATAGGAAGTATTTTGGTCCAGATTGATGACTCTTAGCTTTACCGTTTGGCACCTAAGCAGCCTAGGCAGAGTCAAAAGCAAAATGTGTTTCTAAGGACCGCTGAAAACCTTTAGAGCCCTAAGGCACGATTCTATTAGCAGATTTCAAAATGACAGTAAAATTATTAGTAACAATTTAATTGCAAACGGTAGTATGGCACACATTTCTTGATGTCCTGGGAAGTGCCTACCAGTGGTGAAAGTCATGAAACTGAGAAACAATGCTAATTATTGCATACAGCATTGTGTGCACTAAGGCTGCTGTACTGTGCATGCTGTTGTTTCAAAAAGCTTTTGGTGCATGCACATTTAAACCTAGTAACTTTTGTCAATCTAAGGTCGCTTCATTTGGTAGCTGAATTTGTTCCAAATGAAATTGTTTGCTTTGGGATTATATTTGGAATATATTTGTGAAAGAAAACTGTAGTTTTGGTCAGAGAATTGCTCATATATTCGAATCTCCACAGAACGGCTTAGTGGGCTCACATGCCTGCTGCAAAGTATTGTGTCTGACGTGCAGGCCACTGGTTTGTAATCTATTTAGATTTCTCACTGGGTCACTGCATTCATTGCAGAGATTCTTAGTTATGTTGTTGATCACGAGTTCCGATCCTGGCAGGCTATCTCACTTGGTTATACATTCACTGTAAATATTTCAATGCAACTTGCAAGGCAAAAGTTTGGATTCTAGCAGTTTTTCTCAGTATTTTCTTCTCTTGAGTAGAGCTAAATTAGTTGGATAGTATTTAACACCTATTATCATGTGCGAAAGCCACATCTGCTTGTAAACCTAAAATATGTATGCACCTTGTAGTTGTTATGTTGAACTGTCCATGAGGAGACATGTTAGTGTTTTAAAGGAAACTTAAAAATTAATGTATTCGTATTAAAACCATTAGTATTGCTGTCTATGCTGGACACTTATACTATCCAAAATAGTTTTAAGCCAGAGCTGTAGGTTAAAACACTTAAACATGTCATCACTAGCAGAGCTGCAAGATGGCCATCTTTTATTCTCAGGACCTGCTCAGCTCTCCTTACCTGGGCTGTATCTCAGGCCAGGGGCTGAGTAGGAGCCAGGTTGTGGCTGGCCTTAAGTGTGGTACAGATGGACTGTTCAGGCCTGCTGTCAACAGCAGGAGCCATTGAATGTGTGGGTCTTGTCCTTGCCATCTACAGCATGGTTGAGACAAGGTGGAGGCAGCCCAATCAATATGGGTTGCACACATACAGTGGGAATCCAGCAGAGAGGAGAAGACTACACAGGGCCCTCACGTATGCAGGCATGTTGGGTAAACTCTGGACTCGGTACAGCTGTCAGTGGGTGAGGATATGGAAGAAAAAGTACACCAGGAACAGCAGAAGTGGAGCCCCAGGCCATGGAACAGCTTTCTCTCCCATAGGCTGACATGCTAGAAATCTAAAACAGAACCTGTAGTAAATGGAGAGGGAGTTGGCTTCTGCAAGATATTCTCTTGCACAACTTGGACAATGAGACAGACCTTAACAATGTTTCCCTAAACAGATAAAGCAGAAAACATAAAAGGATAAGAACGTGTTTTTGAATCCATAGCACAGTCTATCCAGACCCTTGTAATAGCAGTGCGTCCATTTCGGGTCTAAATCTAGTTGAGTTGGCAATTATACCTATCTTGAAAGACTTACAGTAGTTCAAAGAGTAGACAGAACTCACAATATTTACCTTAGAAATGGTCCTAAGCAGTATAAACTAGAGAAAGGAAAACAAAGAGAAGACACTGGATGATCTAGAACAAAGGACCTCTGTGTTACAGAAAGGAGATAAGAACTAAGAGAAGAAACTAACCAGAGGCACGATTTCAAAAAGTAGCTATTATCTATTATTTCATTAACTGGGCTACAGGCCTAAAAGGAGATATTGGAAAAAAAAGCTGAAGCAGCCCAGCATACAAATCCTGGGAATGCCCCCACTGTTGAACTCAAACATTTTGAATCATTTGTTCAGAGTGAAATGCAAACTGAGGTGTTGCACAGTGAAGATGACATCTATGTAGAGATACGCACAATTATTAGGTTTCCAACAAGTGAACCACTGGGATTGGAGTAAAGCTCAGAACAGTGTTGGTGCACCTTCCAAGTCCTATCAGAGAACAGTACTATTTAGAGCAGCAATGAAAAAAACAAAACTTCTTGTGAAGGGTAGTGAAGGGTACCAAGACGCATGTCTTCCAGGATGCGAGTCGAACTGCACTCCCATAAGGTCTCAAGCTCCAAAGAGCTAAAAAGGAACTGATTGCACCAGTAACTTCAAACCTCCATTTGGGTCCCGACTATGTTGACGAAAAAGATGGTTATTTTTTTCTCTCAATCAGGGGCTACTCCAGAGTTTCTTCGGTCATGCACTGAGGATAAAGTCTCTAACTGATATTTTACGGTTTGTTTTTGGAGATTTTCAGCTCTACACAACAGCCTTTTGGCTGTTTTATTTTCTTTCTGTGCTTATGACTTGGAGGGTACTGTACGCTATTATCTTTGAGATCTTGGTCATTCAAATAGGGATGATGGTTCATGCACCCTCCTTTTCTTACGCATAATACTTTGGATTGGGATGGCTGTTTACCACATATGAAAGAAATAATGGCCAAGAGACATAGTGGGTGTTCTTTTAATCTGTGAATGGTTTGTTTGGCTTTTAAATTGGGACTACTCCTGGGTATGTACCATTGAGTTAGACTTCTAAAATAATAATAAATTAAACCTAAAAACACACATAAACAATTGGCAATGATTTAGAAGCATAAATATACAGAATTCACACCACTGAAGTATTTAGATTGTACACTTGAATATCGACAACAAGAATATTGTAGCACACTATTATCAAGGGACAAAATATCAAATGGTAAGTGCACAGAGGGAAGTATTGATTTACTAATCTTGTCTCCACATCTATATATCCTGTCAATAAATATTTCTCAAGATACATAGATGTGGATTTGGGTATAGAAAATCTCTACATACTTACCTTCATTATTTTGTCCCTCTATGTTCTGTCCTTGATATTAGTGTCCCACAATCTCCTGGACTCGATATCCAGGAGCCACACCAAGTAATCATATTGGTTAGATGAAGTAATACCCATTACAAACATGGAAGTTGTAAGGTTCTCACTGGGGACAAAAACACCACTAACATCCTCTTTTAATTGGATGACTACTGGGCCCAGAAGATGTCCACGGGGCTGTCAACCAGGTGCTTTCAGTGGGGTATGGTGAGGTGTCTGTCGGATTTCACACTGAATTTTCACATAAACAGACAAAAAGCACACTCTCTCTCTTCGTTTTGCAAATCTTCTAAATTGTTGGTTCTTTTAGCAAATATTGTTTTCTCTGACTTAGTACCATACCAATCCGCATTTAACTCCCTTTCCACTACTCCTTTAGTCCCTCTCATGTGTCTTGCTTGTTGTTAAATATATTTTGACATTATATACCAGGATTGTGGAAAAATCTGAAGCTCACACACCCCCAAACAGACCTAACTACGCACCTACTTGAGTCAACTTTTCTTCTTGAAAAAAAAAATCATTTGTGCAGTCTGTTGTGAGAGGGAGTGACGTCTGTGGAGATAAACATGATATCTGATCTTGTGACACTCAGTTAAGAGATCCGTTCTGCACGTGCAAAGATTTACGCTTCATACTTCCTGACACCGGTAATTACTGCAATGGTTTTATCTATCTTAATTATACTCAAAAACAATTCGCTAAATTGCTTGTTTGAGGATGCTAAACCGCAACGCCTGTATCCCACCCCGCAGGAGAGGCAGTTCATTTAGCCCTGGTCGCTATTTACAGAAAAACGCTTCTTAATCTGCGATATGTTCATGTACAAATTGATAAATGTGGGATCTAGTACATCGTTTCTGCCAGTTTTCCACATCTTGATGTTGATTTGCTTGGCTAGTGTAGATATTAATATAAATGTTTTCTTAATTTATTTATACACTATTGTTAGATATCATTGTACTAAAATGAGGGTATTTAAAGTGTTTGTTTCTATGTACATCGGCCTTAGAAAACCATTCAAGCAGATGACGTGCTCAATAACATAAGGCATCTCTCAAACTATGGCCTGCTGCACAGTTGGTGCCATCATACCCCTACTGCAATCTGAAGGGAATTGGAATGATTCTGTGAAGACGGGAGCCTCGATTGTCTGTTCCTCTGATCATTGGCTGTCGCATTATTCAAGCCTAAGTCCAATAAAGAGATCTTAATATATATTCCTTAGTAATGTTTTCCCCCTCGAATATTGGCACAAACATCTTCCTCTCAAACAAAAATTGCCAGCATCTAAATGATCAATGCAACTTTTAAATTATGGAATTAAATGCAGGTCACGGGGAGGATTGCATCACACCCAGCTATGATTTTTCATAGCAACCGAATATGCCAGCATTTCGCACAAAAAAAAAAAAAACATGTACCGAGGTTGGCTTCCTAAAACTAGGCTGTTTTTCTACGTGTCTTCAAATTTAAATTTTCCAAGCTTAATGAGACAGTCTCGTTTTTGGCATGAGTCCATATCTCTCGTGTATAAACTGCAGCAATTTTTCAACAACGTTCTCAGCTGGGTTTATTTTTCATTAAGAATTCCTGTGTGCTTCCATTTTTCTTTCGCCTGTCAGCTGCCTCTCTGCCTTCCCAGCTTTGCAGCTCCGTCTCTGAGTGTACTGAGGGCCGGCCTATAACAGTTCCCTTATTAATACTTGTAAACACTGCGCTGGGGAAAATCGTAATGCCTTTTTTGTTTAGTTGCCTTGTTTCAATTATAATCGCCTCGATTTCCGGGCAGATTTTCATTCAAGAAAATAAACGCGTAAAGTAATATATTTCCGTCCCCGTAGGTTGTCAGGGGGTGAAGGAGCAATATTGCTGAAGACAGCACTGCGGCGGCGGCTGATCCGGCGCTGCTGTCTGTGCCCTCAAGTATGTTTACAAAAATCCACCAAACATGACAGTTGTGCAAAGTGCTCTTCACTCTGATGGAAATGACAGATATTTCCACAGGGAAGAAAAAAAAGATCCCCGGAGTTCATCGTCTTCATTGTTTTTTTCAACGACAAACATCCAAAAATAAAGCTGGCGTTAGTTGTAATTCAGTGTTGTGCTCTCTTCCTATTATTCTGCTCTTGTTGTAGTTGTTCTGACTCTCCGCACGATATAGGAATTCCTTAAGGCTTTCAACTAAATCACTAGATAAAGTAATTAGGGTTTCTATGAATATTTGTATGCTGTCCTCAAACACATTACACCAGAGAAGTGTGCTACTTTAGTTGCAGATAAAGGTAAAGTTACATTTTATTTTAGATGCAGATCTGTTGTGTAAGCAATAGCCACAATGTGTTGAATTACTTAGTTATTTGTTATGTGACATAATGTGTCAGGGCCAGCTACCAGTGATAAAGAAGTGAAAATCACCATATACCAATTGTTTTTAATCGAAACTATCATTTATGACAGTATCTAAAGCACTAAAGCAGGCCGCAGACACTGGGGCCCTTTCTGACCTAAGTCTCGGCATCACTATTGACTTGGTCTCTAGGTCAAACTTCATGTAAACAAGATTGAAATTATCTGCTTTCACTTGGATCCTAAAGTAAATGAGTTCCTGCTTCTCAGTGGTGATTATGTATATGATGGTGCACATTGCTATTTCTTCTCAGCAGGGCCATGGGAATTCAATATTGTTAGGCTTACTCAAGCATCTCAGAGGATTTCTTCCTCTTATGCAAAATCTAGTGGCCCATCCCCTTTACATTCTTCTCAAATGCACAACTGTTTTTCCCATCTGAAACAGCTCCACACACTCCCTTTTAATAGGTGGATTATGCTGTCTCTGTATAGTTCACGTGGCACTTTCTGCATCGTGATATCTTAACTCCAGCCTGGTGCATTAATTATTCTCCTCTTGCACACCTAATTCCTCTTTACACAAAGATTCAACATCCCAGTATAGTTAGACACCCATTCTCTGTTCTTGCTGCCTCACTTTGGAACAGCGTACCTGGTGTATCGAGGCACATATCTAACCATTTGCTTTTTGGAAGAAACTTAAGATGCATCTATTTTAACTCTCTTTGATTGCTGCCTTGTGCCCGTGCGTTGGAGTCTATTCACCACCAGGAACACCTTCATCAAAATACCAAACATAATATTTTTCATGAATTGACAATTGGCACATGAAGTGGATTTTTCAATCTGCAAAACTCAACGTTTTCAGAATCAGTCAGAAGATTGGTGCATTGAATTTACCCCCCTTGTCTGCAATGGCTGGATATTCGTAAAGCCCAAGTTTGGATCCCTGTGAAGCAGACTCAACATTCCATCCTTTAGAAGTAGGAAAAATGAGAGCCAATCAGTTGGGTAAAAATAAACTTGTTCTTACAGTTCTTAAAACTAGCAGAAGTGTTGTATGAAATGTTATATAAAACATATTTTTACAATGATCAGTGTTGCTTCTAGATTTCTTTTAGGTATTAGAATCTTCAGTTGGTTTAATGTCAAACTAGATTACCTTGATTGTAAGCAAACATTTTTGTGTAGCGAGTTCTTATTTGCAGATTTCACTAACACACATTGAGTTCTGCTGCTAACTTCAGAAAAGACTTTCTGAGCTAAAAGTTACTGTCTTTCAACATTTATCATGTTTGTAGAGAAACTGAAGGATGTAGATTGGTGATTTACAAAACTTTCTGCTGTTTTAAGCAAGTAGAAGTTGCTCCTGGCAATGCACTAATATTCCCCGTGAGAGGTAATGTATTTTAATTAGAAAGCATAGTTAATAGGAAGATAATTGTAGGAGGCTGCCATAAATCCTTTTCAAGAAGTATATCACTCAAAAATGAAAGTTGAACTATAACAATATTACATGTAACACATTATTGTTGGCCCAGGCCCTCTCTGCAGGGTCAATCCAAAACGTTTTGCCTTCACTCCTCTTGTTTTACTAAACTCGTTTTTGTTACCTTTAGGACAACTAGCCAGTGGTGAAGTGCTTGTACTCTCTCTTCTAAACATGGTAAAATTGGCTTACACGCAACTGGCATATATTATTTACTTGTACCCCCCTAGTAAAGTGGTCCTACATGTACCCAGGGCCTATACATTAAATGCTACTAGTGGGCCATCCACTTAAGTAGCCTTTAAAACATGTCTCAAGCCACTCAGTGGATCCTGTATGTGCACTTTTAAACGACCTTTTTGACCTGGCGAAATAAACCTTTTGTCAGGACTATTCCTTACTTTTTCATACATATACGTAACACTTAGGGGAGGCCTTAAACACCCTATAGGGCTGGGTACATTTTATCTAAAAAGTTGGACATGTATTTTCAAATTGTACATGCCCTGGTAGAGAAACAATCTTGAACTCTTTTTTCACTACTGCAAGACCTACCTTTTCCATTGGATGACATTGGGTTACCTTATTACATTTAATAAGTGCTAACTTCTGGTTAGGAGCCTATAGAAATGTCATGTTTGGCGTCTGAGGAATTGTAATTTAAAATCATCTTTAATGGTAAAGTCAGATTTTAAGTCACAGTTCTGAAAATGCCAATTTTAGAATTTTGGCATTGTCTTCTCTCTAATCATTTGGTGCTGTGGTCTATTTCCCGGGTCACATGACTAGGTGTAGTTGGCAGCTGACCTTTGTGTATTCCTCCCAGACAGTATCACAATAGTGTGTCTGGGTGTTGGCCATTGTGACTAGACAGGAGGAGGAGCTGTCGCCTACCTCACTTGCACTTTAAAAGCACTAACCCAGCACACTCACAAAGAACTTCACACTAGTCTATTGTGTCCCCAGGCAGACCGGTATTGGGGCGGGGAGGAAGAAAAGTCCAGACACTTTTGTGTGGGGAAAACTCAAAAAACATGTCCCACTCCAAACGGAGCACCAGGTATAAAAATGGTACCCTCAGACCCACTATTCAGTACACATCTGAAACTGTGAATGCTACAGAAGGACTGCCCTGCTATCAGAGAAATGCTCTCCTGCTTGAATCCTACCCTGATGTCTAAGAAGGAAGACTGGACCTGCATCCTTCATCCCAGGCTAAAGTGACTTTAAGGCTTAGCTGACTGACTTCTTGTTCGGAGCTAAAGGGACACAACAAGCTCTAGAGTTCTTGCTCCAACTGCCCAGCTGATCTGCTGCACTGGACCTGCTTGCAGCTGCAACTGGACCTGCTGAGCCCTGCTGTCTTCTGGTGGAGTGAGTTTCTCATTGCCAGGAGGGACCAACCAAGCCCTGGACCCTTGGTGTGGCATCCATTGAGCTCCTCCTTAAAGAAAAGGAGAACTTTTGAAGTTTGTGTTCTTCATGATGAGAGATCTTGCAGCCCACCACTAATGCTTACCACCAATGCCAAGCTCCACTGAACCTGACCTCCACAGGCAACCAGCAACATGAGATCTACCCTCCACATTACAGCATCGACAGCCTGAGGTTACTGCCAACACAAAGTTCCAGCAATGTCCATCAGCAATGACAGACAGGATCTTCGCCCTCACAGTGACTACCATACCCGACACCCGTCCTGCTCTTCGCGCTATAACCAATGCTCTCCCTGCTTCTCGTAGCCTCCAAAATAGAACTCTTCTTCTGGACTTCTAAAAGGGAATTTTCAGCAGGACTAAGCTGGTACTAGTATCCAGCCCACACTCCATCATGGTCGGCCTGAATTTGTGACTTTCCTCCATCTTGCATGATCAAGTAACTGCAATGTTTGCTTTGTGCTTTTAGGTGCTGTACTTGCCTTAAACTTTTGAAATTGCATCTCTCTGGTTTTACTAATTGAACTTTTGTAATTTGGTGTCAAATAGTTTATTAAATTTCAGTATATTTTCCTAAATTGATGAGTGATTTTTTGTGTTGTTTTCACTTTATTGCATTTTAAGTGCTGCATAAATAGTTTACACATTGCTTCTCAGTTAAGCCTGACTGCTTTTGTGGCAAGCACAGATGGTTCCTCTGACAAGAGATTGTGGCTATTGTATGAGGAAGGCTCATACATCCCTCAACCAACAACCCCATTTCTTACAATTATTATAACATTTGTGGGTATATACTCATGAAATAAAACATCAAATATATATTCAACTTAAAATACCAGTCACTAAAGAGCACATTCAGTTGACACAGTGGGTGCATGGATGGTGCAGCAGCAGGAACCAGAAACCAACATATAAATGGGCCTCAAGCAGCACTTTGTAAGTGGGTAAAATAGAAGTAGCCATGAGGAGTTGAGTAGTACGGTTGAAGTGTTGCTTCTTAACATACTCCAAAAGTGCTTTTAACAAGTGCATAGCATGAGAATTTCAAATGTGGACAGACTGAAGAAGAATGCTTTTTATTTTAATGGAAAACATTGTAAACATCCTTTCAGTCTTATATCCAATGTGAGTCTTGAGCTATCTTTTGTCAGGGTTTTTTTTGTGTACATTTCTGCCTTTTCTCTGTCGGCCTTTCAGAAATGAAAATATATGATCTTAATTTGTAGGACAGAACAGTTGTCCCAATTACGTACGCAGTAGAATGAGCTAAATTTAAAAGTAAAATCTTTCAATTTTGTGTGATCACCAACCAACAACATCACGAAAGGGGGATTGCCAGATAAATTCCACTCTCCAAAAAATCCAGTCATCACCAGTAAACTTACATTTATCTTGCTATGAGGCATATTGATTTAAAAACATAAAAAGTCCCAAACTACCTGCTACCTCAGACATTCTGACATGCAGTAATACTGATGACAGTGTTCTTAGATCACTTTGTCTCAAGGGATTACGGGTCAATAAAAAAAGCAATAATGTCTCCAGTAACTCACACAAACCGATTAAGGCATTTGGCCCCCTAGGAAATGACAGAATGAAGATGCTTTACAACCCAGTCTGATGTTGCTTCTCTAACAGTCACAGTCGTGCAGTCTTTCAATACATTACACATGACCTAAATGTTGGTTGGGTGATCATGTCAAAAACTCTAATAATTTCAGGACATATTACATTAGTTTAAAGGAATTAGTAATCAGAAAATGCACAGTTATTTCACCTTCCTTACCCTTGCCATTGTTAATCATTTCTGCTCCTTGGCTGACCCATTACATGATATGTAGAAATAATCTCATGAACTCGCTTGGCAAACAATATGTATATGAGGTTAATTATGCTTGCCAGCACTCTCTCTAACTCTTTCTTTACTTCATTCCACCTTCTCCTCCTCCTTTCTCCGCTTCTCTGTACACCTTCAAACATCTCCTTCCCAATCATCACCTATCTTTGTGTCTGGGTCAATATTTGTCATTAGTACGCTTGTCTTTTTAATGGCGAATCTCTGCATGACTACTTCATCTATATCCTTATAAACGTATAAAAGATGTGTATCACAAATGTCCTGGATTCACATTCTAAATTGTGTCTGTTTATCAACAAATGCAATACATTTTACACATAATCATGGTACCATTTGTCTGCTCCTGCGCAAGTGCTACGTGGTTGCTATTTAAAAAGATGTAAGTTTCACACAATGTTTAGAGTTGCTGATTCATCTTGGGTTGTCCCTCAAAGTAGTCATCATCATCATTGTGTGGCTGCTGTTTCACTGAGAAGCCCTGACGGCTACATGTTCAATGGATGTAGAAGTGGACATGTTCCAGTCTCCTGGTTAATTATTAAGGAGTGATCCACGGATCCTTTGAACTGCCCCTTTTTCGTATCAGTTATAATTTTTGAGAAGTACATTACACACATTTGACATAATAAGACCTCTACCTCTAATTGTTCTCTGAAATTGTCCAATTTAATATATTTATACATGAAAAACATAATTCTATTCTCGTTTTCCTTTGAAGGCATTTAGAACTTGAGATAGACTGTTATGTGATCGTTAATTGCCATACTGTTTAGGTACTTAAGTGAGCTTTCCTTAGATACACTGCAAACACGTACACTAATAATATTAAGTAAATTATATTTCCCTTGTTAGGGACTTTTATAAGAAGCAATTTTATTATAGAATTAATTGGGTTTTAACAATTTATGTCGTAGTTCTTTAGTTCACAAAAAATCTTCGGGGAATTGGCCCAATAAAAGCAAAATTATACAATGCACACATTAATATTGCACCACAGACCACTCTACCGGTAAATTAATAAAATAGAAATGTATATTACGATAGCAAAGAGCTTTTTAAAACGCTTTTTAAAAAACTTTAAAAGCTGGGACCTTATCGTTGAGCATTCCGAGTAAAATCCTATTGTGTTGTGAAGCAGTACAAGCTTAACATAGATATATGTTGGTTTCTGAAAGTATTGTGTACCTGAGAAAAAATGTATGTGTCTGTGATATTCCATTGTTCAGTTCCAAAATACCTCTATAGTGTCCCAGCTAGGATTCAGAAGCAATTTTCCAATGCAAATTATCATATAATTTATTATTGTCTTTGATTAGTAAAGGATGCATTGCTTTTCTGTTTCTGACACTAAGCAATTTTTGACTCTCTTTAAAAAAAAATCTGCACTATAAACATATTCTCCACTGACTGCTGTTCCTGAGCACATTTTCTAAAATAGTGGCCATATTCTGTTCAGGGTTTGCACAGGTTGCCTTTTATGCACTAATCTACAGAAAATAAATTCATTTAACTCAAACAGATATGGCTGGACATTACCAATGTCTTTTGGTTGGGATTTGATCTTCACCAAACTAACCATTCATTAAATATCAGTGCTATTTTCACAGTAGGCATAATAAACTCAGAGCCTCTATGATTTGGGAAAGTGCACCCTGAAATGATGTTTTGTTTATTTGCGTTAGGTTTATTCACAGTCTCAAAACATATTTAAAAAAGGCTTTCCACTCTAAATAATATTACTTGAAAAGATATTGAGTGCCAAAATGTTATTTTGGTGAGTGGAAACTACATGGAAGCAAGAAAAAGGTGTTTCCTGGAAGAAATGTGACAAATATGTGCCTCTTATCTTTTTGTGGCTGTGGTTACACAAGGTGTCTCTACATAAGGATTCTCAAACTTGGTTTCCAAACAACGCCAAAGGCTATTGCTCTGCTCTATTTTCCCTTGCTGTTATAATGTTACAGCAATGCCAGCCTATTAATCCCATTTTTTTCTGTATCTTAACCCACTGAGTTTACTGCTTTAGTTCTGAAAAGTATGGGTGTGGACTGCGATTTGTGTGCATTGGCCTATGTGTAAAAGACGTTAACATCCTACTCATTCCAAAATATATCAGTGGTTATGCTATCCTTTCAATCAGGCTCCGCCAGTGATTTTCTAAAATCTTCTGGATGCCTTGGAATATATTTTAACCGATTCTTTCTGGAATTATATTTTTAAAGTTATTTTAAAGGGTAGTGGTCCATCAGTGGTGTTTTGACTGATACACAATTTTATACTGTGGTGGCATTAGGGAAACTACCTGCAAGGTATATAATTTGTATTTATTACTCACCTTTGGAAAATGGGCAAAATGGGCATTGCTGTTGCATTACGGAAACTGGCCAGTATTGTAGAAATTGCAACACAATGGGCATTACTGCTGCTGTGGATTTCTTCCGGAGGTGATTTTGGTCACTAGCATGGGTTATAAGATCTGCTCTAAATGTTTAGCTCCCATGTGTTTCATGTAACTATTTTATGTCACAACCTTACTCCATTTATTTGATTTGAGACTGATATTATTGTCGCTGTCATTTTTGGATAAATGTGATCATAAAGTGAACTTTATATTGCATTCCAAGGATACATTGACCCTTCTTTGACATATTTAGGAAGGCCCCTGTAAAATTGATTTAAATCTTGTCTAGTTTTGACCAATTTTGCTGTCCAGTTATTCTTGATAAGTCTGTTTCTTCAACAACATTTCAGAAGAAAATTATGGGAGAAACTCCAAAAATCTACTACCAAACTATTTCAGGATATCGCTAATATTAATGGCAAAGTGTGCTTTAAAACAGATAATTTTCCAGAAATTGGAGTGTCTTGAGCAGAAACTACACAAAGGCTCCATTCAGTGAAGTAAATTGCTCATATAAGTGTTGGACATGGCCCTTTATGCAGGGCCATTCCTAAACATTTTGCCTTCCCCCTCTTGTTTTGTGAAGTCTTCTTTGTTGGTTCTTAGAATTCTTCACTTTACCAGAGTTAAAGTGCTTGTGATCTTTTCTTAAAATATGGTAAATGTGGCACATTTAATTACTTGTAAGTCCCTAGTAATGTGGTGCTACATGTGCCCAGGGCTTGTAAATTAAATGCTGCTAGTGAGCCTGTGCACTGACTGTGCCTCCCACTTAAGTAGCACTTTAAACATGCCATTGCAGTCTGTGTGGGCAGTTTGTAAATGGCCATGTCGACCTGGTAAAATAAACCTTTCGCCAAGTCCAAACTCTCCTTTTCAATTTATTTAAGTCACCCCTAGGGAAGAACCTGAACATCCCAGGGGGCGGCATGCAATGTATTTAGGAAAGTGGGACTTGTACCTTTTAGTTTTACATGTCTTGGTAGGTAAAAGCTCTCAAGTTCATTTTTCACTGTTGCAATGCCTACCTTTCTTAAAGGCTAACATTGGAATTACCTTATTATATCTAATAAGTGATAATTTCCAAATGAGAGCAGGTAACCTGGTCATGTTTGGAGTGTTTGAAGTTGTAATGAAAAATCCTCTCTCATGATGAAGCTAGATTTTAAATTATAGCTTTGAAAATGCCACTTTTAGGAAGTTGGCATTATTCTGCCTTAGCCATTTAGGGCCTAATTTAGATATTGCGGAGGGATTACTCCCTCACACCCATAATGAAATCCTGTCCACTGAAATCTAAATTCAATTGGAAGTTATAGGATTTAGATTTCAGTGGCTAGGATATCTGTCACCGTTGTGATAGAGTAACCTCTCCCCCAATATTTAAATCAGGCCCATAGTGCCTACATCCTGTCTCTGGGTCACATGACTGGGTGTAGCTGACATTTTGGTTTTGTGTATTCCTCCTAGACAGGCACAAACAACAGGGAGCTTAGGTGTGTGTCATCATTGGCAGGATGGGAGGACGGAGCTGGACACAGTCCTGCTTACACTTGATCAGGTTTTGTCCTGTTTTCACACAAAGGGATGCATACCCCCGTAGTTAGTCCTGAGCCTGTACAAGGATGGTAGGTTGCCTGTGGACTTCAAAAAGAAAGCTTTAGAATCTTCTCCCACTTCAAAGGAAGGCCCAGCTATAAATATTGGACACCTGACACCAACTCTTCAGTACACTTCCAAACCTGTGGATACTCTGCCAGGAAGAAGACCTGCTGCACCTCTGAAAGCACTGTGACTCTGCTTGGCTGTTGCCCTGAATGTTTACTGCCTTTCTGTACTGGCCTTCTGCCTGCTACCCTCTTGCCTGAGTGAGAAGGATTGGACCTTTATCTGTTGAACCTGGGACCCCAAAGTGACTCGAAGGGCTAGTTGACTGGCCTCCTGACTAGATCCTCAGGGATAGAAGACTCCCAAACAACCTTGTACCCTTCACCTACACTCTGCCATCTGTGAGTCCTACCCAGCCAAGTGGTGCTACCCCAGTCCTGGATCGTTAGAAATTGCCCTGAAGGTGCTCTGCCAGCCCATCTGTGGATCCAACAGAGCTGATTCAGTGCCTCTGTTGCAAGGTTTCTCTCAATAAAAGGACTTTGCATCAACTTTGAAACCCACATCATAAATGCTGCTGTGTGAAGCTTCACCAACGCAGGACCACACTTTACAAATCTGTTCTCAACAGCAGCCTCAACGATAATGCAGGTTCTCACATTGCAGCCTTGCGTCTCTTCAGACCGAAGTATCACTTTGTCTGCATGACACATCTTCGACATCGGTCTTCGCATCTCAAGCCCTTGCCAATGGGATTCTGGAGGATGATCCAGGGCCTCACATTGCGGCTTCGCAACTCCTCTGAACTGGTGCATCGCCTCAGCTGCATGATGCATCCTTGGTGCAGGACCGTGAAAGGCTCTTCAACCAGGAATTAGGGTACTATTTACCAGTGGGCCTATTTGGATACCATGTGGCCAGCCCACACACCATATCACTAGCCCTGAACTTGTGACTTTGTCTCAATCTGACACAAACAGATATCCACAGTTGCCGCTTTGTGCTTTTTTGGTGCTATATTTACTGAAATCTCTATACCTGTGTTAGACTTGGCATCCTTGGCGTGGTCTCCCCTAACTTTTTGCCTCTGTTTCCCAGGTTGTTGATGTATGCTGGACTCTGTTTTTGCTGTTTTTGTTACTCTATGCCCTTTACCACAGCTATCCAGTGCTAAAGTGCAAGTGCTCCTATGTAAAATATATGTGTAATTGACCTTCCATGATTGGCATATTTGAGTTACTAGTAAGTCCCCAGTACAGTGCACTAGAGGTGCCCAGAGCCTGTAAATCAAATGCTACTAGTGGACCTGCAGCACTGGTTGTGCCATCCATATTAGTAGCCCTGTAAACATGGCTCAGACCTGCCACTGAAGAGTCTGTGTGTGCAGTTTTAAACTGCCAATTCGACTTGCCAAGTGTACCCACTTGCCAGGCCTAAACCTTCCCTTTTCATACATGTAAGGCACCCCTACGTTAGGCCCTAGATAGCCCCATGGGCAGGGTGCAGTGTATGTTAAAGGTGGGGCATGTACATGTGTTTTATATGTCCTAACAGTGAAATACTGCCAAATTTGCTTTTCACTGTTGCAAGTCCTGTCCCTCTCATAGGTTAACATTGGGGCTGTCTTTAAATATTATTAAAGTGCAGATTCCCTTAGGGAGCTAATTGAAATGTGGAGTTTAGGGTCCCTGAGCTCACAATTTAAAAATACATCTTTTAGTGAAGTTGGTTTTTAGATTGCATGTTTGAAAATGCCACTTTTAGAAAGTAGGCATTTTCTTGCTTAAACCATTCTTTGACTCTGCCTGTTTGTGGATTCCCTGTCTCGGTCCGTTTGACAGTTGGGCTGTTTGCATCTCTCTCTAGACAGTGACACAAAGGGAGCTGGGGTGTTTCCTGCATATCCTGATGAGCCATCTGTGCTAGGAGGGAGGGGGGAGTGGTCACTCACACCTGAAAGGGCTGTGCTTGCCCTTACACAATGCAGTCTCTGACCCCCTGGTGTGTGTCTGGGGCCTGGCCTGGGAAAGGCAGGATCTTACAAACCAGAGAGTCTTTCCTTTGAAGTAGGCCCACTTCAAAGAAAGAAAGGGGTATAAGAAGAGCCCCAAAAACCCCTTAAAATTAGATCACTTCTGGAATCAAGAGGAACCTCTGCCAAGGAAAAGAGCTGAGGAGAAGTGCTGCCCTGCCTGTGACTGTGCTTTGTGGAGCTATCCTGCAGTTGCTGCTTCTGCCTGTGAAAGGTGAGAAAGACTGGACTTTGTGGCATATTCCTGCTTGAGAAATATCTCCAAGGGCTTGGACTGAGCTTGCCCCTTGTTTTGAAGTCTCAGGGCCATCAAAGACTTCCCCTACTAGCACCTGGACTCTCTGCTGAGACTCCTGCACTGACAAGTGGTGCCCTGTTCAGTCCTTCGGCCCTTGAAAGGAGAAGCTGGTGAAAATCCAAGAGAACCAACTTTGGACGACTCCGGACCGCCACTGCCGCCGAATCCATTGACGCCACCTGCAACCGACTCTGTGGTCCTCACTGGAGTGCGACGACCCTCTCAGGCCTGACACCCCTGCAGCACCACCGAAGTCCTTTACCCTGACTATAGTGAGGCTCCTTGCTTGGACAGGGGGTAACCTGACTGCCAACCAAAGACCCCATTTTTAACAACCTGCATATCTCTGGTTCTACTGATTGGATTGTTGTAATGTTTGTCTTGGTTTATTTATTAAAAATACTCCATGTTTCTATATTGATGTGGGATTTTTCTTTGTTTATGATTTCACTTTATCACAGTTTGAAGTGTTGCATAAATACTTTACACGTTGCCTCTAAGCTAATCCTGAGTCCTCTGTGCCAAGCTGCCAGAAGCTTCAGCACAGGTTAATTTGGGGTTTGCTTGTGCCTCACCCTGACAAAGAATGTGGCTCCTACCAGAGTGGGATTTCATGCCCCTCAACCGGCAATGCAGTTTCTCACAATAAGTACTAAATCTTATATGAGATTTGAGGATACGTTCCCCATCATTAGTATACATTAGGATTCCTAGTGTGAGGTGTTTAATAAAGAACTATTCCAAGGGAAATCATCCATTAATCTATGGCTCGTGTCATGAATGGTTAGTGTCCAAGCCATCAATGTTCTTTGACACCACTCTTGTCTGATCTATTAGGCACTTAACTGTTCCACATTAAATCCCACAGTCATCTGTCACCAATTTATTTTCTCAGAAAAAGAGATATCTGTGTGAGTTGGTAAGACCTGGGGTGGTATGTTTTGGAATCCATCCACCGTCAATCAAAGAATGAGCAGTGAACAATAATTAATTGTAGAGAACACAGGAAATAGCTACATAAGTTGGGTGGCCTTAAGGACCACGTTTCTAGGTCAGGTTTTACAAAGTGGTCCAGAGACGAAATAACCCGCAATCTGGAAAGCGCGATTTATGCAGTCCAATTCACTAGAAACTTACCTAGGTACATTCAGTGTTGAACTAAACCTACATTTGGTATTTCAAATGTATTGGTTTGCATCTCACTTATGTTACGGTTTCATTATTAATAGAGTTAATATTCCTTCTTTATTTATTAAATGTGGGACAGTGAAACAAGTGGAATGCTTTCGTAATTTGAAACAATAATACAAAAGAAATACTGGATTAGTCTGGAAATATGACACATTATTTTATACCGTTTGTGACATGAAGGTTGCTTTGAAGATCTTCTATGACCATAGGTATTTGAACACACTTAAAGGTCTACTGATGCATCCTGGGGCTATGTTTGATTACTGATACACTAAGAACATATTTTCTTCGACAAAACCATATGAAGATACAACTTTACTCATTTCCTGGATTTAATCGGGCGTACCTCTATGAAACAGGCTTGTATTCTATAACTTCACTCGTATAAGCTAAAAATGCAGGAAATCATCCCCACCCATGTTTGTTCAAAAGTAATTTAGAGCTGTTCTTCTTTTTATTTAATATATGTATTTACCCTTATCCTTGATGTTAAAACCAGCATGCACGACTATCTGTTCTTTATCCACTCAAAAGTTACCCTACTTTCATTGAATTGAACTATTCGTTTACTTTGAGCACACACAAAACCCGGATATTTCTTGTTTTCAACCTGTACTGAAACACATGGTTATAGATCTCTCTATTATCATCCTCAAGTCAGATGTGAATAACTGGTTGAACTAATTGCATCACGCAGAGAGGCACAAAAGCCCACATTTACTCATCAAGCAGATTAGATCCACAGTTGCATGTTGCACTGGAAATCAAATTCATGTTTCCCAGTGCTGTGTCTACAGGGACATCGTTGCAGGTAGCCCATTGATGCTGTGCTTTACCTCTATCTATGTATCTCGTGAAGTCAGAGAATTCCTATTCGAGTTGCATATGCCAATACTTGATGAAGGTCAATAGCCTGGAGAAATATTACCTCGTTTCTGTAATTGTACATCTTGGAATATACAGCAAAGCTCTCTCGAGAATGCTGTTTGTAGCAGTGGTACCTGAGTTCCACCTGCACTACCACCACTTGCAAATACTGATTGAATGGATTAGTGCCTGCTCAAAGCTTGTATTGCATGTTAGACCTTTTTGAAAATTTCTAATGTCCATGCAACATTCCTAAAGGACGATTTTGACTGCATATCTCCTTGCTCACTGTTAGCTTAGGCAGCTACTTCCCGTTTATAATTTGATCTTTTTTCACGTGAGCCTCTCTGTGTCTGATAACATAAATACACGCTATTAAAAAATAACTTGAGTATTTCACACTTTCTAATTAAATAAGTTGGCATAAACTAAACTATCCATCAAATTGACTTAAGCCTATTATTCCAACAAAGGGCTGTGAGTTTGAAGAACCTTGATAGTGGAATGTAAATGGATACTTTATAGTTACCCAAGGGGCTTGGTCTTGGCCTGTCAATTGTTTTAATATGTTCTTGAAAACAATGTGTGTTCCTTTGTCGGCCGTGGGACACTAGAACGTGATTGATATTTGTGGTAACTTTGACAAAAATTTGTTACACTGAAATGTCGAGAGGAAATAAAGACCATATTAACATTTGTGCCAAGCTGTATACCAGGCATGTTAAAAAGCATAACGCAGCCATTGAAATGAAAGAAGGGTAGTGAAACCCTAAACCTGACTAGAAGAGGAAACCCCAGCTATGAGTGGAAGTTGATACTTCCTTCAAAGTGTCACAGCGCACTGTATCAGGGCAGTTGCTACTACAATGTCCTTTTTTAAATAACTACTTTTTGCAGTCTTACTAAATTTTCAGTATTCTACAGTTTCTTTGAATGAACTTCGTATTAACATTCTAACGTATTTGGTAAAGATATGCTGTTGTTATATCTCATCTATCGAGTCATGCTGAAGTTGTTGTCCTCAGTTGTGTGAAACAATTACTCAATGATTTCTTAGGACACTCCCTACAGAAACAAAAAGGTCATTTACAAATGTGTTAGTAGCCCTGAGACTTATCATTGTTTTCTACCATGATCATGCCAGTGTTGTAGTTAATGTTATAGCAAACGTTGGCTTTAATATGCTTTATTTAGTGCCCTATAAAAATGACATTTTCACATTGTTATAAAATATTATTATTTTTTATTTGAGAAAGACTAATATATACATGAAAGTACACCTAGTAAAGAAGTAACACAGAAATGCACAATGACAAACGTATACATGCGTCCTACTTCTCTTTCGAAATGGCCACAAATGATCAGTTTATTATTCGTCATTTGTTTATATTTGTAGATGCCGGAGAGATAGCTAAGTTGGGTAATGCAGCAACACTCAGATCTGTGCAACCAGAAGCTCAGAGGTTCCAGTCCCAGCAAGTTTCACTCAGCTTTTCATCCCTCCGAGGTAAATTCATTGGACACTGATTGTAGATGATTGATTATGAATGGATACACTGTTTATAAAACACCATCGAGTTTGTCCATGACAACGCTCCACAAAGGATCAGTTTTGTCTGCTTCATCAAGATGGTTATGTTTCTTTTTTTGCTAAGGCTAGTTTTAACTAATTGTGTTGGTTGGTTGTTAAGGTCTCTTCAGTATGAATTGTCCCACTAGAGCCTTCAAACAGCAACTCTGCCATAATTACTGTCATATTTAATATTTGCACATCATGTGGCTACCAAGAAACTCTTATCTCCAATATTGTCACATGTAGAGTATATCTGTTTTGTACTTGATTCACAACACCAAGTAACATCTACTCTTCTTGGGGTATGAGGCTTTCCATTGCCCCGTAGTACGTCCCAAGAATGTTTATCATAAAATGAAGTCATGCATCCACATTACTTATAAGTTGTCCGAAGTTTAAATGAATCATTAAGCCTGCACATTAATGAAACTGTGGTGTGTTGATATGTTGTAAATATTTAATCAAAAGAATGAAGATATCAATAATTATGAATCTAATTTGTTTACAAATATACTGACGTTTTCAAATAAATAACAGTAAAGCAGGAACACCATTTCTGTTGTAATAACTTATTAAACTTCTAATACCTTGCATTGTTCAAATAAACCTCCATGGTTTGTTAGACTCACATTAGCAATATTCTGAGATCCAAATAGATTTACACTGATTGTAACAGCAAGATTGTGGAACGTTAACGTTTGAAAGTAGGTTACTGGCAGGATCATCTCATCTCATGTGAGGATTACACTGTATGGAATTTTCAATGTGGTTGGCAGCTGAATAGGCGTAGTCCTAGCAAAACAGATGTAGTATTTAGACAGCATTCACAGAGAAAAGTCATGCGTATGTACCTTGTTAGGCTTCGGTATCTTGGGTATTCCCTGTTGGACAATTTCACCAAAAACTTCCAGTTTAGTTCAATAAGACTGATGGGAGTCTGACCTGGTCATGTATACAAGGAAGGTAGAATTATGATGCCATTATTCAAGTAAGAAGAAAAAATGTTGTGGAAAATATTAAAAGAAGTAAGACAGAAGAACCATTGGCAAGCAACTAAAGAATTAAAAAAACTCTGTGGACCCAGGGTACAACCTGAGGCTTTAAAACAACTTGCGTAGAGCATTGTACACCTACATTTGTGATATTTTATGTAATGTAAAGTGTCATTCTTTCCTAAACAAAAATAATTTGGCCTGCATTACCTAAACGAACAGCTTCAGCTATCTGCTGGTGGTCTCACCCACTGTTTCATAATCAGGATCTCACATTATCGGAATAATCAGATGGTGAGAGGCTCCAACCAGAAATAAATGGACTAATGAATGAAAGTTATGCCCATCATTTCCAGCAGACAGGCGAGGGGTGGGATTGGCTAGCAAATGGGTGCATGGCCCGTGCAGATATGGCCACTCCCATATCACATGTCTAATTAGCATTGTCCACTGCCACGGATAAGACAATAGGCACCCACAGTGATATATGCGTTTTACAGATGTACTGGAAGTTAATAGTTGCTTGGACTCTGGCTGGTCTGAGGGTGAGGATGGAAATCACACAGACCCCTCTCTGGAAAGGACGTTGATTTGCCCTCCCTTGCTGAGAGAAAGCATTTTCCCTGCATGCTCCACTGAAGGACCAGGCAGAAAAAAACATTAAAACTGGGAGAACTTTCCCTCCTATTGCTTTTTCATGCAGCTGGAAGAATGGCTGTCAGCCTATTGATAACTAAACCTATCATAATTAGGGCCCATGTGTCTTTAAGAGGTGCCCACAGTAGATATCCCATGTTAGATGCCTGCACCTAACTCTATTTTAAATAATTCTGACAAACAAATCTAATTTTAGAGAAATTACAACGTTAAAGCACTAAATTACAAGCAACATCAAAAGACACAGATACAAAACATGTTGAGGTGACTATCAGGTCGTGTATTTTTTATGAAGCAAAGGAAACTGGGCAGACATAACAACAATGCTGTCACATAAATTGATACATGGTTTAAAATATTAACATTGGACAAAGAATCTATTGTTACATTGAATAGAAGGGCCTTTCCAATAGAAAACCCCACATCATGAAAATGGATCTATCTTTTGGTTTATGGATTATCCAGAACCATTTACCATTTATTCCAGCTCTCCAGGGACCCTAATTGCACGAGTACATTGCACTTCACTTAAAAATATTGTGGCTGCTGGCCGATAATATCACTGTGGACGAGGTGCATAGTTTAACACCCCTAAACTCTCACCTACTAAACAGTTCAGCTTGCCGTGAGTGGTACCCGAGCAAAATGCGGGTGTCTGAGGCGATCCTTTGTTATTGCCATTCAGAAGTATTATAATATTTCCATGGCAACCGTTTCCAAGGCATGGCTAATTTTGAATAGTTTCATTTTAATTATGATGATATCCCTCTCTTTTTTCTTTTTGACAATTTGTCAGAAAACACAATCAGAGAAAGCATGGAATCACGGTTTATACCTTTCAAATACGGACTCTGACCATATTATCAGCATTTAAGACCTGAGAGTTGGAGCTTAGAAAAGCCTAGATTCATGTTTCTAAAGGACTATTTGAGTGGTGCTATTTTAGTAAATGTGCATTATTGGTACCTCACCTCTCATCAAAACTCAGTGTTTATTAACGCTCCATTAAGTGCAGAGCAAAAAAGCACCTGAAACACAGTTATGTTTCTCATCTCATATGTCGTGGATTGAGATATTTGCATTGGTGCAAAACTAGTCACACACATTCTCTACAATCTATTTCGGTGGTCTGAACCTACAGTATATTTAGATTATCATTAGAAGTTAACTTGACAACCATATCCCTATTTGGCCAGTGAACATTCTCCACTCTGTATATGAAGTGCCATTTGCTTTTGGTGTGTGGATATGGATATTGTGTGGGATATGGAAGGTTGAATGAGCACGGTAGTTTGTGAGTGTTTTTTGTCATAAATCCCAGATTTAAACTATGAAATGTACACATCTTGATATCCACAACACAATGTTGTCTGATGGCTTTGTGTCCTTTATCTTCCAGTGTGTGTTGCTGCAAGCATTTAGTCATAGTTATTAATTCATTAGCTTGAATACGACTTCAGGTGATGTTTGTGGGAGTGTAGTTAATAATTTGATAAATGAGCTTCATAGAAAATGATTGTGTGAAAAGTGAATTTGACTCTCTTCTTAGGACATTGGGAGGTAGTTAGCGAGACAGAATGGTCAGTTTGCTAGCTATATTAACTCTCTACTTTAAGACCATTTTGGATTAGAACATCACTCAATGTGTTATTTTCCACTACTAGAAAGAAACATCATTGAATTCTTCCTCTCTCTCCATGGTATAATGACTAATTGCACCACATAAAAAACAGCTTAAAGGCCTGGAAAGAGAATGTCGGAAATCTTACAGTAACAAGGATACATGAAGATATAGACTGGTCTTTTACAGATTATCAGAAATAATGTAGCACTGCAAGAGCAGTGCATCCTGTGCATCACATTGAATCTCATAAGAGGAAGACTAGTACTGGCTTAGAGCACATTAGACATTAAAAAATCGGAAAACAAACAAGACAAAACCTAAAGAATAAAAAACAGTCCGATTTTAATTGCTGCCAAATAGCAAGGAAGCAAAAATGCAATCTGTTGGGAAGGTTTTGTTAATATTCAATATTAGGACAACAGCACCTAGAATTAAGATTCAGATTTGAAAATCAAAACAAAGCAAAAACACAATGCAACTCACTAGTTAATCACCTCTATCTTTCATTGCAAAGGTTGACCAATTGGCAAACAGAATCCATTTTGCCATCTTCGAAAAGGTTTGTCTGGCCAGGTACATGGATTTTGCCTTCTTGTTTTGATTGTTTAATGTTTTGAGTGAGGCATGTATTGTAATTATTTAGTAGCCACAATACGCTTATTGTTGGAAAGATTAATAACGTTGTATTCCAATTCATAGAATACCAGAACTGAAATTCCATCACCCTGCATTTATCATTATTGTGAACAAAAGTAAGCTTTGATTCAAAATATTATTAATGGTGCACAAGTTAACAAAGTATCAGCCACCACCATCCCTCACATAGAGACAATCAAAGATGTTGCATAGCTTGATTTAAACAATAAACTCCCTGTTCAAGATATGATAAAGAAATTAGTAATAAACTATAACTAAATAACACATCAAAATGTTTACAGAAATCAGTCTTCTAAATTGAACTGATTGCATGAAGGTGCAAAGTAGAATTAAAACAAATTCTATATTCGTAATTCATCTTCTCACCACATTAAGTGTAGCCTGACCAAATAAACTGTGTATTGCAGTCACTGTGTTTTGTTCTTTTCCAGGTTCTGTAGGGCTTTGCAATAAGTGTATTTTTATTTAATTCCTAATTATGTGAGCCTCGGGTCCCCAGTATTAATATCAATTAGCTTGATCGACTGTGTCCTCCCCTGACATGGACTATGCAGATAAATGCATGATATTGTGATCTCTGCATTCTGAATTCCGGGAACCTGAGTCTCACATCTTTAAGGATTAAATGAAAATACACTTATTGCAAAGCCCTGAAGAAGTTTCAAAAGAACGAAACACATTGGCCAGAAAAAAGTTAATTTGTGGAGGCTACAACCAATTTGGAATTAAAAAGAATTATGAAGAAATTGGTTTTTAATGCTACATCGGATCTTTGTGCAACCTGTAGTTTATGACCAATTTGTTTATCATATCTTGAGTATTGAGAGTATTGTTTAAATGAAAATCCATCACCATTTCTACCATGACTTCAGAGGGCCAGGGCCAGGGCTGACCAAAACTACATCCACCAAATCAGACGCCTATTTCCCTTTAATCTCATCTTTGAGAAATGGCGCATGCAAGTATACCAGAAGCTAAGAGATATCAACTTAACAAACTGATAGCTCTTTAAAATACATATATAAAGGAGACTGATGAAGTTTGTTTTTAGTGTATATATACTCTACTTCATTAAGCAACATAAAGAAATATACACAACGTCATTTTACATATGCCTATTTCATCCAATTAGGAAAGATAGAGGCAGGTATTTAGAGTACTAAAGACATGCCTCTGTGGGTATTTTGACACAACATCTGATGAACTTACGAGTCAATCTTCAAAGGCGATCTGTCACGCTCCAGCTAGGTTTGTTTTATACAAATACCGTATGATACAGCCTATCTTATCATGCTATACTATATTATATGCTAACTAATTTTCTCATTTCACAAAGTGTTATTCTTTTCTTCCCAAGGTACATTTCCTTCTCCTCTCTTTGTTCTTTTGACTATGCCGCTCTCTTCTGAGTTCTCTTTTCTCCAGCACTGCGCTTCTTTCTTCACCATTCCCATTGTCCACTTCTTTCATTCTTTCACCTCTGCTTCTCATGTTCTCCAACATTCTCACACACTTTCTGACTCTTTTCTTAATCGTTACACTGCAAGTAATCAGTGTAACTATGATGTTTCTAAGGTTTCTGTAGGATTTCAGGCCAAGCAAAATTAAGAAAAACCTAATTTCTGTGTGAATACTGTTGCAAGACAAGGCATTTGAAGTACTTTCCCTTGTCTGTTTTGGAGAAGAAAAGCTCACACGAATATCAAGCAGCCAAAAATATATCCTCCATAAACTACAATTTGTGCAGAAAAAACTACAGACTAAATGTTAAATGTTTCTGCAAGTCACAGAGTAATATGGAATAGGCAAGAAAAATTGTGATTTCTAGCAGTTGAAGCAATTGCAATGCGTTTTAAGAGCAGCATCTGGTTCGGAGAAATTGGCATCAAAAGTGAAGTCCTTGGCTTCCGCGACTGGCTGACTTGTTAGAAGCTCCTTTTCATCATCCCCACCATTTTGCAGCCTCTTCAGAGCGAGGCTGAACTTCAAGCACCGTGAGATAGGATTTGGAAAGCACAAAAATGATCAGCTTTTTTCCCTGACATTGGACATGTTGAATTGAGTTTCAGATTGCAAGCTTACAGTCCACATCTGATGTGATCACAAAAAATTGATTTTTCCCTGTTTTTAATCTTTTACATTTCTTGTCTGTGTTTGCAATGGATGAATCTGATTTAAAAACTTGTAAAAAGGGGAATGTGTTCCCTGTTCTTATTTTTCTCATTTATCTTAAGTTATTTGTGTCTATTTGAAGTGCCCAAAGCTTACATTTATTATTGCCAGTGCGTAATGATAGACATGTAATGCTGCCACAGGAATTGTTATCAGGTGATAACATTTTGAACTGCCAGTGACATCTTACGTGTCCAGTGTGAGTGTCTTGGCTATCGCCCATTAAAAGTTTAGTTTCCATTCATTACAGCTCTGTACATGTTTTGCTTAAAAAAAATTGCATGCCTCTAGAGTAAATGGTTGCTTTAGACATATATTAATATGGAGCATGCAGAACATGTACAGATAATATGAACAGAGGGCACCCATTCCGTGCATCATGCAAGTAAGCTGCAGTCCCGTTTCATACAGGAGCAGGGTGGGCAGTAGGCATTTTCAGGAAGGTGGAGATGGCAGCTTAGAGCCAGACATTTTCGTTGGCAACTATAATGATCAAATCACAAATAAAAACGCTGAATTGAATTGCTGGCATTTTACTTCTGTGTTTGAGCCGAGGTGTTCGGCTGTTTGGATTTAGTGTTCTATCCTGTACTGCGAAGTTGATTTATTTCTCTATATGATCTATTTTTCTACAGTTGCACCTGCCGACTGTTGTGATTTTTTATGCTTCAAATAAAGTGCATACATTTGTTAAACTCCAGCAATTAAATAGGTAATTTCTTAAGTATTTTGAATATGAATGGGTTATGTAATTCTGAGAAAACATGTCATATGAAACATAAAAAGGACCCTCCAACCACCACCACCACCAAAAGTTAATGATAAGTTGTGGCACAACCTTAAATCGGCAAGTTCGCTGTTGTTGTTGACTTATCACATACAGTGATGGAACGATCAGATGCGATGATAAAAGCTGTAATTAACCGAAATGAAAGGAACACCTTTCTGGATTTATTTCACAACTAGTGCTTCATTTTGGTGTGGGGCACCAGTACTTAGTTTTGGGGAATGGCACTTATTTTTGGGGACCGGTAGTTATTTTTCAGCATCAGATATTTATCGAGTGCAAGAGAGAGAAAAATATAAAGATCGGAAAGACAGAGGAAGAGAAAGAAAGCAAAGTGATCGATCGCAAAGGGAGAAGGCAGGAACCTGAAAGAGTGAGAAAAAGGGTTCAGGAACAGTCTGGTAGTGGATTGAAGACGCACTAACATTTATTTGAACTGGCAGCTGGCTTCTTAGCAGTGCTTCAGGAACCAGTACTCTTTCTATCACATATTAGGCAAGGTGCACAACACCAAAACGTTTTCAACATAGGCCATATCTTTACACTCGGACACACACTATTGTGTAGCTACTGGCTGTTTGCTAATGTGCTTGGGTCCCGCCTCAGGAGCACGAAACACTACATACACACAACTAAAATATACATGAAACCAGACTAATGAATTGTGGGCAAACTTGGTCGCGCTATTTACAGACGGTCGCGTATGTCTTTAAATCAAAATAACACAGAGTTCCACCGCCATGCAAAGGTTGGTGGAGACGGGGTGCTAGGGAACCCATGGGGGTCCCCATGGTCAGCCCCGTTGCGCTTTTCACTGCCTGAATTACAGGCAGTGAAAAGTGCGACAGATGCTGTTGCACCCGACGCACTGCAGCATTGCCGCCGGCTCGATTATGAGCTGGCGTCAATGTTGTTGGTAGTTTCCCACTGGGCAAGTGGGTGGAAACTCTGTTTCCACCCACTGGCCCAACGGAAAACCCATAATATGGCCACCGGGCAGAAGACTGCACTGGGGGTCTTCTGACCTAATAAGTTTGGTGGGAGGCCTCCACCGCCCACCAAACTCGTAATGAGGCCTTGATTGTGGTTAAACTGCAATGAGCAAGAACTTATGTTCTAAGAACACATACTGTGGTCCAAACTGATAATATTTACAAACACTGAGCCACATAGGGATATACACATGTAAAATTTTTGCCTTTTTTTTTTTTTAAACATAAACCATTATTTTCTTTTGGTTTCTGTAAAACGTTTGCTTAGTCTTCATTGTCCATAATCTCAAGAGTTCTTTAAACTGGCTGCTTGTTCTCTTACTGTAATAAGAAGTACTTGTGAATTCCCCAGAGAAGACTTTAAGACAGTGTAAGATCTTGTGTTGGAGCAGGTTTTCTGGCCTTTTAATGTGTGCATTCTTTCCTATTCAGGGAGGTCAGTTTTCTTTTTTGAACTTTTTAAAGCACTTCTTGATGATTAGATTCTCACGTTCCAGGTTCTCTTGTATTGCCAACCCTTAACTGCTCAAGAGTCAGAACGTTCCTGTGCCAAGTTCTTTCCCCAAAGTTTTTACAAGTATTAAACAAACATTGGAAGGACGCTTCCATTAACATTTGCTGCACAGCCCATGGTATATATGATTCCTCACCTCTTTAACATTGACCTCCATCCACAAATGGTTCTGGTTCCAGTATCCTCCACATGTTCCTCACCAGATATATTGTCCTTCTTCATGTTCTTGGTTTCAGAACCATATGTTATTTCTTTCAAATATACATCCAAATAGTAGCTTCTAATTTTATGTTCAGGAAGTGAAACTTTCGTAAATCTTTAAGCCTTTGCCTGCCATTTAAGATTATTTTTCCTTACCAATGCTTCATCCTTCAACTAATAAATTAAGCATCTAAAATATTGAATCCGCTGTATATTGCATTTCTACTTCTGTTTCTTAGAATTGCAGATGTTTCTCTTTTACCGTTAGTCACAAATATGTGAATTTCTTCCCGTCATAAAGGGTTAGAAAGATATCCACGTTATCTGATTTATTTACCATCAACGTTGAATAAATGCCCATAACTGTGCCAAACCCTGATGCTCTCCTTGATATCTTCCTTCATAAACTCTCTAAAGACCTTGATTTAGTGGCTCCCATACAACTTACAAAATGTAAATCAATAGCAAAAGCTGGCAACAAACGGTTCAACTCGGATTTGTCTGCTATGAAAACGCTAAACCAGAAACAGGACACAGCTGGCTAAAAAAACTACTTTGGAAAAATATTAAAAGATATATCTGAGCTGGAGTTGTTAAAAGAGACACCTGTTACTTCAGACCAACTCTGCAAAATCTGATGATGTTATATGAGAACTAAGTCCTGAAACTCCAAACTGCTATTGAAGAGACATCAGGGAGACCCCTGAGCACACTTGGTATGCAGTGACTATCGTATTACCATGTAAGGTCCAAATGTAAATTGATGATTTTGAGCTTGATCTATATTTGGACTATCCAGTACCTAGATCAGTGACTTCGCTACATGATGGAAATATGTGACCCATCAGGTGAATGATAGCTACATCTGCATGAATGATACTAAGACCAAGACCCTCAAAACTGAAACTCCTTCAGATGATTACCTTCTGTTTATGTGGTCAATGGATCTAGGACCTGGTCCGAGGATTGTTGATGCATTAATTAATCTTTTGTTTTGGTCATGGTGGGAAAAAACAAACTTCTTGCTTATACTGTTATGAAGAATCCTCTTGTATTTCAGCTATATCCACATTTACATAACAAGGACTTTTTGTTATTGACACTCAACTGCTGATATGTGTTTACAGCAGTGCTCCTAAAAACAAGATCCTAAACGTAAAATCCTGAATACTAAAGGTGCAATACTCTGACGCAACCTAAAAAAATCACCTCACATAACACCAACTGTCAAAGTTATCAACTAATTTCTAGTAATGTAGACAAGAAAATGAATTTATTGCACTTTCTTTAAAGTCTGCAAGGGCCATGGTCCCGAAAATGTCCATGCCTCATTTCTAAACTATAAATTAAACCACAACGCAAAATCCAGCAAGGCAAACCTGATTGCTCGGGTTCGATTTAAGTTAAAGTCTCTCAAAGATCAATCTCAATTCAGAGTGATCAAGTTGGAAATTCCTTGAATCCAAACCTTAGAAGTCCCTCATATTTGGCAATTTTCATGATACTTTCAATATGTGCCTGTTCATGGAGAGCTTTCAGAATGTAAAAAACAAAATAAAGTCTCCCCCCCAACTAAAATACAGCAACCTGACTAAAAAAAGATCAATCTGCTGTCAAGTTTAAAAGCTAATTTTACTCAAAGAGATCTACTGGATTGTCACCTACCCAAGTAGGGAGTGACAGCACTTTACAAGAAAAGGCCTCATGCAAGGAAGCATCATGATTGACCTCAGGCATGCATCTCTGCACTACACTAAATAACTCTTGCAGGATTGGATCCCATCAACATGCTCTTCCTTTGATAAAATCACTGGGAAGCTGCTGTCAGATCACCCTGACAAAATGTGTGGGTAGAGCTAAATCCCACCTTTTATGTAAAGCTATTGCAGAAACTATTGCTACTGGTGAATGTAGATGAGATCATCTTTAATAGTTTTTCTGAGAGTTTTTTAAACGTGAAACATTTTTGGTTAAAACCAAGAAAAACGTGCTTTCATTTTTGTTATTTTGTTTCATTTTCGGTATCGCACTTTTAATAAACGGGGTTGTCTGAGTGTTTTCTGTAAAAGGCAAAGAATAAAGTCAATCCAAAGAGAGATAGTTACAGATACATTATTAATATAAGTATGTAATTACAGATGAGGCATAGATACGTGGGTGACGCTCAGTTCAATTTCAATCAAAAAAGGAGAAATTGCTGGTAGGAAAGGGTGACATAAACCACAAATCAATATTTTTACTTTAGAGAGTAGTGAGTATAGAAAGGTATAGGGAAAAAATTTAATGTTGAAAGATATAATGTATTCATATGATCATAAGTGGAAACACTCCTAGGGACATGAGAGGGTGCACATTCATTCATTTGAAATTGTTGCTAAGCTTATTGCGGTATGTATCTTTAATTAAATTAAAACCATATTCTTACTTGAGAACATTTAGGCATCACTAGTCTAAGGCAGATTAGGAGTGGCAGATCCACTGTTTTTCTCACTATTGGATTTGGTTCACCTCCAGTACCCTGCACTTCATATATTTTACTCACATCTACTTTATCTGTTAATCGTACTTAATGGTATAGCATTTTAGACTGCTTGCATTCTTATAATAAACGAGGTGCATTATTTATGACTGTATAGTCTACTGCATCATATCGGCATGACACTCAAGAAAACAATAGGTGTTGGGAATGGGAAGGATTGTTAAATCACAAACACAGGTTGAGTACTGAAGTAAGGATGTGCACACCAACTGCAGAGAACCCTAGAATGTCTTCTTCAAATCTCAGAGTGTCTTTATATTAGCCAGGTTCTGGGCATGGACATTCCTTTTGCAGTATTCCCCCCTCCCTTCACCATTTCCACAACTATTATAGTCAATTTCCAAGCATCCAGGAGAATCAAAAATAAATTCACTTTTTTATGTTGGTGAAAGCCTGGTATCTCCTCAAAAGTAAAGTGCTACAAAAATCATAACAAAACAAAACAAGCATTTAGAAACCAAATGGCTGGCAGCCAGCACACAACCTATTACCTTTGCCCATGCCTATTTATGACTGTGATGAGTCCTTTTACAAACTCAACATGCAAACCATGCCTTGATGCTGTTTCATGCTTTCTCTCAGTAGATAAAAAGACTGGGAAGTGGTGCAAAGCACAAATGCCACACAGTACTAAAAACAATATTTTTCATTGTGGCAGGCATGGGAAAAATGATTCCGTCTAAAAATTGATATTTCTCTTGGTAGCTCTAAGTTGCAGCATTTAAATATCCCTTAATGGACTCAGTGAGGCTCTGCAGTTCATCAGTACTGGCACGCCAAAAAACAGCAAATAGCAAGATCAATTAATTGACCCTTAATCTGGCAAGACCTAGCAGCCTGCTCCCATGGGTATAAGATCTTTAAAAAGGGGATCAAATAGGGAGCTACGATAACTACCCTGTAAAATCTTAGATGAAAATGAAAAAGCAAAGCAAATGCAAGCATAAGATATAGGAACACAAGAACAACCATGCCGACATCTTTTGGACCAATGTGCTTGTAGCCTGCAAAAGTCATAATACAATTCTGGGGGATAATAATCTCTAAAAAAGACAGGTATCTGCAAACAACTCTAATATCACAGACGCTGACTGGGTTTCACAGCTTCAAACAACAGAGCAGTTGAGGGACTATGGGATTTCACCTAAACCGGCTCTCCAGCTCTCTTCCACCAAACCATTCACTTTGTGCACAGAATCAAGACTAGAGAGCATTATCAGGAAAAGCAAAATAGGTGGAACTCAAGGCCCAATGGCCTCCCTCAAGCATTATTTAAGCCAACCTGCCAACATGGGCCAAACATTTAAAACCGCCCTATAATCAAGCACTTCTGAATGGTCAGATCCTTGATTCATGGTTAAGGGACATCAAACATCTGATTTTTAAAAGCAGAGTCCCCTCAATTCTGGGAAGTTACCATCAAATCTCATTACTGACCAACAACACAAACTATTATGGGGCCTCTTCCTAGAGGACCTTGGGTCCTGGTTGTCCAACAATAACATTATATTGGTAAACCAGACTGGATTTAAAAAACTCAATCATGATTGAAAATACAAACTCAAGCAGCTCCCTGCTCTATTTTTGCTTTTTAGACTTCAAGGCAGCCTTCGACTCTGACCCAAGATCTCTCCTATGGACGAAACTGGCTGTCCTGGGGATGCCACAACACCTTCTCAAGACCATAATAGAGCTGCACACCAGTACGTGGATGAGCATAAAGGTAGTGGATGGGAGCCTCATATCAAGAAAAAATCCTACCTCAGCAAGTCTGAAACTAGGATGTGTCCTTGCTCCGCTCCTCCTCAACCTTTTTCTGGAAGATCTGGTGACTTTCCGGTCCACCGCCCAAACTAGGCAGAAAGCACCTGGGGAGCTTGCTTTATGTGGATGACACACTTCTGATGAGTTATACCAAAATAGACCTGCAGAGGCAGTTAAATATCTTACATTATCACCCTGTCAAGAACCATCTTGTGGTAAACTTGCAGAAGACTAAAATAATGATAACCAGGAATAACATTTTTTTTAAAACAGCTAGTGGTTCCTAAATAGCAGTAGGATACCTAAAGACGACACTTACATGTTCCTGAGTGTCCAAACCGACAGCTGCGGATCTTTTCTATTGCACAAAAAGCACATTAGTAACAAGGCAGGATCCCTCAGACATGCCTTTGGAAAAGTGACAAAACATCTGCCTTGGTCTGTTTCAAAACCCCTCTTAGATGTAACCAGGACAAAATTGATTCCGATAATCACATACGGCTCAGAACCCCTGTGAGGTAGAAATGTGCAATTCCTTGACACCCCGGTCCTGAGAACATATCAGAAAATCATTTTATTACCTGCCAGGGCATCCTTGGTCCAAATATGCTGGAGTTTGGTCTCACCAACGAAAATGGTATGCGCCATTGGCCTTTTGTAAAATTTTACTACAGACTTTGAAGTGCGCACCCTGACTCTTTAACTCATCTGTTATTGAAAGAAATGGAGTGCCAAGGAGTGCCTTTTGCAACCAGGGCATACCTGGAGCAGGCAATTGTAAATCTGCAACTGGGAGCAGAATGTAAGACAACCTCGTTTCTGGCTTTCAAAGCCATGGTAAATACAGCCTTGTGCTGTCTTAATCTTTTTACAGACAAGTGCATATTGGTTAAGTAATCCCATGCTTTCCTACTCATAAATAGTTACAAGGCCCCCATCCTATCTGCCTGCTGGCCTTTCTTCGATGGTGAAATTGCAGGTCGTCGGAAGTCTGCTTGGAGACTTACCAACTGTAGACATGGCCCGAGATGTTGAAACTCTTACGGCAAGATCAAATGATGGATATGTACCTACTGCCGGAAACCCATCGAACACATAACACGTGCTTATCTTTCCCTCCTGACAGACGGTAAATATTGGCTCAAACCAATCTTCTTGTCAAGAGGAATCAGAGCACGTAGAAAGGCAATGATCAAGTCCCTGCTAGCCACCAATCTCAGACTAACTGCAAGCTTTGCCAATGTTCTCACTTCTGTAGTAAATATACTTAAAAAACAGACAGAGGAGTCTAGCTAATGACTATATCAATGGTGTATCTAACCTCACCAGCTTGGTATCTCTTTTTAATCAAAAAAAAATGTAATGGTTAATGAGCCTGAATCTGGTTTTGTTAATCCCTTTTTAATCAATAGGGCCCCATGAGCTGCACTGAGATTAACTTTTGTATTACAACTTTAAAGTATCTTTGTATGTAATGGTTTTCAGTAACTCTGCATGTATTTCATAAATAATTAACAGTTGGTGCAGTAGATCTGTATGTAAACTCTGTGAGAAAATCTTTTTGCCCTATCACCCCATTTTTTCGTTGACTTGTGTTGCTGTTTTTTTAACTCTGCACACTGGGGGCATTTAATCTGATTCCCTAAAATGTGTGCAATTGGTTAATCCCCAATTGGCATCATTAACTTTCTGATAAGGCTATAGTATGTGGTGCAGGAAAATGCACGAATGGCATGGAAACTTGAAGGTCACCTGTGGACTGTATCATCTATTGAACCATCCACTAAACTGACAAAGACAACGTGGCTTTGGGACTACCTGTGTAATCTGATTTTTGCAGCGATCAAGTGTAATAGATGAGAAATATCCCCTATAAAATGCATAAAAAGTACGCAAACTGGCTGCAAAAGAGTAAATGCACTTTAGTTTCTTCCAAGTCAAATTATATCCTAACCTTTGATAACCAGAACAGAAGCGCAAGGTCGCGACGCTTATTAAACAGGGCCTTTGTAGTCTGACATATAGGGCTGCGTATGAGCATTTCCAAAAGTACGGTTCTAGCCACAGCACATCTACAACTGCAGTGCTTTGTGATAAGATCTCACTAGCTTCATATGTGTACCGACCCTGCCTCCTCGATCCCCATTTCCTTCAGCAGGACTTCAAAATCCGCTGGCACGACTGGTTATTTGCGAATCCGTTTGAAGCGAGTCTCCAGCGGCGCGCGGCGCGTGACGAGCACTCTCTGAAGTCAGATGGATGGCTGTCTGTGGAAGAGGGCGCGCAAAAAACGCATCGCGGGCTTTGATCGTGCCTGACTCCCAGCGGGATGCGTCCACCTTTTCATGTTGGGGATCAGTACTTTATTAGATCACACCGGTTTGGGGACCAGAATTCATTTGGAAGGCTGCCTTCGCTCGCAGGTGCCGAATATTTCTTTGATGTCGCGGGTCTGCGGTTTCAGACGCAGAGTGCCCTCGAGGTCGCGGTACTAGTGCAGTGCCGTTCCCTCGGCCGTTCCCTCTGCTTCCAGCTTCAGCTCGAGAATATGAACGGCACGTCGGCACCCTCGCGCGCCTCTTGATTCTTCACTGCTCCTAAGTCTGATCCTTGGACGGGTCCATCGTTGCGAGAAGAGGCATCCACGTGACTAATGACAGCGGCTGATAGCGAAGCCTATACTTGGCCTATAATGCGGTGACAGTTTTTCATCCCAGCTGAGGACTGTAAAGGTTTGTAGATGGCACAATGAGACTGCGAAGTCAACCAAATCAGTGTTTTAATTCAACAAAGAGTAGTTTTAAGTAGTTAAGGCATCGCGACACCATGGGTGCGTTCAACTGCTAAAGACTGTAAATAGGGCAAATGTAATTTTAAATAAAAAGTGTTTTCATACATTGCCTGCTACAACGGAGACTGTGCCTAAATGATTCTGTAAACTACATCTCTTGCTGTTATCCATCTGAATGATGGTGAGAGGATGGATTTTGAAGGATGTGAAGCTGAATCAGTTTGAATGGGTTCAAATGTGCTGGTTACACACAGGTCTCAGCGTCCAGAGCTGAACCTTCTAGGCTATCTGTGTTCAGCAGCACTGACACTCCGCGACTAAGTTACAGGATGAAAGTAATCCCGTGGTACAATAAATAAAAGAATATTTCTATGAGCTACTTTATTTTACGGCGAGGCGCTTTAAGCAGCATGGATCTGCAGATGCTGTCCTTGTGTGAATGGGCAGTGTCATTTCTACGAAGAGTGTTCTTTCACAGCTGAGCATGCAGGAGCCACAGCGTATCTTCTGATGATGAAGATCTTGCTAGTGCTTTCACGTGTTTTTCTTACAACATGTCATATATTTGTGCTGAAAACCTGATCTAAGACAGGAGATTCCGGTTAGGTTATTGTTTGTCCAAAGGAGGTCACATTTTAAAGGTGAAGGCATGTGCCTTTCTGCAGCCGAGCTCTGTCAAGATTCATAATACTAAAAATAAAATCTCGATTCAAATATAAAAGTGCTCTCCCACATCCTAAAAGCCTTTCAACTTTACTCCAGCCTTAGCCTTTCTTCCACTATTTTAGGTGTGGGAATTTGACAATTGCATTTTATTTTTATGGAAAACATTTTTAAAAACATAATAATGTATACAGTATTATTAAACAGATGCATCTATGTTGCATTTGTTATATGTAATGGTTTTCTTGCCAGAATATGCATAGCTGAATCGACAGCTTATGTGTGCTCCCCCCCCCCTAAAATTGGGTCTTAATGTAATATTTCCTTTTCAGAATACACTAGAGAATGCAGTACCATTTGAGCTATTTTAAAAATGGAAACACTGATCTGGCTAACTGTTCCCCACTTTAGACCGCATTTGGAATTATAAACCTTTTCTTAAAGTAAAATGACTAATTCTGATCAGTCCTGGATTCTTATTGCCCATTTGGAATTTTAACTGGTCATTAGATTGCATTGTAATGCAAATTAGAAGGCTAGTCCATATGTCAAGTCCTCAGTGCATTTTTGTGTAAAAGTTGGAGGGAAGAGTGGGGCAAAATGCTTCTTCCTTTGAATTGTCTGGAGAATCAACAACTCATGTGAGTCCTTTACTTCCTGCATAACAAGCATCTCAGTTTATCAGTGTGTTGTTGCCAGTGGCTGAAACATGTAGGTTAAGTACAGCTGAAATGGGGGACTAAACTAAACATTGTAAATGTATAATTATTACTATAAGCAAATAATACTTCAGATTCTCATAACAACCTTCGCGCTAATTAACATACACCTCTTTTATCAGCACTTAAGTGCTAGAATGAGGGTTTTATGACCTAACCTGACTCTAGGCACACACTGTTAAAAAAGCAAAACCTGTCGTCAACAAATGGCATAGTGAAGGCACATTTATATTTTTTGTTTAATATCTATTTGTAGAGAAAGAACCTAGGACCGGTGGGCAAAGGGATTTTGTGGACACAAATCCTGTTATTCACCAAATCGTTGGTTCTACCACAGCACAGTCTCATTGTGTAATGTACAAACCCATTTTGTGAGTTAGAAAAGTTTTTCAGACGGGTTAAATGGGTTTTGCGAGCCATAAGTAATCACACATTTCTGCTTGCCAGAGCCAAAGGAGTATACCAATATTTGAATGAGGCCTGGGTAAGTCTTTGTCTCTGCGCTCCACTACTGATGAGGGTGCACAGGCAAACAGACTGTCAGGGTGTCCACTGAAAATGCACCACTTATAAGGTAGTGCATAGTCAGTGCACTGTGGAAGGGTTTTCTACAGACAATGGCACATGACACCCAGGGACCACCCGGGGACCTCCCAGGCACCCCCTGCAGGTGGTAGTGTTTCATAATAATAATAAGCTTCTTATGGTTCTCTGTGTATGTAGAAGAGATGTTAACTGGACATAAATGAGTACAAGAGGGCATTACTCCTGGAAATACATGAAACATAAATTCCTACTTATTGTTCATCATGACAAAAATGTATTTTTACGTGAAGGAAAAAAGTCTAGCTGGAATGCTTAAATGAAATATTTTAGAAATGGCAGCAATGGATGAGCAGCTGGAGGTAGGAATTTGAACAGGTGGTAATTTCCAACCAGGTGTTTGACCATCCTCTCACAAGTTAACCTTGGTCACATCCAGATTTTCCCATTATGTTTTTTTTTTCAACCAGATCAGATGTTCACTGGGGGTATGTGTACAGGCCGCTCTCTATGTAGGAAAGAAACATTGTTAATATGAAACAAATATTTACTGATCGGTGCGCTGCATAAATGCATCAGTTGCTGTGTAATTCCGCAATTTCAAAAAAATGCATTTAGTATATTGCCTCAATCACTCCATAACCGATTAGTAGAACATCTCTTTACACACTACTTTCAGCTTTTATAATTTTGCCACAAAATGATAAACTATTCCTTTATGTTTTTGCGAGCAAGAATGTACTTTTTTCTGCTCTTCAAGTGGAAAGATGGTTAGAAATGAGAATGACAGCGGGTTTTATCAACAGCACCCGAAACTCATCAGAGCCCTGGGAAGGGATGACCCAGATATTGTGTTGCAGAGAAAGTGAGGTTCGGAACTATAGAAAGCACTCACAGCGAGTGTGGGTCAAGGCATCTGTGCTAAATGAATTTAATAAAGAGAGAACATATTCGTCAGGTTCACAGCCAGAGACCAGTACATATCGTCTATTAGAAAAGAAAATAGAACTGCAAACGTTAAAGAAAGTATTCTTACAGGTCTGTGTAAATAAATAAAACAATTTCAGTAGAAATGATTCGATCTTCATACTACGGTTCCCGGGCTCTGCTTTGGCGAGAAGTAAATGGTCATACAAATCAGTACAGCAGCTCCATCTGATGGCCAAAGCTCTTATCTGTGCAGAGTAGCGTCAGCAGTCAGCCCGGAGCGATGCTTTTTTGAATCCCTGCAGTGAGAGGGCTTCAGCCCAACCAGTCCACTGATCGTTGTCATCTCTTGTATTTCATGTTCTAGCACTACAGCACTAAAGCAGAAGTGGTAAATAGGGATCATCGAGCCAGGGTTTGTCTGCCCTACAAAACATTGCGGTTTTGGACCCCAGAGTGAGGGTCTACAGCCCATATTTTTACACGGGAAAGCATTTTTATTTTTTTAGTTTTCTTGTGATTTCCGACACTTTGGAAAGTTCCCATTCGATAAATGTGAAAACAATGTAGTGATTGCATGTTGTTGTAGTTGGTTTCATTACTTTACAATTAAATACAGAAGGGCAAATTAGAGGGCCGTTTTGGTGCATTTTCAGGTTTTCACCAAATACTGTAACTTTTCCCTATAGACTTTTGTAAAAACTCCGCCAAACTTTACATAATTGGCTTCAAAGAATTGGACTGGATGTTACAATGGCTAAATTCTCGACGGCTTCCTATTATTGCTTATTGGAGAAGTAAAAGACGCTCCAGTCTCCCGATGCCTAAAATGTCTCTCAATATTGGAAAACAGCCAAAACATAACGTTATTCATTGTTTTATTTAGAAATGAAGCATGCCTGACATATTCCCGCCCCTCTACACTCGGAAGCCATTTAAATACAATTTCAGCAAAGATCAAAGCTGATTGTGTGGGTGCTGAAATTCTCAAAACATCTCCAGAGAACAACCACATTTTACTTAAATGCATAGATGCCAACTGCCCCAGTAACGTGATGGTAACATGATGGGAACAGTCTTCCACTGCTTGCTTTTTTAACCATTGTCAGAAACGTATAGCAAGGAAACATCAATAGTTTGGGACAGTTGAGTAGCATCCCATAAGAATATTTTCCTCATACCCCCACATCAAGAGTTTTAACTAAGCCTACGAGATGTCCCCATGTCATTGAGGATGCAATGCTCTAGTCCTTGGCTTTCCTTCTAAGAGCCTGTCCAATATGGTAGAAGAGTCCTACCGGTTTCATTGATGAGAATCAGCACTACATGGACCAGAATGCATTAGGCTGTAAGACAAGAGGCCATGACTGGAGCATGCGTCCTTGTTGGCATGGGGTCTTCTGTCAACCTTAGAGTTGGATCCAGAATTGATGTACATACAGAAGGTGTAGATGTGCACTTTTTTGCTTGGAACATACCTTCTTTTGTTTTGACTGCTTGGAGAGCAAACTGAAAAAGAAGGCATCATTGATAGCAGTGATTATGCTAATACAGCTTTGACATTTAAAACATCATCTGCCAAAGATGACCAACAATCAGTGATGTATTTTAGGCACTTTCCTGTGTGAAACCGTTTACTCTTTACTCATCCATTGAAATGTACTTTGGATAGAAAACATTAATTAGAACATTGGAACGTTGGCAGCTCCATTGAAAACAATGGAGTGCTGCAGGCTTTTACTGGCCGGTAAAAGCCCGCAGCACCAAGTTCGCTTTGTTCACAGCAACAGCTGTGAACAAAGCCTCACAGAGCCCGAATCCAATCGGGCTCCATGAGGAATTTGTTTTATTTAATAGAACATTCTGCCCTGAGTGGCAGAATGTTCTAATATAGCCTTAGAACCCGCCGTAGCGGCCTCTACCGGCTATTAAAGGCCCTCTCCCTTGTTAGAGGCCCTCGCCTTCGGCTCAGGCCTTTAACACAGGAGAGGGCCTTTAATAGCCGGTAGAGCCCGCTACGGCGGGTTCTAAGGCTATATTAGAACATTGGAATGTTGTGAGCTCATTGGAGACAATGGAGTGCTCTGGGCTTTTACTCTCTGGTGAAAGCCCTGAGCGTCAACATTCCAATGTTTTTTGTTCACAGCAACAGCTCCGTGAGGAATTTGTTTTATTTATCAGAACATTCTGCCCTCTAATGGCAAAACATTCTAATAGCCTTATAGCCTTTGTTTAATGCTGGAGTGGGCCTTTAATGGCCGATATAGCCGCTACGGCGGGCTCTAATGCTATAATAAAACATTACGCTAACTCATTCCATATCTCTTAATGAGCACAATAGAATTAAGAAGAAAATACAATGACTCAATGGGTATATTTCCCCTCATTAATGCCCATTTTTGTTTTCCATAGCCATGGGAAGGAGTTCCCAACAGTGTAAAGAATTAGCAGCACTCTCAGCCAATAAGATCATTCTTCCTCTGTCTTTAAATGGGATGATAGACAAGATCATTATGAAATGGAGAAATGTTAAACCAGAAATATTAGAAATAGTCCCAACAAGACTTAAATCACATCCCTGGAAGATGCATCTTCATGCTCATGCTACTCTAAGTCATTCCTGATGATTGCTTAGGAACATTGTTAAAGAAGTCCAGCTATTAATGTGCAATTTTCCCCCCTCAATATGGGTTCCAAACGTACCAGATCATTTTGGTAACCAGTACTTCCGAGTTAAAGGACTTTTCGAGCCCTGCCCAAAGAAATTAATGTTTCAAACAGTCGATTTTTAGTCTTAGAGTGCATAAATACGTGGCTAAGGGTTCAGAAAAAGGGCTTATTTAGAGTTTGATGGATGGGATACTCTATCACAACAAGACGGTTATGCCATTCACTATATTAAAAATGCCATAGGAAAAATTTAGTCTGTATTACAGTTTGCAGGAGATTCACATTCACCACTTATGTGAAGGAATATCTAGTCTGTCAAGATCTAAATATTTCCCAAACTCTTAAAGTACCAACGAACAGGTTCAATAATCAGAGGTCTGGATCTTAATCTTTGGCCGGAGACTATGTGGAAATGTTATCAAGATCCTCATTGATAATGGCTAGGTCATACCCTTTCAAAGTACACAAACTGGATATTGGATCAATGGTTTAAAGGAATAGCCTGGGTTGGGACAGTGCCTATTAATACACAGTAGACTGTGTGAAACTCTTTGTAAATAACAGGATGTGTATAGAATAGACCTTTAACGCTCACAATTGTCTTTGTCACAGTCTACAATGAGTTCCATGGCTGCATAGAGTAGGGCTGTCATAACTCATGGCAGTCTATGTGGGTATTCCACCGATGAATTAACATAATGTATTCCAGATCAATGTGGTCCCAAAAGATAACCCGCAACAATCCTATAAGCATTGCCAGTGATGAAAGAAAGTAAAGCAGGCATCAATTAAAAACACGTTTCTGATCGCCTTCTAAACATCGCATGTGGTTATAGTAAATACAATAATTAAGAATACATTTTCAATGGTACTACCTACAGTGTGTTTTTTTAAATGAATTTGCTGACGGACACATTATACGGAAAATAATCTGCATGAATATTAAAGACAAGGTGCATGTGACTCTCAATAAATTAACCTGATGGTAGAAGCTGGGGCAGCAATCACAAAGCATTCATTTCAAAGAGGTGGCGGGCGGTTGTGTGGGACACGCTATTGTCCATTACAAGAATCGGAAGTGATGGTGGGCACAGATGAAATGAAAGAAGCGAGAAAGGGGGAAGGGGTGAAAGATCTGAAAGAAGAAGGAGGTTTTAGTGAAAATGAAAAGAAGGGAGCCAGGATCAACAATGCATAGACGATGATGCCCTCTGCATCCAAGAGAAGAAAGCACAGAAAGGAAGGATCAGGAAATGTGCTCCACGCATAGAACAACCCACCGAGCCAAATACACCACGCCTTCTTTGTGATGTAATAGAAAACACTATGTTTCCATAGTGTTTATATTTCAAGCAAAATGAACATATCTATAAGGGAGGGAAGAAAGCAGGAACAACAAAACGAACTGGAGGCTAGTACAAGAAATCAATGAGGGAAAAGAGGAGAGGAAAGCATGACAAGTTAGGAAGTACGCAAGGGAGGGATGACGTATGTAAAAAAGAAAGAAGAGAGTTTGGAAGGAAGGGCTCTATTTATCTAAATGCACAATGTGCATTGCTGCAGGACTACTAGGCGACCCCCATGAGCATCCACCTGTCCCAGAGGGTTCAGCTGGTAGATGTAAGAGCTGTTTGCTGCAATGTGGGCTAACTAGAACTGTAACTCTCCTGCCAACTTCACCTCCCAGCCGAGCTCTGATGCCTGAGCAGGAGGCAGGGGTGGATTCATAATGATCACCGCACTCAAAGAGAGGCCCTAGAGCAATGTCACCAGCTGAATTGGAGACCCACCTTCAGCCTCTGATTTCACTTTCAAGGATTCAACCATCTAAGCAGTTTGTAAATGAGGAATGAAGGTAGCATTGCTTTCTTCTACCTTGGAATGAGGTAGATACAGCAGCCTTGACAAGTGAAGAAAGAAACCTAATCTCACTGAATGTGAATGTGAATGAGGGGGATGAAGAAGAGAATGAAGTAACCCTTTCAGGCAGTGTTTCTTCAAATTGCCCTTGCCCTAGTTATATATTGGGAATATATTTCAAACACGACCTAACACACAGTTATACACTACTGAACAGCCAGATAAATGTGCAATTTTCTTTTAAACACCACACATTGAAATATATCATCTGGTATCCTGAAGCAAAATACTGCCTTAACATGTAGATTACAAAATAGAGATGGCTATGTTTTACTGCTTGAGACCAGTATGCCATTCTTCCATCTGAAATATCTGATTGTTTTGCTTCTAGATCATCCTTTTATGTAAATTTCAGAGAAGCACAGATAAAAAGAGAATAGTTGATGTGGTTGCATTGCTCTCCTTCTTTGCTCCTGTAATAAGCATGACTTTGAAAATGATTACAACTTTTCGTACTGTGGAGAGAGGGTGTCTATGTGCACATTTGTTTATTAATGTGTTTACCTGTGTGTGTGCTTGTGTGTGTATATGTGTGAGAGAAAGAGAGCGAGATCCAAAAAACACTTATTGGGTCATAGTTTTTTGGGAAAGAGCATGCATTAATAATTAAGAGGGATGGTAGTAATCTACAAGTTATAAGGTTACTATCTTGTTAGGTTCAGTTAAATATTTCAGTACTTGAACCCTGAGCTCAACCCATGACAGCTATGGCTGAGAGCAGGCAGGCTTAACTTTGAGAAAATGCGTAAAGCATTTAGGAGTAGCAAAACAGTTAAAAAGACAAGGATATAACACAATACAATTCCCACTCCAATTTAGAAATATAGAGAACAATTTAATGGACAAAATGGCACCAAAATGACAAAAAATAATAATAAGGGGAACTGGAAATAAGAATTCTAAAAAATGTAAGTGCAATTAAAACCAAAAAGCTCTTAGAGCTAGTCGCAGTAGAACAGGACAAGGGTAAGGTTAGAGACCCTACTAATTTGTCACTTCAAACCAGTTCTGGGGTTAACTTTCTCCAGGTTGGCTTGGTTCCTGCTGGACTGGAAACTCAAAGGCAGGAGCTGTTACGGTGTAATCTGACATCTGCTTCTGACAGGGGAGACTCTGAAAGAAAATAGGTTTCTCAGTACAGCCCAGCTGATATTTCTGCCAGGAGAACAAATCACCTTCCCACAGTCAAGCCACTGTCTCTGTTATGAGAACAGTTTTCAGACCACATCAAGACTGTTCACCATTTGGGTAATCACTAGAACGATAATGAGGTTCAGGTAGGAAAAAGGTAACTTTATAGAGTCACATTACCTTATTATCTATCAAACATCTAACATAACCATTAGGCTGAGCTTTTAATAAATACCTAAAAAAGTTATTTAACCAACTATGTAGCTGGACCCTAGCCTGATATAACAGAATTAATATTTAATATTGCTTCCCACCATTTCTTCATGGGCCAGCCAGTATTCCTACAATGAAAATAGCTTTTGGGTGCTAGACACTTTAAAAACATGTTAATTGTAAAGTTCTACATGTCCTACCTTTAAATACCTTGCACCCTGCCTTCCGGGCTACACAGCATACATAGCAGTGACTTATTAATATTTAAAAGGGATGCTTTTTCCTGTCCACAATGATCATTTTGACTGGTAGAGTTGAAGTTTAAAACTACAATAGCCAGGCTACAGTGGATGGCCTGTAGTCAGGTTTGTCTTGCGACACTAGTGGATGGTACATTAGTGCTGTAGTCCACCAGTGATATTTAACTTTCCATTGCATTGGTGTATTGTTGGGCACTATATACTATGGCTTGTACGAAAGTGAAATAGGCTGATTAGGAGTATGACTATTTTGGCATGCCTGGTTAGCAGTGTCCCAGTGCACTGAGTAAAAACATCATCAGTCCACAAAAAATGGGGGTAACCATGAAAAAAGAGGACCTTTCTTGCAGGAATGCTTCTATAGTCCCATTAAATTAGATCTAACAATGCCTGTGAAATCACCCTTGTTTCCTGTATTGTTCACCACATCAATGTGTACTCCATCACTTTCAGTTGATGTAAGTTCAACAGAATGCAAACTGAGTTTTATAATGAGTTGAAAATAAACATTGTCTCCTATGGTAGATTATGTATCTAGATCTAACACATACTTAACACATCATACTGGGATCAAAAATGTATAGACAATGATCCCCTCTGCATCCTAACCAAAGGTTACTATTGCCTTATCCCTCTTGACTTATCAGCTGTCTTCCACACATTGAACTATGGCACTCTCCTGAAGATCATCAAATAGAGAAGGCGTCTGGATGGTGCAATCCCCCAGTGTTTGTCTTCATACTTGGAAAGCAAGAATCAGTACATAAAACTGTCCAGTTTCCTATCTGACCTTGTGACAATTCACCAGGGATTGCACAAGGCTCCATTGTTTTCCAAAGACTTTTAAACCTGCATGTGGAACTGCAATTCTTCAATTTCAGTATCTTTTACCACTCCTGTTGGTTTTACACTGATGACATCCAGATTTATAATGATGGTATCCAAACTGAATGCCATGAGCTGAAGCTTAAATTGCATAAAAACCAGTTAACCAAAACTGGCTGTTTCATTGCGAATAAAACAAGGGTTAACTTACCTACAACGTTTAATTGTAACGCATCAGTTTTGAAGTATACTAAATATCTTATCTTCGATTTCAAGAAAAAACTGAAACTATAAAAACACATGAACAGAGTGGTAAAGGTTGCACAATGTCAGCACAAACCCCTTGTCGAAATCAAATATTTTATTATTAGGAGATGTTAAGTTTGCAATCCAAACCCTTATATTGTCAACTCTGGACTCCACAAACTCTTGAGACCAGGGATTTGCATAGGGATTTGCAAATTGCATCTACCTCCCCTAAAGTGCAGTTCATGAGGCTGGCAGACTGCCCCGAGCTACAGGAAAGTTCACCCACCTCTCTTCTATTCTGATCTTTCTAATGTACTTGCCCATAGTAGCGAGGAGCACACTTAAACAAGATAGCATCATGCATAAAGAGAGGCATATTGTTGGCAACTTCCAACTATCTTGTTCATAAACTGAACAATTCTTGTGGTCAACAAATACGAAAAAGAAAGGTCAACATTATTCGTGATACACAATGATTTCATGAAAAACCCTCTAAAACAGTCCTTCTTGGAAGTGCAGGTAATGACTGGACATCCGCCTTTCTTTACATTAGAACAATGTCATTCTATGATGAATTTAAAAAAGTGCTGCAAAGCCTGCTTCCAAAATGGAAGGACTCTATAGTATAACCTTTGAAATGGATACTGCATTTGAAAGTGTTATGATCCTGATGCACGCCGTTCACACTAACTAGTCTGTTCACCTGAAGTAAATATTTTGTATCTGTTAGACTTTTCATCCTTGGCGTGGTCTCCCTTAACGTTTTGCATCTGTTTCCCAGGTTTTTGATGTGTGCTGGACTCTGATTTTGCTGTTTTTGTTACTCTGGGCACTTTACCACTGCTAACCAGTGCTCATGTGCAAGTGCTCCTATACAAAATGTGTATGTAATTGACTTATCCATGATTGGCATATTTGATTTACTTATAAAATGGTGAAGTGCACTGGAGGTGCCCAGGGCCTGTAAATCAAATGCTACTAGTGGGCCTGCAGCACTTAACCACTTGCCAGGCCGAAACCTTCCCTTTCCTTACATGTAAGGCACCCCTAAGGTAGGCCGTAGGTAGCCCCAATGGCAGGGTGCAGTGTATGGTTAAGGTAGGGCATATAGTAATGTGTTTTATATGTTCTGACAGCGAAATATTGCTACATTCGTTTTTCACTGTTACAAGGCCTGTCCCTCTCATAGGTTAACATGGGGGCTACCTTTAAATATGATTAAAGTGTAGATTCCCTTTGGGAGCGGATGGACATGTGGAGTTTGGGGTCTCTGAGCTCACAATTTAGAAATACATCTTTTAGTAAAGTTGATTTTAAGATTGTGTGTTTGAAAATACCACCTTTAGAACGTGAGCATTTTCTTGCTTATACCATTTCTGTGACTCTGCCTGTTTGTGGATTCCCTGTCTGGGTCAGTTTGACAGTTGGGCTGGTTGCACCTCACACTAGACAGTGACACAAAGGGAGCTGGGATGTAGTCTGTATTTCCTGGTGAGCCATCTGTGCTAGGAGGGAGGATAGGAGAGGAGTGGTCACTCACACCTGAAAGGGCTGTGCCTGCCCTCACACAATGCAGTCTCCAACCCCCTGGTGAGTGTCTGGGGCCTGGCCTGGGCAAGGCAGGATTTCACAATCAAGAGAGACTTTGCTTTGAAGTAGCCCTACTTCAAAGGAGAAAATGGGAATAAAAAGGACACCCCAAGGACACCCCAGACTTTAGAACACTTCTGGAAACCAAGAGGAACATCTTCCTGGAGAAGAGCTGAGGAAGAGGAGCTGCCCTGCCAGTGACTGTGCTTTGTGGAGCTATCCTGCACTTGCTGCGTTTACCAGAGTAAGAGGGCAAAGACTGGACTTTGTGTGCCTTCCATCTTGTGAAGATCTCCAAGGGCTTGATTTAGAGCTTGCCTCCTGTTGTTTGAAGTCTCAGGGACACCAAAGACTTCTCTCTGCCAGCACCTGGAGTCTCTGGAGAGACTCCTACTGTGACAAGTGGTGCCCATCCAGTTCCTGGGACCCTGAAAGGAGAAGCTGGCAGCCTAAGAGGAAGAAATCCACACACAGAACGCCGTACGGGGAAAAAATCGACGCAACTCCGATCTGCAGCTGAAAAATCAACACGCCGCCGGCTTCGCAGCTGAAAAACAACAATCGCCTGCAACGCAACCCGAAAGTCGATGCCCGGGGCTGGAGAAACGACATACAGTATTGCTGACGGAGGCTGGTGAGATCGGAACCCCCACTGCATTGTTTTCGGATCATCATGCTGCTGGATTTCCGACGCAAGTACTGCTGGGTGTGTCAAAACAACGCAAGGCCTGCCCGGACCCGAGAGTGCTGACCAGAACGACACATCGCTCTCCTGCGGAGAGAAGAAACGACAAAAGGAGAAACAATGCAAGGTCTCACTTGTGAGTGAAATCGATGCATCGCATGCCCTTTTTGACACACACTCGACCGTGCAGGGTTGTTTTTGACGCACCCAAGGTACATTTTCACGCTAACAGTATTAGTGTGTGTTTAAAACTACATGTGAAGACCCTTTTTGCATTTTTTGTGATAACTTGACTTGTGTATTGTGGACTTTTGTTCTCGTTTTGTTTAGATAAATATTCTCTATTTTTCTAAACCTGTGTTGTGTCATTTTGTAGTGTCTTCATTAAGTTCCTGTGTGTGTTGGTACAAATACTTCACACCAAGCACTCTGAAGTTAAGCCTACTGCTCGTGCCAAGCTACCTAGGTGGTAAACAGGGGTTAGCTGAGGGTGATTATCTTTTACCCTGACTAGAGTGAGGGTCCTTGCTTCGACAGGGGGTAACCTGACTGCCAACCAAAGACCCCATTCCTAACAGTATCATTATACAATATATTTCTATTTTGTTGTAATATATCTGTGTTGTGTACATTGTTATATTTTCTGTTATTTGTGGGAACTAATTCTATGTACAGTGCCACTCTACTCACTTTGAACGCTTCTTCTATGTTAAACTGTAATAAATAAATACATTCAATTCTAATAAATATATATGCACGCATGTACACATACATACATACATACAGTATTTATATGGTAGTTGTCTTAGTAGTCCATTAGTGATTTGGGTGATTTGCACACTTAAGCACATTTTATATTGAAAGACACATTTTGAGGATCAGTGATTATAACTGATGAATCCAAGAGGAGTATGAGGTAGGGATTTACCTGAACCCCTTTCTTGAAAATGGCAATGAATATAGATTGGGCCCAAATAACAAACAATTTATACAGATTGAAGGCTACTTGAAATACCTTGGTGAGTATTTGGAGGCCTTCGGTCACAGTTCCATTTGTAAAACTCAACTGGAACCCCTCTGGACCTGGGCTCTTCTCAGCAAGGCATGCCTGCCCTGTATTTGTGTCAAAGTCTACCAGATACAAATCTGAATGCCTTTATAGCCCTTTGGCAAAGGAGAGTCACCCTTTGAGTCAGAACGTATAATTTGCTTAAACAATTTTACTTTTTTGATTCTGGAAATGACAGCATGCGGGTCAATATTCCATCCCTTCTCATACTACTAACCTCCTGAAAGGTCTATGATCCCTACCCAAACAAGCATCTAACATAACTTCTCATGCTTTCTGCCTAGCTTTGTTCTTGGTTGCTAGGTTAGCCTGCCTGCCTGTACGAACGTCCCATTTCGGCTACTTCTGCAGTGGCCCTACTGGTTGCTTGATCACTACTCATAGCTCCCTATGTGCTTCCCTATCATTTTCAGCAACTCTAGAGCGTTCCTTCTTGTGCCTAGTTTTAAAACCATTCAGATTGAATAGTTTGACTACCCCGTTATTCAGCCTCTAGAACAAATTCAAGATCCTAACATCGGGATAGTCCAATTTAGGAAAAATAGGACTGTCTGTAAATCCATCTACATCCTCTGTTCCAAAACACAGATATTGGACAAGGGGCAGATACCTGCATCAATCCAATTTGCACGCACACTTTATGAACTGCTGTATGTGCAAATTGTGTTTTTTTTTCTGGTATGCGCTAACACACAACAAGAAGAAATATTTAGAATTTATTCTACTCGGTTCCATGTTTCCTTTTGGTGAGAGAAGGCTTCTTTCTTCGCTTTTCAAGGTTGTTATGTCTTCCTCATCCTGATGCAGAACAAAGCCAAGGTACCTCGATCCCTTGTCCACAAGCTGCTTAAATTATGGAAGCAAGCGCCTATATGGTAGCTGATGACTCTGCGTTTGAGCCTCTCTCTGAGAACGGTGATCATCATGTTCCACCTCTTCCTCCTGCTAGGCATATGTGCTCAGCTAAGAGGTGGGTTTGACAAGAGAGTTACAATTCTGTTTAGCCCAAAGTCTTGCTTACCACTTTTACAGCTGCTAACTGCAATCTATGGACAACTGGATGTTCAAATGTCTGCCGGTAGCCCTGATCTATCTGTAGCAATCCACATTCTGCCTTTGCATATGGACTCTAGCTCTAATAAAAGCGTCTGAACAGCAATAAATGTTGTAGTGATTGAGGTCAGATATTGCCTCGCGGCATGTGGGGAGGTGCGTCTGTTTCATCTAATATATTCACAGATATACGTATATAAGCTGCCACCGACACATGACACGTTCTCGAGGACTGTACTAATGTGGAAGCAAAAGCTAATATTGTGATTTCACACATACCGAGCATTTGTTATGACAGTTACAGAAAAAACTGCAATTGGATGCGGACACTTTACCAGACACCGTTTCCCCAAGTGGTATCAATGCCACGATTCCTAACATTTATAAAAAATTTTAAAACTCAGTTTCGATTCACAGATAGTACTCATTTCTATTCGGAATGTTTAATGTGATGTCTCATCGTGTACTAGAATAATTCGGGGAAGAGTTTTTCTAGGTGAAATTATTTACAAAGATAAATTATCCCAATACGTTTTTAAAGGGTTTTGATAGCAAAATAATGACCGTGTGTAGCACTTTCCTGACGTATGTTCTCAAAGAACGATTATATTTGAAAGTGTTTAGACATATTATTCAAAATCAATGATCCATATCTTATGAACATCAGCTGCAAATGTCTAGTACATGCATTTCGAGTAATTCGGCATTATAGAAATGATTGAACTAAGTTCATTTCCCATTATATTTGTTATCCAATGCCGTTTTATGCAAATTGTTGCCCAAACACACACATTGGCAGGAAAAGTACTTAATAGAAATCTGTTTTTGAAGCTCTATTTCTTTTAAGGCAATATGCGGAAACATTAATAGAAACGCACAGGATCATCATAAAGACATCCATTAAAAAAAAAGTCTCAAGATCGAGTAGTACTTAACTCCAGCAATTTGACCTGCAAGAGTATTTTTCCAACTAGTGGTTTCTCTTGCAAAAACACGTAACTGCAGCATTAACATCTTATTTTTCGATATTTGTTCATGACAAGAACACTGGTCTAAACTTGAAACACGAGAGGACTAAAGTTGAACAGTTGTCCTTACTTCCAAATTATATGTTATTGATGACATCAAGCTATTTTATATCAAAACATTTTGATATAAAGCTTTATCACTTATAACGCTATTCACACATTTTCAACCAACTAGCCATTGTCTGGTTACTACTACTTAGAGGCAATTGAGATATTCCGAGTCATTGGTTACACAACAATTTATATAACGTTAAGGTTTCATTCTACTCTTATGTTTTCCATGATGTATTGTCCAGGCAGCCTAATTCAATCATAATACATGAAAATATATTTAAAAAAATGTCTCTCCTGTTTTATTTTCTAACCGTATTGGCATTGTTAGGTTGGATAATTAAACTAGGGCACAATTAATCCTTATTTGTTGGTGTAGCAATTAAATAATTATAACATGCTAGTATTCTTTGGGAAGAAAAGAAGAGGAAACGATATTCATTGAATGTGGTTCAGTTCCTTGTTAATTTAAGTGTTGGTCAGCTCAAAATTATCTCATGCTGGGAGCATGACTTCCAGCAAATAGACACACAAGGGGTTAGGCCATGGAGCCTGACTGTCCAGAAAAGTAAATAATTCATTTGCAATGTATCATTTGGCTCCAACTGTTAATGCCGATTATCTTTCTGCCACAGCACTCTTAAGCAGGTACCATTGAGACAATTAAATGTGGAGGAATAAACCAGGGTGTGTGTGTATGTGTGTTTGTATGTATGTGCTACAGATGCACTTTTACAGCTCAGATTACGTTATCATTAACACTGTTGTTGCATGTATGTATATATATATCTATACATACACTCACACACACACTTAAAAAAACAAAAGTTACAGGGACGTTATACTTAGGTTCTGCATTTACTCATACAAAACCTTCGAAATTCATCAGTTATTGTTATTTCAGGTAACTATAACTTATGCCATAAGGTAACTATAACTCACGCCCCCGTCATGCACAGTTTTTTAATGAATAATTTTACAACAAATGTTGCAGTGATATTATTGATGATTTGACAAAAGATGTCATGATTGCTGTAATATCTGGAGTAATTAGCAGTGCATGACGAGGACGCGAATCATAGTTGCCTTAGGGCACGAGTTGTAGTTACTTGCAATAACTATAACTGGTGAATTTATAAGGTTTTGTACGAATAAATTCAGAACATAACTATGACATCCCTGTAACCTTAGTTTTTTTTCAGTGCATTTCTATGTTTTAAAAAAAAATCTATTTCCTAAACATAATGTCCCTGCAACCTTAGGATTTTTCAATTATTTCCTATGTTTTAAAAAAAATGTGAAGTAATTTTCATTACTATACATTAATCCAACCACTGCTGTGCACGGCCTTTGGCCTGCAGCCAGGTCCTTTGGCCAACCCCTATAACCACCAAACCTTGCACTGCAAACAACTTTCGGCCATGTGCAGTGGGGGGTTGGCCGCAGGGCCTGACCAACCCCCTATTACCACCCAACCCTGAGAGAGAGAGAGATTTAGGGAAAGATTTGACAGAGAGATTTTGAGAGAGACAGAGATAGAGTTTTTTAGGCTTTGATTAATGATATTAGAATTTGATATTTCTGGACACAATAAAAGAAAAATGTTTTAGCCAATTAAAAAGAGTGAGATCACCTTTCAATATGTAACCTAAGTGTTTATAGTTGGAAAAAAAATAAAGCAAGAAATTACCAGACTCACCTAGACTGGAACCCTTAACTTCAATGTGCATGTCTGCAACCTTAACCACTAGGTCAGAGGTGATTTCTTACTGTGCAGTGTCGTGACTTAGACCCACAGATTTTGAGGGGAAAATGGCTTCAATATTCCATCACTAGGAATGCTTAACAGTTAAAACACTAGATAATAAATAGACACACTGTCATGAGATAGTAGCTGAACCTTCAACCTACTGACAGTCCAAGAACTTTACCATTAGGCCAGAAGTGACCATGGTCTGCTGAGCATCAAAACATCCCTATAATATTTGTGTCAAACATCTTGCTAGTTTGATGCTTTGAAGTCATTGTATGGAGTGACTATTGAAATAACAATCTCTCTCTCTCTCTTCCATCCTGTTATGGTATGGAAGAAAGAGAGAGAGAGCGACAGGTCCAAGGGGGTCCTCAAGGCCCCCACAGTCTTAGCTGGCTCCTTACATCTTGCTGGAGCTTGCATTGCTCTCACAAGCAGGGCCCTGCTTTAAATAGTAGCTCCCTGTTGCAGGCGCAATGCTTCCATCTATTTCCTTGCATGCATATTTGCATGCAGGGAAACAGATGAAAACTCTGCTTTCTGGAAGCAGGATCTGTTTGACAGCTCCCACTTGCAGAAAGCGGAGTGTAGTCAGAACAAACAGCTATCTTCTGGGAGTGGGCATCCTAGGACATAGCAGGAGCTGGCACTGGGGGCTGGCAGTCCCGAGGGCCACCCATGGCTCCTTAAGGGAGGCTGCTCAGATTCAATTAGACCAGGGGAGGTGGCAGTTCCCCCTATTTTATTTAAATTTAGGACCGGGGAGGTGGCAGTTTCGGGGACTGCACGGGGGGCCAAGTACCCCCTGCCTTTAATTAGTTATTATCCCCAGGAATGTGGCGGTCCTCAGGGCAGTGGGGGCTGGACAGTCCTCCTGCATTTAAATAGTTACTAGCCCCATGGAGGTGGCAGTCCCTGGGGCAGTGGAGGTGGTGGTTTTCAGGGCAGCGGGAGAGCGAGTGGACCCCTGCATTTAAATAGTTATCAGCCCCACATTTCATTGTATGTTCACGCTAAGGAGGTGGCAGACCCTGGGGCTTCAGCAAGCCCAGGAGGGGGGCCCCATGTGCCCCCTCCTTATTTTTGACATGCCCCTGGACCTGGCTCACCTGAGAGCTTCATTCTAGCTGAACTCCGACAAGACGGAAGTCCTCATCCTCGGACGCACCCCCTCGGCCTGGGACGACTCCTGGTGGCCCACTGCACTGGGACCCGCTCCTAAGCCAGCCAACCATGCACGCAACCTCAGCTTCATCCTCGACTCCGCCCTCACCATGTCCAAGCAGGTCAACGCAGTTTCCTCCTCCTGCTACAACACCCTCCGCATGCTCCGTTGAGTCTACAAATGGATCCCGACGGAAACCAGAAAAACGGTGACCCAGGCCCTCGTCAGCAGTAGACTAGACTACGGCAACGCACTCTACACGGGCATCCCAGCAAAGGACATCCGACGACTTCAACGCATCCAAAACGCCTCCGCCCGACTGATCCTCGATGTACCCCGCCAATGCCACATCTCCCACCACCTGAAAGACCTCCACTGGCTCCCCGTGGACAAGAGGATCACATTCAAGCTCCTCACCCACGCTCACAAGGCACTCTACAACGCCGGACCCGCCTACCTGAACAACAGAATCGACTTCTACGTCCCCTCCCGCCAACTCCGCTCTGCCAACCTCTCCCTCGCCATCGTTCCCCGCTTTCAACCCAAGACCTCCGGCGGCAGATCCTTCTCCTACCTCGCCGCCAAGACCTGGAACACCCTCCCCACCCACCTGCGGCAGACCCAAGACCTTCTCACCTTCAGGAGACTACTCAAGACCTGGCTCTTCGACCAATAGCAGCTTCCCCCCCAACCCCCCCCCCTCAGTGCCTTGAAACCCTAACGGGTACATAGCGCGCTTTATAAATTTCATGATTGATTGATTGATTGATTGATCAAAAACAAGTGTGCGGCCTGCACTTGTCTGTTTTTATTTTTGTTGTGGATTTTCAGATCCATGGTGAATTTTGGTAATTTTTGTAAATTCTTTTTTGTCTGGGGGGTGGTGAAGCGGTCCCTTTGGGACCACAGCACCAGAGCTAAGGGGTCAGGGTGTCGCTACCATGGCCTCTTTTTTTATTTATCTTTTTTTGTGGGCAGTCAGCTGAAGCTGAGTCCCAAGATGGCTGCCAAAATACTTTTTGGTTGACATGTTGGCAGCCAATCAGAGCTCTGAATTTCCTGCACAAGCTTGTTATTATTCACAAACCATTTGCGCCTCAGATATCTATAATTCGTTCTACTGAACAAATTTACACAAAATAACAAAAAGCACTCTTTCTGGGCCAAGAGCTACCTTTCTGTCAAAATTGGTGCAGTTCAGTCCAGCATTTCGGGCTGTAGTCGTGTCTAAAATCCCTATGGGAATTATAATGGGGAAACACACTTTTTTTGACCCGTCCTTTTTGTCAGCCCCCGCTTGATGGATCAACCCAAAACTTCCAATGTACAGCAAGATTCTTAGGAGCACTTTCTTGGGAACATTTCATGAATATTCGTCAAAAGACACCAAAGATATAGGCAAGTCAAAAAACACTTTGTCAATGGAAACATTGTCCTGTCCATAGCTACCTAGCAGTAGGTAATACATATTTATTTTAATCACCTTCTGTCCATTAATGGGAGATGTACAATCCTCACAGGGCTCCCTGTCATGTGGGAATGGACACCTGCCACACAGTCATTCCACTTCCCACCTCCTGCTTCAGAAAGAAAAACGCTGTAAGCCCAATTTCGGCGTATAATTGTTTTATTTCATCAAATTTTAGAAGCATGGCACACACCATAGACTGATGCGTTTCAGCTCCTACATACCGAGCCTTGATCTCAGTCGGGCGCGGCCATCCTCACTCCTGATTTAAAGTGACAATGCGCTATTCCCAAACAATATAAACAAAAGACTCAATTGGAGTCACATAGTCTTTCCTCTTTCCTTACCCATAATGTATTCATAATATTCTTATTCATTGTTTCCATTATAAATCGTTATAAGAATTTCTCAATTCAAATTATTGAACAAAATATTTCATAAATCAAAATGATTCAAATGAGAAAATAAAATTGCATCTTAACCAACCTTCAAGTGACTAATCCTACCATCCCGGAGAGATAGCTCATAGAGCGCTTCTCTTACACAATCAAACCCTACTGGGCAGAGAATTCTTATGTGGATATAGTATTCCAGTGGAAAAATTCTTCAAAGACTCCCATCCATCTTGGCTCCTGTTCTCTACCTGCGAGGGGTATTATGTAAGAGATATTTTAGCTTATAAAGCATTTGAGATTTTTTCAAATCAAGATGAAAAAATTGTTGTCACATAAATTCATTACCCCTCTTCTGTGAGGCCCCAGGTGGCACATTTCTTACTCCCTTATACTTCCACTCCCCCATGTCTTTATGTCAGATTTTCAAATTCCTTCATCCCCAAAATACTCTCCAAGGCCAATAAATAAAGTTATGGAAAAGTAAATATCAAAGAGTCCCACTTTCACACAAGAACTTTAAAATTAGAAAGTATCATGAGGAAAATAACTGCCTTTCCACTCTGTGCTTGTGAGACCACCTGTGAGAAAATGGACCAAAAATGAATAATAAGAAAAATGAAACAGAAAAGTTAAATATTACAATTCTTCTGTTAGGCTAGAAACATGAGACCTTTCAATAAAACATTTCACCATACCATTCAGAAGGGGAGATCAGGAAATGAAAAATATAACATACAGAAAATAGGAAATCATGACCTCCATAAATGATGTATTCAAAAGTACAACTAACTCCTCACTGATGTTTAACCCATTAGATTCCACTGTCTCCAAATTATTCATATAGTTTGATTCCAATCTTCTCAAAATTGTACATCTGTCACCCCCTCTCTCCTGTCTACTTACCTAGTCAAGACCAAAAAACTTCATCTGGGTCCACTCCCTTTCATGAGTTGTCTGAAAATGGCATGCCACTATATATTTCTGATCTTGGTTAACAGTCGCTCTTACATGTTCTTAACAGGAAAGATTTACCTTCGGGCACAGGGGCCTTCTATTCAGTATTGTCAAACTTCAGCAACAATATTTTATCAATAACAATAATATAATGCATTTCTTATAAATATATACATGGCAATATATAATATTGTCACAAAACAATTTAAATAAAGGATTTTTATTCAAAACAACCATAAACATGTTTCAATCTTTCTTTAACTCTTTTCATGCCACAGAATGCAGCCATAAGCTCAACAACAAGGGGTCCCTCCAGTCCAGATGAAGACCATACACCTCTATCTCAGAGTGCTTTGACAACAAAAGTAAGCTATGGTGAGGTCATACATTCAATAGCCCAGGAGAATTACTTTACCTCTTTTTTTATTTCCTGGGGTGCTGCTGTGCTTCCTGCAGCCACCCACAACACTTTCAATTATAGTTTGTGGTGCCCATACCCTTCCTTGGAGCATCACAACGACTAGATTTAAAATATATATATATATATATATATGAAACCCATGCAGGCATTAAGCGGCCCTCCCAGCAGGGAACAGTGAATAATTATGTGTGACCTCACCATTTCACTATTGAAGGGATGAGAGTGCCTCTAATGTTCTTTTTCTGCTATTTCTTATTGTGGGTGTCCCAGCCTGTCTGGGGAAGCCCTCTTCGGCCTCGTGATGAGGTTGGGAAGAACACTGCTCTACAGAGGCTACTTTCCTCAACCTCCTCATCAAACGGGTAAGGAATACCCCTTTAAAAAGAAGTAGGTATGTCCATCAGATCAAAAAAGGCATTTAGATTGGCTATTAAGATCGTTCTTCAACGTTGACATAATTTGGTCCATTCATTTTTTATCGTAAATCTTCGAACCTAGGAAAAACTATCAAAGATCAATATAAGCTCGACCAATACTTGTTTATTTCAAAAGCTTGTCTGTCAAGCATTTACAAAGTTATGAATGTGTTTCCTATAAAATCGAGGCTCTTGCATTACTAAATGCAGCTCCTTTCACTATGATGTTTTTTTTCTCCCAAAGTAGATTTCTAACACACAGGATTTTATATCGTTGCTCCACTACATGTCTCAGTTCGTGTCATGCATCACTTGTGTCTTGAATTGAGATTTTCCTAGCGTTGGTGTCTGAAAGGCTAGATTTTATTAAAGACACGGAGGCGAGTATTATGCAGTCTTTTCTTGCTTTAATTTTAACAGCAGCCAAGTAAAAACTACAGTACCCAGAATAAAGAAAACTACAACGATGACATCATAGCTGCAACAGCCAATAGGATAACATGCAGCAATACTAATATCTTAACTGCGAGCAACAAGTCCTCTTTTCTTGATGCGAAACTAAAGAGGAGAAGTAACAAACAAAACGGCATAGAATATAGAAACCAAAGTCACAATGTCCATGCAACAATCTCGAATATGGTGAAAGTGGAGATCCATCTGGGAGGAATAGACGTTGCCGGGCGAATCCAAAATCGGTAAGAGTTGTTCGTGTGCATCATGTCGAGCCAACGCTGGAAGAGGGAGTTGGCACTGAAAGAAAGATACAGGGTGGGTTAAAACAGTGGTGGGATAATACTCGCCTCCGTGTCTTTAATAAAATCTAGCCTTTCAGACACCAAGGCTAGGAAAATCTCAATTTTATTACAAGACCGGAGGCTCATATTATGCATGTTCAAAGCATAGAATGACTGAATCTGAAACATGAGAAATTGGTTTACAATAAAAAGTTCTAAACGTATTTTCATTCGACCAGTCTGCAGACTTGAGAATATCCTGTAGAGAGGATCCTGCCCAAAAGGCGCGAGAGGCCATAGCACCCCTGGCCGAATGGGCACCGAAGGAATTTATATCAATGCCAGCTAATGACATGACCCATTTAACCCAACGAGCCAGAGTAGGGAAAGAAACAGGGTTATGTGGTTTCTGAAAGGAAATAAGCAATTGGGAGGCAGAGGACGATCTCAAATCTGCAGTACGAGTCACATAACTTTTGAGACAATTTCCAACACATAGTTTGGGTTGAGAGGGAAAAAATGGATAATTAACACAAGCTAAATTAGTTTTCGTACGTCTCTTGACCTGGAAAGAAACACCAAGGGGGGAGAAGTAAAAGGAAGAAACATCCAACGCTTTAACGTCTGAGACACGTTTGATAGAAACCAGACATAAGAGCATGGTTAACTTGGCCGAAAGCTGTTTGAGAGATAGGAAATCATTATTAGGCCAAGAGGTGAGAAATCGTAATACTAGATTGACATCCCACATGACATTATATTTAGGAGACGGTGGAAAAACGTATCTTACTCCCTTTAATAATTGGCAGACGAGAGGATGTTCCCCAATTGGCCTACCATCAACTCTTTGATGCTCCGCAGAGATGGCAGATCTGTACATGTTAATAGTGCGATAGGCCTTACCTTGAGAGGCTAAAGAAGCCAGGAAATGTATAACTAAAACTACATTCGCTGAAAAGGGATCTGAATTCCTGTCCAAACACCAGCTGCTCCAAAGGGCCCAAGCGGATTTATAGGCTCTGGAGGTTCCAGGGGCCCTGGCCTGCTGGATGAGTCTAGCAGCATCTTCTGAAATTCCTGGGGTTCTCCAGGACGGCCCGAAATTCTCCAGGCTATGAGGAACAAGGAGCCGTTGAGAACTAACTGATGTTGTTGGCCTTGGGGATCCAAGAGGAGGTCGGGAAAGTGAGGAAGCCAGATGGGCCGATCGATTGCCAACTCCAAGAGAGTTGGGTACCACGGTTGGGTCTGCCAGAAAGGAGTTATAATCACCAGAGTGGACAGTTGTCTGCGTACTTGAGCCAGAGCCCGGGGAATGAAAAGGAAGGGAGGAAATGCATAAAGAAGGGAAGACGGCCAAGTCTGAAGGAAGGCATCTGTGGCTAGAGCCTGCGGATCTGGCCTCCAACTGAAATAGGAAGGAAGGTGAGAGTTGAGGCGAGAAGCGAAAAGATCTATGTACATTTCGCCAAAGATGGAAGAAAGATGCCTGAATACTGAAGGGTGCAATTGCCAATCGCTGGAATCGTGAAGATGTCTGGAATACCAATCCGCTACTGTGTTCAGCCTGCCTGGCAGAAACACTGCCTTGACCGAGATGCGACGAGGAAGACAATACTCCCAAAGATGCTTCGCCAAAGTGGATAGAATCTTGGATTTGGTACCTCCTAGGTGGTTGATATACCTGACCGCTGACAAATTGTCCATCCTGAGGAGGATGGTGCAACTTACTCTGTTTTTTGCAAAAGTGCGGATGGCAAAGGAACCTGCAAGCATCTCTAAACTGTTGATGTGCAAGAAGGACTCCTTCAGGGACCATGCGCCCCCAGTCGAGAACTGACCACATCTTGCGCCCCAACCAGTCCGACTTGCATCGGATTCTAATACAAGATCTGGGGCGGCAGAGAAGATAGTTCTGCCGTTCCAGGCATCTAGGTGTGTCAACCACCACAGAAGTTCTTCTTTGGATTCGGCGTCTAAAACCAAGGGATCCGAATAAGCGAGACCCTTGTGAAGATGACGGATTTTGAGCCACTGAAGGGCGCGGTAATGTAAAGGACCTGTGAAGATGGCTTGGATAGAAGAAGCCAAAAGGCCTACTAGACGCGCCAGAGTCCTGAGGGAGATATGAGGGAGAGATAGGGATTGACGAATCTCTTTCTTGATTAGGGATACTTTGTGTTGAAGGAGTTGCAACACCGACAGAGTAGTGTCTATTAGAAAACCAAGAAACTCGAACTTTTGAGTCGGAATTAGAACCGACTTCTGTACATTGATAAGAAAACCTAGGCTGAGAAGTAGGTTCTGACAAAGTTGAAGATGGTTTAGAAGCAGACGTTTGTCTTGCGCCATCAACAAAAAGTCGTCTAAATAAAGGATTAGACGAACCCCGTGAGAACGGAGAAAGGCTGCGACGGGTTTGAGAATTTTGGTGAAACACCAAGGTGCGGAAGAAAGCCTGAAGGGAAGAACTCTGAATTGGTAGAAAGAGTCTAGCCACTGGAACTGAAGGAATTTCCTGTGTGATTGATGAATTGGCACTGTGAGGTAGGCATCCTGAAGATCTAATCTGACCAGCCAATCGTGCCGAAGCAGAATGTCTCTGAGGTGGAGAATGGTTTCCATCTTGAAGTGTCGATAAACTATAAAGTTGTTGAAAGCCTTTAGGTTCAACACCAGGTGAAATTTCTGATTTTTCTTTTGGACGAGGAAGATGGTGCTGAGGAAACCCGAAGGGTCGAACTGAACGGGTTCTATCGCGCGTTTGGAAAGGAGAGAGTGGATTTTGACGCGCAAAAGCTCGGTTTGATCTTGGGAAAAAACTAGGGGCAGAGGAACGTGGGATTGAATTGGGGTTTGATAAAATTCTAACAGGTAACCTTGGATGGATTGAATTACCCAGGGATCTGAGGTGAGAGAAAACCATGAATTGAGGAACAGAGCCAGTCTGCTTCCTACTGGAGGAAGGCCAGAAATGGAAACACTTACCGGAGGTTTGATCTCCTCTGTTGGCGTAGCCTCTCTGCCGGTAGCCTCTTGACCGACGGGGATAGAACCTTGGTTTATATCCTGTGTAGGACTCAAGCTGGGATTGCTGACTGTAGGAGTCTCTGCTGGCGTATTGGCCTCTGATGGAGCGGCCGGCAAAGCGACTCCTGCCTTTGCCGGCCCTGGCAAAAACCCGAGATGAAAAAATCTTTTTCATAGAAAGCTGGGCCTTGTCCAGGGAGGCAAAGGTGGACACATATTTCCCCAGATCTTTAATGAAAGAATCCCCAAATAATGGGCCCTTAGCCAACGGGCCATCATCCGTAGAGGCTAAGGAGGCTAATTTAGGATCAATTTTTAAAAGTAGACTCTTCCTCCTCTCAATAGATAGCTGAGTATTGGCATTCCCCAGCATGCAGATAGCGCGTTGCGCCCAGTTCGAAAGAACCTCAGGATCTATAGGACTGTTGTCCATTTTAGCCTCTTCCGCCAAGTCAAAGATTCTAGTGAGAGGACCCACCAAATCCAGGAGCTTGTCTTGACAACCTGACCAAGCTCTATCAACGCCCTTCTTGGGATCCTTGCCGAATTTGGTAAAAAACATCAGCATGTTGGGATCAATAACTGGGGTTGCCGTGATGTTATCTGGTAGAGAGGGACGGGGACACTCCGACTTAAGCTTATTGCGAGTGGCTTTGTCGAGGGGATGGCGTAAAAAGAAAGAAACATAATCAGCCACATGATCAGATGGATACCACTCCTTTGAATTTGGATGAACCATGAAGGAAGGGTCGAATAAGGGTTCGCCAGCATGGTCAACCAAAACATGAGACACAGGGTGAACGGCACCACCGTCACTCGGAGAAATTTTACGCCTTTTCTCCAAAGGCCCACACAAAAATGGATCTGCCGATCCGTCCATGTCGTCATCATGACTAGAATCATCATCGTCATCATCTGTGTCTCTCAATTGTGAAACATGCACTGGAGAAGAAGGGGGACCCGATTTAGTGACCTCTCGGATGGAAGGACCAGAGGAAACGCCTTTGGACGGCACTGGGAGGGTGGCCGCACGTTTCTTGCCTTTATTAACAGGCAGCTTGGAAGAGGACATCATTTTGGAAAAGGAGGCTTCCAAATTCTTTGTAATATCTGACATGGAAACGGTCACTGCCTGTTGTACAGAGTCCTTAATAAAGGACTTTAAATTCTCTTGAAAGAGTTGGGAATCTTCTTCCTCAACCATAATGAGAAAACCAATAAAATATATTAAAAATAAGTATATGAAAATAAGTATATAAATATATAAATAAAATAAAATAAACCTAAAACTGAAACTGGGGAAACAGGGGTTAAATATGAAGAAAGTGGGAGGGAGTGGCTGAAGGGGCAGGAACCAGGAAATAGGGGCGGTACTGCCAGGAAAAGCAGAAGCCGATTGACTCCAGACGTCAGAGCGGCTGACTGAGGAGAAAAAAGGCAGTTGGGAGAAGAAACGAGCGAAATGCGCTCGAAACTATCAGAAATACCAGGAAATATTGACGCGGTGTGGGCGCTGCCCAGAAGGTATGCCGATGTGACAAGAATGTAAAGAATGGACGCGCGTGCACGCTCGCGTCTTCAACAGCCGAAAAACGACCGTTGAAAGACGCGCTTCAACAAGAAAGGAAGACGCGCGTTTTAAGGTTAGATACGAACGCGCTGTTAAATAATCATATATAAACCATAGAAGACAGTTAACACAATGAAAATATCGAGCAAACAATGAAGGTACTTATCTTGACTGTGAGCAGCAAGAAAAGAGGACTTGTTGCTCGCAGTTAAGATATTAGTATTGCTGCATGTTATCCTATTGGCTGTTGCAGCTATGATGTCATTGTTGTAGTTTTCTTTATTCTGGGTACTGTAGTTTTTACTTGGCTGCTGTTAAAATTAAAGCAAGAAAAGACTGCATAATATGAGCCTCCGGTCTTGTAATAAAATTCAAGTCTGAAATAATGCGCTCTCAGGTTGTAGATGTGAAGAGATACCTAGCTAACCCTGTCGCATTTGGGAATTTTCCTGCATCCTCTCACCGATCAGACATTGATTGATGACTTATTTTATATCCAATACGTGTATGAATGCCTAGAGGCGGTGCATACCTCTTTTAATATTTGAATATTTTGAGTGGGTTAAAAAAGCAGATGTTTTAACTCGGTGTTCTAAATGTGACCTTTTCCTCAGAAAAACGTTTTTTCTTTGCAATTCATTACGCATTAGCCAACATTAGCCCGGTGCTCATGCGGCTGCGAAATCTTTGATTTTTTAAAAATAATTTATCTATCAAATACATTGGATTTTTTTCGAGAACCTCTGGGCATGCTTTTCCTGCTCCTATTTGATGATGCTGTTATGTTGATATTGGCACGAATCAGGATGTCTATAAATAGTGTAGACAGAAACATCTAGTTTTAAATGCTTCCAAGACGGAAATTATGGAGGTGGGCAACAAGATAAAGCAAAGAATGTGTTTCTCTATTCTCGATAAGATTGAACAGGTACAGCAATGTGATTATCTCTAATTACACCTGTTCGAACCTTAGACGAGGCCATCCATTATTCAAATAAAAACCACTGACTCGTGATCTATACCAGTTTGACCATCGCATTTTACAGTGCATTTTGGGGACCACCCATCAGGTGTATAAAGCACTATCAAACAAATGTAGAATTTCGAGTATATTTAAAGATACAACACCTCTACGTTTTAAGAAAATTCGTTCTTGTGCAAAGTTACTTTTTGCCAAACTCAGTTTCAGTCATTACATTCAAAGATTAGCTAGGTGTTATGGTAACTGAGCATACGGATGTTATTAATCCTCAAAATTATGTACCCTCATTATACAAGGGTTCATCGAGTTCGGGTTGACAACCGAAAAATCACTGTTCGCTAAGTCGTATCAAATACATTTTTTTAAAACACCTAAAAGAACTTAAATCAGCCAAAACCAACCCTAACAGAAATTAACTGAACCTTAGAAGACTATTCACTCATTTAATACTTTGGTGTGACATTCTTAGAGCTCTTTGAACACGAATTGTGGATTCTGATCAGCGTGAAAAGTATGTATCTCTTCTGTGTCCTAAATTTAAGTTGCTACACTCACCTTTTAGGCTCGGTAATCATCGTTTAGCTGGTGGTTAAAACAAAGCAGGCGGGGCCCTTTAGATGCATTTCTAAGAAATGAGCAATCCCAGTCAGTAATTAAAAAACGCAACAAAATTGAAGAAAATATCACCAGCAATAACAAAATTAAGTTTCAGGGGTTAAACAGCTCAATCCACTTCTCAAGTGTTTAGTGGCCGCAAGCGATTTATGCCATATATTGCAGATTCAAGTTTTACCCTCTTTTGGACCAAAGTAACATCTTACTTTATTTTCGATTATTTGACTTGTGAGTACTGGCTTAGTTTGAAAATGATAATTTCATTGAAATTGGCCCTGATATTCTAGAGGTAATGGGAAGCCCATCTTCAGGAAAAGAAAACTAAAGTCCAATTACTATGACACACAGCCATTGTTTAATAGTAACAACTGCTCAAAACAGTTGCTTTTCAAATCACAGTGTTTTTAATTTTAAATACATATTTACTTTCTAAATTTAACAGAAATAAATATCACAACTTCGAGGGAGCTTCTTGAAAAAATATGTCCACAAACATACCAGACTAATTTTTTTTTAATTTTGACCGAAATCTATAATTTAGTGCATGGCAATAATTCCTTCAAGTCCTAAAACTTCAAAATATCATTGAGGCAGGGGCCTTTTAAGGAATTTGGGGTCCCTGGGCCAAACATAATTTGGGGCTTCTTTCTCAAAAGAACTCACACTGTATGATCCATTTTCTCATTGATACCCTTGGCGATAATGGTCGGATCATTGACAGCCATCTTCCTTGGCCAGCCTATATCTGGATGCAACCCTGGAAAAAGCAGTCTCTCTCTGGCTGGCCACCACCAGAGAAGCAGAAAACCTAGCAGCCTCGCTAAGCCTAGTGCATGTGATAGAGTGGACAGGTGCCTCACCTTTTAAGCTTGTGCATATGGAGAGTGATTTTAAAGTCTCCCCTACTAGCTAGTCAATTGTGAGACCAAATATCCCTCCATAATTTGCCATTGTTTGTTTTCATTGTCACTCTCATTTGTTTGCATCTTATTTGTTAGCTTATGTGGGCTTTCCTTCATCTTCTTGCCTTTGTCTGTCACCAGGAACATGGAGGCATCACTTGTGTCTCTTGTTTGTTGGCTTCTCCTCCCATTGTTCTCACTGTTCGCTATTTGTCTCCTGGTCCTGATTGTTCTCCGACCCTGTTTGTTTCCCTTTGTTCCCCACCCTCATAATTGTTTCCCCCTATCCTCTTGTTGCTTTCCCCACCCTCGTCCTGTGATTCCACCCCCCACCTTCCATATTGCTTCTGTATGACCATGCTCCACTTTGCTGTCTATTGCCTGTGTTTCCCCCTTTACACTTGACTCCCATAGAAACGTAGGATATTTGGGCGCAGGAGCACCAAGAGGTCCGGGACCTACAACCATGGTCTCGAGTATCACAATGGAAGAGGTCTGGTCCTCAGCTTCCTTACACTGAAGGGTATGACCCACCCCTCGGACATTTAATGCCAGCTGTGCTCCTGTCCTCCGAGATGCTGCACAATGTGTGCTGCAGAAGAACAAAGCAGCCACTCCTTATTACTGCCCTACAAACTTTACATTTGGACTCCAAAGTTTTTACAGCAGCACAATTTTTTGTTCTCGCCTAAGAGCCAGCTTTTATGTGTCGGTAGGCAAAATACTATTGTGGAACACAGTTTTAAGTGAGGTGTCTAAAAGAGGAGTAGCCTTATCAATTAAAAGACATGACTTTAACATGTGAAGTACAATCATGTGCTTTACACAGCATGCTGCTTTACCAGCATTTCGGTGCCAGTTTGAGAGTTTTCTGCTTCTGCATCCAGACATATCACACAACAACAAAGATGTGCCTAAAACAAGCTATTCCTATCGGCTTTGTCGATGTACTGCATAATGTCACTTGGCCTAATCGGGCCCAGAAAAGCAGAAAGACTGATAACTACAATATGTGATGCAGGTAGTCTACCAGCACCATTCAGGCATACGGTGCTGATGGGTGCTTTTATTTCTCATACTGCCTGTGTAGTGTGAAACGTATTCAGCATCAGAAGACAGCAGGCTGTGATTGTACCACTCTGGCACCAGTTTGATACAGGGACAGAGGGATCACACAATGCCAGTCTTTACTGCATAGTGAGTGACACATGCTCCATAGAGACAAAGGGCTGGGCAGTTGGGCTGTTCCTATGAACTTAAAGGATAAAGTGCTTGCTGAATCCAACCAGAATTTAATAGGTATTTTTTATCCTCTCAGTATCTCTCGTGTAGAAGTTGGGCTGCATGAAAGAAAAAAGAAATCAAACTGGTTATTGTAAAACTCTAGACAGTCTGGGACTGTCCAGAAAGATTAATGAGTAGGCGCTTGAAAGGTGGGGACCCTGGGTGAGAGCCCACTTTGCCCAAGCCTTAGAAGATCTCTGTGATGAGGTAGTAACTTTTAGCTACAGCAGAAATCATTTATTTTCACCAAGTTTTCGAATGTTTTAAAGATAAAGAGTTTGCCAGTGCCTGAACAGATTTCCAAAAATATGGATTTGAATACAATTCTAAGTGATGAAAATCTAGAATTTTATCAATTGAAAAAAAATGGTTACATCTGAGAATTATCATGAATGCAATAGCTATTTAGCAACATATTTTGGTACTGAACTGCCAGACACCTCAGGTACGTAATGTCACTACATAAAATCTCTGTTGGGATATCATGCTAATGCTTCTTCTGAATCATAAGATTGTATTTGCCCTCTCATTGATCACCATTGGTATAAACTGGTATAATGGTGTTAATCTGACCATGTATCCTGTGTACCTGCCAAACTCAAATAGGCACAAAACCGGGTGGCATTCCTAATATTTAGCTTGAAATGAATAAATAATATTTCTCTCACACTAATGTTACTTCATTAGATTCCTATAACAAAACTATAACAAAAAAAAACTACAAGTTTAAGTCCTTCTGCATTTTTTGTTCGCTCTACACTGCCAGGCACCGATCAACCTCAAAAAGCTGATGGCCTCATAGCTTCAATTATCCCACCCATGACTTTTTTTATTTACTGAATTGCAACTCCCTAAGTGCAAAGGGTAAGCCCAGACATAAGTGTTCAATGTGACACTAAACCAAGCTGCACCTAAAAGAAGGGCAAAACTTGTCTTGGATTCCTTATCTTCCAGTTCAGAAAGACACTGCCTTAGGAGCTCAACACAACTATTCCTATTGGAGCAGGATCATGGTTGATTTACATCTGCTAGATGTAATTTGCAGTGGCACGGTGGGCTTGTGAGAAAGTAGCCTCTTTCTAGCCTTGTTACACCCACTTTTGGCCTGTTTGTGAGTGTATGTCAGGGTGTTTTCACTGTCTCACTGGGATCCTGCTAGCCAGGGCCCAGTGCTCATAGTGAAAACCCTATGTTTTCAGTATGTTTGTTATGTGTCACTGGGACCCTGCTAGTCAGGACCCCAGTGCTCATAAGTTTGTGACCTATAGATATGTGTTCCCTGTGTGATGCCTAACTGTCTCACTGAGGCTCTGCTAACCAGAACCTCAGTGGTTATGCTCTCTCTTTACAAATTGTCACTAACAGGCTAGTGACCAATTTTACCAATTTACATTGGCATACTGGAACACCCTTATAATTCCCTAGTATATGGTACTGAGGTACCCAGGGTATTGGGGTTCCAGGAGATCCCTATGGGCTGCAGCATTTCTTTTGCCACCCATAGGGAGCTCTGACAATTCTTACACAGGCCTGCCACTGCAGCCTGAGTGAAATAACGCCCACGTTATTTCACAGCCATTTTACAGTGCACTTAAGTAACTTATAAGTCACCTATATGTCTAACCTTTACTTAGTAAAGGTTGGGTGCTAAGTTACTTAGTGGGTGGGCACTCTGGCACTAGCCAAGGTGCCCCCACATTGTTCAGGGCCAATTCCCCGGACTTTGTGAGTGTGGGGACACCATTACACGCGTGCACTACATATAGGTCACTACCTATATGTAGCTTCACAATGGTAACTCCGAATATGGCCATGCAACATGTCTAAGATCATGGAATTGCCCCCTCTATGCCATCCTGGCATTGTTGGCACAATCCCATGATCCCACGGGTCTCTAGCACTGACCCAGGTACTGCCAAACTGCCTTTTCAGGGGTTTCACTGCAGCTGCTGCTTCTGCCAACCCCTCAGACAGGGTTCTGCCCTCCTGGGGTCCAGCCAGGCTTGGCCCAGGAAGGCAGAACAAAGGACTTCCTCAGAGAGAGGGTGTTACACCCTCTCCCTTTGGAAAATGGTGTGAAGGCAGGGGAGGAGTAGCCTCCCCCAGCCTCTGGAAATGCTTTCATGGGCACACATGGTGCCCATTTCTGCATAAGCCAGTCTACACCAGTTCAGGGACCCCTCACCCCTGCTCTGGCGCGAAACTGAACAAAGGAAAGGGGAGTGACCACTCCCCTGACCTGCACCCCCCCGGGAGGTGCCCAGAGCTCCTCCAGTGTGCTCCAGACCTCTGCCATCTTGGAAACAGAGGTGCTGCTGGCACACTGGACTGCTCTGAGTGGCCAGGGCCAACAGGTGACGTCAGAGACTCCTTCTGATAGGCTCCTTCAGGTGTTGCTAGCCTATCGTTTCTCCTAAGTAGCCAAACCCTGTTTTCTGGCTATTTAGGGTCTCTGCTTTGGGGATTTCCTTAGATAACGAATGCAAGAGCTCATCAGAGTTCCTCTGCATCTCTCTCTTCACCTTCTGCCAAGGAATCGACTGCTGACCGCGCTGGAAGCCTGCAAAACTGCAACAAAGTAGCGAAGACGACTACTGCAACTCTGTAACACTGATCCTGCCGCCTTCTCGACTGCTTTCCTGGTGGTGCATGCTGTTGGGGTAGTCTGCCTCCTCTCTGCACTAGAAGCTCCGAAGAAATCTCCCGTGGGTCGACGGAATCGTCCCCCTGCAACCGCAGGCACCTAAGAACTGCATCACCGGTCCCCTGGGTCTCCTCTCAGCACGACAAGCGAGGTCCCTTGAATCCAGCAACTCTGTCCAAGTGACTCCCACAGTCCAGTGACTCTTCAGTCCAAGTTTGGTGGAGGTAAGTCCTTGCTTCCCCATGCCAGACTGCATTGCTGGGAACCGCGTCTTTTGCAGCTACTCTGGCCTCTGTGCACTTCCGGCGGAAATCCTTTGTGCACAGCCAAGCCTGGTAACAAGTGGTTTGCTGCACTGGAGAGGGCCTGTGTTGTACAGGATGTCCCTCAAAGGCAGTGGACTGCTATCCTATGGCTATCATTTAGTGGAAAGGGTAGGGATAGGCTCCTTACTGTGAAAGAAAGTGATGCCAATAATTTTGCAGTTCTTAAGAATGCACTCCTAGATGGTTATGGCTTAACCACTGAACAGTACAGGATGAAGTTCAGAGAAACCAAAAGGAGTCTTCACAAGACTGGGTAGACTTTGTTGACCATTCAGTGAAGGCCTTGGAGGGGTGGTTACATGGCAGTAAAGTGACTGACTATGAAAGCCTATATAACATAATCCTGAGAGAGCATATACTTAATAATTGTGTGTCTGATTTGTTGCACCAGTATCTAGTGGACTCAGATCTGACCTCTCCCCATGAATTGGGAAAGAAGGCAGACAAATGGGTCAGAACAAGAGTGAACAGAAAAGTTCATACAGGTGGTGACAAGGATGGCAAGAAGAAAGATGGTGAAAAATCTCAAGATAAGCATGGGGATAAGGGTAAAACCAAAGATCCCACTTCAAATCTTAAACACTTTTCAGAGGGTGGGGATATAACAAATTCTTCCTCTTCTTCTCAACTTGCACACATTAAAAAGCCTTGATGCTTTGTGTGTAAAAACAGAGGCCATAGGCCAGGGGATAAGTCCTGTACAGGTAAACCCCCTGAGCCTACCACCACTAATATATCAAGCTCTAGTGCCCCTAGCAGTAGTGGTACTAGTGGTGGGACTGCTGGCAACAGTCAAGTTAAGGGTGTAGTTGGGTTCACTTATGGGTCCATAATAGAAACTGGGGTAGTCAGTCCCAAGACAGTTTCTGTCACACCTAGTGGCATTGGCCTTGCCACACTGGCTTCTTGTCCCCTTACAATGGATAAGTACAGGCAGACAGTTTCAATAAATGGTTTTGAGGCCTTGGCCTACAGGGACACAGGTGCCAGTATCACTTTGGTGACTGAAAACCTAGTGGCTCCTGAACAACACATCATTGGACAACAGTATAAAATTATTGATGTCCATAACTCCACTAAGTTTCTTCCCTTAGCTATAATTCAGTTTAGTTGGGGTGGAGTTACTGGCCCTAAGCAGGTGGTGGTATCACCTAGCTTACCTGTAGACTGTCTCTTAGGTAATGACCTAGAGGCCTCAGGTTGGGCTGATGTAGAGTTTTATGCCCATGCAGCCATGCTGGGCATCCCAGAGGAATTGTTCCCTCTCATTTCTACTGAAATGAAAAAGCAAAGGAGAGAAGGCCTGAAAACTCAGGATCCCTCTCCATCAACAGGTAAAAAGGGTATCACAGTATCCCCTAACCACCCTGTCATTCAGGATACCATTCCTGTGGTGGGAGAAACCTCTCCTGGGGTGGAACCTGTTCCAAGGGAAGCATCAGCTGGCAAAGCTGTACTCCCTGAGGTAGAAGTACCTCTCTGTGGGATAACTAACATTGGTGAGAAAAAGAGCACCATTTTAGTTAACATGGAGCATCCCTCCAACCCTCCCAGAGAAACGTTAGTGCAGAAACTCTGCACTGCCTCACAACACTTAGGACAGCATCCCTGCCCTAGTGTGGAGCTCATAGGGCAGCATCCCTGCCCTGCTCCAACTCAAGAGAAACAGCATCCCTGTTCTCTCTTCCAGCCATATGGACAAAGGTTTTGCCCAACCATGGCTTTTCTGAGACAGCATCCCTGTCTGGCATTTCCATCACTACAAATAGGTTCAGTGGACAATTCTCACTGCTCTAAACTAAAACTTACTGATAGAAACTCTGAAAATACATCTTCACATTGTTGCTTAGCTAAAAAACTTCAAACAGGGTGGTTTACATCCCCACAGGGAAGTAACCATATAGTGGATGATAAAGGGAGTAACCAGTCTATTGCAGAGCTACTCTCTACTTATCACCACTTAGACAATAAAGGTTAGCCTTATTGTCCTTCGTTTGGGGGGGGGGGGAGGTTGTGTGAGAAAGTAGCCTCTTTCTAGCCTTGTTACCCCCACTTTTGGCCTGTTTGTGAGTGTATGTCAGGGTGTTTTCACTGTCTCACTGGGATCCTGCTAGCCAGGGCCCAGTGCTCATAGTGAAAACCCTATGTTTTTAGTATGTTTGTTATGTGTCACTGGGACCCTGCTAGTCAGGACCCCAGTGCTCATAAGTTTGTGACCTATAGGTATGTGTTCCCTGTGTGATGCCTAACTGTCTCACTGAGGCTCTGCGAACCAGAACCTCAGTGGTTATGCTCTCTCTTTACAAATTGTCACTAACAGGCTAGTGACCAATTTTACCAATTTACATTGGCATACTGGAACACCCTTATAATTCCCTAGTATATGGTACTGAGGTACCCAGGGTATTGGGGTTCCAGGAAATCCCTATGGGATGCAGCATTTCTTTTGCCACCCATAGGGAGCTCTGATAATTCTTACACAGGCCTGCCACTGCAGCCTGAGTGAAATAACACCCACGTTATTTCACAGCCATTTTACACTGCACTTAAGTAACTTATAAGTCACCTATATGTCTAACCTTTACTTAGTAAAGGTTGGGTGCTAAGTTGCTTAGTGTGTGGGCACCCTGGCACTAGCCAAGGTGCCCCCACATTGTTCATGGCCAATTCCCCGGACTTTGTGAGTGTGGGGACACCATTACACGCATGCACTACATATAGGTCACTACCTATGTGTAGCTTCACAATGGTAACTCCGAATATGGCCATGTAACATGTCTAAGATCATGGAATTGCCCCCTCTATGCCATCCTGGCATTGTTGGCACAATCCCATGATCCCACGGGTCTCTAGCACAGACCCGGGTACTGCCAAACTGCCTTTTCAGGGGTTTCACTGCAGCTGCTGCTGCTGCCAACCCCTCAGATAGGGTTCTGCCCTCCTGGGGTCCAGCCAGGCTTGGCCCAGGAAGGCAGAACAAAGGACTTCCTCAGAGAGAGGGTGTTACACCCTCTCCCTTTGGAAAATGGTGTAAAGGCAGGGGAGGAGTAGCCTCCCCCAGCCTCTGGAAATGCTTTCATGGGCACACATGGTGCCCATTTCTGCATAAGCCAGTTTACACCGGTTCAGGGACCCCTCAGCCCTGCTCTGGCGCGAAACTGGACAAAGGAAAGGGGAGTGACCACTCCCCTGACCTGCACCCCCCCTGGGAGGTGCCCAGAGCTCCTCCAGTGTGCTCCAGACCTCTGCCATCTTGGAAACAGAGGTGCTGCTGGCACACTGGACTGCTCTGAGTGGCCAGGGCCAGCAGGTGACGTCAGCGACTCCTTCTGATAGGCTCCTTCAGGTGTTGCTAGCCTATCTTCTCTCCTAAGTAGCCAAACCCTCTTTTCTGGCTATTTAGGGTCTCTGCTTTGGGGATTTCCTTAGATAACGAATGCAAGAGCTCATCAGAGTTTCTCTGCATCTCTCTCTTCACCTTCTGCCAAGGAATCGACTGCTGACCGCGCTGGAAGCCTGCAAAAGTGCAACAAAGTAGCGAAGACAACTACTGCAACTCTGTAACGCTGATCCTGCCGCCTTCTCGACTGCTTTCCTGGTGGTGCATGCTGTGGGGGTAGTCTGCCTCCTCTCTGCACTAGAAGCTCCGAAGAAATCTCCCATGGGTCGACGGAATCGTCCCCCTGCAACCGCAGGCACCAAAGAACTGCATCACCGGTCCCCTGGGTCTCCTCTCAGCACGACGAGCGAGGTCCCTTGAATCCAGCAACTCTGTCCAAGTGACTCCCACAGTCCAGTGACTCTTCAGTCCAAGTTTGGTGGAGGTAAGTCATTGCCTCCCCACGCCAGACTGCATTGCTGGGAACTGCGTCTTTTGCAGCTACTCCGGCCTCTGTGCACTTCCGGCGGAAATCCTTTCTGCACAGCCAAGCCTGGTCCACGGCACTCTAACCTGCATTTCACGACCTCCTGAGTTGTCCTCTGGCGGCGTGGGACTCCTTTGTGCAACTTCGGGTGAGTACTGTTTCACTCCTCTTTGTAGTGCCTGTTCCGGCACTTCTGCGGGTGCTGCCTGCTTCTGAGAGGGCTCTTTGTCTTGCTGGGCGCCCCCTCTGTCCCCTGACGCAATTGGCAATATCCTGGTCCCTCCTGGCCCACAGCAGCATCCAAAAATCCTAACCGCACGACTTGCAGCTAGCAAGGCTTCTTGTGGTCTTTCTTCAAGAAAACACTTCTGTACGACTCTCCACGGCCTGGGACATCCATCCTCCAAAGGGGAAGTTTCTAGCCCTTGTCATTCCTGCAGAATCCTCAGCTTCTACTGTCCAGTTGCAGCTTCTTTGCACTGTCAGCTGGCATTTCCTGGGCATCTGCCCACTCTCGACTCGGTCGTGACTTTTGGACTTGGTCCTCTTGTTCCACAGGTACCCTCGTCTGGAAATCCATCGTTGTTGCATTGCTGGTTTTGGTCTTTCCTGCAGAATTCCCCTATCACGACTTCTGTGCTCTTTGGGGAACTTTAGTGCACTTTGCACTCACTTTTCAGGGTCTTGGGGTGGGCTATTTTTCTAACCCTCACTGTTTTCTTACAGTCCCAGCGACCCTCTACAAGGTCACATAGGTTTGGGGTCCATTCGTGGTTCGCATTCCACCTTTGGAGTATATGGTTTGTGTTGCCCCTATCCCTATGTGTCCCCATTGCATCCTATTGTAACTATCCATTGTTTGCACTCTTTTCTAATACTATACTGCATATTTTTGGTATTGTGTACATATATCTTGTGTATATTTGCTATCCTCATACTGAGGGTACTCACTGAGATACTTTTGGCATATTGTCATAAAAAGAAAGTACCTTTATTTTTAGTATATCTGTGTATTGTGTTTTCTTATGATATTGTGCATATGACACTAGTGGTACTGTAGGAGCTTCACTCGTCTCCTAGTTCAGCCTAAGCTGCTCTGCTAAGCTACCATTATCTATCAGCCTAAGCTGCTAGACACCCTATACACTAATAAGGGATACCTGGGCCTGGTGCAAGGTGTAAGTACCCCTTGGTACTCACTACTAGCCAGTCCAGCCTCCTACAGGTCTGGCATATGGTCTTGAGTAACTGCCTGTGGCTGACAATAATTGAAGCATCAAACCCATCATTTTTTTGTTTACATCAGTGCAACACCCTAAGGGCGGCGGATATGCACAGATATGGCACTCACTGTACCACAGGAACCAAGTTGCACCTGACTGAAAAGCCCCAATTATGGCAAACCCACCCTTGAGTTGTCTGAGTTCCAGTTCAGAGAGGACCTGACTTGACCCTTCTGGCAAGACTGGAGCAGGATGAAGGATGATTTTCATATGGCTTGGTCTAATCGGAGGTGGCAGCATGGGCAAAACAATGATGGACTGGAATGAGGTCCTTAGTAATTACCAGTGGTTGAGAGTAGTTCTAGCATTCCCTCCCATCACTTTTTTGTTTAGTGGTTTGTTACTGGACACCATAGATGTCCTTTCTTCAACAATACAAGGGTGGCTAAAGTGAAATCACTAACCTTTTGACACCAAATGCCTTCACAAGATTGACATCTTACTCTATCCTAAGCTCCTGAACAGCCTCCTATTTGCTTTTGGCGTGTGTTAAATGAAGGGCAAGAAGTGGAAATTGATTCAAATAAATAGGACTCATAGGCCCTTATTACGTGTGTCCTAGAGGAGGGAACTATGTCTGAACAGGACTCGTGTCAAAATTTATTGGGTGTGATGAACAGCACATATTACAAGTTCTACCTTGAATATGAGACATAACATCTTTATTTTGGTGCCTACTTCACCAGATTATGCGGATTCTGTTACTTTCTTTCCTTTTGTCTGTGAATTCCTGCATGTCTGACCAGCCTAAATTTATCATGGGCTATAGCCTGAAGTAGCAGGACTGTTACTGCTACCCCTGATCTCACAGTGATCATCTGTACTTCACAGACTTTGCAGTTAATTGAAGTACTATATTTGTTGTAAAGGGGTGCGCTCAAAGCCTATATTGCATTCACTGTAGGTTACTGAACAAAGTGTTGTGGTATAGCCTTAAAACATCACGTATAATGAATTTATTCAATATTATGTGATTCTTCATGATGTTATTTAATAGTTTGCACTAAAATGACAATGACTTTTAGAGAAGTAATCCTTTAAATGTTACATGGAAAATTCGTAGAGTACAGATCTGCTTTATAGTTAATGCAATGTATTAGAGTTATTTCATTTTAAATCTACTGTAACATGAACACTGGCAGATATTATTACTGATGAATTCATGATTTAAATGTTATATTTTCCTTGTTTGCATAAATGAATATGCCATTTTAATTCAGTTTACTTAGCCTAAGTGAGGCTTGCAAAGCCCTGTTTCCTGACTGCACAGAGAATGTTTAGTCATTCTTGCTAACATGACTTTTCTTTCAGACTTCGTTCCCATGAAATGCTAGATTGGTAATAGATGTCCTATTGTTTTACACATAGTGAACCTGAGAAATGAATTGTGAGCCCAGTACATTCAGGAACTGTGGAAGTAAATTGTTTACATTTGTTTCAATCCCTATGGATTATTTAAGGTGGATGCCTTTCTCATGTGGTAGTGGGAATCTTTCCTTTTGTTGCAGTTCCCTATTTCATGACAGACTTTGAAAAGACAACTATACCTTCTGTGTCATGTAGAGTGATGGACGAATGAACCATTCTGCACTATGGACTTTAGCTTACCGTTCCCCAGCTGGACCAGAAGCATTCTGTTGCTCACCCTTATTCAGCACACTCATCATTCTAAACCCCTTGGACTCTGAGAGGTACCATCCTCTCTACCCTTATCCCTTTTTTTTACAATGCTTTGCTGAGACTTAGAATATTTCCCCTGACCAGAGAAGAAGTCTTTTGACCAAGCTTCTGAAAATGCTAATGCCTTCCCTTTTTACTTACTCGTTGCTAACTTTGGTTAGTCATCTTTTTCCCTAGATGCCATTTTTCCAAATTCTTTTTATTCTTTTTTCTTTTTTCTTTTTACTTTTTGCCCACATGTGTTTAGCCAAACACGTTAACTTTTGGCTTCCTAATCTGTAGTGTTTTCCCTTACTCTAGCTAGCGATGCTTAGCTGACTCTTGAATTTCCCCAATGCTCAAAAGAAGTGAACAGCACTTGTTTTCTATTCACCAGGTTATTTTGTTGCTGTTTTTGAATCCTCATTGTTGAATGTTTAGTCATTTTGATGTTAGTTTGAATATTTTCCAGTGCATTGGTCAACTCTTGGTGATACTGTATCTTTATAACTTTGTTTTGAGAATTGTCTACATGACTTTGAGTCTGAGCTTCTACTAAAACTCCTTTACCTTATCTCAGACTGCAGTTTTCCTTGTGTGGCCAAATGTGTTACACTGTCATTTTACATTGTGTTGAATGAATGGTTTTAGTTGTAGATATTTCTACACCCCTTCATGCTGGGTGAAAGATATATTGACCTCGTTTAAAGAATAATCCAGAGTGAGAAATAGTTCAGCAAGCCTTTAACATGCTCGGTAATTATGGGGAATGATAAGGTTTGAACAGTTCATAATGATGAGTCCTTTGAAAAGTGGTCAAAATGTTCCAGCCCACCTGTGATGAGGATCTTAGTTTCCATTCCAGCAGCTGCCTTCGCAACTCAGAAGACCAGATGCAGCGAGGGCAGCACCAGGGATGAAAAGGATGAACAAGGATTAGGGATTCTCAGCCCTGTTCGGACATGATACGGCAGCGTTAGCACGCGCTGGTATTCTCGTGTATACACACTGGTGTACTATTTTCCCGGATTCTGGGGAAACACTGACTGCTCTCATCAAGACTACAACCAGAGTGTTCCTTATATTACGGACACACTCGATCTCTATCACTTACTACTCGCGTTTTACAACACTCGTCTCTGGATTATTAAGGGACTTTGTGACCATGACGGAGAACCCCTTGGTCTCCCTGACCTGTCATTTGGAACTCCAACGGAAACTTTGCGATTCCTAAAATACAGATTAGTTCTTGAGCCTTGAAGAAGTCCATTGAGGACGAAACACGTGTTGGCTGTTACCGATTTTGCATGTATTGGTCACTACTTATGTGACATGATTATTCCTGTATGAACAGGATTTTACTGAACTCCTCATGCATTGATCATAAGATTTCGAAAGTATCATCATGGAGCTTTACCAATAAATCTTTCTGTTATTCGACGTATCTCGATTCCATGAGTTTGGAGTGCCCTGGTCGCCTTCTTTATTGATGTTTGTCTAGTACAGCGCAGGACATAGGTGGCTCTTTTACAGGACCACTTATGTTTACGTCCACTTAGAAACCCGTGGTGGTTGGGTTTCCGTACCAGGCTGGCACCCTCCACATGACTATGCTTCTCTATACCTGATTCTTAAACTTACCGATATCGGATGTGCGACGCCTCAACATCAACCACTGAATTTTGTATCCTTAATTTGTGTCTATGCCTCGCACTATGAATAGATTTTGTATCCCCCCGATAAGATACAAACTTCAATGCATTCAGAAATGTTCCATTGGAACTTTGCAGCTCTAACTTTTTATTTCAAAATCTATTTTAGAGAGCATCAGAAAAATCTAAAAAAAAATGCATGCTCTTGCATAACTGCTCCTGTTTCTTACATGCCAGGCTGCCAACAACCACAAGTGCTAATTGTCTCATACTTAGTGATAATCATCTAATCTCGCATATCTACGAACATATATTCTTCTTAATCTCCTTGACAAGTGCTGTAAAACAACTAAGCAGCATCTGCACTACATACAACAGTAATTAAATCAAGTGGTCACAAGTGATAAGCTGGTGCAAAACAAAACATCCGAGTTAACTTATAGAGACATAAATAACTGCGAGCCTCGCACTTGATAATTGCAAAATAAAAACTGGTACTTTGATTTTGTTATAAGCCTACAGTGGAGGGTGGACATTTTGCTGCTGACACAATATCCCATGGTGTAAATTTGTTTCAAACCCATCGTCGCTGATTGCACCATGTCACAGTAAACTGGAACCAATGAAAACAAGTGCTCGCATTCCTAGGAGGATGGTGACAGCCGATAGAAAATCGTGTTTTCTGTAAAATATTTTGCATAGAGTTTCAACCTGAAAGAAATGATTCAATGTGAAGAGGTGGTAATTTTTTTAACACTAGCGGTGAAAAAATAAACACCATCTGTTAGCATTGACTAATTTTACAATGCTTTTTGCTTGGTAATTTTATTTAACTTTTGCTTCAGCATTGTTAATGCCACAGCTGGCATGCAGCGTAGATGAGCTTGTGCTTATTAAATTTGGGCACATGGTTGGACGTTGTGCCGAAGAATCTTTTACCCCATGTTTTAACCCTGGGACATTTCTGGAGCTCAGAATCATTCATGCATTTTCTTAAATAAAATATATGTTATAAGCCTAAAGAAATAACAAAGTAAACTCCATTTAGTCAGTATACTCTTCATGTCCTAACAATGCATCGTGTTCTACCCCATACACCCTTAGCTTTGAAAGTGTTTGTTTTACTTTATCTGCGAAGGAAACAGTTGCATGAGGGAAACAGCCTACATTTATATTTAATTGTCGTGTAAAAGACCCATTTTACCAGTCTGAGCCACTTAATCCCGTGATTCGCTTATTAAATATAAAAGAACGAAATTATTCAATTAGAACGTTATGGCGTTGAATGTAAACAACTTTACAATGTATGTTGGTGAGAAGTATTCTCTATTGGCTACAGAGAAGGAGGTCTAGGCCCAACATCGGTGATTTTTTATGATTCAAAGAGTGATAAATGTGGGGCACTTTGTAAAGTTGATTTTCTATATGAAGTATAGGATAGCTCTAAAGATGTACTGAAGCTTGGTTGTGCTAAGGTAGTATTCAGCATCTTGCAACATATACTTCGAGCAGGATGGAAAGGGTGTTGGCATTTGGGCATACTGCATGCTTTTAAAACATTTTTGAACCTGTAACGTAATTTTTCCAGATCGGACATGAGACTGGCCAGGAACAATTACATTTGTAGTTGTCATGTAAGTTCAGGAAACTACACAATTCTATTTCTGCTTTTCAGATAAAGTCTGTAGAAGTTTAACAATAAATTAGTGTAGCAAGATCTGAGCCATAATTAAAGAGTTCGAGCAATTTACCAAATTTGTTCAGAATGCTGAGTGCTTTCCTTTCTATGTTGCTTAGTAGAGCAGGATTCAGAGAAGGAGTTAAAACCAAAGTTGCCCTTTTCCGAGAATGGTGACCCATACAGTTTTAGCTGTAAATGATTGCCATTTATGTTCAAGAGGTAATTTGGTTCATTGTATGATTGCTTTCTAACAAGATTGGCAAACAAGTACCGTGGCTCACTTGCAGAAAAGCTGAACTCAAGGTGGGTGATGAAGGCGGTGGGTTGTGGATGAAGTATTTGGTTGTTGTGTTATGATATTTTGTGTTTTTTTGTGGTACTGATGTGTTATGTATGCTGTGTTTTCTTGTGTCATAGAGTTTTGTTAGTGTTGGACCATGCCCTTTCTGCGGGGTCATCCCCAAAGTTTTGCCTTTTCCCTCCACTTTTTGCTGAATTGGTTCTGTTGGTTTTAGGATTCTGGGTACTGTGCCAATGCTGACCAGTGCTCTAAACTTACTAACATTGTCTTATCCACAATTGGCATGATTAATTTACTAGTAAAGAGCACAATATGTGCCCAGGGCCTGTAAGTTAAATGCCACCTTAGGGGTGTCTTATATGTAATACAAAACTGCATACACAGGCCCTCTATTGGCAGGCCTGAGACAAGATTGAAAGGCTATTCTAGAGAGTGGCATAATCAGTGCTGCAGGCCCACTAGTAGCATTTAACTTACAGGCCCTGGGCACATAAATAGCACTTGCTAGTAAATTGAATATGCTAATTGTTGCCAAGTTTAGAGTACATTACACCTGCACTTTAGCACAACAACCAAACACTTCATCCACAACCCACTCATATTCATCACCCACCTTGACTTGCATGAATCAAACATTTACTACTCTGTAATTAATATAATCCAGAGTGCACACACTTATACAGTATGCAATGTGGGGTTTCATATATCATATGTGGACTTCCCTTTTAGGTAAATGGTGTACATAAGTGGACCACTCAAGAGGAGCTATTAAAAAACCCACTGAGCCTATAGATATACTCTATATGCCTCAACCTGAGTCCATCTGTTCCAGGTGATAAAGCCATTTGCTAATCCATATTACATTTCTGTGTGCAAATGACATGATGTATGATGGCAGATTCATTTTGGATAGTCATAAAACCCACATTTTCAGATTTAAATCAATTTACTTACTCACAATAGCACAGTTGTTAGGTATAACATTACATTGAACTAAATTTGTCCCTACAGCAGTGAAGTTGGTATTTAAAGACAATCGTAAAATGCAAAGTTGTGAAAAGTTAAAAAATAGTGAGCTTTCAAAAACATGTTTATGTCACGTTCAGACCCCGAATACAGTTGGAGACTCATGCCAGACAAAGGCAGGAATACTTAATCATCGAGGATAGAAATGGGGATGGAAACCCTCTAAATGTCTGGGAGGTTTACATGGAGGCAGGCTGGTTTTACATAGGGAGAAATAGTTTCTCTATGCAGCACTAAATGTGTATGCAAATACACTTTTGCTCAGCATTTCCACATGCTTACATGTGCATTATGCATGCATGTGGGTTCTCCTGGAATTTTCACACTGACAAAGCATCTCAGGAGTGTTATTATAAATCTACTGTAAACATAGTAGTAAACCTGTAGGAGTTTACCTAAAAATTATGTTGAGAATCGAGGCCACTGATCTACATAATGTCTAGTAAAAATGGAACTATACTTGTTAAATAAGGGTAAACATCAGAGTTTATATTATATATTATAAGACATGCAAGGTCACTACAAGTAGTACTGGCCAACAACTGCTATGTAACATACTCTTTCCATGCAGTTAGTGTTGTGTAGAACAGTTGCGCTGAACATGACAGCAAAGCTTACTCATGCTAAATGCCCTGTCCTTTTAATATGCATTGCACTGCTCACCACATGATCCTTGCGGGGCAGCACATGCTGCACCATTTCAAGGCAGGGTCCCAAGCAGGAGCTCGGGAAGAGGGGTGCCAGCACATTGGTGTTCCTTTCACATTGTCTCTGCTGCTCCCGTTGTTCTGGGAAACAATGACTTTTTAGCATTCTGTTTTTTTTTTTTTGTTTGTTTTTTACCAACTAGTGTTAGCAGTGAGAAGTTCTATTTGCATGGGAAAGACTATCTCTGCCCTCTCACCCACTAGGCTGTTGAATCCTCATGAAAAAGGAAGAAAGCCAAGAACAAATGTTTATTTTTAGCATTTCACAAGTCTGTCTGGTGCTCTAGGACATATCAAACATTTCTTACTTTTCAGCCCAACGCATTTTACATTGTGAGGCTTGTATTTTTGCCTTAACACTTTCTAAATGGATTCAAAGCCCCAGAATGCAAAGCGATGTTGGTTGAAATGTCACAGCTGGCAAAGTGTTATGCATGCCATGGAGGCACTTGTCAAGTATGCTTTAAAAAGTAATAAAGTAATCTAGTCCATTTTTAAATCTGCTTGTTTCACACAAAAAAAAGAAAACATACCCTACTCACATATTTTGTGAAGGTTAACTGTTTTACTCCCCTCATTAATATGAGCATTGGCATTAATTTTTTTTTGCCTTTTGTGCAATGGAAAGTTTTATGCTCAGCAACACAGCAAAACAAAGATACAATATGAACAGCAGCAACAAAGCTATCACACAGAATATGTAAAGGACAGGTGAAATTAGCAAGAGGAACATCACACAATTCTATCTCAGACAGGACAGGTAAAACAGAGGTAGCTAACACATAAAAGAAGGAGTGAGAGAAGTGAATGGATGTTGAACAGTCTCCATAAACATACAAATGCATTCAAGAGGCACAACACACCTGGAAGAGTCCAACCTCTAATACAATCGCCATACATTTATGTACTTATAAAGAATGACGAAGTCCATCTTCTACCTTGATATTGTCATAAGTGGGTTCCAGTTTTAGCACTTTAAACATCCAGGAGAACGGGGGACCTTTACCCTAATGGAGAGTTTCTCGCTTTTACTGACGCTCAAGTATGTTTGGCCTGGTTCCTGGACAATTTCTGCAATATGCGAAAATCGAGAATGTGGCACGTGAGATTTGGAGTGGTTTCCCAGTCACCCCTGAGGCCCCATCATTGATGAATGGTCTGATTAATTGGGGTGAGGGTATGCATTTGATTGCCTGGTTTTATAAAGCTCTGCGGGAGAATCAACTAGGTGTGGTCAGTGTGGGGCATAAGGCATGGGAGTCGGACCAGGGGGAACCCATAGCAGATGCTGACTGGGATTTGGCTCTTTCCTTGGTGTACACGATGTCATGCAATCATAGGTTTAAGCTGTTACATTTTAATTTTGTGCATAGAACGTATTTCACACCCCATCGGCTAAAAAGGATTGTCCCGAACCGTAGAGCGTGCTGTCCTCGGTGTGGTGAGTTTGGTTCTTACTTCCTTCCTTCATCTGGCTTGGACCTGCAGGGCAGTGTATGACTTTTGGAAGGAAGTGGTATCAGCGATAGAGGAGGCCACAGGATTGGGGTTAAGGGCAGCGCCGTTGACCTGTGTTTTTGGTGTAGTGCGGAAGCCGCATGGTCGGGCATTCCACACAAATTGGCACTGCTTGCGCTAGTGCTTGCCAAGGGTAGAGTAGCAATCGGTTGGGTGAGCTTCCAGAGCCCGATGGTCTCCAGCTGGCTAAGGGATTTGCTGGAATGGGGCACAGCTGAGGAGCAGCATATGCGCTTGACACAAAGAGATGAGAAGGCACTCGCTAATGTAGCGGCTTGGGGGACTTTGTTGGAGCGGTTCACTGGTGGGGAGGATACAAACTCTATAAGCAGCACGGAGGACAAAGGGGGTGGGGAGACTCGCTGAGTCCTCTGAACAGGGGGCAGCCAACTATGGTTTTGACATGTTCCTATTTCCATGAGCTGTTTAATGACTGGTCTCACAATGTCCTGGGTTGGGATGGCGGGATGGTGAGTTATGTCTGTACAGTGGTTGTGCCTCCTACAGGACATGAAATTGGTGGTAATTGGCTCTCAGGTGCTCCTCTGTAATGATGATGTATTGTCTTGCTTTCATCTGCACTGTACCTATGTTCTTGTTGGTTTAATTTACTAAAACTCAATAAAAAATGTTAAAAAAAAAAACATCCAGGAGGAGTAGTTTTTAATAATTGTACAGCCTCCTAGTTACAGGTTCCCTACATTATGTAAGGGTTTGTCAACATTTATGTGCACCCTTTTGCTATACTATCAGACCTATATTCAAATTCTGTCTGTTGGTGATTACAAATGAATGATGAAAAATAAAGTGTAGAATAATGGACCCTGCTATTAACATGTTTTGACACTTGAGCATTGCCTCTTTAAGGATAAGAGCCTCCTCAGGACTACAGGCATCTTATATTAAATATTGTGGGAAAGTCCACAGTTATAAGACATGCTATGCAAGTGCATTCTATATAAGCTTTTTTCTTCATAGGTTGTGGAAACACTTTCATTCAGCAGTACAAACACCCTTTGTTTATAGAACAGGTACACCTGGGGCAGAAATAGTACAAGGTTTCCTCTTTCAGACAACAAGCATAGTAAGGTTAGCAGCAGCACAAGCTTTCCCCCAACAGAGGATATTTTCAAGTCATGTGACAGCAGTGCAAGCTTTGCTTTCTCACAGAACTGGGACAGGATGGCAGTAGCAAAGCAAGCTTCCCACCCTCACAGAAGGCAGCAAGTGCAGACTTCCATTCTCAGCAGAACAGCTGTAGCAGGGCAAACTTGTACAAGCTCTCTTCACTCACAGACCATGACAGTTAAGGCGTGGGTGATATGCAGATTAGAGGCGGATCTCTGTCCCGGGTGCTAACCTTACTGAGAGGACTCTATAGGCGAATGACTTCGTGAATATGCAAGTTCTGGCACCATTTTCTCATAGAAGATATTCCTCATCAACATCCTGTAAGTCCAAGGTTTTTGAGAAGTAATGTTAAATTGTAGGTCATAGTTATTTGTGAGCAACCAAGCCATAGCCTAAGTAACTTTTTAAAAAGGTCTTGAAAGTGCATACACCTGGTGCTGTGCAATCACAACCTCAGTGTTGCACCTGTTCAAAATGTTGAGGGCTGACAGTGCTGAGCACATACATATAACTGTAAATAATTATTTCTCACTTCTCTGCACACATATATCATAAACTTTTCACAGAATGCATACTGAATCAATTACAGCTTGCTAAATATGAGATTGATTTGGGCCTGTGCATGTATTGTAAAATAGTGCTTTTATATTCAATATTTTGTGTTGTGCAAATCAAACGTGTAGTGGAAGCAAAAAGGCAAAAGGAATGTTTGGTGTTTCGCATTTCTGCTTGCACGGGCTAGAAGCCATAACCTTTTTTTAGCATTTCTATTGAGTCACAAACAAAAAAATGCATTGTTTACCCTTGTTATTGAAAGCAGTGTAATGTATCGGTGTTTTCTGAAGTTTAAATTGGGACTCCGGAGAGAAATAATGTGCTGACATAATTATTTTTTTATAAATGCAGTGTTTTGTGAAAACTGTTGACAACTCTGGTGCATTTTCCTGTGCTTATTCAGCAGATAATGTATTCGTATAGAAGGTGCAAATGCAGTTGCAATCACTCTCTTCCATTCAGAAAATTGTCATCATGTTCATTCTTGGGCCTTAGGTAAAAGAATCAAGCTCGTAAATCAATACCAACTTAAAAGAAAATCTCAAAACATCAGGAAATTTTGCTGTGAAATTGCATCAAAGTGTTCCCCGTTAATGACCTCATTTGTTCTGCAATGTCAAAATCTAGAAACTAGTGATCAATTCAGCGTTACTTCCTCGGCTTTCTTAAAATATTAATGCTTTGCGTCGCTATGTGTTAGGTTGTTAATACAGATAGTCATAAATGTACAGAGGATTGTGTGTAATTTTGATTGCGCAACCATAACCTCGAGTAGATTACATTGGATGCGATACTGGTAGCTCGCGGAATTTCCAGTTTTCCTTAAACTTCCACAGACCTTGTTGGTGTTTTCCCATGAGACTTTCACATGCGCGTGCATACCTTGCTTATGTTAGCTTCGCAAGTGCCTAGATGGTGTCAAAGGGAAAGTACGCTAAATCATATACGCTGGCAAAGCGGTGAGAGTGGGGATTTCGAGCTAAAAAGCATACAGAAGTTCATACATTGATACAGACACCCACCCTCCCGTAGCAGATGTAAAACTAGTTGTACTATACACTGCCCAAAGAAAAAGGTACACAACTTTGTCCACTCCTGCTATAAAATTTGAATCGCAACACGTTCTGTGACTACTTGATATGCTCGACTTTTTCATAGACGACAAAAATATTTACTTAAAAACTCCCAACATTTAGCTCAAACTTACTGTTCAGAATATAGAAATCTAAATGTCTCCTTCAGTGCTCAGCACTAGAGTACAGATTGTACCCCATTTGTACTGCATGAATGTTAGGAGGATGTTTTAACATGAGAAGGTAAACTTTGGCAGTGAGTCTGTAGTTTAGACGGCACGAACTATTTTGCAACACTGCACCATTACATGATTTTACATGTTTCGTTGGAAAAAAGGAATGGGGTGTGTCTATAAGTGGTCTTATCTTGAAGTATTTAATGAATGGAAAACTCCGTTGGTGTTAGTCCACAATATGCATTACCTGTCAGAAGATGACGCCTATAAAGTTAATCAATAAGTATTTTAGAACAATACATTTTTTACAGATCTAAAATTTCCATGTATTGGAAGGCACTGTTGAAAAGAGAATAGGCACTTAGAGACCCCATTTAATATTCAGCATGTCAGCCACAAAACTGAGTTGGCAGAGGTACCAATTTTGCAAAGTTGCTGCAGTCAGCCTAATATTTGGACAGTTGTCTACCCTCTGAGCAGACATGTAATGGGCAACAAATCCCAAACTTCATTTAAAAATATCAGAGCCCTTGTGAATTCTGAAAGAACAGACAAAGCACCTGTTCGGCATTATTGCACAGACTACTTACTAACCTGATATTACCTAGATTCCTTAGCCATCCATGGCAATGATTTTGTGGATTTCTTTGATAAAAAATGTTAGAGACATCCATATTTTGTTTTCCAGTAATTACTCTCTTGAAAGGGTTGAGCCTCTACCAGGCAGAGCAATACAATCATGGTCATCTTTCTCTCCAATCTCTGAGCAGAACCTGCCACAAACTACCTCCAAAGTAAAACCCCCAAACCATCACCAGAAAGCTATTCCAGGATCTATCAGCAAACCTCTTGACACACACCTAATCCCCATATGGACCACCTTAGTCAATTCCTCTCTGAATTAGGACCCCTGCCTTGACCAACTAAAAATGAGTCAAAACACTCTGTTCCTTAAAAAACAACCTCTTCATCCAGAGAACCGGGACAGTTACTGCCCAGTCTCCACACTCCAATTTTGAGGCAAAGTCATCAAAAGCTGCTTTGCGTCCCAACTAGCCTCACACATCCAAACAAACAACCTCCCAGACAGTCTCCAATCAGGTCTCTACCAGAGTCACAGTACAGAAGGTGAGGTCTTCCAAATAGTTGATGACTCCTTTAGAATCTTCTACTCCAGCAACTCTTGCCTGCTGATCCTCCTGTGTTTATGTGCCGCATTCGACACTGTCAACCATTGTGACCGCCTTCATATTCTTGAACTATGCATGGCATTTGGAGGAACGGTCCTCAACTGATTTTCCTCTTACCTATCCAACCATTCCCAAATTGTGAAAATTGGCAACTCATGCTCAAGACCAGTAAGCGTTCACCAAGGTGTCCCAGAGGATCGATTCTCTCTCCAACACCCTTTAACCTCTCCCTAGAACCACTATTTTAACGAGTGCCAGATCACTCAGCATCACCCTGGGCAATTGTCTTAATTCCACAACCACAGAGCAGCCGTGGCCAACAGAACACAACAACAACTTAGGCAGCTTTGGAGCATCAGACCAATAATTCTAGAACAAGATCTCAAAACAGTGGTGCAGACTCTCTTTCTCTCTAGACTAGACTATGGAATTGCCCTTCTCTCAGGCATTCCCAAAGTGCACCAAGGCCCAATGAGAGCAGCACTACGTGCTGCAGCACTCTTTGTCTTAGGTCTCAAGAAATTTCCCCTGCCCTTCTAACCCTCCAATGTTTCCCCATTCAACATCTCTTGCATCACCCACAAAGCGCTGCACTCCTCCTCATCCTTCTATCTAACCGAGAAACTGAAAATCTCAGGAGAAAACAGAAGTTCCAGAAATGCCCAATCCTTGCTCCTGGAACCCCCCCCCCCCACCTTCAGGTGAGAATGATATATGTATCAGTGCTTCTCTGGCAGTGCCACTAGAAGATGGAACTCTCTGCCTCCCGCACTCTGTCTGACCACCTGCATAGCAACCTTCAGAAAGAACCTCGAGCTCCTCCTATTTGACAGACATCTTGGGTAAATCACCCTCGACCTGACTTATTTACTTTCTCCACTATGCCCTTGTCTATCTTCATTTAACTGTTCATGTCCTCTGCCCTGTTGTTGTAACCGTATCTTGTGGTAACTCCTGTATACATACACTGAAGCAAACATCCAAGTTCAACTACTATTTATGCAACCCGCTGTAACCTTGTATTCCGTGTGTTGTAAAGTGCTTTGATGCCTTCAAGCAATGTTGGTGCTATATATAATTGCAAAAAAAATAAAATAATAATCTCTGCTGTACTGGGTGCAGGGTATTTAGGGCCATATGTACTAAAGCGTTTTCCCATAGACACAGAATGGGAAAAACCCTTTGATACATCTGGCTCTTAGAAACCACAAAGGCCCAAACTGTTCATGGCCGAGTTCAAACTAATCTGTTGTTCACAGTGGTTTAAGCAGATTTACTTGTATATTGTGGCAATAATAAACAACTTTGAATGGGGACTCTTCACTTCATCTCAGATAGACCTCAGAGGTCACATACTTCTTCATTCAGCTGACATTTATACATCAACATCCAGCTGAAGTTGAATTACTCGGGTCAGAAAATGTCATCTGATGAGTGCTGGAAACAACTTGCTGTTGCCAACTGGTGCTTCTTTCAATGATACTTGGTAAAAAGGTAGTTAAAAAATGAGTAAACAAAACTCAAGATGAAGTGGTTGTGTTGATGGTGCTGGCACATATATAGAGGTATGTGGTTGTCTAATCGGTGATGATTTTAAGTGAACGGAATCACCAAATCACTGTTTTAATTTAAATTGTTCCTGCTATCTGGTCACAGATGACTCCAAAATGAAGTAAAAATGGAAATTGTTTTTGGATGCTATAACCAAAAAACAATATGTCCTGAATCACCATCATGTACGTCCCATCCCAAGGGATATTTCTCAAAATCGAATATTTTTTTTTTTAATCCACCTAGCTGTGTTTGTTTGCAGTTCCTGGTAACTAGATTTGGATGCATTGGAAATCCGAATGTGAGCTGTAATGTTCTCTTTTCTCCTCCCTCTTTCCAAGCAAAAAGCCTAAATCATAAACATATTTGTAGAGTTGTAATTCATCTCGTCACTTGCTTTCTCCCATGACCTCGGGAGATTGGTAACCTTTATGGGAGTCACTTTGAGCTCTAACCGCACACTATAAGACAAGTCATACTATTGCAGATTTTCTATAACCCTACGTGTAATTTGTATTGGTTAAATATACTTAATCCATTTGCTGCTCACCTAAGTGAACCATGTGAGTGCAAAATATTTGTGAGTCATGCCTGAGGAGTCTTACCTGTTTGGTGGCAAAACTATTTTTTTCATAGGTCTTACATTCGGTAACATGCAGCGTCGAATGACTAGATGAAAGGTCTACCCGCCATGCTTAACTCTAAATTAGATTATCAAATATGTGGTATGCCGCAATAGCTTGTGTAGCCCCAGGGCAAAAGATTGTCCATTTTCCATGTTGGGTGTGTACAAACAGGTCTATAGTTCCTACTTTGAAAACTATTGATCTTCTTCCACTAAGCATTTGCATCAAAGTGTGTTTCATAAACCTTTTTATCTTAAAGAAAAATTAAACATGAACTCAAGTCCATATTTTATTTGGATTGGGTAAAAGGGTACACTATTCACCTCCCATGTACTTGAATGTTTTTACTCAGGAGTATACATGGATTAATAAATAGCCTCAGTTGTACTTCCCATTCAGGGATATCTGAAGAAAGGAAACATTATTGTTCCCACATGTTTTAGTATAAAGTGTCTCAGGGTGAAGCATTACAATAACGTATTTCAAATCATCTGAGAGGTCATGGACAGAAACTGTTGGTGCATAACCACCAGCTTGCCAGACACTGGACTGGTTGTCAAACCAAAGTTGATAACCGTGTGACGTAAACCTTTCTGATGTACAGTGTTATTTGGCCATCATGCCTCCATTCATAATGCCCATCCTGTGAGCCTGGCCATCCCAGCCAGTATTTGAAGACTGCTGGCCCGAAAACATAACAAAACTTGAGAAAAGCACCAGAACATGATGACTGTGGCTCCCAGCGCTGATATTTTTAGCCAAAACCCGTATGACAGCAGCACAAGATATAAAAACTAACAGGAATGGAAAATTACAGAACGGTAATAAGATGAGATATCTGTGATTTTCTAAAAACCAAAAACAGATTAGAGAATATGTCATTTACATTAATGAATGACCTTCGGGACCAGAGGAAATAAATTAAATGTTAATTTACTTAGGTATGTTGGAGTTTTATATAGGTTCTAGAGAGTTTAAATTCATGGAAAAGTGGGAGGAACGGATGCCCAAGGATGGCCTGAATGGCCTAGATCTGGTTTGGTAATTTCAGTTTAATAAACACCCATATCACCTGTGACGTTTCCACCCGTGCTCATTAAACAGCAGGATGGCCTAATTGAGAGGAGAGAGGTGCCTTGATGTTTCCCACATAAAATGACAGAGGAGTTTTGAACTGCTTATTGCATCTTTTTAGTGTACATCAATTTGTCCCTGTAGTAAGACGAGGTGAATTAGGTGTGACGTGATTTAGGATCTGTTAAAGTTCCTGAGGAAAATCCGGCATTGCGCATATTTCTCCCTATAGTCTGAATGTTCCTTTGCCCTCAGCAGTCCATCAAGATAAGGAGCTTAGGATGGCTTGCTGGAGGACAACATTAAAACTCACCCCCTTCTGTTGTTCACATTGCACATGCATGTTGCACGAGTGCCATGAGAGGACATCCGTTTCCAACGTTGGTATTTGTCACCCATTATTGTTCTGCACAAGACGTCCATAGGTACTATTTATCAAAAGTTCATATTACTTTATGTTCATTCATATCATATTACATGGTCATTATCAAATAATGTACCCGTCCAACTGACTAGACTGTTTTCCCTAGGTTCGATGCACAAAACAAGTTTCCTTATGCCGTAATTCACAAGTGCATTTCTGTTTTCTATTTCTACATGCAAGCACACTTTGAAAGTGGTGCAATTTTGAAAAAAGCATTTGAAGATCAATCGAGACATTCGTTAGAAAGCTTGCGTAAAGCCATGCCTCCTACTTTGGTGTACTTTTTGTATTAAAACCCTTTTAAACAATGTAATATTCCAACGTTCTATAACTTTGGTCTGAATGGACTTTCTCTTCTTGTTATGCCAAACCTATGTTCTTGGACAATTGCATTAATATCTTGTTAAGAACTTGCACATTTGTTTCCATCTTGTAAAACGCAGGTTTCACAAAACTTTAATTTAATGATACTCAATTTGTCAACCTCAGTAGGATGGAAGGCTATGTTGACCTCAATGAGATTTAACATGACCACCCGGCCACAACAGAGGTCAGTGACTAATAGAATAAAACTCACCATGACAGCTTTATAGATAACTGAATTTAATTGTTTAAAAGACAGGTCAAATCCGTTTCACTGCTGAATCACAAACATACATGTTAGTTTAAGGTCTTGCATTAGCCAAGACCTTTTTATTATGCTTAACGTGTATTTGAATATACTTACTCTTATGGAATTATCAGCCAGCCTTTGTCATCCATTTGTCTGCTATTGGCTCAGTCACATTTTCATTCCTCTGACTATAATGCAGAGGATGGGTCAATACGTTGTTCCACTTCAGCAACTGGCAAACTTCACTCTGAGTGGCTGCAGTCCTCCCTGTATCCAGGAGCACATCCGCCCTTGACGTCGTTCCCTTAAGCGTAAGGGTGTAATATGGCAGTGTACGCTTTTTGAGAACATAAGTATTTTTTATTATTGTCAGTGTTTTCAAATTGGCAAGGCGTCGCGATTCTCTCCAAAAATAAAGTTTGAAAACAGGCATTGGCAAGGCCAAAAGGCTGGCAGCCAACGCAAGACCTGTTGAGTTTGTCAATGCTTATTTTACTTGATTAACGTTCCTGATGTATGCTGTTGACATAACTTTCTCTGTATCCACAATTGTTTAGAATGTTGATCTATTTAAAGGTCTTTGGTAGTTTAATAGGTGGTTTCTCGGGTTACAGTGCCCAGAGATGTTACTGATATAATGCCAGTTAATTATTTTTAAAAACATTTCTTAAAAGACAACGGTAAAGATTGTTGACTAAATCCTCGAAAAAGAGTGCATATGTGGCTTGTAAATAAGAAACAGGAAAGCGTTAACAAAGTTATACAAACATTCATTCGAAGTGAAACGAAAAAATATCACCCAGACGGAAAACAAAGACATCCCAGAAGATACATTTCTGAAAGTTAATGAACAAGAGACTGGAATCACAAAAACATCATAGAACAACACATACTTTATAAGGGATGTGACACTGAGATCGTCTGATTTGGTGAATTTTCACCATGAATATTAATTTAATGTAGACCTTAACATTCTTAGCATTGCCTTGCTTTCACTAATGTTCTGTAATGCACAAGTACAGTCAATTTTCGGAACATGGGAAATGTACAATCGCCGTACTAATGCTTGTTGAGGTTTATATCTTTATAGCACTGCGATGAAATCTGCACAAGACACATATTCCCCTACATATTTGTCCTCGTTTACCTATTCGGATTTTGCAGAGCACAGATAACGTGCATCAGTAAGTTGGCAGAAATCTGCATTACAATATCGAAAGCCCTATGTCTTTATTGCTCTGCCAGGAAATAAACTTTCCTGCCAAAGAAAGTCACTTCTGCTACATTAACCAAAATAGAGAGGTGTTTTAGTTTTTGACACACAATTTGCACGCTTAAGCCCCTACTTTGTGCAGGTGGGCAGATTTGATCTAAAAATGAATGTAAAGCTCCATATATGTGGTGTTCACTCACTCCTCTGTAAATAGCCACCACTCCGTTCATCCTCTGGTTTCCCCATGTTTCCGCCTCTACCTCTACGTTGGCAAATGGTACTACATTTGATGGGCAGGCATAAATGCCAAGAGACCCAGATTCTTCAATAAGGACATCTCATATGCGCCACCTATGGGTGAATTTGTGTACTGAAAGTGGACTTGGGGGTTTGCAAAACACATTTTAAATGAGCCCCATAGCTTCTTCTTTTGTAGTTATTCTGTGAGGCAAACATTGGCAGTCTCTAGGGCATTCTTCTCGTTCTCCTACATTACTCACCAGAAAATCTGGCCTTTTTACTGAGAGAATGTTTTGTCTGTATGTGGCGGGTTTTTAGGCTTTGAGTTAAAATTAGCATGCATTTGTTTATAAGATGTAGTTGGATGCTGAAGACTGTGCTGACTACCAGCATGCTAATACGCTGGGGTTTGAAAGATGACAGAATATGAAAAACTGTTGAACGTTCTGTTGTTGTTATAAGACAGATATATAATTAATGTATTGTTCTTAAGCTATTTCTTGTTTATTCAGATCACACTGTGTACAGTAGGCTGTGTGGAAAAAGAGTGCATCTTTCTTTTTATCAGTTGTGACCTTTGCAGATCTCAAACACAAATTTGCATAGAAATCTAAATAAAATGCAAATTGAGTTTGCATATACATAGGTTCTATTTAATCCTTTACTACTTTGCACATTCTGTAGCTCTTGGCATATTCACACATTTGCAGGAATGATACATTAATGTGTTGATGCATTCTCAACCGTGTTATGCCCTACATAAGCAGAAAACGTGTGGAGTAGTTTCTGACTTTGGTATATTTATAGTCCTACATTGAATTGTTTACATTATGATGCGGCCTAATCTCATAGAAGGTTCCCAAGTAACAGAGAGCAATTTGAGAAAGTCTGGAGCAAGGGAAATATGCTCTCTTTGACCCCCAACCTCGGCCTACCTGGTATTTCATGAGTCCTATTGCTCTCAGAATTCATCCAGTTGTTTATGCCTCCAATCCATGATCAAAAATAATATATGCACACCATCCACATTAACAGGTCACATAACAGATCACATAACCCTCCAAATGTTAATTATGGTTGAGCATGTCGAGAAACATTCTCGTCCATTTAGATGTACCTGGTATGATGACTGGATGTGGAAGGTCCAATATTGGAGTATCATTTATTACTTCGAGGCATTTTACACAGTGAATCATTACACTGCAGTTTGTTTACATTGGGAGGTACCTTTTCTTCGTAGCTTATAAGGTAAGTAGTTTATAATGTGTACATATATATATGTGTGTGTGTATATAAATACACATATATATATATATATTTTTTATTTATATATATATATATATGTGTATGTAAGTATATATATGTTTGTGTGCAAATAAATAACCCAGTGGCGGTTACAACTAGGTAGTTATAGTTACAATTGTGTTTCCACAGGAAATGCATTTTTTGTGTTGCTAATAACTTTGGCCTCGTTTGACAAATTTCCACAAAACTTTCCAACTTTTCAAAAAGCTGCTACCTTTTGACTACTTTTGTCATGGGTAGTTTTGGGGTGATCCATCAAGCAAGAGGTGAGAAAAAGTGGGGTCCCAAAATCCATTTTTCCCATTCATTTTTCCATAGGAACTTCAGATAAAGCTACATCCCAAAAATATGAATGGATTTACACCAAATTTGCGGAAAGCTAGATATTGGTCCTGAAAGAGTGCTTTTTGTGTTTATTATAAGTCAGTTAAGTAGTTTTGGAGAAATTAAGGTTAAAGAAAATGTTTATATCTCACACCATGGAGGTTCCGGGACCCGACAGATCTCAAACTGAAATCTGATTGGCTACCACCATCTCAACCAGGGAGTGGCTGCAGTTGTGTTAGGACTTGGCACTCGAGTCCTAGTAAAGCCAATCAAATCTTAAACTGAGATCTGATTGACTGCCACCACCTCAACCAGAAAGTGGTGGCAGCTGTCGTAGGACTTGGGACCCAGTCCACTTTAACCTTTGTTTTTTTCAGTGAATATATCTAGCTATCTATATATATATATATATATATGGTAAATATAAATATATATATATATGTGTATGTTTGTATATGTATTGAAAAAAAAAAAGGTCACATGGGCGCTATAGTTACGAAATAGAATTTAAAAAAGCCTTTGAAATTCACATAAAAAAACAAAGATTACAGGAACATTATAGTTAGGTTCTGAATTGGCTCGCACAAAACCTGTGAAATTCAGCAGTTAAAGTTAGAGTTATTTCACATAAGTATAACTCGGGGCCTCCGTTAACTATAGGTTGCACCCCTGGAATGCACAGTTTTTTCTTCAATAATTTTCTTCTAATGTTTCATTGATATTTCTATTGACAGTATAAGAGTTGTCATGAGTGCTGTAATATCTTGGGTAGTTAGCAGTGCATGGTGAGAACCCTAGTTATAGGTACCTTAGGCCACATGTGTAGCCTGAGATTTAATGATAGGAGATCTACTGTCATGGGAACATGATAAATAAGGACAAAAGAACTATGCTTGCCACGCCATGTCAAGAAAGGTTCTGATGGGGACATGCTTACGCAAATTATAACAAGGAAGAATACATATATCAAGGGCCTGAGAGAGACTGGAGTAATTATTCGGAACAAACCTGGGATGGGTGCATTAACACCAAGTGAAGAGAATAGCTCAGGCCAAAATGAAAAGGTAATGACTAACTTATGGGAATCAGGCAGTGACAGAGTAACAGTGAAAGGGTTTGAGGTACATAAGAACTACAGAATGTAGGGCAAGTTAGAATACAGTAGCAGGAGGATGATACAAAGGAGGGATTAGGAAATTCTCGCTGTCCATCCCATTTCATGAACCAACTTTGTGTCAGGTCCTCTTCAAACTCTGAAAAATCATATCTTACGTTATCATAATTACTGTGTAAAAATAGCCATAAACTTCGAAGAATCATGTAATGATACGTCTTGCGAGAATCTTCACATCCTAATTACTTCAACATACTTGCAAACATAACTGCATCCTTGTGTCAACAATTTACAAATTATCATGTCATCCCTATTTTCCCAAACACCCTCGTTTTTGACACCTATATTTAAATGGAATACTTTCATTTAAGGACTTCTTAATTGAACTGTCTCTTGCTATTAGAATATCAAACACAAAAGGAATCAATTTGCAGTGAAATATCAACTCAGTACAAGAAATCACCTAACCATATATCAATTTAACACTAACTTCCATGAGATTTGCCACTGCCAGATCACATACGCATTATATAGATCAGTCTTAATCACATCAACGTAGGGTACATTAAAAGTGGAACACCCTTCTCAGAGCCAGCTTTAGCACTGGTGGCACCTGGTGCGACAATCTTTTTTGGCACCCCTCCCATGACCTACTCTTTGGATCCCCTCACTGTCACCCGACAAATGTGCCCCTCATCTCTCCTTTGCTCCTCTGTCACATATATTTTAAAGCACTGGTAAAGGCTAGCTTTATTACCCACACAAGCTATCCACATAAAATACAAATCTATTCTTTGCAGGAGACCTATCCATCCTCTCCATTACTTTATGCTGTCAAAACTGCTACTAGAGAAAACTCTGATCTCTCTCCCTAGCATGACCTTTAATCATAAGAGTTATAATATAGGATGTTATTACTAAACACAGTTCCCCCTCCTGGTCAGTGCCCCCTCCAGGTCAGTGCCCAGTGCAGCCGCACCAGTAGTACTGCCCTAAAGCCAGCGCTGTCTATTCTGGCATTATTATCAGCTATGGACTATCCCGTTCTTGTTACTTAACACACATTACAACAGTTTCATGTTCTGCCTAAGGGGGTTTCTAGGAGAACAATGAAAGCTTCTATTAAAGTCTACATAGATTAACTGAAAGTAATGAGGCCTTCCATTTCTCTATAATTATAAGAAAATTTTCTTGCATTACCAGAGGTGTACCTTTGGGGGAGGTGTTTGTGGTTTTATACCCCTCCAAGAGATGGATTATTTATTAAATAGTTGGGCACAGGAGCTTTCAGTCAAGTATGATAAGGTGTCTGTCGGATTTCACCTGGGATTTTTAAATACTCACTCAGGCAAAAACACACACATATACACTCATGTCTCTGTTTTGAAGGTGTGAAGACATGGTTATTTTACAAATGTTGTAAGTACCCCCTCACAATTCACACTTGTTTCCCTCCTTTAAGCTCCCCTCGTACTCTTCTTCTCATTTAATGATTAACATGATAAGCCAGCATGAAATCTGAAGATCACACCACCTCAGTCTTACTGACTAAGCTACGCCCCTTTGCATTTCTGCGGGGCATGTGTGTGTCTGATTTATATTTCCACACCTTAAACTGAAGCTGTATTCAGAGATGCCTGGTGATTCTTGATATGTAGCTGAATCCACTTATGTTAGGCTTTTGAGATTCTTGTTGTCAAAGTCAGATACTCCTAGACTGTGAATAATGTCTTTAGATGAAGAAATAATGCAGAAATGGCTAACGATAAGGCAGGTAGCCATACATACATGCTTGACTGTGCATGGGTCAGTCATTTATTTTCCTAGTTGTGCAGCGAGCAAATGGTATTTTAAATGCAAGTGTAATGGACTCCAGCTGAATTCTGTTGTGTCTAATGAAGACAGATGGAGAACCCAGTCTGACATTTATTGATGTTTTAGTCAATTTTGTGGTAGGCAGTATTGACATTTTTTGCTGAGATGGTCTGTAGTTGGTAAAAGAGAGAGCTATCTAAAGGAAGGGGGAGGGAGTGCACTTCCTTTTATAATCCACTAGTCCAGCTTGCAAGTATGTCTTATTTATTTACAATAGTCTTTTATCTTATTTTTATGAAGATTGTTGGATAGTAAGAGGTATCTCAATGTCAAATCACAGGACGTAATCCTTTTGGCTATGTATTTGAGAGAATTATTGAATTCAGTAGCTGCATGTTCACCACTGATGCATACACCCCTATTTTGTGACTACCCCTGACATCACCAGTCTCAAAGAAGAATCTCTCCTGCTTTTGAACAATACATATGTTTTGTCTCTTTTTGCCTATTTTATGCTTAGCACATTTAAAAAAGGGTGTAATTAGGAAACATATACTCAAAGGGCCATATTCATCGAATTTGCTGAATTCCATAGTTTTTGAAAGTTTTCCTGGGTACGTGGAATCTTTTGGTTGGCATGACAGTACTATGTTGTTTTACAACATGGATACTCAAAGTACGGCCCAGGGCCGCATGCGGCCCCCATGACCTTTACATGCGGCTCCCTGGGCAACAGGAGTACAGGGCTGCTGTTCCCTCTATTCAGTTCTAACAACAGAACAGTATTAAATAGAGAAGCAATCCTTTATTTCAAGTTTAACTTGTGTTATGGAAAGGATGTAACTAGGGAGTCCTGAGCTTCAGTTCAGAAACACGTTCATTTTTAAAGACATCTTGCAGTAATAGTGTAAAAATATAACAGTCGCTTCAAAATGCAAAAAGTGTATTAAGTTAACATGCAGAACCTTTTCACCTAAGTATAATTTATTATATCATTGCAATGAGAAGTATTAATTTAAAAGTGATAGTTTTCAAACATGAATTTAAAAACATTAATTCTTACCCCTACCCTGACAAATAGCGATTAGTGAATTAAGGAGGCAAGTCAGTTGTTATGTGCACTTTTTGAGTGGCCTGGGTTCCTTTTATACATTAACAACATTATAGTTAATTAAATAAAATACTGGAGCAGATTTGTACAGTGCAGACCCTGAGATGTCACTGTCCTCATATGTGATAATGAAGAAAAAGGAGGGAAAGTGAAATTAAGCTATTGCCTAGGATCACACAATTTGGAAAAGTGGGGAAGCCAAGATTAATCCCAGGTTTTCTAGTTTCATATTGCTCAATTTAGTCACTAGATGTATAGCCTTCTCTTCACCTAACTGTACCTAACTGCCAATCTTCCTAATCCCCTCCCCCGACCGCCATTCCACTGGCATCAATGCAGCCCTCCGGCACATCACAGACCAAACTTTTGGCCCCTGAGAAAATGTTTGCGAGTACCCTTGTATTACAAAGTATGTACATGTTAATGTGTAATTTGTAATTTTTTAAACAAGCAATCTGTACACATGTGCAGTGAAAACTCCAGCACGGAAATGCACTTCTCACTTTTTAAATGTTGGCTTACGAAACCTGTTGCCACAAGGCTGATCAGCACATGGCAACACATCTAATTGCAGATAACTTTCTTGTCAAAGATGTCCGGCAATGCAACACTGGATTTTAAATAATGTACTTCTTTTTTCTAAAAAAAAAACAATTAGCTGTTAGCACAATTCATCAGTAACCAACGTTTTAAGATTGAGGAATTTCAAAGCAAGCCAAGATATAGATCAGGTCTCTATGCTCCTGTCACATCTAGTCCTACTTTTCTAAAATCCAAAAGACAGGCACAAAAATAGTTTGGTTTGGAAGTCAGTCATAATTGTTTCTGTTAAAAAAAAAAATATATATAATAATAAAACATAGGACTTTGTGCACTTTACTCCTGCTAACCAGTGGCAAAGTGTTTGTGCTGTTTCTTTTAATCCTGGTAAAATTGGCACATGTAATTTACTTATAGATCCCTAGTATGTGGTACCTCATGTACCTATGGCCTGTACATTTAATGCAACTAGTGGTATTCAGCACTCATTTGCTAGCCATTACAATGGCACTGTAAAGCATGTCTCCAGCACTACCGTGCAGCCTGGATGTGCAGTTGTAAACTGACATTTAGACCTGGCTTTGCAGGAAAACACCAGGAAGTCATTTTTCAATGTTGAAAAATTGGCAATCCCACAGAGTAACTCTGGCTTACACTACTACTTTTAATAAGTGCTGTTAGAAATGGGGTCTTTGGTTGACAGTCAGGTTACCCCCTGTTCAAGCAAGGACCCTCACTCTAGTTAGGATAAAAGAGAATCACCCTCAGCTAACCCCTGCTTACCCCCTTGGTAGCTTGGCAGAGCAGTAGGCTTAACCTCAGAGTGCTGGGCGTAAAGTATTTGTACCAACACACACAGTAACTTAATGAAAACACTACAAAATGACACAACACCAGTTTAGAAAAATAGGAAATATTTATCTAGACAAAACAAGACCAAAACGACAAAAATCCAACATACACAAGTCAAGTTATGATTTTTTAAGGGTTTAAAATAAAAAGGGTCTTTAGGTAGTTGTAACAACACACTAGCGCTGCTAGCGTGTAAATGTACCTGGTTTGCGTCAAAAATAACCCCGCACGGGCTGTGCGCGTCGAAAATAACCCTGCACGGTTATATGCGTCGAAAACAACTCGGCACGGCGATGCGCGTCGAAACAGCCAGCCACGCGACGGTCCGAAAGTCCCGCGGCGCAGGTTGCGATCTCTCAGCCTTCGTCAGCGATGCTGCGCGTCGTTTCTCCTGCTCCGGGCGTCGATTCTCCGGTCGCGTTTCCTGCGGCGTCGTTTCTCAGCTGCGGAGCCGGCGTCGCGTCGTTTTCTCAGCCGCGATCGGATTCGCGTCGATCTTTTCTCCGCACGGCGCTCGGTGCGTGTATTTTTGTCCTTAGGCTGCCAGCCTCTCCTTTCAGGGTCCCAGGAACTGGAAGGGCACCACAGAGCAGAGTAGGGGTCTCTCCAGAGACTCCAGGTGCTGGCAGGAAGAAGTCTTTGCTATCCCTGAGACTTCAACAACAGGAGGCAAGCTCTACATCAAGCCCTTGGAGATTTCTTCTTCAAGATGGAAGGCACACAAAGTCCAGTCTTTGCCCTCTTACTCTGGCAGAAGCAGCACTGCAGGAAAGCTCCACAAAGCACAGTCACAGGCAGGGCAGCACTTGTTCCTCAGCGATCAGCTCTTCTCCAGGCAGAGGTTCCCCTTGATTCCAGAAGTGTTTCTAAAGTTTGTAAGTTTGGGTGCCCTTCTTATACCCATTTTAGTCTTTGAAGTCACCTTCCTTCAAAGGGGACTCACACCTTCTTGTGAAATCCTGCCTTGCCCAGGCAAGGCCTCAGACACACACCAGGGGGCTGGAGACAGCATTGTCAGAGGCAGGCACAGTCCTTTCAGATGAGAGTGACCACTCCACCCCTCCCTCCTAGCAGAGATGGCTAATCAGGAATGCAGATCACACCCCAGCTCCCTTTGTGTCACTGTCTGGTGTGAGGTGAAAAACAACCCAACTGTCAACTGACCCAGACAGGGAATCCACAAACAAGGCAGAGTCACAGAATGGTTTAAGCAAGAAAATGCTCACTTTCTAAAAGTGGCATTTCCAAACTCACAATCTTAAAATCAACTTTACTAAAAGATGTATTTTTAAATTGTGAGTTCAGGGATCCCAAACTCCACCTGTCCATCTCTTCTCTAGGGGAATCTACACTTTAATCATATTTAAAGGTAGCCCCCATATTATCCTATGAGAGAGAGACAGACCTTGCAACAGTGAAAACGAAATTGGCAGTATTTCACTGTCAGGACATATAAACCACATTACTATATGTCCTACCTTATCCATACACTGCACCCTGCCCTTGGGGCTACCTAGGGCATACCTTAGGGGTGCCTTACATGTAAGGAAAGGGAAGGTTTAGGCCTGGCAAGTGGGTACACTTGCCAAGTCGACTTTACAGTGTAAAAATACACACACAGACACTGCAGTGGCAGGTCTGAGACATGATTACAGAGCTACTTATGTGGGTGGCACAACCAGTGCTGCAGGCCCACTAGTAGCATTTGATTTACAGGCCCTGGCACCTCTAGTGCACCTTACTAGGGACTTACTAGTAATTCAAATATGCCAATCATGGATAAACCACTTACATACAATTTAAACACGAGAGCATATGCACTTTAGCACTGGTTAGCAGTGGTAAAGTGCTCAGAGTTGAAAAGCCAACAGCAACATGTCAGAAAAATATAGGAGGCAGGAGGCAAAAAAGTCTGGGGATGACCCTGCAAAAGCAAAAGTCCAACACGACCCCCTACCAGCCTAAAGCCAGGGGAGAACAATCAATACCTTGATGTACTTCCCTGATTGGGGCGATAGAACAGGGACCCAGGCCCACAACAGCAGGGGCATGTTCCAGTTCTACGCCTTCCTGACTCCAGTTGGATCCCTCTGTCCATACTCTCAGGGCCCACTAAGCTAACCCATGGGGAACCCTTCTCCACATCTACAGACACCATCTGTGCAACACCTAACTTTACTTTGCTCACAGATGTATTGCAATGGGCAGATAGTACCACCAGGGACAACACAGTGGTGTTGCCCACTCCACCCCCGGGGTGTGACTCTCGTCCTCCCCCCCCCAGGGGCAACTCTGTCCACCAGGACAGCAGGCCACAGTGGCCCCAGACAACTGTCAGGGATGAGAGCCCGACCTCAGGCCTCTCTAACCACTGTGACTGTGGAGAGTGGGGGGTGGTAGCCCCAGGTGCCTGGCACCCTTTGACCACTCTCTCTTCCACCAGGTCAGGGATGACAACCTGACCCTGGTCCTCCCCTCTGGGGCTCTGTACCCTCCCTGCAGAAGCGGCACCCCCAGAGTCAAAAACTGTCAGGGTGCTTGTAGAAGCAGTCCTGCACAATTCTTCCATCAGTGCAGGGATGTTAACCTGCAACTGATCCTCCAACCTGGGGTCTGTACCTTCAGGTTGGACCAGGGCCAGGGGTGAGGCTTCCCTCCCCCTGCCCTCTCTTCTGGGGTCCTGAACCACCCAACTAGGAGCGGCCCCCCCAGAAGACAACATGGTAGGGGCACTGTTAGCAGTAGCCCCTTCCTCCAGGTCAGGGGGGACACCCTTAACCTGGCCTCCCAATCCAGGGCCTGTACCCACAGACTGGATCACTGCCTGGCAAACCAGGACTTCTTGGGGGGCATACCTACCCCCTACCAGGTCAGAGTTTACCCTCTGAACCTGGTCATCCAACCCAGGGTCACCACCCTGCGGTTGAACCACTGCCTGGCACACCAGGACTTCCTGGGGAGCACACTTACCCCCCATCAGGTCAGAGTTTACCCCCTGAACCTGATTATTCAACCCAGAGTCACCACCCTGCGGTTGAACCACTGCCTGGCACACCAGGACTTCCTTGGGAGCACACTTACCCCCCATCAGGTCAGAGTTTACCCCCTGAACCTGATTATTCAACCCAGAGTCACCACCCTGCGGTTGAACCGTTGCCTGGCACACCAGGACTTCCAGGGGGGCACACTTACCCCCCTCAAGGGACACACTGTCCCGAAGGGCCACACAAGAGTCTGGCTGGCGCAGGTCTCCTGACCTCTGCCCATCTGGCAGAGTCTGGATTCCCCCCAACCCAGAAATGGTCTCACCAAGGTCATTCATGGGGGGCTCTGCTCTCAGAGCTGACCCCTGACCCTCCAGGTTCTCCACTGGGGTCCGCAACCCCCTCTCAACCCTCTGTCTGGACTTCTGCACCCCCTCACTAGGAGTGGTACTGCCAGACACCAGAACTGGTGGGACGCTGGCTACCGCCGCCCCCCCAAGTTCTCCTGACACTGTGGGGTCTCCCTCAACAGATGGCCCTATGGTACAGGCTAGGCTCCCCTCCTGGTGTTCCCGCAGGGAACCCTCCAGGACCTGGGACCGGATCTCGGGCACCTTGGGCCTCAACCCATCCCCATTCCCTCTCCTCTGAGACTGTACATGGGGTCCCTCACCCATCCCACTACACTGGGACCTACCTGGGACACTACAATCCTTCCCTACCTCACCTGGTTGGGAACTACCTAGACCACTCCTCTCAGGAGCACCCCCAAATGCCTCTTCAGACTCTCTGGTACTCACCCAGAAGTCTGCCTCCATTGTAAGCTCCCTGGGGTCAGAGAACTCACACTCCACCTGGTGTTGGCATAGCTCTGGAAAATAAGGACTAGACATATGCTCTCCAGCAATTACATCACTCAGCCCCTCACATGAATTAACCAAAGTACCCTTCACCCAACCATCCAGTGACTCTGCCTTGAAAAAGCACCCCACATCACCCTCCTGAGACTGGTGAGACAGTACCTGACTGTCCCTGACACTCAACCCACACTCTTCTGGGATGTCTTCACACTCCATAACCAGGACTTCTACCTGGGGGGAACCCCTCTCCCTGTCACTCTCACCTAGAGTCAGTAGAGTGTCCCTCCCACCAGTAGGAATATGACTCCCCATGCCAGTTCCCCAATCTACCTCAGAGACCCTGTGCATCACTGGAGCTACCTCATACCCCTGAACCTCCTGGCGTGTGTTAACTCCCTCCTTCAAGTAGGGCACCACCTCTCTGGGCATGTGCACTTCTGCAGCATCACTGGATATACAATTGTTGCTGCCACCATTCCAGCTGGACTCAGCCCTCATGACTTCCAGCTCTTTCAATTTAAGCTCGTAAGCATAAATCATTTTTTTAATCTCTAAGTCCCTCCTCCTTTCTTCCAGGACTAAGGCTCTCTTCTCCTCAGCCCTCTTAAGCTCTGCATCTAGCTCTTCCAGACTCCGGATTCGAGCTAGGAGCCTATCATCTCTTTCTGTTCCCTCCTCAGGGCCACTGCCCTCCTCTTTGGAGTAGTCCTCCTCCTCAGAGTAGTTATCCTCCTCAGACTCATTTGGTGGTGTTGCCTGACAACGTTTCAATTCATCCTGAAACAGGGCTGACTCAAGATCCTCCCTTCTGGATTCCTTGTTCACAGCCAGTCCCCTTTCCATGCAGAATGCTTTAAGCTGCCACTTTTTATACATAGATAGGTGCCAGAAATTGACTTCCATTTCTGCAAAGGCTTCACAACCAAAAAACAAAGTCCAAAAATATTATCAATACTTCCAGGAGGACATCAGAGAACAAAAAGCAGAATCACAAGACAAGTAGTATGTGGTCACGTAGTGGTCTGAGATCAAAACAGTAGTGTACACTTAATCACTGTATGTCAAGCACAAATACAAGTCCAAATCCCGACCGCTGGTCACCAATGTTAGAAATGGGGTCTTTGGTTGACAGTCAGGTTACCCCCTGTTCAAGCAAGGACCCTCACTCTAGTTAGGATAAAAGAGAATCACCCTCAGCTAACCCCTGCTTACCCCCTTGGTAGCT